>NW_006442491.1:14810157-14831584 GCF_000325575.1 Pteropus alecto | reverse complement strand
GACTTGATGGGGAATAGGAAACAAGATTTAATTTAGGATAAGGTAAATAGGAAACCAGAAGCCTCTGCCTTTTGATGATGATGATGATGATGACGACGATGATGATGATGACTGAAATGCCAAATCCACCTAATGCGCAGCATTGTAATTATAGTTAACAATATTGCATTATATACTTGAAAGTTGCTAAGAGGCTAGATCTTAAATGTTCTCACCACAGAAAAAAAATATAATTATGTGACATGATGGAGGTGTTAGCTGACATTATGGTGTTAATCATATTGCGATACGTAAATATATAACTTGATCTTGGCCAAAAGGCCGAAAAGTGATTAATATGTAAGTATATCAAATCAACACTTGTACACCTTAAACTTACACAATATTATATGTCAATTATATCTCAATTTTTAAAAAAGCCAAATCCTATCAGAGCATATTTGGCATTTTGATTTTCATGGAAAAGAACATTTCTAATATTTTATGTGCACGCTTTTGATATATGTGGTTTACATAAGTTATGTAAAGTTGTATAAAGTCTTCAAATTAACCCTGTAGGTTGGGCATTATCTCTTTTATAAACCACAAAAATGAGGCATCATGTAACTTACCTGAGTGATATATATACATATATATACATGTATACATATATATACATATATATACACACACACACACATATACACACAAATTTAGCTAAACAGAGGTCTTTTGTGCCTTTATAAGGACAGTAACAACATCCTGTAGGAGAATAAGGGGTTGAATGGATAGGGCGCTGTCAGATTTCAGGCCAGCCCTGTAGACCAACTGAGGTCAGCTAGTGGCCACAGACGCAGTGAGGCCAGTTAGAAGTGCTGCTTGCTCTCCTCCAGCCATGTTCGATTGTGTGGGTGCGGATGCAAATATGAAGGCGAGGTGGATGCAATCAGAGGGGTGTGATAAAGCAAGACAGAGCAAGGCCTTGAGGGCACATGTAAGGAAGTCATTCCAACAACCGACAATCTAATATAAACTGGACGAGGCAAGAAGTAAGAGCAGGAGGGAAGGTAGACTGTATAGTGGGGATGGATCGATGTGCTGGTGGTCTTGTTAACAGAAGGGTACCAGAGGGAGTGAGCAGTAATAGGAGACTAGGGTGCATGAAATTTCTGTAATGAGGGAGTGTTGATATTGGACAGGGTAGGTCTGGGGTATGACCACGGGAATGAATGGCTGAGGAGACAAGATCATTGGTGGAGAACAGAGAGGCCAGTATGTTGGAAATATTATTTACAAAGATATTGATATTACCAAGGATCATGACAGGAGAGTGTTAGAGAAAGTGACAGTGAACCAGGAAGAGAAATCTTCGAGGAGTGAAGTCATCTTTGGCAAGATGATTGACTGTAACCACAAGAGTGGTGGGAGAAACAGTCATGGAAAAGAGACTATTCCAGGAAAGCAGTAATGAGTGACGATGAAGACACCCAGGTGCATAGATGGACAAAAAGTGCAGGAAACAGCCACGCCTTGAGATAGCAGCAGGTAGAGTAAGGTTTCACTCAGGTCTGTGCAGTCCAACGTGGCAGCTGCCGGCCACATGTGGCTACTGGGCACTTGCAATGTGGCTGGTGTGGCTAATGAACTAAATTTTTAATTGAACTGAAATCCAATTAAGTCAAAAACCGAAGTGGTACAAAATATTGTTCCGTTAAATAGAGCTTTATTGTTTTGGTAGGACTACATTTCACTTTAATCAGTGAAAATCCAAATTGAGCTATGCTCTACATATAAAACACAAAATTTCAAAGACAATATTTTTTAAAAAGGTAAAAATCTCAATATTTTTACACTTTTTGCATGTCGAAATATATTGGGTCACGCGAACGTGTTTTTGCATGTTGGATCTATTGTGTTGGATAAAATATATTATTAAATTAATTTTCCCTACTTCTTTCTACTTATTTTAATGTGACTACTAGAAAATTTAGAATTGCATACGTGGCTTGCATTACATTTCTTTTGGGCCGTACTGCGTTAAAGAAAGATAACAAAAGGAACTCCTAGAGAACAGGTGGAAGACATAGGACACTTAGCTGACAAGTGACCAAGCGTTCCAGAAGGCACAGTGGAAAGGCTTTAGGGTTTGGCAGGCACTGCCAGAAAGGGATAGAGAGGCAGATGCACGGCCATATGGAGATGAATGTCTCAGGGCTGAGGGATCTCCAGGGAGTGCTGGGATTCTCGTGGTACTGGAAGAAGCAGAGATAAAAATCACGGTCCCGTTTTTCTCAAGGCACGTGCTGGTGGCAAGGCTGTGACTGTTTGGAGGTAAGGAGTTGATCCAGTTCTAGTCAGGGACCCCAATTCACTCTGACAAAGGAGGAGGCGGGGAAGACAAATATTTTGAAGGGAGCGTCTAACAGGATTTGCTGATGGATTAGATATGGGGCATGAAAGTACGAGAGGAGTCAAGGGTGACCTGAGCAACTAGAAGGACAGAACTGGCTTTTATCGAAAAGGGAAGACTGCAAGCAGAATGTGGGGGCGATGGGCACATCATGAGTTCATATGGGATGTGTTAAGTTTGAGGATCCTGCTAGACCTCCAAGTACAGACCTTGGAGAGGTAATTGGCTATAGGGTTTTGCAGTTCCCTGGAGAGATGAGGCTGGAGATATAAATCTGAGGGTCTTTGGCATCTAGATTGGATTTAACGCCAAAGTTATGGGTTGTATACTCCGAGATTGAAGAATTTTAGATCAATCTAGTCATTTTCCTATAGCTTGCTGAATAATCATGGTGTGAATAACTCCCAATTCATTTTTTAGGGTGTACTTTTTTTGCAGATGTTTCTTCCTATTGACCTTCGGCCCAAAATACTATTACCCCAAACACATACCGCTGATAGTGTATAAGGGTCCGGAAGCCAGACTGGTGTTTCTATATTTCATAATATAGAGAACCTATAGCTACTATAGTCACTTATAGTCATCAGGAACTTTCTATACTCTGCTTGTTCTGCTAAGAAGTTGTTTCTGCCTCATTGCAGACATTTCTCTACATGCTGGGAATTTTATTACAAAAATTAAATGTTGGGTAAGAGTCATGAGCTTAACCAGCCACATCACCCCAGCTGAAGAAAGCCATTCCCTCTGCATTAGGCAAATGGGTGAACAAGCAATTCTCCTATCCAGACCCTCAGCATAGAGCTTTCTACATAAAACTTAACCAACAGTATACACTAAAAAAAAAAAAAAAAGGAAGAAGGAAATTTCATCGGAAAAATCTGTCTTCCTCTTTGTAGCTCCTTCATTAACTAAAAACAAAACACAAACTCTTGATTATCACCATGTAACCCCGGGTTTGGTTCTGCATTCCACTTCCCTCTGGAATCCCCACATTTGCTGTACAACCTGTGTTCTGGGTGAGTCCCCTCACTGACGTAAGTGGAAAGCCATTTAAAAATGGCTTTCGAGTTGAAGAGAGGTTAAAGAACCACAGACTTTGAGAGCCGGAAGCTCGTCATTTCAATGAACTGATTTTGCTGATGAGGAGACTGAGGCCCAGAAGGTGAACTGACTTGCTCAAGCTTAAAAACTGCTAGTGATGGGATCGAAACCGGAGCCCAAGCCCCCTTTCCTGCCATCTCCTTTAGCTTTTTGTTACGGAAAGCTTCAAACATATACAGAAGCAGACAAAATCGTATGCCCATCACTCAGGGACAGTTATCAGGATTTTGTCAGTGTTTTGCCTATTCTCCCTTCTGGATTGTTTTAAAGCAAATCCAAGATCCTATGTCATTTCTCTTGTAACTACTTTAACGTGCTTCTCAATTGATAAGAATGTTTAAAAAAGAAAAAGAGAAACACATGCCATTAAACATTCGATAAAGTTAACAATAATTACTTTACTATCATCTAATACTTGTCTATAGCCGTCCTCCTGATTAACTAAAAGTTGTCTTTATTGTCGGGTTGTTTAAATCAGGTTTGAAAAGGTCCACACTGCATTTGGTTGTTTGTCTCTTAAGTCTCTTTTAGTTTTTAGCAATCTTATCTCTCTTTTCGTATGAATGCCATTGATTTCTTAGAGGAGATCAACTGTCTTCCAAAATGTTCCATTCTTCTAGGATGTTCTGGGTTTGGCTTTTTTCTTCCTCTAGTGTCATCTGCGTCTCATGATGCTCTTCTACTTCTTGTGTTTCCTGTACATGGGATGTCAGGCCTAGAGGACACAGCAAGGAGGAGGCAGCCAGGAAGAGAGCCTTCACCAGGGACCGATTACACTGTCACCCTGATCTCAGACTTCCCAGCCTCCAGAGCTGTGAGAAATCAACTTCGGCTGTTGAAGCCACCCAGCCTGTAGTGTTTTGTTGCAGCAGCCCAAACAGAGTAAGACAAATGGCACATAAATCAAAAGCACAAAGCAAGTGCTAAGTGCTAAAGGTGGGGTGATAAGGACAGGAAGTTCTAAATAAACCCCTATTTTTGTGCAGGTGGCTTCAATCCCAGGGTCGGGACAAAACTGGTCTGGGAAGGCAGGCAGCAAGGTGCTCAGAAGGCTGCCCAGGAACTGGGTGGAGGTGCAGGTAGAATGGGAGGGAGCTTTGTGTGCAGGGTTTGATTATTCTTGGCACCGGCTCTAATTTCATCAGCACAGACACAATCTGGCTGGACAAATAGGTTGATTTGGCTTAAGGGGACCTGTGTGGGTAACATAAGAATAACTCAAGGTTATTGTTCTTGGAGGGTGAAAAAGGGAGCGCTCCCCCCCCGCCCCCCCGTTTTTTCCCAGGGCGTGCAGGCCCCGGGTATGGCCCAGCACCAGTGGAGACAGAGGTTAGAGTCTGAGCAGCAGTCTGAGCAGCATCATGGCCTTGCAGATGCTCTCTGGGGTTTTCTATGACAGGGCATCACCAGGGGTCCCCAGGAGCTTCCCAAGTCTCAGTCCTAAACAATCCTCACTAGCAATAATAGGAACAATGATCTCTAATGACTAAGCCCCCATCTAGCGCTAGACTAGGTGCTACACCCATATCTCTGCCAGTTTGGGACTATCACCCATTTTCCAGACAAGGATGAGACTCAGATTCACACAAACGGAGCCAGGATTCCAACGTATCCAATGTTGTTGCGGTTAAGTCTCATGAGAAGGTAACAGTCCTCACTGCTGAGGCTCTGGTGCCTGGCACAGCACCATCCATCAACGCCTTGGTAAAACTCTAGGTACCCTGTGGCTCTCTCTGGGTTATGTAAAAACATGAGCAGTCCCAGCACCCCAAATAGCACCCCACAGGGCAACTGAGGACTCAGCAACAGCAGCTGCAGAGTCAAGCTCTCTGCCCCTACTGGACCTGCTTCATCACAGGACATATCACAAGGACCACAGTGGTGGGGGGGGGGCGGGGGGAAATCACTGATTCTGTATTTTTGACATCACCATCACCAGCTATCAGCTAACTTCCTTCCTTCCTTCCTTCCTTCCTTCCTTCCTTCCTTCCTTCCTTCCTTCCTTCCTTTCTTTCTCTTTCTTTCTTTCTTTCTTTCTCTCGTTCGTTTTTCTTTTTTTTGCTAATATGCGTGAATAAAACTGATGTGTGCCTTTTAATACAGATTTTTTTTTGATAGACCTACATATGAAAGTTTATTAGAAAAGGGATAACACTCCACAGACGATGTGTGGTCTTCTCTCAGAGGCAGAGAGTGAGAGAGACAGTGAGAGACGGAGTAAAGGAACTGAGAGGGACCCCGAGTGTTTAGGGAATTCAGTTTATATATCATTCTTTAGTTCTCATTTCCTTTGATATGGACATACAGTGAGGAAGGGGAAGAGTATGTCATAGGTTCCCCACGGCGTTAGCCGGAGAGAATGATTCTTGGTTCCTGTTTCCCCTTCACAGATGTGGGGAATAGGTTGTTAGTAACACCAGCAGAAATCTTCCTTTGTTCTGAAGGTGTCCTCCTGGCCTGGCTGCAGGGCTGATCAGCATATTGTCTCTTGCCTCCTCCCTACATTATTCCCCTCGTCAGAGATTTTATTTCCTTAATCTAAAGGGGATGTTAGGGGACGAAGGTCTGAGATAGGGCTGTAGTCCCTATTTATGGGGATTCTAAGGATCCCGGAGGCAGAGAAGGCGAGAGCTTCCAGCCTGTAGTAGGAAGTAGTAGGAAGCCTTGCAGTCTAGAAGATATAAATTTAGCAGAAAGATTGATGCCACGTCAGGGAAGTTAGAGGAAGAAAACTAGGAAAAGTAGACTGGACCAGTGGACTTCTGCTCAGTTTGAGAACAAGACTCTCACCAGCCCCCTAGAACTGGCGTCAACCGTTTGCCCAAGGCCAATTGATCTGCACGTAGGGAAATGAAACCCAGCCACCCATGGCGTGGGACAAGTTTATGTCCTTTGGTCCCTTCATGGTCAGCTAGAAAAGATGCTGCAGAACAGGGCAAATTTCCCCGAGTTGGTGGGGAAACCAAGCTCTGCACTGAGAGAAGAAGAGGGTCCTTAGGTGGAGAGAGAAGAAAGAATTCAACACACAAGCCAGAGTTGGAGTCAAAAGCAAAGTTTATTAGAAAAGGAGTAACACTCCACAGAGTGTGGTGTCCTCTCAGAGGCAGAGAGTGACAGGGACAGTGCGAGAGACAGAGACAGAGAAAAGACTGAGAGGGACAATGAAATGCCTAGGGAGGGGAAGATGGTGCTCACAGACCCTGCTCAGAAGTGGTAAGCGGGTCCTTGCAGATTTCGGCGCCAGGAAGGAGCCGAGTCATGGTGTATACATCCTGTACTTCCAGCGCAGCCCTCAAAACACGTAGGGATCCCTGGCTCCTCTCCGCCCTCCATCCCCAGACCTCTGTCCCTCCCAACACCAAGCCTCGAATACCTTCATCACACCCACTCCCCCACAACAGCTCTCCTGAAAGTCAGTGGACTCAGACCCTTATTTTCATCTCGCGTAGACACACATATTGACTCAAGAAACAGAGTGGTTTCTAGAAACGTGGATACCAGTTACCCACTGGGCATGTCTAAAAGGCAATGGAGCGTCACAGGCTCGTCCCCCACACTTGAGTGCCGCTGAAGTGCGGTGCACAGTATTGTCAGTCTGGGACCAGAGGCGAAGAGAGGATAAAAGTCTTGCCTCTTTCCTGGTTCGGGACCATGCTAGGCAAAGTGACGTTTCCGTTCCTTTTCTTTCTGGTACCCTCTCACACCCTCCTTTACATCCTTTATCTGTCTCCTCCGGGCTCTCATCCCCCATGCTCTCTTGAACCCCTGTATTCTCGATGTCAGGACAAGGCCCAAACAATCTGTGCTGCAAGACCATCTGCCCATCAGAACGGCCCCGCCCTCCGCGCCTGTGCACGGGAGATAATCCAAGCTCCGGGTGAGCGACCCAACGGGACTGAAATCTCCCTGCAGCAGCATTTCCCAGAAAGAGCTGCAGACAAATGACTGTCTAAGCTAACTACTGATTCCCCAGGTTTCTGATGTGCTGTTGGTCAGCATTTCTGAAGATGTAGGGTGGGAAAGTCTCTCTAACCTTTCGCCTACAGAACCCTCTTTTTGTAGAACACCCCTTACTATCTTACCGTTGGCACCAGAATTCCATAGCATCTTTTCTAGCTGACCATGAAGGGACCAATGGAAATCTCGTCCTATTTGCGTTTCTAAAACAGGCCGACGACTCCAATAAACTACCAATGTTGGAATTCTGACTGTGTAACAAAATGTGAGGGGACTTTCTTGGCTTGTGTGAGTGTGTGTGTCGCAGGGAGACAGAGACAGGAGGATGGACATGGTGATGACTCCAAATTCTCTGCCGGGACACCCCGCTCAGTCCCAGACAAATATATCCAGCTACAGATGGGATTTTCCCCTTGGTGTCCCAGCCAGTCAAACCAGATAGACCCAAGGGGCAGTCACTATATCCCTTCACGTCAGCACATGGCAGTGTCGTCCACCCCGTTACCCAAGCCAGGAACCCAGCACTTAGGATCCGCACGTCCCTTTCTCTCACACCAAGTCCTGCAGATTCCACTGCTCAGTATCTCCCAGATCTGATCCTCTCCCTGTCCCATCACTCTTGTCATGCTGGTGTTGAGGATGTCATTACTCCTCTCCTGAGTGACCAGCAGTCTCTTTTTGTCTGGACAGTAGGAATAATAGTATCTGCCTCACCGAGTGGCTATGAAGAATTAAACACTTAATCAACACAAAGAAACCGTCTCTTCTTTCCTCTCTTAAATATCCACCCATTCAACAAATACTCTGTACACTATTTCCAGATGAGTGCTTGGTGCTATTGTCACAGAGTGGATATTTTGTGTGCACTCGAAGGGCTTATGGTCTAATAGAGGGAACATGTGGAAAGTGAGATAAAGGGTCCCAGGTGCTGAGGTAGATGTCTATATGGGAACCGTGGGAGGGAGACACAAAGGAGGACACAGGTGGCCAATCCAGTCCAAGGGAACTGGAAAAGAGCTTGTGGAGATGAGATTGGGGCCTAATGGATCAGAGCCGTTAAGCAGTCAGCAGATTGGTCTTGCACATAGAACGTGGCCCACATCTCCAACGGAGCAAGTCAGTCAAACCCTGACGTGTCAGCCCCGTCAGTTTGCTGCTTCTGCCATCTCTGCCTCCTGGGTTTGACCCGCGCCAGGTCCAGCTAGGAGAGTAAATCTGACAACTGGATTCCTGGAGGGTCCAAATCTGCTGGTTGGCATTTCTGCTGACTCGCTCATCGTGGCATGCTTTTTTATGTGCGGCGACTTTCTATGGCGTACTAACATTTGGCTTATTGTTAAGGACTTCTCAGGGGCCTGGGTGAGAGTGACTGCTTCCAAGTGCATTTGGCATTTGCTTCTGCAAGGCGCCCCAGGCTATGACCAACCGAGAAGTGCTCAAAATAATTTCTTGCTCTGTGTTTCTCTCTGATCATGTGGTAGTGTAAACTCAAACTTGGAACCTGAGTGAGGTTAGACCTATGAGTTGAAATCTTAGGGGAGACTCTTCTTCCCCTTAACCCTGAGCAGAGGCCGGACACAGACTGGTAGTGACTTGCTGGTAGTCATTTTTCCAGATCACCCTCTTTCAAACTGGAACTTTTTGGCTGTTGTAGGGTCTCAGTTTCATTTGCCTGCCTTGTATGGGCCAAAACATCATCTCCTGTTCCTCCACATGGCCTGTGGAATCAGCCTCTAGTTTTCTGGACTCTTCAGGGTAGCTGTGGCCTCAATTTTGATTTTGTCTTTTCTGAATTTTGTGCATTTTTTTCTTGCTTTCTCAAGAGTTTTTCGATTATTTTAAATAAGTATTTGTTTTGTGGTGGGAAGCTGTTTCAGTGTATCTTATCTGCCATATTGCTGAAAGTGGAAGTTTTCCTTTGAGAAACAAACAAAACAAAACCTTGACTTGGGACTTCTAGCCTCCAGAACTGTGAGGAAATAAGTTTCCGTTGTTTAGGCCACCCAGTTTGTGGTATTTTGTGATGGGAGCTCTAACAAACAAATACAGTACCCATCAGTCAACTTCAACAATTATTAACATTCTGCCATTCTTGTTTCATATTACCCCATCTCCAACATTTACTTCTCAATTTTTGGCTGAATTATTAGTTTAAAGCAAATCCATGACATAATATCCTTTTACCTGTAATTATATTGTTATCTATTTCTAACAGGTAAGAACTTTTTAAACACAGTCACAGTACCCATGTGGCTTTTGACTAAGAATTCCATATCTAAGGATTTCTCGTGGGTACACTGCCCATGTCCTCCACTTGGCCTTAGGGGAGGGAATGGCATCGGTGGTGTGGCTTATCGAAAATGTCCCTGCCATCACTGGCCACCTTATAACAGTCCAGGCTTCTGCTGCTCCCAGGACCTTGCTATCCCCTCACCAGCTAGCAGCTACTGATTGAAGCCCCTACTTTCACCAAGCCCCCTGGACTAGACATGTGCGACCTGCTCCTCCCATTTCCAGGCAGCAATGGACCCACTAGTGCAATCCTTCCGCATGCTCTGGGGGTTTGTTCAGCAGCCCTCCCAAATCTGCCTTGGGGAGGAAGTGGAATCCAAAGCTCCTGGAATCTCTTCTCTTTTTAATTGACATACCGAACACGCAATATTCTAGTAGGTGAAGGTGTGCCTCATAGTGAGTCAATATTTATATACATTATGAAATGATCAGAATACGTCTAGTTACCATGGCACCCTACAAAATTATTACAATATTATTGACTATATTCCCTATGCCATCCTCATGACTTATAACTGAAAGTTTATGCCTTTTAACCCTCCCTTCGCCCATTTTACCCACTGAAAGTAAGTTTATGAATTGGAGACTCAATGCAAGTTCTCTGTGTATACTATGTATGCTTTAAACAAGGCATTCCTAGAGGCCACCCATAGGGCCAGATCTGTGACCACAGATCCAGGTTCCAGTGGTTGAAGATATGCAGGACCTTGGTCTCTCCAATATGCAACTCCCAAGAAAGTTTCTGACAGCTCCTTAAGAACTAGAACCAGCCATAGAGAAAACTATCCATTGGTTGTCACCCATTAACTAACCGAAGATAGATTATGCTGTCCCCTGTCCAATCTTCAGCCACTGGAGGGACAAAAAAAGACTCCCAGTGCCAGGGAGAGGTGGGAAGACAAGAAAGACTGACATAAAGTAAGGGGCTTCATGCCATGAGGGAGAAAGAAGTGAGATGCTGGGAAGACAGCCAGCTACATGCTATAAATTTCAGGAGGCAGGTTTCTGAGGTGGAAATGGTGTCAAATCTCTTTTTTGAGCAGCTGGCTTCTTCCCTACCTTTGGTGCTTGGTAATAAATTTCCTGTGTGAGCATGAAATCTGCTCACTTACTGGATCAAACAGTATAAATACAATGCCATCATGGGCACTCAAAAGACAGAGGTGTACATGTATCAAACATTCGATCGAGCCTCTCTGACATGCCATGAGAGCAATGTCTCATTGTTCTTTATATCCTGGACTCAGATACGTGAGTAACACGGCAAGTAACTGTCAGGTGACTAGTAGTCAACTACTCTGGGAATTCAGCGGGGAAAGGAAGGGCGCTGCCCTGTAGGCTGGGGTATTCATAAAAAGCTTCAGGCCATTGAGCTGGTCTTGAAGAAAGACATAAAATAGAAAAAATGGTGAAAACAAGGACACCCAGAAGAGAGAGCATAAATACATCCTGAGACGGCGAGTGTGACAGGGAGGAGGGCTTGGGCTGGGGATGTTGGGAGACAAGGCTGGGAGGCAACAGCGGAAGCAGGACATTCATGAGGATGGAGCCTCTCCAGCTACACCGTTCATAAGGCAGCAACAACAAAACAGGTTGAGCTCCTACAACTTGAATTACTTCTTAATTGCTTCTTGTTTGATGCTAAGTACATGAACTATATGACAACAAAACAGGTTGAGCTCCTACAACTTGAATTACTTAATTGCTTCTTGCTTGATGCTAAGCACATGAACTGACGTGTTAAGAAAATGGAAGCTGCTTAACTGCAAATATGGCATATAGTTATATTTGAACATTTACATGCTTGTAGATGCATAAACATCTGTAAGGGAACACACTCTTATCAGTCAAATGTTCCTGGGTGTAAGCAACGGAACGGCCTCTAATATTAGCAGAAAGGCATTTACTAGAGGGATGTAAGGGGTCTCACAGAATTGAAGGGAAGGTGAGAGAGTCAGGAAGACTGTAGGGACTTCACGAAGAACCCACTTAAGTTGCCCTGGAATGGAAACAGTAAACACTTGTTTCCTCTGGTTGCTCTGATTAATATGCAACAGTCCAGGAGCAAGTCCAGAGTCCAGTTGATTTGGCTTTGTTCATGTGCCCAGCTCTCGGTTGAAAGGAGAATACTTATTTTACAGTTCCCCAGACTGTACCCACCAGGGGAAAGAATTCCCAAAAAGGAAATGCTACACTCCAAAGTAGGTGGTGAGCAGCTGGGCAGCTGGAGAACCATAAACCTCCACCGCACACACATTAATTCTGGTCCTTTCTGGGGAGGAGGAACCTATATCGTCCTCTGGGATGGTGGAGATTTTTAACACTGTGTGATGATTTGGTGAGTTTATGCTAAAAACGACAAATTGTGGCTCCAAACACACAGGAAAAATGGGCAGAGTACAAAAAGTGAAAACTATATATAGATATAGATTATAAATAAACCTCCTTGAACCAGAAATCAAAGTGATGCCATCTAGGGACTCTGGAGTGGTGTGCAATGTCCCTAGTGTCCTTATGGGCATTAATTACCAGGTATGATCATAATACTTGGATTTAGATTGGGGTCTTGAAGCTCCCTCCTAAGGGAAGCAAACACAAAGCCATCAGAGAGGGTGGAAGAGGGAAGGAAAAAAACAAAACATGATCGTGCATACCAAAACTCCAATACATGAAGAAACTCAATGCTAAGAAAGATAGCCAATAAAATCAACAAAATCAGAACAGGAATTCATTCCAGAACAGCCTGAAAAGGACAAAATAAAATAGGTTGAGACTGTTTAAAGAGATCAACGAAAGTTCCACTTCTGTTAAAAAACAAAACAAAACTGTACACATTACCTAATGAAAATGAAAAGGATTGAAATAAAATCAATTAATTAGAAATCTTGGAAATAAAAAATATAGTTTAATATTTAAAATGCAATAAACAGTAAGGTGGATATAGTGAAAGAATAAGTGAATTGGAAGAGAATACTGAGGAAACCATCCAAAATGCAACACACCCACCTCCACTTACGTGTCTAACACGCATTTCAAATATTTTTAGCCAAAGAACTCCATCTTTAAATCATATCTGTACTACAAGGAGGAATGAAACAGGTCAAAGCATTTCGGTTGAAGTGGAGGTGATAGGACTGATCTGCATTATTAAATGAGCATTAGGGTATAAGCTCGGTGACTTTCTTCTTACGCGTTTTTTAAAACATATGTTACCTCAATTAAATAATGAGCATGTTGAAGATAGAAGCTACTTTATTCTCCTACCCAAGCCCTCAACAAATATTTGATTTTGGTTATGCTTTAATAAATTACAATGTAAGGAAATTCAGTTCAATCAGAAAATAAGATTTACATTTTATATAGTGCATAGTTCTATTATTATAGAAACATCAGCACTAAGGAGTAGATTTTTGTTTTGTTTTCTTCTAAAGTTTTTTTTTTCCATTCCATTGAAACAATATTTCTGAGGTGAACTCTATTATTTCATTGTAATAGAATCAGAACAGTTTTTAACGAGGTAGAATCAACTCAAGCAAGAAAGGGCACAAAAGAATCCAAATTAGGTAGAATTTTAAAAAATAAATTTAAGAGCAGTAATTAATGAAATAGTAAAAATATTGCTCAATATTATTAGAACCTAGTTTTTTAAAAAAGATATAGATCTTTGGCAATCTACTCAAGAATGCTGCCTCTCGTTCAAAGAAAATATTAATGATAAAAAAAATTACCTAGAGAAGATTTTATTTGCATTCTCTCTCTCTCCCTCTTTCTCTCAATAGAACACATATGCAATTTTTTTTTTAAATCTGGAAAACTGGATGATTTTCCCATGGAAATATAAATTTCGTAAAAATATAGATAACATAACAAACTATAAATAAGAACTGTAAGGGGAGTAAAAAATACTTGAAAATACGCACATAGTTTTATAGGAGAGTTTATCAAATCTTCAATGAGCAAATAATTCTCACATTAAACTGTACCACTAAATAAACTAGAAATACCATGGTCAATTTCACTTGAGTAGATAACAAATCCTAAACAAATTAGCAAATCAGTGTTAAAAAATTCATAAATAGGTTTTATACCAGTTATTGAAGGATAATTCAACTTTAGAAAATATATTCACCTCATTCATCCCATTAAAATAAAGAAATATTATTTTCTAAATCTTCAAAAACTCATCAGATAAATTCAAAATCACCATGGTCAATTTCACTTGAGTAGATAACAAATCCTAAACAAATTAGCAAATCAGTGTTAAAAAATTCATAAATAGGTTTTATACCAGTTATTGAAGGATAATTCAACTTTAGAAAATATATTCACCTCATTCATCCCATTAAAATAAAGAAATATTATTTTCTAAATCTTCAAAAACTCATCAGATAAATTCAAAATCTATTTATTGGGGGGGTGGGGAGAAAGTGGCAGGGTGGGTGGGGAGAAACAGATCCTTTAGCAAACTAAGAAAAAATTTTAATTTAATAAAGGTTATCTATTAGAAACTTCAGCAGCCATGATACTTATCTCCCATTACACTCAGGAAAAAAACAAGGATGCTTACAATTGTTATCAACTAAAGAAATAAGATAAAGATCTGTTATTAAAAATTTTTTAAATGCTTTTGCAGATAAAATGATCAACTATCTAAAATTCCAGACTCAAATAACAAATTATCCTGACTGAATTCAGCAAAGCCACTAGAGAGAAAACAAAAATTAATTGCACATTATTGGTGAAGGAAATGTAATAGGAATTTTAAAAAATCGATTCATAAGTTTTTAAAAAAATATGGGCATAAACTATAAAAAGTACACAATATTTAAATAAAATACTCAGTTTACTGGAATATGTAAAAATTTTGAATGGAGGGAGACATACTGTGTTCTGGAAAGACTTCATATTTTTAAAATATTAATAATTCCCACACGTTAATCTAGAAAATCAATCCAACACTGATCAAACCCCCAAGGGAACTTTTCTGGCACTTGGTCTAAGGCTATAAACAAAAAAATACATGGAAGGTTTTTTTTAAATCGAAAAAGAACAGGCAATTGACTTACCACATATAATAATATGAAGTTACACTAATCACAAGACTCCTAGGTACCACTTACTGAGACGGAGAACACTGGAGGTGGGATGGGAGCTGGTTTGGTGGGTGGAAGAAGTGCTTAGTTGAAGTACATTAAATGTGAGATGCCCATTAGACCTCAAAGTGGAGGCAGACAGGCAGCTGGATGTGTGGACCTGGAACTGAGAGGGGTCTGGGTTGCAGAAAGATACATTTGAAACTATGGGATGCCACAGAACTTTACTAGGCTTTTAGTTTTCTTCTTGTGAAATTATATAGTTTGCTTTTGCAAGTAAGTTCCAGAAGTTCACTCATTCCATCCACATTTCTGTTTTCTAAGGAAACAGGTAGAGGTAGAGGTATGTTCAGATCAATTCCGTGGAGGATTAGATAACAACCTCTGTACTTATTATTCTTGTACTAATACTACTTTCTTCATTATTTTAAAATGCATTTTCATTTTAATGTCATTTCCATTTAAAACCATTAATAAACTTTTATATCCTATAAAGATGCAAAGCCCCACCATTCACATATCCTCTCCATTGTCGGGATGGCTTGCTTCTTCATTCTGTCTGACCACATCGTGAATGACTACCTTGGCCTGAGTTTACAAAGGCTATGCCCAAACTGGCTGCACACCAACTCTGACATCCGTCTCCTTCTGTAAGAGCTTGAGAGCTTCATGAAGTCTTTGTTCCAACCCAGGATCTCTCCTTTTTACCTATAATACATACTCATATGGTCTTAATCACAGGCTCTTTTGCATTTAAACATTTCAAGTCTATTTCTCAAACTATATAAACCCACTAAGAGCTATTTGAATTTCTATTCATGAATACCAAAATAATGCAATATTTCTAATATACTTTGCTTTCTACCCAAAAAGTACATGACCCAAACCTAAAATGCAGATCAGCTGTATCCAAATCTAAATTCACAGGACTCTACTGTCAACCTAGAGTACCAACCTAGAGTGACAAAAGGAAGTAGTCAAGCTGTGAAGAGAAAGTGCCAAGGCACAAAGGGCAATGATGGTCCGTCAGGCCTAACGAGACAGCTACCCCACAGATCACACAAGTCCTATCCAAGGCAGCACATTTGCCACCAGCTGTGAGATTTGGGTGCACTGCCCCAGGAAGGAGCAACCAGGCCTGAGGGGAAAAACCACATCTTATCCCTATAATTGTCCCCACTTATTCCCACACTTGCCCTCATTCGGCATGAAAAAAATTGGTTTATAGGAACCCATCAGGTATGTGACCCCAACGAACCAAGGCGCAGTGAGAACTCCATGTGTAAACATGCAACACATATGAACACACATGCACGTGAGCACACACATTCCAGACAATGTGGCCAAGCATGCCATACAAAATTGTATGTACACTGTGAAACAATCTGAATTAGGAAACTAGGATCATTGCCACCGCCATTTATTTATCTAGTTCATAACTAAGTATAGAACACTACAGTTGTGCTGGAAATGCACAGAAGTCCCTGCCCTTAAGGGGCTTACAATCTTATTAACAGGCACATAAAAAGTTGGACTATAAGAAAGCACATGCTAACAAATGCCACAAGAATTCAGAAGGCAGCATAGTTTAAGAACACAGCATGGTCACGAAACCCAGTTCTAGTCCCAACATGTCAGTCAGTTAACTTCTCTGGGTTTATTGCCTCAGCTGCAAAGTAAAGCAGTGAGATTTAGAGTGTCTGCATTCATTTGCATCATGATTCTAAGCAAAAGGTGAGGAAAGTTTTATGGAGTAGGTGGCACCTGAGCTGGACACCGAAAGGAGACAGAGAAAGCATTTCAGACAAGGAAAGCGGGACTGAGGTAGGCCTAAGCATGGGGTTTGGAGGGGAGAAGACGAGCATCATAAAGAACAATGGGAGTGAGGTAAAGGGGTGGCCGTGGTAACCCCCAGGCACTACTGACACAGCAATGAGCTGCATTCTTTGCACTTATATCCAGTCAACAGTACATAATTCCAGAGTGTAGAAAACACCATAGAAGAATGGCGGTATTTTATCAAGCATTTCACTCTGTTTCCAGAAGATACAAAATAATTTAACATTATACCTCTATGACATCGATACACTATTCCAATGGTCAAAATGCAAACCACTTCAAAGTTTACATTCTTAGTAAACATGAACTAAATCATTTAATCCAAAAGGACATTTTGATATAAATTATATTAGCTCAATAATTCTAACATTTATTTTCTACTGTTCTATTTACTGTGGAAATAAAAAAGAGTAAGACACTAAGTCCCTGCCCTTGAAGGGTTCTCATCCTCGTAGGTGAGATGAACATCAACTATGCCTACCTAGAATGTACTATGATGCATGGTATGACCAAGGTATAACTATGTGGCCATGGAGTACAAAAGATGGATTCATCCCTTCCGAAGAAGTTTTGGCAAAGGCTCAGGGGAGAGAGGTCAACGGCTTGAAAATAAATGAGATGGGTGTAAGGAGGAAGTGTCTCCGGGGAGGAGAGGGCTTCTACACGGAGGGCACCTGGTGACAGAGAGGGAGTAGTGTAGAGTATGGCATGGCCAGGGCCTAGCACAAATACAGCGTGGCCGGAGCAGAGTATGCAGGGCAACAACTAGTGATAACGGACGCCAGAACTCAGTCCTATAAAAATGGGGAGCCACTGCTCGCTATGCTTTAATCATCTACTAACTCTGGTTTATAAGGTCAGGAAGAGACAGAAAAATAAAGTGAGGAGTGAGGTTCTGGCAACAGTCATATAAGAAGCTCCTCTTAGCAAATCGCACTGTTCAGAAAACCCACCTCCACCTCTCTTCTTTCCCTTTATGATCGGAAGTTTTCAAAATGGAGCTAAAACCTGAAAGGCATAGGGGTGGAGCAAATGAACAGACTATAAATGCACACATTTGGCTAATCAAGTTACCGTAAGATAATGGTAACTGCATTGTATAAGGTCTGCAAATGAAGAAAACTAATTATTTTTCAGTTTTCTTAAAGTACCTAATTCACACCAAAGTGTTAGAGAATCTCATTCAACATGGAAAAAATATACAGAACCCTTGCAGAAGACTCCATTTCAGAAACTATTTTCTATTAAATATCTGTGTTATAAACACAATACCACAGGATTTCAAAGGTGATCCTCACACCATTAAGATCTGACCAAAATTGCACTGCTTGGCTTAAAAAATAAAAAAGCTACAAAGTATAATTCCAAGTCTTAGGTTCTCAGCTACTACCCAAATAGGTCAATACATGAATAATCTATCTAATGAAGAACATGCAGTAAAAGGTAGATGAAAATAAGCCATCCCTTTAAGTTTGACCTTAAATTCCAATTTCTCATATTACAGAACCCATTCTAGAAAAGTAACACTTTCTTGAAATTTCATTTTATAATGAAGAAAATAAATGTGTATTTTATTTAACATTCATTCTTAAATTAGTTATGCCAAAATAATTTGCTTCTCATGAAAGAAACAGCATAACTCTAAAAAACGTGCATATACATTTAGTAGGATCGTCTACATTTCTAAATAAATTACATGCATGATATACATTAACCAATAAAGAATACCAATATGAGAATTCAGGACATTTATTTTTCTGCATGGAGGTTTAACTACTGTACAACACACACAAAACAAACCTCTAAAGCAACGGTGTGTAATAGGTAGTGAGAGATACTTAAAATAAGCGTATTTAAAATGCCTACAAACAGGCTTTTTTTAGGCAACAAAATATTTTCAGTCCTTGACACCTTCTCACACTCACCTAGCACCACAGATGCAAGGACTTACAGTAAACGTGTACAATCTCATGCTTAAAACCTAAAGCATGCATTGAATAGAATTTATATATAATAATCTACTCTACTAAGTATGAAATACATACGTCTAATGTTTTATACATTAAATTACCCTGCAGCATTTTGAAATTTTAACATTTATGCAAAACAACTTTTGAAAGACTCATGAAACAAGTTTTCAAAGATCACCTCCAGGCTGTTTACACAGGCACTGGTTTGGTTAAGTGGGGAAATGGCAGCAGCCTCAAGGTTCATACTGAATGAGAATAGTAACGTGCATGTCGATCCATGTAAAAATACATATATACACAGATGGCACAAAGACCTGTGCAGTTGGAATCACCAGTGCAAATGCATGCATTTGAGGTACTTATTTTTTCCATGGTCAGGTATAATTATGCATAGTCATGTTCCTCAAGTGCTAAATATCAGACCTGATTGAATGAAAAGATGTAAGAAGTGTAAGTGTGAGATATTAATACAGTTAATTTCAAGGTGCTATACTTTCAATAAACATTTGTTTAACATTATATGTTTAACATATTAGTTTAAAATATTTACCAACCAATACATTTTCTCATTGTAATGACTGGTAATTATACCTGGCCAAGTGATTTAAATAGCATACTTGAAATTTTAGCAAGAACTGTAGTGAACAGTTAAATACTTCATTATTGCTTCATTGGACTGAGAAACCTAAAAGGCATAGACAGACAATGCTCAGTGATGAAAAGTGAATACCCAGAAGAGTGGTGCACGCCTCCAAAGTGGCCTCTGCCCAATAAAAACTAAGCACTCTCCATGTTATCGATGCCATTGGCATCCACGTGGATATCAGGCTCCCCACACAAAGCTGAGGGAACAAAGCGGCTAACAGTGGGACACAAACAGCTCTTAAGCTCTGGCAATTCTTGCTTCAGGCGTTCCAACTGCTCCACTTGGAATATATTTGGCTGTTCAGGCATCCAATCATAAATCCTACAATGAAACAAACAGAAAACATTTAAATAGGGTAACTTTATAATTTACTTAAGACCTGTCTGACTTAGCCTTTTTAGAAAAATTTGTTTACAGAATCCCATATTACAAGAGTCTTTTCTAAAGATGTAAGCGTCAGTCCTATAAAAATATTTCTCTTCTCCCCAGTCTTTCCAATAATCCAGATTAACAGCATTTCCTTTTGTACCTCTGATGCAAAAGAGGTGATCAGAAAGCAATTGAATCAGAAAATGAAATCTGCAGTATACTAGTGATTCTTCATGTTTCTTTTTTCCAAGTCAATTAACCGATGTCTTATTTTACAGATAGGAAGCTATTTAGAGCAGACCTGGAATTCATATCCAGTTCTGACTTCAAAGCACAAAAGGTCAAGATGAGAAGAACCTCTCACCCGTGTGAAAATTATCCGAAAGCTGTGTAGTATTGGAAGATGAACCCAGAGTCAAAAGCACAGAAAAAGTCCCATGTGACAATGGCAGCACTGGCACTGCAAATCTTAGCAAGGGAAGGATGACATTTCATGCCTAAATGTGGAAGTCGGGCAATTTATATAAGGCACTACATGAAAATCTTTATGGCATCACAGTAGGGAAGAATTTCTTAAACAAGATAAAAACATGTATTGATTCTATTAAATATGTGACTATACTAAAACAAAGGCTTTCTGTTATGAAAAGTGATCTCTGGCCAAGGTATCAGACTGAACAGAAGCATCTAACTTCACTCTCCCCATATATCTCGTTAAAAATAAAGAGACGAGATTTTTAAAAATCCACGAGTATGGGAAAAATCAGAGACACGGCAACAAAGTTTTGGAAGCTAGAAAGTAGATGGATAAGTAGTAATGAAGTGTTTCAGTTAACAGAATAGAAAAGGCCAAACCACAAGCCAATAATAGAAAAGATGAAAAGGCAGAGTTAAAAGTAGCACCAAATTCCTCTAGAAATGGGAGTGAAAGGGAGAGAGGCTAAATCAGGGAGGGTAGGGTGAAGGCTTTGAGCAACTCTTCCTCCTAATTCCTTAATTTGGAGGCTGCCCTTCCCCACCCTGCCTGAGATTATTTTGAGAATTAAACAGGAAATCTCTTGGAATGTTGGACAAGACCAGGTGCCGGTCTGGGCATTAATGCAAAAGCACCACCAGCACCAGAGGAATTAGAGACTGTACATATATAACCAATGCTACATAGAGACGTGCCCTCCCTTCTCCAGCTCTCTTCCCTTACTTGATTCCAAGAACCCCGGCAGCCAGACCTGGATCCTCTACGTAGTTTATACAGATTCTTCTGAGCAATCTGAGCAGCCAAAAACTGAAGTTCTAAATTTACTGACATCAGAGGTATGACCAAACAGGCCACCCAAATTATCCCATAGTGAAATTCAAGTTAACACTCAGAGCTTCCAACAAGCTTTTTAGATTCCAATTTCTTATCATGAGAAGCAGCTAAGGATTTCCAAACATCTGAGGAAAGCTTCTAATATGTAAGAGAGTGAACAAAAGAGAAAAAAATTCCAAAATAATAAAAAGTCATAAAGCCCTCAGAGAAACAGTACTTTCATTGAACAAAAACAGGATATTACATATACAGAAAAAAAGAGCACTAAGAGAGAAAAAAAGACAGTTCCTGGAAATTAAAAACACAATAGCAGATGTGAAAACCTCAATAGAATGGATGAAAAATAAAGTTGAGGAAATTTTTTGAAGTGGAGCAAAAAGACAAAGATAGAGAATAGGAGAAAAGATAAGAATGAGAAGTCTGGTCCAAGAGTGTACAATATGCAAAAAAAAAAAAAAAAAA
>NW_006442491.1:14768391-14810008 GCF_000325575.1 Pteropus alecto | reverse complement strand
AAAAAGTGAAAAAAAAAAAAAAAAAAAAAAAAAAAAAGTAATTTTATACAGAGAAAAAAAAAAACAGAAAAATGGAAGGGACGAAAATCAAAAACAGTTCATGAAATATTTCACATCTTCAAGGACATGTATCAACAGACTAAAAAGGTTACCAAGTGCCCAGCACAATAGCTGAAACCAGATCCCCAAGACCCATCTCTGTAGAATCTTATAACACTGGTCACAAAAAGAAGACTCCAAGCTTCCAGATAGGAAACAAATCACATATGAGGGAAGAGGAATCAGCGTGGTTTCACACTCCTTAACAGCAACCCTGAAATTGCGTAAGTGATGGAGAAATGCTTTTAAAATTATAAAAGTAAATGATTTCTCATATGGAATTTTATGCCCGGCCACAATGCTTATAGATATACTTATCTGTGTGCACTGGGTTGCAATATAAAATGCATTTCTAACTGGGTTGGGGTCAAAAAGATTTGAGAGTCATTGCCCTAGAGACACTTTACACATAAATTCTAAGGAACCAGGTCAACAATGTTTATAGCAAATGCTGTAACAGGAAAAATGTGGCAACCACTTAAATGTTCTCAAATAGGAGGATATATTGTGGTAAAGACATGCCAGCCATGAATATTATACAACCATGAAGATACACAGATTATAACTACATGCAAGAGAAGTACAAATAAAGATTAAAGCCATGCAAAACTAGTTTGTTAAGCAACAGAAATTAGAATTTTAAAAATTTTAAAGAGAATAATAATTTGAGAAGCAATTATGTCTAAGGGAGGAGGATAAGGGAATAGAGTTAAGGAAAGGCATATGGGGGACTTCAAAATCTAATGATAATGTTCTTTAAATGTGGGTGTCTGTCATTGCATTTTTTAAAAATCATTTGAGCAGACACAGTAATTTCATAAAAGAGGGCAGACTGCCCAATTTACTCTATGAGACAAGTATTAGCCCCATATGAAAATCAAGCCATTCTGACAGGTAAATTAAAGGCCATCCTATTCATTATCATAAGTGCAAAAATCCCAAATATCAGCAAATCAAACATACCAGTATATATAATATACCACAAAACCATGATGAAATGGAAATCTACTGTTGTTAATAATGCCTTTGTAAAAAAAGAGAACAAATTAGTTTTTGATAGACTAAAACACGCAGCCTCATCACAATTCTTCCCAATGTAAAATGAATCAAAGGCTCTGAATCACTAATCATTCAAAACTGTCCATATGTCTAAATTTGATAATGAAAAAAGTATAGCATAAACACATTAAGTACAACAGCTGAAAAATTAAGGGCATAGGAACTCGACTAGAAACAATGAAAGAGACAGGTGTAGGAGACTAATGGTATTTATTATAAGCCTTAAAAGAACTATTTAAATTTAAGATATAGATATACACAAATATATATACACACACACAGTTATGTGTATATATATGTACTTCTTTGATTAAAATTTAAAAAAACTTTCAAGGGTAAAAATCAACTAAAATAACCCACCTCACCTGCTATTGGACCCTAGTAGGAGCCCAGTGCTGGGTGTCTCCTCAAAACCCTCCACACCTTCAACATAGTCCTGCCCTGATTCATGCTCTAGCCTTTGCCTAAAATGCAATTCCTGTCAAAGCAAATTTAACCAGACCCTCAAATCCATCTCAATGATTCCTCTTTAAAATTATCCTTATTGATCCCAGGCCAGGAAGAACTCATACAGCACCATCACTTTCTCCATGACATGTCAGTACTTGGCTCCAACCAAGCTAAGGCCCTCAAGATGAAGGATCTGCCGAAAATCTGTACGCCCTACAAAGTTGTACATGGTATAACCTCAAAAAGCGGGCCTGGTAAGAATTTCATCACTTACTCTTCACATGATGCCACTCAAGTATTACCAGAGTAAATGGCATCCTTTCTAACCCCCAATTTCTTTATACTAAGCAACCTTTTCCTCTCTCAGTGGCTCTCAAGCTTATAAGCACCCAAAAAGCATATATATATATAAAAAGATTTGTTCAACAAATATTAGAGCTCTTACTCTGTATCGCATATGGTTCTAACCTCTGGAGATACAGCAGTGAGAACAGGCAAAGAACCTTGCCCTCATGGAGCTTATGTTTGTGTAGGTATATGGAGGGTGGTCAGGAGAAAATAAACAAGTAAAATATTATATGTATATGGATATAGCAGATAGTGTAAATGCTATGGAGAAAAAAACAAGTGAGTGCACTGTGGGTAGAGGTTGTTATCTGAATTAGGATAATCAGGGATGGCTTTAATGAGAAGTTGACATTGGGGTATGAAAGCGGGTGGTTAAGGACCTGGAATTTTATTCTAAGTGACACAGAAAATGGTGAGAGAGTTTTAAGCAGTAACATGATCTGACTTCCATTTTAACAGGCTCACTCTGGCTGCTGTGCTGAGGACAGATAGCAGGATGTAGGCAGTCACCAGTGAGCAGGCTACTTCAATAATCCACATGAGAAATGAGGTAGCTTAAGGGAGAATGACAATAATAAATGTAGTTAGGAGACAGATTCAGAATATATTTGTAGAATCAAAAAGATTTTGTTTGACTAGATTTAGAATATGAGATAAAGAACAGAGCCATTAAAGACTCCAAGGATTTAGCCCAAGAAACTGGAAAGACAGTTGTCAATTATATTGAAATCGGGGAGTCTGTAGGAAGAATAGGTATTGATAGCTGGATATAAAGTTTAGAGGTCAGGGGAAAGGTCTGAGTTGGAGATATAAAAATTTAGGAATATATAAAATTATAAAAAGCCATAGAATTAGATGAAATCACCAAGAAAGCTGGTTTAGACAGAGGAGAGGTCTGGGGCAGACAGCCACCCCCACCCCTACTCCCAAGATGGCGTATACATCTAGTTAGAGCCCAGTCGCCAGAATTTTTAATAAGCTTCCCAAGTGATTCCACTGACAAATGTTTAAGATAAATCTCAGGATGAACTACAGAATTTTAACTTAGCTAAGTTTAGTATTATTTATAATTTTATAAGATGAAAGCTAGTTTTTTCCTAACAGTCCATGAAAATTCTTCATGAAGAACAAATACCTATCATAAATTAGGCCATTTACTCCAAATTCCTTCAATTTCTTCCTGTTTTCAGGATCATTGGTATCATCACCCCAGCAGAATATGACTAATCCCTTAGCTTTTGCCTCTTGAATGTAGGATGGGTTTCTGAGCAGGTCTTCAGTATGTGCATTTATCCCCTAAAAGAAGAAAAATAAGTTATTCATGAAAAAGTAACTTACTGACTGCAAACGGTCATACTCTAGATCAGTGCTCTCCAAAACGGAGTGCACAGGGAAATGCTACAACTTTTTCTTACACAACTAAACTTATCAAACAAGTTTACAGTCTAACCATTTTAGATGACTCACTAAATCCACTAGGAAAACAAAACTACAAAACTTACTTATCCTAGGCCTGCAAGAAAATATACATTTTTTTGTTCATGTAACTACTTTTCACTCTGAGATATAATACCTCCATTTTTAGGTTAAAACTAACCAATGAGATGTGTAATGTAACATGAAACTTTATTACTGCTCTGAAACATTTTTTAAAAAATGAAAGTTAAAAAATTCTAACAGAATTTACCAGTAGATTTTCAAACTGTGCAAAGCTCATTGCGATAGCAGTTGTCCGAGATCTGAGGTCCATGAGTTCAGGGTAAATATCAGACTTTCCTTGAGTCAAAAATAATATGGGATATTTGTTCTGCTTGTGCCGAACCCTAAAAAAGACAATTTAAAAAACACTTTTCATTGGGGAAATAATTATTATGCATTCTGTTTGGAAACTTTAGAAAACACTAAATATATAAAGAAAACAACTCCCATTACTGCTATAACTACCACTGACATGTACATATTGTCTTTCAGTCAAAAAGGAAAAAAAAAATTGTTTACTCTATACAAGAGCTAAAATACATTCTCAGAAATGGGAAACAAGAAAGCCCATGAGGGCTTACAATTTGGTAAAGAAGATGGTATATGCAACACAGGCATGAGGTGCTCGGGTTCATAGGAGTGGAGGGCACCCCAGCAGGTTCTCCCGAAGGGATGTGAGAATACACATAATCTGACTGTGAGGACCATTCAAGGTTAAAGTCTGGACACTTCCTCATCTCCAACCATAATCTTTGTATTCTAAGTTTAGCTACAATCTAAGAGTATAAGAGAAAAAAAAAAATGAATACTCACATTGTACAGATATCTGCATCAAATGAAGAAAACACTATTCTCCTCTTCCCAGAATTTTCTAAGACGGTTTTTAAAATGATATCCAAAAACAGATTCATGTCAAAATATGTTGATAAGTTACCATCCCACATGCCATCCTATGCGGAAGAGAAATAAATAGGAAAATGAAAGCCGTTAAATACCCTGGAATCACAGTGCTAGAAAAAAAATCTTGTGAATATCTAGTTCAACTCTTATTTTACAATAAGGAAAGCAAAATCCTGAAAAGATGAAATGCCTTGTCAAGGCCACACAGCTCCTTGGTGACAGTGCAACTATTATAATTCAGATATAGAGACACTTAAAGTAAATTACACCATCAATAGACTTGCTTTAATCAGTTAACAAAATGAAAACTAAAACTCTGGAAATTTGCAATCTGGAAATATTTAAAAATATTTTTATGTATATATTCTTGATAAATAAATATGTAAATATTTATTTATATATACTATAGGACAAAAGGACTCCACTTCATTTGCTAACTCATTACTAAATTAAACCAACAACAACAACAACAACAAATCCTAGTAATTATGAATTACCAGTTAAAAATCTCATTCTTTAGGCCTTGGGCGTATCAAGCACCCTTAATGAATAATATAAAGAATTGTATAAATATAGCTAAGATACCAAGAGCCCTGTTGATATTCAAATATTAAATATTTTAAATGTTAATGATTAATATAAATCTAAAAGCTCAGAAAACTAAAACTTACTTATTAAGAAAACCTTGGTTGAGCATTTATGTTAACTAGGACCAGCTTATCAGGAATAGTTACTTAGAAAGCATGGTTTGAGGACAGCTATAGATTATTCTGACCAAAACAAATTTCAGAATATCATTTTGATTGTCCAATCATTGTATCTCAATTAACTACTTCCAACGCCCACCCCACCTCAACCAACCCTCTTAACATGCATCCCCATCCATTTACACACTTCCCCATCTGATACACTCAACAGTTAACTGTTTCCCTTGACTAGAATATACGTTCCAGAAAAGCAAGGCTTTATTTTGTTTTGTTCACTACTTGACCCCAGGAACCAGAAAATGTCTGGTCCATAGCAGCTTTTTTATATTTAATTATTGAACAAAAGAATGATAAAATCTGGGACTGATTTAAAACACATCTGTAGCAATTTCTTTTTCTGGTTAATTATTACTAGCTACTACCACTTAACAGAAAACTACTTAGGAAATTATTTAAAATATGTGCTTATATGGGGGATAAGAAAACAAAAACAAATCAGTTACAGAATTCTGACTATCCAGAGTTCTCACTGTTCACTTTATAAGTATGCGCAGAAACCATGATATAAATGTGAAAAGACACTTATAAATGGAATTTCTACTATAATACATTCATCACAAAGTTTAAGTACTCACATATAAGTATAAAATATGCTTTATTTAAAAGATCTAACAAGCACTGCTTGCTAGAAAAAGCCACAATAAGTTTTCAGTTTTACTTATTCCATTAAAATAAAGATAGGATTGAATGCATTTAAAGAAATGTGGAGAAAGGAAGAAGAATGTCTTACATAGAGAATTACTTACCCTTTGTTGGCAGATCCACTTTATTTCTATGTTAAACCCTACCTCTTCTGGCAAAGACTCTAAAACCTAGAGTAGTTTTGTTGGTTGGTGGTGAATTGTGGTTTGTTTTCAGTGAGATGAATGGTAGAATAAGAGAAAAAAAGAAAAAATATTACAAAAAGCAATCTGTAAGAAAACATATCACTAGTAAGAATAAAATGTTTTGTGCCTTCAGCATAAACCACTATCTTTTCTCATACTCAGACTACCTGGTTGATTAAGTTAAATAAGAAAGACAAGAGAAATTAAAAGCATAGTAGTCTTAAGGCAATATCCATGATAACTGATCACTACTACTAGAAAGATGAATCTTTGACCCAAAATCCATTTCACCATTACTACTGGACATCCACAGTGAGTTGTAATAAGTTAGGCAACCTCATGGATTTAAGAAGATATTTATAGTATTTTCTGAACTGCATTCAGGTATCAATCCACTATGTGAAGATATGGTTATATGAAAAAACCATGATGTCCAGCTTGTTCTGAAGGTGGTGATGCTTAACAAATACTACATTGTTACTCCCGGAAAAGATGTTACTCTCCAAGTGGAGGATCATAAATAAATAAGACTGATTAGGTAACTGAACAAGTAATATGGTGTCAACTTATCTAAACTAAATTATCTAGACACTTTGCAGTAAGACCATTTTGGCAACATAACTAGAAAATCAAACTGAAAATATAAGGCCTGGTTATTAACCTATAAAGAGCTGACTTTAGTCATCAAACATGAAGGCCAGGCAAATACACAAACAAGCTCAAGGAAAAATAAATTTGAAACAGATATGTTTTAACTTTTTTTATTTCAAAAGTTTAAAAATCATTTAACATGTATAGTATATATAAATCTGATTTGGTAACAGAAAATAAAGCATACTAACAGAACAATATAATAGTAAGAATATAGCCTGGGAGCTAGCCCTGGGTCTACATTAACCAGTTGTATAAAAAGTGCAGTACCTGAAAGTGTACTCAGTTTCATGAGGGGCTTTCTGACTTTTTTTCTCCATCTTTAGCCACATTTATTTAACATACCTGTCACATTTTTACTGAACTAACGAAAAATTAGAAAAATGAGAACAATGGTATATATTAGTGTTGAGGCAGCTAAATATCAAATCTGCAGATTCTCCTTTAGAGAGATTGTATTTGACCTCTTTTGGTTTTAAAATTTCTCTATGATTCAATTATATTTGATGGCAAAGTGAGTGAAATTATTCAAATCATTTTAAAAGTACTAAGACAATGTCCATTTTAGGAACTCTCTTGTAGCATTCTTTTTGTAGGGTGAATAATCATGATAAACTGAAATAACCTATTTTTCCCTAAGAAATCTACTCTACCTGACATCACCAGAAAAAGACAATGGAGAAGAGTACAAGTTAGGAAATGGAAACAGTAAGAATAAAAGCCAAGGAGAGTGTCTGGTATCCAGGCAGGCTTGCCTGATGCTGTCAAAGGGATTCCTATATGAATTCTGTCTACATTTTTTATCTTCATGCTAGTTTTTGTTATACTTTTTCAGAGTAAATTCTTACAATTTGTGTCTCATTTTAATTTCTTTATAGGCTCTCATTTTTCTTCAAAAGCTAAGAAACAGTTTAAAATATTGTAAAAATGCCTCCCAACATCACAGCTCCTTCCCACATCCTGTTCTGTGCTCTCTCCTTCCAGTTTATATACATGTGGAAATGTGGGAATTTCCTAATTCTTATCAAACTAGCCCCTGGAAGTAGGAAATTTTATCATATGAGCATATAAGTTACTCTTTTAAAAAAATAGCATAGAGATATCACATAAAAATTATATTTTCTGAAAAGCATTGATGATGACAAGTTTATATTAATGTTGTCTTTGACACCTATGTAAAGCCATTTAAGAGACCAAAATTAATTATTCATATATAACAGAATTAATGAGATAGCCTTGCCCTAGTTTTCCTAAGGAACTTACCATCTTAAGAGAAGGAAATGGCTGATTTTCAGAAAAAGAATTTTCTTCATCAACAACAGATTCTGAAATTTTAAATTACAAAAACTCAGTAGATAAAATACTATTTTATCACTAAAAACCTTTCCTAAATTCTTTGGGCAAAAAAAGAGATAAATAATTATAAGATCCTTTCATATGTAGGATTTTTTGAAGGCTCTTATATTTATTGCTTTTAACCATTAAACCCCCATTTTCAAAATAAGCATCCTTCACGAACTAGTTTGCAACATTTAATAGAAACACCATAGTGTCTGCAGTCCCTAGTGATTTTTTTTTATAGAAGCTGGACTACTTTTCTAAAAGTAGTCACGAGCAGTGATTTATTTCTCAACGAAATTAAGAGCTACGTTACCTTGCTAAGACTTCTACTTAAAAAATTGAAATTATCTAAAAAGTTAGGAATTAAGAGAATCTATAGCTACTAATGTTACCATTTGGTTACCATTACCAATTAAATCAAAATAGATTACATCTCGAGACACAAGAATTTTTTTCCAAAAGAAAAAAAAAAATACCAAGCTTTCCTTTTCTTAAAAAAAAAAAAAAAAAAAGCCCATGTAATGTAAATTCAAAGAAAATCATGTAAAATTTTCTAGTTAAATAAGTTAAAGGTAAAATTCATTTTACTATGAACAGTCATGAAATATTTATAAGCCTATTAAATCACATTTATGCTCTGGAGATGGAGTCTTTAAGCACTTTATCATTTCTTCATAAAGGCATCCCAACTATCTCATTATCACACTGCAGATGTAATACCTACTATATGCAGAGTACTGTAAATGTCTTGGGGAATAAAAATTTTTCTCACCCTTGAGAGGTTTACATTTTCATTGAAGAGACAGGGCATATACAAAAATAAAGGGTTAAAAAAAGGACACACTAAGCTTCAAATGAATGGCACAGACTACTAAGTTCCATGGGAGTAGAAAATAAAGTAAAAATTACAAAGGGCGTTTGTAGGCAGACAAGCTTTGAAGAAACTGAGGCACAGAGTAGTCAAGTAAAGTAACTGCCCAAGGTCACAACTGGTAAATAAATGTTAGAGCTGGATTCAAACTCTTGGTTGTGGAGCCAGATTCTATGCTTGATATATTCTCGACTTTGTAATGGTGAGAATGTTGAAAAGATTGGTAGGTACAAAGTTATAAAGAACTTTGTTCATCAAGCTAAGAAAACTCATAAAAGTAACAAATCATGGTTACTATACACATGACATACAAGCATTTGAAGATTAATGTATGTAAAGCCTTCACGTCTATAAATTAGATGGACAGCTCAGTATTATATTCGTCAACATGACCACAGTATGTTAAAATGCCTTTGGAAATACTACATAGATGTTAACTATGAAATGAAATCAACGTTTCCATATTGGTACATACCTTTCAGATCTTTAGATTTTAGTGCAGTCACATGAGCGAGCTAGAAAAACACGCACACGAAATGCAATCATTAAAAAAAGCCTTAGTTTATAAAGATATGGTGAACAGAACTGTAACCTGAAAAGCTAGCAAGTTAAGAGAAAATTATAAAATGTAGAATTATAAGTTTAATAAGAATAAGCACTAATGACTATATATTTTATATGTTTGTACATACATATAAGATCATAATCAAATGTCCAAGTAGGGAAAAAGAATATAAAAATTCTTAGGTTGGGAAACTACTGATACTCAATCGACCATTTATTTAGGTATCTAATGGGAATAGGAAGAGGAATCATGTAAAATTACATGGTATAACAAAATATACAAAGATCTTAAATAGTAACATAAGTATAAGACCAGTAATAGCATAAAAGGCCAACTGTAAAATAGTGACAGTTATATAAAGAAGGGCTAAAGCAGACCAGAGGCAACCTAAGATTATGAATAAGGGCTAGCCTCCAAAGACTTATAACCTAGCCCTGTCACTTATGCAAAAACCAATGGGGTCTATGCAAACTGTTAGAGAAGACAGATATGGATTAGCACAAATCCATTCTTCGTAACAGAAAAGAAAACCAAAGCACACACTCTACACGTGCTGAATATACAGTGACATCCATGTGCAAAGAGAACATTACCATATATAGACAAGTACACTAAGAGTCTTAAAACTAAAAGATAATTTACATTTTATGCTATTATTACTACCTTTAACAACTGGAGTTGGTCAAATGTTAATTCCTTTACTGGAATTTCAAATAATTCAACTGGATCAGCATCAAATTTCTAAAAAGAAAATAAAGAGAAAATGGGCCCCAAATTGTTACTGAATGTTTACCCTTGATAGGCCTAACATCTTAATTTACTGGATGAGAATAATTGTTTGCTGACCACCTTGAGCCCACAGAGGGGAGCCCTTCTTATCTAACACCACCTCCCACATCTTAAACTCTGGCTTTTGTTTTTAATGTAGGTGGCAGTGTGTGGAAGAAAAAAAACAGCTGGGAGGAAACTATGGCACTGAAAACACACTGACAATAAAGCCAGAGTCAGTCATTTCTCCTCTTTCCTGTCACGCTGTACATATTTTATATGCCACATATTCATGCTACATGACTAGAAAAATCAATGTGCAAGTACTGTGTAAGCATTAATTTCTGTAGATAAGTTTCCATACTTTTCTAAACTTTTTAAACTTAAGTTTGGTTAAAAACAGCCACAGTAGTCAACTGTTATGAAAAAAAGTATGATTGGCTATAAGCAGTAATACTTAACAGGAACTCTAACCTATTATAAACATTTTCCCCATAAGCAAATGTTTTATTAGACTTTAATACCATTATCAAATGTCACATTGTTTAGGCACTTCTATCTTAATATAATGAGTTAATGTACCATCAATAAATCATTGATCCAACAAATATACTAAAACCCATTACTTTTAAATTCATTCATGTACATATGGTATGAGCATATGCATCAAGTTTTTCTGGGAGAATACATAAAAAGCTATTAAGAATAAAGGAGTGCAAACAAGAAGAAAAAGGAAGTTTCATATTCATTTCATAACCTTCTGAACCATTGGTTTTATTGTAAAATACCAGCTTAAAAATTAATGCTAAAAATATCTACAATTTATCACTTTCATTCCCCAATTAACCCATCCAGATTCAATTTAAGAGCAACGCAAAGTCTCGTGAAAAAGGAGGATCAGTAATACTTTTCGATAAACTCTCATAGATTTTCAGAAATTACAACCAGATTAACTTCTGTCTTGGTTAGTTAAGATCCTGTACCACTGCATTCCTTCTCATTTCACTTTACATTACTGTTTCCCCACAGCAAAAACCACCTGCTCTTTTTATACTGTCACTTCTGTCATCTAAACAGGTGCATCTTATTCCTTCCCTTTAACACCATTCGCAAAATTTTAAGGGTCCTTTTCTATAAATCATAGTAATCCAAACCCATATGACTGATTAGAATCCACTAGCAGGCAGAGTCAGGTGCCTTGTCATCTATTTATACAACAGGCAGTGTCTGGTGCACTGTTACAGATATTAGCAAACTACCCTTAACTTTGAATCAACTCAGTGGAAAATGATACCTAATGCAGTTTTAAAGAAAATGCCAAATGAACTCTCCTACTTTAAGTCCCTGAGAAATCACTTGGTTAATTTGTATACTGAAATTTAGATGCTATATATAATTATTACAATTATGTTTGTATAACAATTATAATTTTTAAGTGATTATATGCATTTTCAAATCTCCTTCTGGACTTTCTCCTCTATCATGCCCTCTTCTCCATTCTCATTGTCTTCTCTCCAGTTCAGGCTTACCTTACCTTTGGCCCACATTACTACTGGGTCCCCTTGCCTCTATTCTTTGTCTTCTTAAATTCCCCTTACATCGAGTATCAAAATATTAATCTGGAAATTTAGTTCTGGACACTTCCCTTCTTGGCAAAAAAGTCTTTCCTATCTCCCTAGTTCCTAAAACTCCACCCCTTCACTGAGGCCCTCCACCGTCTGGCTCCAAAGCATGTTTCCAATTTTATTTTTCACTGTAGCTCTTCCTACTTTAGCCAAATCATACTACTAGCCTATTAATTTGAGAAAAAGCTTGAAGCAGAAATAGAAGGGAGTCTAGAAAACACACACTCTGATAGCTTCCTCTCCTGCCTCAATACAGACAGTGGCAGACTGATACACAAACCATCTAGAATGCTCTTTTGTTAGATAATATGAAAAAGCTAATTGAGCAGTACAGATACCCTACTTGAGGACATTAATATTCCTGTCTCCTCACTCTCTCGATGTTGTAGGAGCTTAAGAGAGGAAGGGATTGGCAGCAACTCAGGAAGAAAATGAATCAGCCGACTTTATTTAATAACTAATTCTATTTTTTTTTAATGAAAGCATTTCAACATACCTTTTTCATAGTCAAACAACAGGTGAGATCATGATACACCACAGGCACAAAATCTTTTGAAAGATGTACATCAAATTCTACAAAGGCTGCACCCTGACAGGAATAAAGAAAACAAGTATTTAAAAAACATTACCTGGCCCACAATACATCTAAAACTACAAGGATATAAGAAATTCGTTGTTCATTAGAAAATAAAGCTGTACAAAAAAATAGAACTTGCTCATGAATTATGTAATGTTACATTTTAAGCTTTTTCTAAAAAGTAATTTCTTCTTTTAAAACCAAGTATTTTCCTTTTTTTAAAATAGAACAGCAATTATTTCCTGGTCAAAACAAAAAACAAAACTAAAGGGCACCGATTCACTTGAACACACTCTGTGGCAATGGACAGCCTTCACAGGTATGGCACTTCTGCCACTGCTATTAGCAGAAATGGAGCTTAACAGAAGCCTGGAGCACAGGGCTACCTCACACCTTGTTGCTACCTTAGCTGGACAGCTGAACCTCAAAGATGAAGTGGGAAAAAGAATAACTTGCAGTCTCTTGTTCTTGGTGCACTTGAGCAGCACACTACAGCCTTTCTTAGTAAAACCTCAGTAATCGGATTAAGAGGAAACTATAATTGCTGCAGAAATGGGCAACAAGAATGATGCACATGACAAATTCCCTAATAGAAGCCTGAAAAGAAAGGAGGACAAGAATTAGAGTTAAGGATATATTTTTAAAAGTCAGATCCATTCTGACATATGAATAAATCCAAACAAAAGCTGAGAACATAACCTGACATACAAATTTGTGTTCACTCAAAGAAAGCCAACTAGGATCAAAGGAAACAAGGTCGAGAATTCTGTAATGTTACTATGGCCCAGAGAAGTACTGGATAAGAATGGATGGATACATTTCCACCCCTTGCTCATCTTGTGAATAAACATGGATCACAGACTAGACCCAAATAAGCCAGAGTTACTTGATGATATCTGAAGCAGGAATAAGCTTAGCTTCTTCTATCATTGCAAATAAGACAATGACACAAACATTGCAACCTCTAAATAGCTGTAATGATTAAACATATTAAGTTATAGCTTTTTAGTTTAAATGTTTAATTTGACATGATCATAATCCTTTAGGAGTATAATTTTACTAAGAGATAAAACTTGATTCCAAAATTCATGTGTGAGCTTTAGGAAATAAGGCAATAACAGACCAATGCCTCTTCAAAGGTACATTTTTAACATTAAAACAAACCAGCCATTAACAACTAACATAAGACATTCTAAAATGTTATCCATGAGTTACAAAGGATTTCATCAGGATATAGAAGGGCTTAATGAAATCCTCTCTCAAAAAGCAGAGACCCTGCAAGTTCTTTAACAGGGTTCTTCACATATTTAGAGCTAAATAAAATAATGTTTAGTTTAGCTAGCTATAAAACTAACACTGGTTCCAAATAATGAACTACAGCCCAACATATGCATAGATTTAATATTTATAAACATTAAAATAATTACAATAATCAATCTAAGATGTCATGAATTATAAAATGCATTATTATTTTATACACCAAGAGGAGAAAAAAATTACTGCTAATTGAACCATGGTGAAAAGCTAAGAAAGTTGTAATACTCCAATTTTAGAGATGTCGAACTAAGAAAAAAGTATGTCTTAGAAGAGATGTTTGCTTATTTATAAGTGATAAAATTAAACATCTGACAAATCAATTTTACTTGAACTATTTTTTAAAAAGCAAAGTTTTAGGCATGTGGAGGACATAGAAAAAGTGGAAATAAAATGCTGCATTTTATTTTCCCACTAGTTTAACTTTGGAACATGAGGTTTTTAATCAGGTACAGAGGAATGGGAGGAGGTGGGGGAATCTCAGATTCTTGATTAAAAATGTCAAGTTGCACTTGCTGAAAAAAACTAAAAGCTAAAAAAACAGACTAACCCTTTATAACTGGATAAAAGGTGTAGAATTTTAACATAATAAAGTTGGTATGCAGGATGTAAACTGGCAAACTTTTTAAAAGTGTTACCTAAAATCACTATCAAATTCTTCCATAAGCATTATTTCCAAAATGAGTTTTTGAATAAGCACACTGATGAAAATCAATGCTTAATGGGGAATGTTTTTCTTGCCCTAATCACTCAAAATTTGTCATTCATAAAAAAGGATGCTTATGAATTTCATTGTTTTCATCTCAGTCTTCATCATGAATCTAAATACAAATGCCTAGAGATACTTCACCTTCACTTAGAAACATATTCAGAAGAAGCAAAAATATTACATGTGCTAACTTATTAATGCAGACTGGAGGAGACTGCCCAGACACACATTTCTCTACTTTTCTACCTTTGAACCAAGAACCCGAAGTTCTTTACAGGAGAGGTTCACTTACATGACTAGCAGCATTTCTTAAAGAAGCAATAGTATTTTCTTGAACTTTAGCAAGCCTGAAAGAGAATATATTAAAATATATTTATCATATACTATAAAGAAAATGAAGAAAACAAATGTAATAAAGCCGGCTATATATTTAACAATGGAAACAGTATTTATCCTCTATTTTGAGGCTAATTTTGCCATCTCCAAAATAAGACTCTGACCATCATTTGGTTGGTGCATGCATTTATTCCATAAATGTAAGCTCTAATGATTATAGGTATTTACAAGCTGAATATAGACATATCCTATGCCAACACAACCTCTCCAAGTGGGCTGACCAATTAAGGAAGATAACCCCTGCAATGACATGAAGTAGCAGAGATAAAGAAACTCGCTCCTTCCAATGAAGCCTCAGATGACTTACTATAAGTAGCCTAGGAGAATGAGAGAAGGCTAGCACACCAATGGGGTAGGAATATGGAAACTATATTGAGAACAAGTAAGAAAACCGAGACCCAGAGAGGGCAACATGCCAAAAGTCAGGACCCCAATACAGACAGACTGATATCAATCATGACGCCAACTCTGCAACAAGCTTTCCCTCCTGGCTAGTTTAACTTTGGAATATGTCTGCTTTTTGAAAAACTTTAAAATATAGTTGGCATATAGTATTAGTTTTGGGTGTACGACATAGTGATTCCACTTTTATATACCTTATGATGTGATCACTACAATAAGTCTAATAACTGTCTGTCACAGTACAAAGTTATTACATGACTGACTATATTCCATGGGCTATACATTATATCCCCAATGGCTTATTTTATAACTGGAAGTTTATATCTTATTCCCCTTAAATTTTTTTATCCATTCCCCCATTCCCCTCCCCTCTGGTGGATGGCTTTCCAGTTTTAATGTCTCTCTCATCATCAATTCAGTAGAATATTAAAAAGACTGACCAGAATCTTAAGAGAGAGTTAGCATCTAATTAATTTAAATTACGAACCCCAATTATCAAATTACATTTAAATTCCAGGATATTAATAAAAGAATCATTTGACCTTTAGTAGGTCAAACAAATTTAATATTATCAAGTTTGAGCTACCAAATGCTAATACCGCTCAAATATTCAACCTACTGAGCAGTTGTTGTAGAATTCCCTGCACCTCGATGTCCAACATCCAATGGTATTCTTGGCTTCCAATACTTGGAAAATGAAGATTTCATGTCACAATTGTATCCTGGCAATGGCTTAATAATTATATAGTCAACTTTTGTAGAGGAAAAAAAAGGGGGGGGGAACAAAAACAAAGACAATTAAAAAGGCCATTCATTATAAGCTCAATTACATTCAAATACCAAATAGGAAAAAAACCAACAAGTCAAAACTGATTTAAAGTAAAGCTTCCAGAAAATTCAATAGATATGTCCTTACTGTCATTTTATTAGTTAATATTCTAAAACAAATCATTATTTAATCTTTATCATTCTTGAAAGCTCAACTTGAAACTAATACAATTTTGCACTTAATCTTTGCTTATTTGTAAAGGGCCACCCACCCTGCTTCTCCAGGCTTACCTCTCACTTTGCCTATTGTTTTTCTGGAATTTCTGCTCATGATAGGAAGAGTAAGGATTCCAGCACTCTTCCCACTCTCAGCAATGGTGGATGATAAGAGGCATGCTGTACCCACGTGTCCAGGAAGGGCATCGCCCTGAACTACGTGTTCACTGAGATCTTCCTGAAAAAATGAGATTTAGAATAATCTAAATTCTTATACTCAATATTTTCCATTTAAAGATCAAGAGGAAGAAGATCGATAATACATTTTTAGTATATAATATTTTAAGATTTTGTTACTTTATTAATCATAGCTATGCTGATTTGTACTTCTGATCCTCTAACATGTATTAAGTGAATTTAAAGCACTGACTGAAAGTTACTAAGTACTTTTAGATTCACAGACTAAGCTGTAACAGTAGTGAGCTTTTAATATATATTATATTCTCTAAAAATGTATCCACGCAGATGACATAGAGGAACAGTAATTCTACAAAATTGAATACTTTGAAATTACACTGGGTATTATACCAGTCTACTCTATAAATAAAAGTGTTTCCAAAACCGCTAACCAAATGAAAGGAAAATAAGGCTGTTCACGAGATTATTAAAAGGTAGATCCTTAAAGAACAAGAAAACATCAACCAAAACTTCATATTTTTATAATAAAATCCCACAAATCTTATTATTTAGGGAAGATCAATTGTACTTTTAATATAGTTTTTTAGTTTTTTGAAGAGAAATACTTTAAATTCCACATAACAAAAGACAGCTATAAAGCCACTCACAAAGACTATATCTAAAGAAGTCATTAAATTAAAAGAATTCAAAGATTACAATTTTAATTATGTGTAACAAGTGTTACTCAATGGGTTTAAATCCATCCTGAATTCTGCCATTTTCAAGAAACTGTGGCTAGATGCTACTGCTAGGCAAGGCTAGTTCCTTATCTTCAGATTTCAACTTTAATCGAATGAAAATGAGTGTGGAAGTGCCAAAGAGCAAGAGCCTAAGGAAAGCAGTACACATAACTACCGAGCCAGGCACAATAGAGCAAGGACCTCAGGGGAGGACCTAGTATTATTTGTGGCAAGCGTCTGAAAGCCAGTAAGCCAGAGAGCTCTAGCGTGTCATAAGTAGCTCTGGAAAGTTGGCAGCACAGATTTTGAACAATCTGCCACAATTTTCATAGCAACTTTTTTTAACTACATATTTATAATATCAAGTAAAGTTGCAAAACGAGTCCATTGTTACAATGAATTCTTATAATAAAATGCCTCAATAAACCACAGACTTCAGTCATGGAGAGGACTCAATCATGCTACTTACGCTGGGCTGTGCACAAGAGTTATACAGCCTATCTGTCCCTCTATTTAGCCTGGAGGCTCCTTTTGATATAATTCATATATGTTTAAAACTGTCACAGAAATCAAGATATCTGGTCTTGATTTGAAACCAATTCTGCTGAAGTTCTCTTAATTATATTCTTAATAGTACTTGAGTCTCTCAACTCCAAGTTTTTTCAGCCTGCTAAAATGTAGAGGATTAAGCATCTAAAGCGTTTTACAAATAATGGGTTTATACAAATTTGACTACAATAAAAATCTAAACATATGTAAAAATAAGTTCATGCCTGCATTCTTTCTTAACCCCAAGTTAAAGAACTACTCACCTCAAAAAAATCAAATATCAGTTCCAGGTTATCTGGTTCCATTGTCTGTATGCTATACTCTGTCCAACGATCTGGCTGTAAGCCATACCCACACTCAGGCTGTGAATGCCTGCACTTGAACTCATTGTCACTTATTAAGGATATCTCCAGGCTATTGGACATTTTGTGAAGAACAGTGGGAGACACCCTATCATCATCGTCTTCCTCCAGACCCTCTAATGTCAGCTTAACCCTACATGAAAGGAAAAAATAATGAAATGCAAAAAGTGGAATAGAAGGAAACTCATACAAATGTCACCTAAATGCTAAAATTAAAACGAGCACCCTGAACAGGCAACATTTTCAACAAAAATATTATACAAAAACTACATATACTACAGGTTAAAAGCATTAGCTATGTTTTATAAAAGATTGATATTTTTATCTACATATATTTCTGTAAACTATTAAACTGACATAAATGTTCATTATGCCTAAGGTTGTTTTCATTCTTTGTTTTCTTTTTTTAAAGTGAATTTTAAAAGATATTTACTATTATCCCATTTATAACTGGCTATCTCAATTTCTTTTGAGAAGTTTCACAAATGTACATATATACAACAAGCACAGAATTGAGCCATATTCTGCTGGTGTGCATTAAAAGACTGTTAGAGTTGGAAGTTGTAAATTAAATACTGTGTTAAGTATATGTCTTTGTATGTATGCATGTTTTTATGTGTGTATATATTTTTATACATATACTTTTTAAATGAAACAAATGAACAAAAACATAAATTAAGAGTCTAAAACTCTTACAGGCCTCACAGCAATGAAAACAAAGACTAACTACCCAAGCCATAGGGCCACAAAAACTAGTCTACTCTCAATAAGAGGCAATTACTTGCACAGAGCACTTATAATGCCAAAAAGCATTCTATTCTAGAATATTTCTTGCACCAATTGAAAGATACTAAAGCAATTTTAGTATTATTCATGTAGAAAGCAATGTCATTTCATACAATAACAACTGAGCTACCAATAACAGAATCGTATTCATGGGGACTGCTCTCTCTGCATGACCTCCTGACCTCAACCACTGCTGAGCCTTGTTTCACAACCACATAATTCTGAGGTCTCCCGGAGGAGACATCTATATAGATTACTCCAATAGCAATACTGTTCTGTCATACTATAAAATCAAAGGTAGCACACTTCAATAATCCAAACAAAAGCCATCGTCTCTTCTGAGAAACCAATCTTAGGAATAGTTCTAGACAACTGATTCTGTTGGTGAGCCTGAAAGAACAAACATTCTCTACCAGGATATATAAAAAGAGACCACGAATGGACAGCAATGAACAGGCAAGTAAGTCACTGAAAGATTAAAAAAAAAAGAAAGAAAACAGAAAAAGAAACTTCAAGTTTAAAGGAATTTATGAAAGAATTTGTTAAAGGTTTTATTCAAATAGTTATATAAATGTTACAGTCTAATATAAAGGGACATTGCTTTCCACTTACTGCTGGAGTCAACTGGAAGAGAAACTTGTGTTTAAAATTTGGTGATAACGAGATAGAACAGAATGTCTAGTGTTTTATTTAAAATGCATAAGTTGTTACTAAGTTTTTAAAGTCCTTGTATCTTTGCAGAAAAATTTATTTCCTACCCAGTGAAGGTTTAGTCTATCACTAATATGAATCTGGGGAAAAAAGACGGTCAGAACAAACACTAGTTACTAGCTGTGCATGATTATTTCAACAGTAATCAGTTACTAATTTGTAGAACCCAACCAAGTATGGTTATATGAAAATATTCCAATTTAAGTGTAAGCAACACAATAATATATAGTCAAAATAATTTCTATAAACAAGAATGGTATAGGACTCAGTATATATTTGCAAACCAATCAGAACTCCAACTATTAATATCTAAATATGTATTAATTTCTTTACTACGATCAAGGAAAAAATCCCTAATAAGCCCAACAACCAAGGCTTTATCGTCTACTGCTATCTTTATTTCAAGGTCTTATGCCAACAGGTAATTTAGAGTTGTTGTACCCTTTATTTGCTTCTTTTAACATGTAAATAAAATAGTCAATGACTAACTGGTTACAGAATCTTTGCAGTCAAATGGATCTTGCAGATCAGCCTTGTGGTCCAATAACCTGGATTTTTCAGGAGCAAAACAGAGGCCTGCAACTGCAGAGACAAGGTACACCCCAAACCCCTGACTAAAACCCTTGACTAGAACAGCCAAGGCAAAGAACCATGAAGTGTTACTTATACGCTCTTTCCTTTATGTATCTTGTGATTGGAATAAGTACCATAATATTTAAGCAGTTGTTATAAAACATTTATGGATTTTTCAAACTGTAATATCGTTATGAATTTGATTATGAAGATAATTAAGTATTGTATTATTATAATTACTTCGGTTACTGAAAATGGCCCTTTCAACCCAGCCCTGACATTTTGTGAGAAAAGGCTGCATTACATAACAAGACTTAAAAATCTCTGTCCCAGAGTTATACATATCCAAATGATAGGGCTGCCTGGGTCATTGAGAAGCCAGCTCACTCAAAGGTACATATGATGACATTACTGAAAAATAAAGTTACTCACTATGTAGGTACTCACACAAAGCTTGACGTCTATTTCTTAAATTAATACATGACTAAAAAGAAACTAACATGAAACTGCTATAATAACTGCCACCTTTCTTCATGGAAAAGTTTTCGTTTTTAAGCCACAGGAAAATTTAAGACACTGAAAGATATTTCTGACAATCACTTTTCTATTTATGTCATGCTCCCCTCATTTATTTACACAAAATCATTTCTGTTATATTAATTTTTTAAAACAAACTATTGCTACACTAAGAAATTTTAAAAGTTGTAAACTACAAAGATGCATAACCTTGGAAATCATTTATCTACACAAAAACGAAATTTTCTAGTTTCCAATTCGACATTAAGACTAACAATAAGTACATGTAACTGTAGCACTCTGGCTGGGAAGCAGTTCACTCTCACAAGACCCTGCAGTTATTAGGAAATGTGACATTATAAGTGTGTTATTTTCTTGCTTACACACTTAAAGGCTAAAATCAAATGGATCAGAAATCTATAGCACTAGTGAAAATAAATGACCTAAGTAACAAATATACATGGTCATACCTAAATCTAGATTTTTTAAATTTCTTCTTGGTTATTGAGACAGGAGGTTTTTCAGAATAATGCAAACGCAATCTTATTTCAGTCTGACACGTCAACCATCCCGAATCCAGAGTCTCAATACCATCTAGCAAACAAACAGGGAGAACAGTAATTATTACATATATTTTTAAAAATAATCCAGTAAGTATAATACATGCTGACAATTCTGTTCACAATCAGATTTTAATACACTCCAGTTATGTGTCACTGGTACTTCTCTTCAAAGCAAATATATAGGCAGTCTTAAAATTGTCATTGAAAAAGAACTTTCATATGAAAAAGGAGAAAAAGTTAATGTTAAGAATAGCCATAGTTTAACAACTTAAGTAAATAAAAATATTATTATTGAATACATTGTCGAAGTAATACAAATCCATTTGAGAAAGAAATACATGTTCCAAAATGGCTTCTAATCTACAGTTGTTCCATTGGGGATCACCATCAAACTTCCAAAGCTTCACATGAGATATTTACTTAGTTGAAACTAGTTTAGACTGGTTTAGTGCTGGGTACTGAGATACGAGAAGGTAAGAATAAAACTGTGAAGTCAATTTTCTATTCTCATATTTACATATTCTGCCATAAACTGCATGACTTTGATAACACTGTGCTAGCACTGTTTAACTTGTAGTTTCCAAACACAGGTAATAACATTTTCATAAATACTAGAAAGCTATCAACTGTTTGCAACCTAAGTTTTTCCACAGAACTTAAAAAACAAAAAAATCGAGAAGCTTTTCTGCTTAGATATAAGTTTAAAATGTTTAATAATTAGCAAATTTTAAAAATAAAGACAAACCACAATTATTTAATTTTAAACTGTTTTCAGAAATGGACAAGTTGAAAAAATGGCTTTCCATCTAAACTAAAGTAAAGCTGAATTTTGAAAAGCAACAACAACAAAAAGGAAAGAAATGACATGCATATAATCATACATAGTAATTAACATATAATAGGGGGATATGATGTGATGACGTATTACAGCTGAAGAAATAAGAAAACTACTCCATAACAAAGCTCTCTAAAACATGTAGCATAAATATCATCTTTTGTAAATAAAGACAAGATTCTCGAATTTTAAACATTAAAGCTATTCAAGTGTTTTAGATTACTTTATGATCTAATATAAATAAGTGAAATAAAATCAAGGAAGAGAGATTAAATTCCTATCCAAAGATTGCCAAAGCATGTACATTTCTAAAATGCGTAAACTCATGTCCCTTGTAAAACCACAATCAAAAAAAAAAAAAAACGAAAACCATTCAGACCCTGTTCCTTCCTGTACTGGACAGGAAAGCAAACTGGTTATCAGCAATTTATCTCTGGTTCAGTCAGCACAAATACACATTCTGCCCACCCTCTTTACATCTTTTGACTCCTATACTATAGTATCTAATATGAAAATGCAAGTTAGCATGATAATGCTAACACATTGTGAGAATTCCAGTAATTGAAGAAAACTTGATTCCTCAAGATAAAGTACTTACAAATTCATAACATTTTCAACATATTCAGAGGTAAAAGGATTTTCTACTCTACTGTAAATTAATAATCACTAAATAAAAACCAAAAAGATAAAAATTTTAAAGCACAGGTATTATACTGGCAACTTTTATTAAGAGAATGTATTTGTTTCTTGATTTTAGCCTCTATTTTTCAATATCATACTGTCTTATTTCCCTGTGCTGTTTCTAATGAATGTAAGGCAACATCTCAAACCACATCAGTAAAGATTTTTAAAATTCGGCCTTACTTACTGTGGATTCCAAATTGTCCATCGTCAATAATAATTTCACTTTCTAGAATTGAAGGAAAATAGAAAACCTAGTTAAAATTCATAATGTATGCAGAATGAACAACTGAGAAATTATCCACCTTACACATTTTTTTAAAATATGCAATCTAAAATTTAAAACCGGCCCAAAGTGAATAAGCATATTTATTGTGGCCCTCAATAAAGAATTCGCTTTTAAGGAGGCTATCAAACAGTAACAGTTCTTACATACTTGGTGATTATTCATGACGTTACAAGAAAAAGAAAACTCCTCAGACAGGTGCTCTAGAGGCACTGGGACAAACTTCTACATCCATCGATGTGTGAGGCTGACAGGTTGCTGGACAATAATATCTCCTGGTTGATTTTTTAAACTAAAGGTCTTGGCACAATTAAAATGCTTATTCTTATGTAGTGCATATTCTGAACTTATCTAAAATGTAATTCTCCTCAAATCCCAACTATTCTCTATAGCCAGCTAAAAGCTTTACAGTGTAAACTTACCTGTATACACAGAGCTGTGAGGAACTACCAAAAGAGTAAGTGCTAGCACATGCCCTTCTAACAGAAATTTCAACTAAATGAGACACGCTGTTAAGCCCCGCTCTCTGAGTAACAGGCCTTCCTGCTCCTTCCTTTCCCAGTTTACCTTAAACATAAGTCTGAAATATTTGTCAAAATAAGTGTGATAGTTCCCAAGAATCTGATGGATTTCACGCAACTCTTAAGTTTAGAAGTTATATTTTCCAAAAGTATAAAAGAAATTTTAAGACCAGAAACAAAATAATCTCACTTCTCACAATAAGAAAACATATTTAACTGTAAGATGCTTCAAAACACAAATTATTTTTAAAATACTCAATACCTAATAATTTCCAACCTCATATACGACTATTAAAATTCTTAAGTACACTATCATAAAAATTCTAAATACACTATCAAAAATGTATTAAAGCATGTAAAAATCTATAAAAGAGGATGGAATATTTGTTTAAACGTAGTGTCTTTGCTACAGGGTAAAGCAGAATCTCTTGCTACTTTCTAAGCTAGTAACTAACAAGCCATTTATTATCTTTACATTCAAATTTTCCCTAGAAACTAAAAGATACATTTCTCTACACCGAGTCCATTTACAGATGAATCCAAGTGGATAATTTAATGAATGTGAAATGAACTTCAAATTTTAATCTCAATACAGAAAAAGAAATTCAAAAATACTTGTATGAAGAGAAATGCCATTTTTAGGCATAAGAAAACTGAAATTAAAAAAAAATAACTGAATATCAATTTTAACATAGCCAGCAAGGATTTAAATTAGGAGGAAAATATGTCTGCTACAACCAAGAAACACGAATTCATTCATACAAGTTTATTCAAGTATTTACTAGTTTAAAAAAAAACACACACAATAAATAGAATAATTTGTATTATTCTTACTATTCGAAGTTAAAAATTTAAGAATCTTTGTTTTGGATTAATTCTCTCCTCAAACGTTCTCTAAGTTTTCTGAGCAAGAAATGAAATAAAGCCATGGATGCTCAGCCAAGAAGAATAAATATTCCACAATAAATTAATCTAAGTCCCCAAAATAAAAATAACTAGGCAAGCATTTCTAAAAGTTTATAAAGCATTTCTGAAGTTTATAGAGAAAAGTAATTAAGAACTATTTAGTTTTGAAAGATCCATGAAATGCTAAGTGAAATTTGTAGTACTGACAATGCATTGACCTTAAACTTTAGAATAATAATTAAATCCCACTAAGCCATTGTGCAGCATATTAGTAACTTTATGCATATGCCTCAAACAGATGCAGTTAATGCCCATACCTAAAGGGGTTATTGATCGTGGTTGTAGATGAGTCTCCCACTTGTGAACTATGACTTGACATGGACCACCGATAGTCTGCAATTTAAAAGTTAAACGTCTGCAATAATTTCTTATATCTTATTTTCTACCCATGACTCCATTAGATGTTTGTGGCCTAAATCTTATACTTAATATGAAACCAAGAGATTCATCTTGTTAATTATCAATGTCATATGCCCCAAGTCGGGCATGTACCAAGTCACAAAACAATGAGTGCTGGAAGAAAATGAGGATGAGGCAATAAACAAACCAAAAGAAAAAGGGATGAACTGGCACACAAAACCATCTTGAACCCATTCTTAAATCTGCCTATTATACTCAGGTTTGTTTGTTTTTTTCCAGAGAAATTTTAATCTTTAACTGATATGCTGTCCTAAGCTAAAGTTAACTGCAAATATACTTTATGTTTGATATGTCAGCAGTCAATGAGGTGTTAGTGGGTAAAAGTATCTCAAGTTACTCTCCAATTGTTTGAAAAAAGCCTAAACTCTACGACAACAGGAAGAGTAGGAACAAGTAAGTACTTCAGGATCAATTATCACAAGTTCCTCAAGAAACCTGAAGGCATAATCAAGTTCTTTATTACATATATTTAAGAATAGTAAATAGATAACAGGAAGAACATCAGATTTCTCATATCACAGTAACCGGTCTTTCTAAAGGGCACAGGAAACCCTAAAAGAAAGGACACATGCATGGGTAAATGTGAAAAACTGATTTCATAAAAGGGGAACTAACATTCAGTTTCACTCTTTATTGCCTTAGAGTTTATAAATTTATAGTGTGACAATTACTAATATTGTCCTTTTATGAAGTTCTTACTAAGAAAATAAAGCTTTATGTGTTGTTAACATCTACAGCAATTTAAAAACAAGAATGAACCTACAAAGACTGCCTGCATTTAGCTAAAAAACTGAAATATTAAATGTTTCCTAATTTTCCTTTAATTATTAAAAAAAGACTAAACTTATGTGCCAAAATAAAACCCTTAAATATACATTGTAAAAGCAAAATTTCAAACTATAACCTTAAAAGTTAATTTTTTGTTCTTTACACATTTTCTGAAGAAATGTAGTAAAATACAGGAAAGCAAAAAGAAAAAACAAGTCACCCATGATTACCACACCACTTAGGGATAATCACTATCGACATTTTCGCACATCATCTTCAAGCCCCTTTCTAGGCATATAGTAAATATACTCTTTAAAAGCCAGGAGCATATTAGCTTCTCTCAATATATTACACATCTTTAGATGGCATTAAATACTCTTCTAAAACATGTTATAGGATTTTCAATATTGATTATATTTAATAAATGTGTCAAATGATAATATGTAACAAATTAATAATTAAACACAAAAGATTATTCTGCCACTTAAAATAACCAGAAGTTAACATATTTTTTAAAACTTGCAAACTTTTGAAATTTGTAAACAAAAATATCATTAGATATTCATGCAAATCATTTATCCTGGGATAATTCAGGAAATGCTCACCTTCTCTAGCCAAATACCTCGTTCGTTATAAGGGTTCACTTCTGAATTGGTAGACTGGGTAGATATTTTTAAAAATGTAAATGTGAAACCGCTCATCCCAAATTATGGTGAATTTCATTTCCATTACAATTAAAAAATGGGATACATTTAATCCTACATCTCCTATCTTTTACAACTTTTTCATGTCACATTTTTCTGAATCTGTTCTTTTAAACATCAAACTTTCTAATCCTCGAGAGATGCAAATGTATACATTAAAAATAAGAACGATGTTTCTTAGCAATAATAAGCAGCCAGAAAGAACTAACCTATTCCCTTCCTCCAACTCTTCCCATGTCCCCTACATCCCCTACTTAAAAAAAGCTTCGCTACAAAGATGGTGTGGGGATCTATATTCCCATAGAAGTTACTAATCAAAAGTGACTTGAAAGGTACCCTGAATATTAAATATTAGCAAGGATAAAAAATGGGTAGAAAGAAAGAGAGTCTGTTTTCAATTCAGGTGTCAGGCAACTTTACTAAGTGTTGACTATAGCATCTATAGATAATTATTTAAGAATAGCCCTGTGGATTAATATTTAATAGGAGACATATTTTACTAGTGATTTTAATAACTCCATGCTCATCTGTTTTAGTTACAAACCCACCATTTGCAAAAATAACAGAAAGGCTGCTTCCAACAGATGACTTATAATGTGTCTATCAGCGTTCACACTGCAAATCCATGTTGGTTGGTATACAGCATGTTATAATAGTGAAAAAAATGAACCAAGTTTTAAAATATAGTGAATTTCTAAAATTGTTATGACTACTTTATTAAAACTTTAGAAGGTATTCTTAAAGTTTAGCTTACTAAAGTTCTAAGCATTGATATATTAAAAAAATTTAAGACCTGAGCATTGATATATTAAAAATCTCAGTAATGACTCCAAAACATGTAATTCTTTTTAAGGCTCTATTCCATGAATAACATTCTTCAAAAACTTAGAAAAAAGAACAGTTCCATTCTGTAAAAGGCTGCCATATATTTAAGCATTTTGGAGTCAAGAGGAAGGTGGATCTTTGGAGGAAAAAAAGGAACACTATTAGTCCAAGACAGTACTCCATTAACAGTACTGGTAAAGTTATTTCACAATTTAGCATATATTAAATCAGATGATTGCTTGAATGTTTCTGAACATGTACACAACAAAAACACAAAAAAATCTATGTTTCCACACACAAAAGTCTTAATGACCGCTTTCTTAAACAGTTAACATCACTCAGCTACATCAAGCACTGAGAGAAATAAACAAGATTATCATCCAACACGTAGGCTGGAGGTTGTTTTAACGAAACCACCAAGCAAAATTACAACGTAGTCAAGTAACATCACTGCTTTTAAATACCATGAAAAATGTAATTGTGAACATTAAAATTTTTATTTTCTTTCCAGTTATAAAAAATAAAGTGCATGTAAAAGGATCTCTTAGGAATTTTCATCTATGCTGTCAGAGGCCAGACTCATAGTAATTTTAAAAAATCTTTATTTTTAATAAGACCAATAAAAAAAATGGTCATCTATGAGCGAGTAGGGCTAAGAAATCTAGGTTGACAGACATCTATGAGATTATTCAAATTTGAAGTTAACAGCTGAGGGTATTTAACATTTAGAAGAACTTTATTATATTAAGAAACTACTGACAAAATGACAACCTGGGCTATTCTGAAAATAAATCATTATCTGCCTATCACAGATGACTGATTTTCTTGTTAAAGGATTTAAGTGAAAATCAAGATAGATTAAGAATAAAGTAAAAGAGTGCAATGAATCTAATTATAAGTGAATGTTAACACCTATAAAAATTAGAAACAGACATGTTACTGAAAAATAAAGAGGTATTTCCACTGAAATGAAGGAAAAATTTCAAAGACAATATAATTAAAAATTGGCTAACATTTCTGCATGAGATAACAGCCCTAATTTTAGTCACAAGAGGAGTGGACATGGATTTTAAAAATATTTAAATTACACATTAATTCAAAAATTATCTTTGGTGAAGATGCAAAATTAATGGACTATCTGCAGGCTCACACCACTGTTTTCATTGCAAGAATATCTACTACTTTGTTTTCTATGTTTAAGTAAGTTAATATTTTGATTTGTCACCTGCAAACTTATCTTAAAATTCAATGTATCAACATTTTAACCTAATTCTACAACATGTGTAGCTGCGAAAATTAAGAGATAAAGACTCAACTTCTAAACTAAAAGAAATATGCCAGGAGGTGCAAAATATGAAAGAGAAAATATGAATGTAAACACTTTACATTATTTACAATAAAATTTTAGCTATGGAAAGGACCTAGGAAATTTATAGTTCAAATCATTCATTTTACAGATGAGGAAGCTGAAGTCTGAAGGTCAAATGACGAGATCACAAGATTTTTAGCTTAGGTAGACTACCTCCTAAAACTTCTGATCCAGTAAAATTAATGTTATTACCCATTTCGGCTTTCAATGCTTTATTTCCTTATTATTCTTTATTTTCGTAAAATATATATTCCAATAATTTGTATCATTTCATAATTTAAGATTCCTTGAACATCAGTTCTATCATTTGACAATGCACAACTGAGACAGTTTCATAATTATTTCTATTAAAAACTGTTTCACTTAAAAAGCGCCACCAATTTATTTAAAAAATGTCACCTTAAGCTGGCATGTGGGAAAAAAAACCCTCTAGCCATATGCATGGGATTTTATGTAGCTATTTACTCTATTCCATGAAAAACATACTTACCATGGCTGCCCCTGCATCACACGGTACATGTGTACACGATACAGAGCACCTACTTAAAGAAACACACTCACCAACACATACCGTAAACTTTTGCAAGTATTACAAGGGGAAAAACTTGTTTTTTTACTGTAAGCGGATTTCTTGCCAGTCTTTTCAAAAAGGCATTTTGGACTGATTTGCTGCTTTTTGTTACATTTTCAATTAAGAGGGAAAATACTGTAAGTTGGCTTGACTTGTGTTGACAATAGTCTTACTTTAGAAAACTATGTCCAAAGGACTCATTATGATTTTCTTGTCTGAATGTTCCTGTAAGTAAAATTTAGTTGATTTCACGTTACAAATTTCACATACCTGGATCCTCAAATAAGCTATCAATATCATGTGTGCTGTGACCTATATATCTATGCACAAATGTTTAATTCATACTGAAGAACAATGCCACGATGCATAACCCCTATACCAAATAAATGATCTTTTCTTAAGTCATTAAAGTGAGACTACTGTCAAGATAAGCCAACACAATTATCAACCATAACGTAATTTAAGTTTAATTACTGAATATTTACAATGTATTTTCAGAATAAGAAACGTAATAGGTGCAAAAGACAGCTGAAGTGGGTTTGTCAGTTTTTTCTTTTTTATAATGGTGGCTAAGAGAATGAGGTAACAGTGGCTGCTTGCATTTTTCACATGTAACAAGTATTCAATGACCCCAAAGGGAAATACATTTTTTTTTTTCAAAAGTCTAATCCATGTTTTGCTTCCTAGATTCCTGCCTAAGCCCTTGTTCATATGCAGCCCAAGTGTGCTCAAAGGTAACGATCTGAAGGAAAAGAATCCTTTCAGCAAATTAAAGTAAGAGGGAAAGAACCAACTTTTTTTTCTAAATATGAAAATAATCCTCAAATAATAAATCACTGTGAGCAAGCAGATTTAGATTTGATACTCCAAAGGTCTTCAGGAAAGATCCTGGTCTATTAACACCATTGTTGAAAAAAATCTCAGAGAGATGACCTCAGTTTTGATAGAAGGTAAATGATGCAGCCAATAAGAGTGGCTGCTGTAAAATAATTCTTAAAGATAATTACTCACTTAAAGCTGGCTATATACTTCTCTAAATGTATTCATACCACATATGGATTAACAAAATGAAACAAAAAGAGAAACTCTTGCAACTAGATACTAACTAGTTTACAAATGTTACAGAGAATACATACCCATTGAGAACATTTATCATTAAAACCAATTTTATAACATTGCAGAATATACTTACTATTAGTCTTTTAAAAATTTCACTGCAGACACCGTCTGCCTTTGAAGTGGATACTTCTTTGCTTTTTGGTACTAAAATGTTATTAATCAAGAGTTCTAATTTCCTTATTAGATCAAAACAAACTCAATTTTGCTTTTAATGTTTCCAAACATAAATTAGTTGCTTTTGAAAGAAGTTGGCTAAGAAAACTGGAAACTAGATGACGAAAACATACCTTTGGTTCTAAAAAGCACCCTTTGAAGTAGCGATATTGAACTGACGCTCCTCTGCTGAGCACAATGGTTGCTTTCCACAACATGCTGTGAGGAAAAAAAAATTAGAGCAGCTGCATCAATATCAAACTAAAATGCATAAAAAAAAAAAAGAATAAAAATAAAATGCATAAAGATCTCATAATTCATAAAACTCCTCAAATAGGGTCTGTGACCAACACCATTTATTTATTCCTATACAGAATGTTACTACAGGCCTCATCTGTACCAGGCAGGCACTGGGAATGCAATGATAAGGCAGAAAGAGCCCTATCTTTAAGATTTCTTTCTTGCATAAGTAGACAAATAACCAACTTTCTGAAGCGACAAGAAGTTTGGGAGAAGGCTTTTGGAAGGGAGGTGCCTCAATGAGGAAGTATCTGAGCTGAGAGCTAAATGATGGGAAGGAACCAGGCACAAACAGAAAAAGCAAGTAGCACAGAGATGAAAGCCAGAGTCAGAATCTTCTCTGACTTCCCACTTGGCTAGAGATGTTACATGGCTGCTAAGAGGCTTTGGGACCAAGACTGGCAAACTACACTCATGTTCTCAACTGTCCCTTGTTCTGTCCTGCCCAGCCTCTGACTATTCCCCTAGCCAAGCAATCAGTATCTGTACATTACTTGTTTCAACCGATGTCTTCTACTGAACTATACTATTCTAACATATTCTACTGCTATTCTAAAACTTTGACTCAACAGTGAAAAAATTCACAATTCATGATTATAACTGATTTTTAGCTTCAAATCACAGACCAGTAGTATCCAAAGTGGAGTCCTAGGACCATCAGTATCACTTAGGTGCTTGTTAGAAATGCAGATTCTCAGGCCTTACCTAGACCCATTTAATTAGAAATGCTGGGAGGGGGGCCCAGCTAACCGTAATTTAACAGGTGATTCTGTTAATAAACACTTAAGTTTGAAAGCCATCACAGATCATTACCTAAACACTATTTCAGCATGAACAGTTAGTTCAGTATATAAATGGTAGCTCCAAATGTTCTTCTGTGACACCAGATGGCTAGCACCGCACTCCACCTGGCTTTGCCAAGATAGGCGTCACGGAATTATCCTCACTCTGACTTAATCCTGATTCCTAAGAAATAGCCACAGCCAGCTGTCACCCGTGGTCCTACCTTCAGCAATCAAATTAATTTGGTAGTAACAAAATACATATGCCCTGGCTCCACCCTTGGGAGACTCTAATTTCATATGTCTGGGGTAGAGCCTGGTCATGTGGAGTTTGATAAACTTCACAGGGCACTGGATGTGAATGATTGGTTGAGAATCACTGCTGTAAAGCAAGGATAGCAAATACTTGGCATATGTGCTCCTACTTTTCCCTGATAAGCCTCGAAATCATTTTTAGCATAGGACTCGGCAGATTCTACTAACTCTAAGGTGAAATTTATTTCCTATGTCTGTTAAAAAAAAAAAAAAAGACAAATTTGTAGAACTATTACATACATAAAACAGCCAGCTAAAGTATATGAAACTAGTTCCAATTGTGCATACTAAAATTAGTGGGAAGCTTTGAAAAATGTGCTGGGACCCCTCTCTAATACACAATTTCTCAATCTCCAAGAACAGGGACTAGGCATGTGTATTTTTTAAAAGTCCTCACAAGTGATTCTAATGTGAGCCCCTGGTAAAAAAAAAAATCACTAAATGAAGAGATGGAAAGAGCAAAGCAATGAGTCTTTTCATTCCAGTTCTCTAAGCAAATGTAGCCAAGTTAAAAATGAACCAGAACTGCTCTGTGACGTTGAGCATGAACATAAGCTGATAAAATTCAAGATAAACCAGGAAAGAGGCGGTGAGAAGGTTTAGTGCACCTGCCTGATTTTGAATCACCTTCATATCCTTCCCCAAAATACAATAAAATCTATAAGGAGAGCAAATAAAACCACAAGTGACCCACATTTTCTGCATTATTAGGGAACACTACACCAAGACCTTTGAATTATCTGTAAGTAGGAAAAAAAGTCCAAAAGAGCTCTTGTCACCAGAAGCCTGTATGTATGGAGAGGTTTAAAAGACTGAAAAGGGAGCACAGAAGACTTAGATGCAGAGTACACTGAAATCCCAAAGAACGTCAAATCTAAAACATAAGAAGTTTGCCTTTTGTATCATCTTGTATCATCTGCTTGGGAAGCACTGTTTGTCTGCCATTCAGCAGTCTCCAATCTTTTTGGCCCCAGGGACCGGTGCTCCTATGAGAATCTAATGCCGATGATCTGAGGTGGAGCTGAGGCGGTGATGCTAGCGCTGGGAAGCTTCACTTGCTCGCCTGCGGCCCAGTTCCTGACAGGCCACAGACCAGTCCTAGCCTGTGGCCCTGGGGTTGGGGACTCCTAATTATATTTCAGTGTACATCGGCAATGTAAAAATGGCTGGTCCCGTTAAGTGTTACTTCATTCTGTTTACATCACTTTGATGAGGCTGGATGAAATGAACTTAAAACAGGTGACAGGTCACCTCAAGAGTTCAGAGCAGAGGCATGTTTTAGAAAGAAGTTCAGAAAGGTTAGGTTTCACTTCAGAGAGAAGTGGCTCATCTGAAAATCAAGGAAAAAATAGCCACTTGAAGGGAATAAATGTCTCGTTCCTCCATGATCCCAGTTCATTTATCAAAAGAACTTTACTTGTGGCTGAGAAAATGTGCACACCAATGACAAATAGGGGAAAGGGTGTCCTGTATATGGTTTTTGTTTATTTTTCTTGGCTTATATTATGGTATTGTTTTACTTTCCTTGTTATTTTCCTTTGCTCTGCCATCAGTGATTCTCAAACTATCTGCTGTGAAGGCCCAGTTTTGTTTGCTTGTTTGTTTTACCTAACCTGTCCTGCAACCAATACATTTGGTATCCATACCCATGAGGTTCAATAAAATGAGTCCATGGTGACATGCATGAATGCCCCAGCAATGTCAAACTGCTATAAACATTTCTAAATGTTTGCTCCTAATGTTTGTATTTCTCCCTGATAAAAAAGGTTTTTGTCTAGCTTTGGTCGACGGGCCACATTTTCAGCAGCACTGCCACATATATGCACACACACATACGCGCACACACACAAAATTAGAATTTGAGCTTCATAATCACTGAATCTGGTGCTTCTCCCAAGGTGCATTTCCTCCTCTCTCCTCATCCCCACAAATACATTTGGACAATCCACTTCCAAATTTCCCCAAGTGGAGAAGATCCACCTACCTTTGTTGATATTCACTGATTCTGTCCTAACACCTAATTTTAGATCTTTTATCAAGAATTATGTACTGAGAAGCCAAAAGATAGTATTTGAAAGGCTTTTTTAAAATAAGAAATAGCAATATCAGCCTATTATTTTAGAAATATGGTGGTAAATATCAAAAGAACGAGCCAAGAGTTGAAAATGATTGTGAGAGGCAGAAATTGAGGAAATGGGAAACTTGTTTTTTTCCACAACAAACTTTGTAAAACTATTTTAACTCTTTATGCACATATGGTAACTTTGATGAAAAGAAAAAAGAAAAAGAAACCAAGGTATCTTAGTAGACCCCAAGTTTGTAATCCAAATGTCACAATTATTCTGTCACCTGACATTCCCATGCTTACCTTTCACCTGTCTCATTCTCTGGAAGAAGAGCCACAGCATTTTGAGGACGCCAGTTTCCCAAAGCATCACAGCTTCCACATATCGCAAAAACTTCTCCTAAAGAAACAGTCCCAGTTACAGCAGCATAAGGAAAGTTCTAAATTTTAGTTTTAGGAAGCAAAACCGTTGTCAGTGGCACTAGTTCGACTACATGCAGGGTCCCTTTCAGCAGAAATGGAAGACCCTCACTGGAAGCAAGGATTTGGACTCAATCAGCACAGAAGCATCTGTGTTATTAATTGAATTACACCTCTACGGAATCAAAGCGAGAGACAAAAGGGATGCGTAGGGATGAACTTCATTCATTCAACTACTCAAGCCAATAAGAAGCAACAAAAAGACAAAGTGATTAAACCATAGTCACTGCCTTCAAGGCAGCTTCCAAGTTAAAGCAGCAAACACTAAATGCATAGAAGCATTCTTAGTAACTGATATTTTCCAGGAACTCAAACACTAGCTATTGACAAGCTAAAGATCAAGAAAAGTATCAAGGGGACAGGAACAATTTAACAACAAAAATCCTCAACAACAACAGAAAAGATTTATATAGTGAAAAATCTAGTACTCCTTATGAAAATGACTTGTTTCATCAGAACACTTCTTATCAATAGACAAACCAACATATAGCTATCACCCATATTTGCCAAATGTCATATATTTAGCAAAAGTCTATACCTTCTTGGATATAAGTATGCGGAAATCTTTGACTTATAAACCAATACATCCTGAGTTAATATAATTAAAATTCATGAGGAAATAATAATGAATTGAGCCCACATGACAAAGTTCAAGACAAACTCCTCTACACTCTAAAAGTAACTTGGTTTCTAAGCTTTAGGCACTACTCTTGAAAGACTAGAATTATAGTGGGCTTTAGCCACCTGCATGAGGATTTTGTAGGCTTATACTAATACTTAAACAAAATTCCAAGTGATAGTCATTCAGGAGTTTTCAGGGTTCTGAATACATGTGTGTGAAGCACAGGGTGGTTTTGCAGAATGATTTCATGTCAAAATATTTTAAATATTTAAATTCTTGAGAGTAATCAGACTTTTTTTGTAATTAACTTAGGTTATCACTACCTTCTCTGATTTTCTTTTAAAAGGATAAACACTGTTGTTAAATACAAGGCACAGATATTCATTCCCAAGATTGTACATGTCGCTATGCATATTATAGCATATTCTCTGGCTCTTAGCTCAAAGTACAGATCAGCAGAAAATCAGATTCAGGCCCAATACACTTCCTTTATAAAGGAGTTGGTCATTTCTTAGCCCCACAGCAGCTACTGTTTGCTCTGGAAAGACTATATGCCCCTAATAGAAAAAGTAAAGTTGGACAATCAGTCAGTGGTTCATTCTTTCCTTCTATAAGTGTTCCTGCATTTTACCAATTCCCTTTTGGCAATGTTACTTCGTCTTTCTGCTGATTGCCTGTGAAAATGACTTCTATGAGGAGAAAAAAAGGGAAACTTTTTAATAGACAGACCTCTTTGTTTAATTGGCTTTCATTTATAAAAGATTATAAAGACTTGAATGCTAACTAAAGGAATCTGCAAACAGCTCTCTGACATATTTTTTTCACTTGTTCCCTCTAACCTCACCCCACTCTGCACTCTCTACTCTCTACATTCAGCACACTTCCCATTTCCTCCTGATTCAGTGAGGAAATCAAGGTGATGGTGGAGTTGAAGGTCTCCCCAACGTCTCCTCCTCTCCTTCCTACCGATAGATTCATCTGCATTCACATCTACCATTATCTTCCCTCTAGACCTTGAGAGTAAGAATCCCCTCTTTTCAAGCTGACCCATCTATGGCTAATGCTGTCATCAGTCCACTTGCCTGACATGGCCAGCTCCTTCTAACTAGGCTGCCTATGTACAACTCTCTAAAAGATACAATATAGCTCTACAGTCTTCTCTCAGCAGAGAAGGCTGCACAATGGACTGGAGGTGAGTGCTTGACCCACAGGAGCCAACTTATTTTCAATCTGTGGAATCTTGCCCAGAGGATGAGCTGTACCAGACCATTTCCACTAAGACTTTGCACCTGAACAGACACACATTCTGTCAACTGCTGTATGGCTGCTAGAATAAAGATTCTGGATAGACAGAGTGAATCATTCATTCATTCTTTGAACACATATTTACCCCTGCTCGGAGCCAGGCACTGTGCCAGATGCAGGAATTCATCAAGAACAAGACAAAAGTCACATTTTCACAGAGTTTATAATGAACAAAATTACTCAAATAATTCTAAGAAATCTGTAAGAGGTGCTACAAAAAGTCCTGAAACTTGAACTTCATAGAAACCTTAACCTGGCTGAATGTGGGAGATTGTAGTAAGGAGAGCTTGGGTGGGAGGAGTGGGGCACAGATTTAGGCAGAGGAAATAATATGAGGGAGTCCCAAAAGTGAGAAGGAATGCAATATATTTGAGGAGCTGGCCAGTATAACCAGAGTGTACTAAACAAGGAGGTATCAAATCCAGGTGGGATACTGTTTTGACATGCTATCATACACTAAAATTATTTCACAATGTTACAGTATACAGCAAAAAATACAATAAAGATAAAAATAAAAATTTACAAGTAGGGCTCAAAGTTATCTTAGCCAATATTTGACCAACTTCTTGCACTAACGAAATTTCACCCATTTTCATGCTACTTAGAAATTACAGCCCAACTCTCTGTCATGTGGCACATTAAATAAAGTTACAGGTTTCTTAGAAAACATGAGAATCAGATACTATTTGGGGCGTTTCCTCTCCACCCCCTTGAATTTATCATGTTTCAAACACATTTCTGGTATTGGGCAAACTATAAAGATATTAACATCTGAAAACTGGGCCCACTCTAATAACAACTCCACATTTAAAATAAGCCAGATGAGAAAAATGCTAATTTAAAAATTGTTTTAAATTAAAATTTTACAATACCTGGTAACAGATTTCCTCTTATTTCAAAAGTAACCTGAGAAGGTGTCATTCTGATGGACTTATTTTAGGATGTTGTGCTAGAAAAAAAAGAGATGTCATTTACAGTATATGAAAATATCAGCTCTAGATCGCTACTCCAAGAAACAAATTAAAAACTCAAGTATCACCCACTGAAACAAATTAGTTATATTCTACAACAAATTTGAGAATGTGCTTCTTAGTAATTAATGACTTAAAGAAAACCTTTGCCCACAAATCACTCTTTTCAGATTTCTCTTTATTAACCATAAGACCATCATCACTCCAGTTCTGCAGACTTGAATTTAGAGTCTTAACTCTGCTATCTATTACCAAACCCTGTTGATTCTAATTGATCTCACGGACATGCCTTTCTTTCCAAAGTTGGAACTTCATTCAAAACCGTAAGTCTCCTACCTGTATTTTGGCTTTTAAATCTCTTCCCAGTGATACATTTTATGTCATTTAGAATAGTCCTCCTCAATATTATTGGAATCACTTCAATTACTTACAGAACTCTAAACCCTTAAAACTTTAATATCCTTTACCACTTATCACAACTTCAAAAATTTTCATTTCTTTGCTGTTTTCCCCAGCCAAATCAGTCTGTTTACCATCCCCTAATAACTACCTGAGGGAAGATAGAAAATAGATTTCTTTTTAAATATACAATGCCAATTCTCAAGGTTAGATAATTTAGGTATAGAAAGAACATATATTCCACACAAGGACACAACATAGTCCACATAACTTATCCAATACCCCCTAAAAACTTTTGCACCCCAATCCATAAATGTTCCTAAAAAAACTTCTAATCACGTCTTTACTCTGAATCATTTCTATTTTAAATTGCATTTGTTTTATACATTATTTCACATTTAAAAAGTCCTAAAGAATCTTTCATTGCTATTCATTCTTCAACTCTGCAATGGTAATTTAATGAACACTGCTACAGTTGACATTCAATATTATATTAGTTTCAGGTGTACCGTATAGTAGTTAGACATTTATATAACTTATGAAATGATCCCTTCAATAAGTTTAATACCCACCAGACACCATACAGTTTTTACAATATTACTGACTATATTCCCTATGCTGTACTTTACATCCCCATGGCTATTCTGTAACTACCAATTTATACTTTTTAATCCCTTCACCTTTTTCACCAGCCCTCCAAGGGAGATTAGGCAATATCGCATTTGGGGGTAATGCTCCTAGCATCTAGTGGGTAGAGGCCAGAAGTTCTGCTAAACACCATATAATGCAAAGAACAGCTCTCCACACAACTGTCCAGCTCCAAATATCAATAGGGCTGAGGTTGTGAAACCTGATCTCTAATTTATCTACCCACAGAGGGCTGCTAAGGGGATCAAGAGCCCAGGCTCAATGTTAGCTATAAACTATGTATCATTCCATTTACAGCAATTAAAATGTAAATGTTTAATACACACAAACACACACACAACCATCAGTCAATGTCTGAGACTCCCCTATTTTTCAACTCTACATTTCAGTTAGAAAACCTAAGACTGCACTGGAGAAAAATCTGTCCTTGATCAAAATCATTTCTAAGATACCTTAATCTACTCTCTAAGAGTAAACATGATCTAGTTAAAGCACATACATCCAGTTCTAGCACTGCCAAAGAATGTCCTGAATCTAAAAGAACCTCTAGATTGTTATCCCCCCAATAACCTGTCATTATCCAAATATCTTAATAGTTCTCTTTTGACATGACATCTGCTACGAATGACTTTTAACCCTAGGAGTACGAATATTTCCTTTTCTGATAAATAAAACAGTTAATTACATTTAACTGTATCTATATTGTATCAAGGAGAAATCTGAAGGCTAGCAAAGAAGCTTGCCTTAAATTACTGAATTTTGAGACACAACAAAAAGCCTTGTCATCCAGTAAAAATGCTGAATAATAACTGACCTCAATTTCAACCTGTAACTTGTACTTTCACCCACTGTTTACTACCACAGTTCAACCAAAAACAATGTTACCTACGTAATTAACATAGTACTCAACTATTTGTTGATCAATTTTAAATAACTACTTTAACCAATTTTAGGGAAATCAGATGTAATTATTCAGCTATATTAAGATTAACAGCTGATACAAAATTATATCTAAATTTCTACTGCATTGAATAGGAAACTCATCTGAATTTAATATAAAGAAAATCAACTGGTTATTAAAATTGAGCCTTTCATTCTTAAGGTTGTTTGTAAGAGTGGTTATAATAAACTGGGTTGTACACAGCTGCAGTAAATGTACTATGTATACAACAAAGCTATCCATGCAGCACAAAAATACCCGCCAAAATCCTTCCAGATGTTAACAAAGAGCACTGTCATCCACTTAGTTTGACAAAAGTCATATAATCTGGTTTCATTTCCACCCCACACCCCCAATTTACTATCATACTAAATAAAAGCCTGGGGAGCTGCTGCTACAGCAGTTTACTTGATTGTGGACAGAGGCCAAAATTCTGGTGCAGGATTTAAGCGTATAATTCTGGCACCCTACCACTAAAACAGTGGTGACTAAGTAAAATACTGTTCTGTGGTGGAATGCAAAATTTACACACCCACTTCTAAATATACATAAAACAAGAGTAATATGAAATATGCGTCATTTTTATATACATGAGCTGACTGTATACGTAATTTACCCAACTCACTTATTACCTCGTGTATGGACTATGCTTCCTGAGACAGGTTTTTGGTTTTGTTTTTTAAATATAACCTCCATTTTGTGCTTTTTGAAGATAAATATTAAACAACATTCTCATGCGAGACTCTAGCATTTAACACCATTTTAATATTTTTTTGACTCAAGCAATTATCAAAATATGACACTGTAGTTTACATTTAAAAATATTTGAGTTTATACGATCTGACAAAATAAATGTTACTTAATTTTTCTGGCAAATAAACTATTCCAACACATGACCTTACTAGCTTACCAGCTTAAGGGACAAAGGAGAGATTTAAGAAAACCAAGGTACAGTAACATTTAGTTTAGAGCTAAATTGAAGTCACAGATATTTTTAGCTAAAATGTGTTTCTCTAGCCAAAAAGAACATCTCTGTTTTCCTCCAAATATTTTCAAAGAATAAAGTTGTTTCCAAATCTCCTTGCTCTTTATTAGATTTCCAGCAGCCTTGTGTCTCATAACTAGCTGTAAGAAATATATGAAATGCGTTTTCCTGAGATAATTTCTCTTCATTCTGGTAGAGGATCATTATGACCCCACTACTCTGACCCCAGTATACTTTGAGTCAATATTTTAATCAAATGTATGCAGACATAAATAGATTTTTATTAAGAAAGCATTTCTGGAAATTTCATTAAGCCAAGTTAATTCCTTAACCAACTTTCTAAACAATGCAGTAAAGTTTTCCTAAATGTTTTCCATTTCATGTTATCTTCATAGCATTTTCATATATTTCATATATTTTTCTTAGTTAAGTTATACACAAAGATTTAATTCATCAACCTACTTAATTCATCAATTCTACTCAGCTACTGTGAGATTTTTTTTTGTAGTCACTATTTCTCTGAATATAACTTTCCTAAGTCTTATTTGGTCTATAATACTGGTTCTCCCTAGTTCTTAAATCAAGAACGGATAGAGGCCGTGTGCAGTTTTACCTGTTCATACTGTGTTACTTTTTAGCTAAGTAACAACTGTCAGAAATGTAGCAAGATGGAGAAACATGAAGGGGTGGAGTAGTGGGGTAGCAGCTGGGGAGAAATAGGCAGCGGAAGAGTATAAAGGAAAACATTAGCCGGTCCAAACATCCAGCTAGGTTCCATCAATTCCCCTAAGTTGCTACATTAGACTCAACAGCTGCCTCAAGATGAAAAAATTCTCTACCATTCACGACTGAATTTATGGTAGATTTCCTTTACAACCCGGCAGTGGGATAAGAGGAGGGGCTGATGAAGCACCTAACTGACTGAAGCTTTCTCCCAGAAGTCAACAAGGCAAATGCAAGCGCTTTGGAAAAAGTAGAGCTTTGGGGAAAAGAGGGCAGCTGTTTTAAAATTGTACCGAGGGCACTGATGTCTATTCCTGGAACCCTTTCTTAGGAGAGTGGGCGCTTTCGTTTCTTGGAATAACTGAGTTATCCAAGCCCTGGACTACGTGGTTAGGCGATTTCAGAAAACGAGCAGTTGTCAAAACACAGAGGGATAGATGGAGAAAGTGGCGGTGGGAAAGGGACATGCTGTGGGTTAGCGCACGCAAACGACTTCTGCATTTTTGTTTCTTCGTCCCTTAACTTGGTACTTCCTATACTCGTGGTGGTCCTCTGCTCTTTGCATTCTGGTATATCAAAAATACTTCACAAGATTTTCAGAGGGGAACTAAGCACCAGGCAGCCCAGCGGAAACGTGGCAGCAAACAAAAAGGTCGAATAAATAGGTCTTATCCACCGACTCCCCAGAGCGAACATCCAGGCCGCTGCCCCCCCGGCGGGCAGTGCCCGCCCCGGGCTGCGCGACCTCGCCCATC
>NW_006442491.1:14730930-14768034 GCF_000325575.1 Pteropus alecto | reverse complement strand
CGGCGGCGCGGAGGGGGCGGGCCCTGCGTTGCTGGAAAGGACCCGCGGCTGCGGCCGAAGGCGTCCCCGGGGACCCCGAGCTGCGCTCGACCCGCTGAGCTGCACCCGCGGCGGGTGGTCAGAGACACGCACCGTGGTCTCCTAAGCCCCCTTAGAACAACCGAGCGTGCAGGCTGGAGCTGCAATTCTGAATCGCATATTTTCCCGTTCGAAAGTGAGGGAAGTTAAACAGACTAGATGTTTTCTGGAAACTTTCTTTCTTTACAAAACAAGCACACCGGATCACAAGTTTAAAGTTAATAGCGAGAATTAAGAGAGTTAAGATGGTTGAGAGTTTATACCTTTGCTACACAAAGGATGGTGTACAGGTCAGGGGCATCGCTTGGGAGCTGTCGGAATTGGAGTCTCAGGACTGTCACAAACCTGCATAATCAAATTTGCGTTTAACAAGATCCCCAGGTTATTAGTATGCAAATTAAAGTCTGAAGGAACTTTTCTGAAAGCTAGAAAGACCCTCTCTGCAAAAGTCGTAGTCGTTTATTTCCTAAAAAAAAAAAAAAAAACCGTCCCTACCCCCCCTAAAAAAAGTCTTTTCTCTCCTTTGATGGTTCCAGAAAATCTAATCAGCATTTGCTAGATACCGAACTTAAACTTATTTTTCCAACATCAAGGTTGACTTTTGGTTAACCACTAACATTAAGTTATCAAGCGAGGAGATGATGTTGACATTTAAACTCCAATTAATTTTATAAAAGCTAGCTTGAGTTGTAAATCGGTTGGATTGAGCCTACTGAGAAGGTGTTTGGATGAGATGAACTCTAGGTTTAGACATAGCTTCCAGTTTTATAAATCGGATTGTTCATGGCCACATTTGATATCTAAGCTTGGATTAGATCCCAGGACATTTCTGACAATATCATCCATTCAGTTAATAAATAATTATTAAGTGTCTACTTTGCGCTGGACATAGGATGCAATGAATTTTGATGGCACTCATTTTAATACCAAATTTCTTAAAGAATTAAAATTTCCTCTTAATTATGCACCATTATCTGCTAAAATCTGCTGTTGTACATTTCCTAATAGCTTGGAGTTGATTTCATTCCTCTGCAGTTAGTCATATTAAAGTGATGAATTTATTTTCATGAATTTCCTTTAAATGTTTGTTATAGGTCTTTATTTTCCTGTAATCACAGTTTAGTCAAGCAACTCCTTGCCTAATGTTCACAGGTCAAGTTGATCCATACTCCTTCCTTAAACCTCATTGAAAAAGACAGAAGAGTTATACATATTTAAAGGATGCACCATCTTTGTTTTGGGCTGATTCTTCTCCCAGAAATAATCATCATGACTTGCATAAAAGATCATTTGTACGTATTTCTTGATCAATCCACGAAAATACTGTTAGTATTCTCTCCTGAGATATTCCACAATTGCTCTACTGTCAGAATCATGAGACTCAAAACACTATCAATTTTGTGTTTCACTTACCACACTAGTGGCCCTGCTCCTCAAAGGTACTATTCATGCCTTTTGTTTCCTCTGCATTAGTCCATGAACAAATTACACTATGAACTACTTATTGTGGCAAAATTGTTATAGTTTAGTTTTCGCTATTGATTTTTCTTTCACAGAAAGATCAATCCTATTTGGGAGAAACCAAAGAAATTACTGGTTTCCAAAGCTACTAGGTGCCTCAAATGTGAGCCTTTAAACTAATTTCAAATTGGCTGCAGCTTTTCTGGTGTATTGCTTTTTAAGTTCTCAAATACCTCAGGATCAAAATGTCTGGAACAGAAAAGATTCGAATGGTAAGGTCAAAACATCTTTCTTGAACTGTTCCTTCATCAGCTCGATGAGAATTTAAATACCACAGGTTATTTCAGGAGAAGTTTGAGAAGGCACTGAGCACCTAACACAGTACCCGCTGCTCCCTAATGCTTATGTCCCTCCCAGGCCTCCTCTGAACCTCGGTTCCATGAAGGAACTATCAGTTTTATAATATATCATTCTTGTGCATGCATATAAAGGAACATAAAGTGAAATAAATTGTTTAGGTATTCCCCAAACTGCTTCACATTTGTAGTTCAACCCTGAATAATATTGCAATGTTCTTGTTTTTCTAAACAATATTATTCAGTAACATTAGTGTTGTAGCTCAAATATTATCCCCGGGATTTTCTCCAAGTCACCGATACCCATCGGGCAAGTTTGGATGCCATTACTCTTTTTGATCCTAAGTGAAGATCTATAGACAACAGCCAGGACATCGGCTCCATCTTTAAAGGGTCCTCAAATGGTTCGTACACTAAAACACCCAGGCTTTGTAGCCATTAGTCACGCTGCCAGGCAAAACAACCACATTCAAGAGAGCACAGGGAATGACAAGTATGTTAGGACTGCTGCCTGGCCATCGGCGATTTCAGAGGTTAAAATTATAAAAGGAGGACTTTAGAACGGGTGAAATACGGTAATACCCACCTTAACTCACAGAACTGTGGCAATTAAACGAATTGCATAAATAGATAATCTACCATTATTGGCCCATTAGATTTCCTTATCCATGTTTGAAATCTATATAATTGAAAAGAAAGATCTTTAAAATTTGTTTTATTTAATAGAAGAGTAATCTAGAAAGATTTGTCAGTTACTGTATAGAGTCTCCTTCTTTACAAAAGAGACAGTGGAATAACCATTTTTCATAACTGATTAGGAAAATATTTCATTTAATGTTGACTACAGTAACTTTTCATCTCCAAAGAAGTCATTTGTTGATCCACCAGCCCCATGCAAGTGTTAGTTCAAATTTTCATGTTTAGTTAGTGTAGCATTCTATAAAAACATCTTGAGTAGTGAGATACTGTTTATAAATTACTAGTATATTGGTGAAATCAGATATCATAAAGTAGTCTCCAAAGAAAAACTACCATGTGTAACATAACTGCAACTCTGGAAAGTGTCTGTCCTGTGGACTCTTGAGGAGTCAAGACCTTGTAAAACTATGAAACAAAAGCTATATCAGAAAACACCGAACCGAGTCATTGTGTTTTTAATGTTTCACTTATTATTTTTTGTCTTTGCAAATGCCTCACAGTCCTGGGCATTCTGCATTAATGCGAATTCCCCAAGGGAAGTCTCTTTACTGCTCAAATTGTTCAACGGTTGACTGGCTACCATTTTATCATTTTAGTGAAAATATTGATGACTATCTGCAGAATGAACTCCTGTTTTCAGGGCATAGCTTTACTCTGCACAAAAGAACTATAACAACACTCCTACACATGCCAGGCTCAAAAACCCGGCTGCACACGCCAGGCTGGCAGTGGGCCTAAGAGAGCTGGAACTGGAGTCAGGAAGGCAGAGGTTCTTGGCAAAGGTGGTGCATTTATTATGGGAATGATTTAGATGGGGAGGTTAGAGGCAATGATCCTGCTCTCTGCTCCACTGTTGACTTGCTGGCTTACCCCATACTTTTGTTATTTTACCTGTAAAACGAAAATGAGAGTGAGAACTAACACTTGGTTGCTTTTATCTGTTATATCTCTATTTTTCTCTCCTATAATCAGGCCTTAAGGGCAAGGACTATATATTATTAATCATCACATCCCAGTATATGCCTGGCACATAGGAGGTATAAACATGTTTATAGATACCACTGAAAGTTTCAGGGAAAATTATTAAGTAACTGTCAATTCTAGATGTCACTATTTAATAATAAACAATGCTGCATGTACCCATTGGAGAAGTGGGATTCAGTTGCTATGGGTTCCACTGCATGGCTTCTGGTTGCACCCACATCACCTTACCTTACAGGTGTACTGGCCTGAGTATCAGCAACAACATTTAGTCAGATGACTTATCCGATTCACAGCTGTGGACATATGGCCAACACAATGATTTTTAAAAAAATTTAATTTCAGTGCATACCCTAACCCAACACAGAACCCACTACTTCCTATTACCCATCCATTGACCCAATCATACATTTCATATGTTCAGCCTGGTTCAGATAGGCCACTGAGTTTGGATTCCAAAACAACAGAACAAATTCCTGATTATTTTAGTCCTAATAAGTTAAAGGGAAACTTGTCTTCCTTTTATGAAAATAGATGGACATCGTGGCTATGTTCCTTACTGTTTGGAGGGAGGATGGGAATACCCAAACCATTTGGGATTCATCAGCATTACCATGAAATCAATTAACGTGCCCATATGTAAAAATGCTAAGACATCAAAAATAAAAATAATCAAAATATTTTCCTACAGAAAAGGAAGAAAACCCAAAGATCTATGAAAGTGATAGTATTTAGAATTCTGATGCCATCTTTTATTTTCCAGATTTAACTAACTATTAGTTATTTGTTTGAAATCTGAATAAGTGGTCTGCCTTTATTTAATACAAATATTACATTTATGATTCATAGTTAGAGGACTAAGTTATAGTGTAGTCAATAAAACCCCATCTGAAATGGAAATTATCTCTCAAGTTATTTATTACCCAGTCAACTATAGCCATAATGATGTAACAAACATCCAAACCTGTAGAGAATTTTTATGAGTTTATTTGAACCAAACCGATGACATATGCCAGGGAGCAAGATCTCAAATATTCCAGAAAATAACAGTTTTTCTACTTTCTTAATGCATTTGAAATTAAAGAGGGAACATAAGGAAGGTTACATGGAGTTGGGAGAAAGTAAGGCAGGGATCAGATTACCAGATAGTTAACAAAATTATTTGCTATCTTGAGGGTGGTTATTTCAAAGGTGTGTTAACTTAGATGCACAGAAACAATGGACAGGGCTTGTTTAAGGCAAAGATAAACCTTTCACTAAAAAGTTATATATCTGGACAGGATTACCCGCCATGACCTGCCCAGTTAGGAATTTATAACCAGATCACCTGATCATAAATTTCCATAGAATCCCTTTTTTTTTCCATCCGTAAATATGAGCATTGATAAATTCAACAATTTAGTTTGTTTTAGAAGTGTTTATTTTACTGGGTTTGGGGAGAGAGGTTGAAAGTAGACAGTTTATGATAGAAAAGTTCTATAGGAAAATGACATCACAGTCTGGTAAAGCTTGTCATTAAAATCGGTGATTATTTTCTTAGATCCCAGATCACAGTCCAGAGAAGACACTGTCAAGACATCAATTTATGATTCAGTCATAGAATTATGGCAAAAGCATGAACTCATTGTGTAAGACAAACAGCCAAAATTCCTTTTGTAGGAGGTCAAAACTCGTTTTGGAAATGTTAAGGAATTCAGAGTCTTAAGAATCCTGTAATAGCCAGAGTCCTTTCTATCTTCAAAATAGGCTGATTCCACAGTACACCAAAATCCGCCAAACCAGGAACCCCCTCAAGGATATCTCTTTTCACCCCTCTTTTGAAATACTGTTGGTGTATGTCATCTGCGTTCTACATGCCAAGTTCACATCATAAACTATATTATGTATCTACAGTTTCAGAAGTCTTCCCCTGGGCTTGCTTTAAGTAATTCTCTACTTTTACAACCTAAATGCAAGATGATGGTGGTGGCAAGGAGAAAGAGGAAAGGGGGAACAGGAGTGGTTAGGAGATTTACTCTCCATAGTCTGCCTCCCTGATTAGATTTCATCACCTCCCCTGAATCCTCACTCAGCTTTCTAGTATCCCATTGGCTCCCCGTAATTATATAATTATTCTTTAGCTGGCTCTCACCTGCCTCTCAAGCTTTCTCTCTCACCCAAGCTGTCCCCCTTTCTTCTCAGCCATACTAAAGGATTTAGGGCTCCTCTATCTAGAACTTTGTCATTCAAAGTGTGGTCCTTGAACCAGCAGCATTGGCATCTCCTAGGAGCTTGTTAGACATGCTGAATCTCCAACCTCATCCCAGACCTGCTGAATCAGAAACTGCATTTTAACAGTATTTCTAAGGGATTCACGTGAACACAAAGTTTGAGAAGATCTGCTCTAGAAGATCCTTCTCCCCTGGCCACCCACCCACCATAGTAAAATTAGCTCCAAGAAGCAATCAGGTGATCTGCAACTCATCTTGGAAGCATTTCCTTACAAACATCCTCCTCCCTTCTCCATAGTTCTTCCTTTGTGGGTGTGACAACAATTTGTGTGGGTAAATTTACACAGACAAATGTTCACCATATCCGGATTGAACTCTTTAGAAGGTACTGGTTTCTGGTTTTCAATCTCCCCCACCCTCCCCAACTAGATTGCAAACTCCTGGTAGTCATGAAATTTATCTTATTTCTATTAGAAACACCAGCATCTAGAACAACGCTTATAAAATGGATTTGATAAATTCTGTTGCCTGAAGAAATAGCGAATTAACATCCAAAGTACACCCTCTATTGTGACTAGACTCAGCCACCTGAAGGATTCTTAAACCTTTAGTAGAGCTTGAAGGGATTTCAGAATCACAAATCTTCAATCTCACTATTATTTAAATTTGGCACAGGGCTGAGCATTAAGCTATTCTTGGTGATGCAACCCCTCTGATCCTGTTTCCTGTGAGTCAAAATGAAGGGGTCTGTCCCCTTACTATGCCACTCTACTGCCGCCTCAGGCTTGCCCTGTGGGTAGTCTTTGGTCATTCAGGTCTTCAGAAATTGTACTTCTAGAAATGCATATTTACAGAAATACTAACATAGGCACATAAGTATACCAAGGATATTCATGTCACATAGCTTGAAACTGAAAAATTAAAAATTCAAAACTCTGTAAACATACCTCAATGTGTTGCTTGGCAATGGTTCTACATAAACAATAGTTCTTTACTTACACAAGAAATACACAGCCACTAAAAGAATGTGATTACTCCTAACGTACTCACTTGGAAAGATGTCTACAGTCTATTGTCAAGTAAAAAAGCATATAGTAGAGTGTATAGTATGATCTCACTTTTTAAAAAAGTCTATATTGATATATGTATATATTTATAGAGCTATATGTTAGTATAGCATTTTTCAAAAGGCTGAAGGAATGCACAAAAAGGTAGTGGGGATATGTGAAGTTCTTGCTTTTTGTATTTTTCTCAATTTTTCAAATATCCTATGTGAATGTGTTAATTTTTTAAATGCACCTGAGAACAATAGAACAGACTTTTCATATACAAGCAAACTAAACTACAAGCCTATCTTAAAAATGCTGAATTATTGTAACAAAGGAAACAAAAATAAGAGTATGTGGAAACTTCAAAACAAAAATATCACTTCTTGTTTCCGCTGAAAATTTCACTCAAATCAAGCAGAGATCTGCTATCTCCTGAAGACAGCATATACTTGGCCTGTAAACTATTGTTGCCCTCACTGTTCTTCTCAATTCAATGCTCCAGGGAGCACTTTCGAACAGACTGGGCTTGTAAGAAACACATTAGCTTTCTCTGTGTAACTGAATTTGTCCACTTCGGTTCTGCCCTCGTCTCTGTTGCAGCATTCGTGAGAAGTATAATTTACCACATGTCCCTGTGAGCATCCCATCATGGTTTTTGAATCCCCTGGGCCTTGCCTGCATCTCTGTTCTTAGGACTCCCACTCCGGAGAGAACATCATAGCACACTCGAGTGACGATGACATTATTATTCCTGCTCTAATTTATTTTTAAAAGTAATTTGCATACATTGGTATGCAACCTAAGCTTTCATCATGATCCAAACAGAATTGCATTCAACAACTGCTCAAATGCTTCATCACTGAAAAGAGTATTTTGTATGCTTGGACTGCCCTTCATAAATCATATTAAGCAAGAACCAGAGTTCTGCACCAAGATCGTTAGCAGTCAGAAGTATTTAAATTTTTTTTTTTTTTTGCATATTGGTACTTTCTAGTGTTCTACAATGAATATTTATTGCATTTAAAACAGAGAATGACTACAAACCAGGCAATGGGCTAAGAATCTCACATGCATTATCCTGTTAGACCTTCCCGACCATCTTTGAGGTACTATTATAACCCACTTTGCAGAAAAGGAAATAAAGGCAATTCAGGTTAAATAACTCACCTGGTTCAGCTCAGCTACCTGGATGTATACAAATCGCTCATTTTCTTAGACTCCCGATTTTACAGCCTATAAAATTTAGATAGTCTCTACCTCATCAAGTGGAAGGATTTAAAAAGAATTTCAACCGTCAAGGAGATCTTACGTGAAACACTTGGTATAAAGAAAACAATTTGTTTTAAGTTTTTTACAGATGTCAAGTACGACTATTAAAACAGACGCCCAAGCAATAGCATGCAGAAGCTAGCTCGAGTGTCAGTTATGCACACGTCCTTCCAACTTTAAATTCACTGTCCTCAGGTTGGTAACTCGAAATTAGTTTTGTGGGAGTTAAAAAATCCAAAAAACACTACAAATCAAGGCCTTTCTTCCTGGAGAGTTGGTTGTTGGGTATTTATCAGCATACCACAGCTCCCAGATTGAAAGATAATGGATTTACTTGGTCTGGCTCAAATTCAGGTTCTATTTATTTATGTAGGGAGAATGATTTATAACTTGGCTCTGCAAGTCACAAGGCCAGTTTTCCCAGCTGCAATGAGAAAGAATTCTAAGATTTTTCCCATTTCAGCTATTTCAATCTGATTAGGGAAACACAATACACCTCAGACCACATCTCTGGGTGCTGATGTGCGTTTTTCTTCTTTTTAAATTTCTACCCTGCCATTAAGAGCCCCGATTAATAATTTTATGAATAGCCTATTTTGTTGGCATACTTGTACATTGGAGTAGCTAGTTCATTAACTAGACAGTGATTCTTCTCTTGTGGAACCATATCTTATAAGAATGCCTGGCATGGAGAAATTAAGATATTTTATCAAAATAAGGTAGTATAGGTTAACATTATTTTAGTGGTTGGTGTTCAATTATGGAAAGCTACCCTTTCCTCCATAATAAAATATCTAGATTCTCTCATTATGGCTAAAGAAATGGCAAACTTTCTGTTGGAGTTTACTGCACTCTCCCAAAATTCAAGCTTCACCCCTATGAGGGACTGAAAGTGAGTCTTCCTTCCCCTCCATGTCTTCAAGCCTCTGGCCACACTCACTGGGCTTTTTCTGGTGGGTCCTAGTCTGCCTGCTTTCCTGTGTTAGACACGTAGGTTAGACAAACTGCCCTACACATAGTCGTTCAAGCTGAGAAGCAAAGCTAGGCTGGCCTCTGATTGAACCAGGGTTCGACGCTTGATCAGAGGGAAGCTAACCAGCTTCCCTCAGCAGCTTCAGCCAGGATGCTATATTCGTTTCCTAAGAGTCTTGTAACAAAGTATCACAAACTTAGTGGCTTAAAACAACAGAAATTTATTCTCTCATAGTTATGAAGACCAGAAGTACAGAATCAAGGTGCCAGCAGAGCCATGCTCTCTTCGAAGGAACTAGGAGAGAATCCACTCCATACCTTTCTCTTAGCTTCTGGTGTTGCCAACAATCCCTGGCATTCCTTCACTTGTAGAAACATCACTCCAACCCCCGCTTCCATCTTCACATAGCATTCCCTCTGTGTGTCTATCTTCACACTGTCTTCCCTTTGTGCATGTCTCTGTCTGTGTTTCTTCTCTTCTTCTTAAAGACACCAGTCATATTGGATTAGTGACCTCATCTTAACTTGATTACATCTGCAAAGAACTTATTTACAAATATGATCATGTTTGCAGAGAGGTTAGAATTTGACCATATCCTTTTGTGGGAACCAGTTCATCCCATAACAGGCACTGAAAAGGAAGTTCTCAGTAAATGCTTATATATTTAGCAACAGAGGCTATAAATTATCAGGGCAAGTCCCAGATGAATCAACAGGGGAAGGCAATGGGAAGAGAGAGAAATAGGCAGAATAGATGAACAGAGGGAAGCAGAGGAAACAATCCTGAAAGATGGGAACTGTGGTTAATGCTGCATTCCTTCCATTAACTCACTCATTTCCTTCTTTCATTTTTGTTTACCTGACATACTTTCTCTTTCTATACTGTAAAACCATTAGAACTCTGACCAGAAGAGTGATGTTCCCCAAAGTCCATGTAGAATGAGTGATAATGACTGAAGACAGATTTACCAGCCACAAGAAAAGTGAGAAATACAAAGGGAATGTCATAAGTTCTCCACGGAGCCAAATTTATCCCATAAAAAGATATCTTACGATAAATGTCATTTATTTCTACTTTTTTAAAGGCTAAAATGTCCATTAAAATTGAAATGATCGTTTTTAAACTTTGCTTTGTAATGTTCTATTTGGAATAATTGAAAGCTGGCAATCCTAGGTCTAGACACAGAATTACGAAAATTTTACTTTGCTGGGTCAAAATTTCTAAAATTTTGATAACCACTGACCTAAAGCATGCTGAAGCCCATGAGTCTCATACAAACATCATACCCACAAGTTTTGCTCATTCGATTCCTTTCTCTAATGAATTTCACACGTGCTTCTTTTCCCTCAAATGTCTCCATTTATATAAATGTTCATATGCTGAGAATTCCTTCAGGCTTCCCTTGCAGTGGTGATTGGGGCTCACAACAGTTATCATGGCTTGGAAACTGTGCTTATCTCTAAGAGTGGATAAGAACTGGCTGGCTCTGTGCTAAGAGGCCCAGCCTCCCAGGATATAGCTAACTGATCCAAAGGTGAGAAGCAATGTCAGCTTGGAACAATTAGATTTCTCTCTCATATTATTTTAGTTTGCACTCCTCTAAAGCAAAACTCTGAGACAAGGATTTGTATGCAAATAGTTTATTTATGGGGTTATCTCCGAAAAGATTGGGAGGGAGTGCGAAAGGGGACAGGGAAGGGAGAAAAGTCAGTAAAAAATGTGCAACTCAGTGGTAAATGTTTAACAATTGGCTCTCCAGAAAAAAATCTGATTTGTAGCATTTGCCAGTTTTCATCGTATAAATACTCCCACAATAGCCATTTTTTAGCTACCAATGTGATATTACTGAATGTGGAGTTGGGAAGAGATGCACAGTTGCGCACCATTATATAGTATCGCCACCATACAAATCTAACAGGTGTAAATAACCTCAAAAGCAATTAAGGACTGAATTTTGAGTATCGATTACCTTTGTTTTCAATATAACTTATTTTAATAATGACTCTGGGCTTGCAAAATTTCTGAAAATCTAACAATTGTCTCTTGAGAGCCAGTACCAGATAGCTTCAGCACGCCACACAAGAGAAAGTTACTGCTGTGGTCAGCTGGTACTCAGTCCTCTGGAGCCCACCAAGAAGCTGTGTAAAACACAAGGCTGTTCTGCTGAGGGGTGAGGAAGCTGAGGTATTTATCCACTGACTCCATCTCTAATTCTTTGAGGGCTGCGTCTGGGGGCATGAACTTTGCAAACTGCTGGCTTGCCCCACTTGAGGCGGTGGCCAGAGAACCCCACTGGGTAAAAAGAAGGTGCAGGAAGCCATAAAGTTACCGGGGAATTGTGCATAGGTAATCTCCAGAGCAGGCTGAGGGCCATGGGTAGGGCACCAACAGAATCTACTTCGCTTGGAACCGGGAATTTTGAACTCAGAGACCAGCGCTGGACAGTACTTACTCTGTGTCGTGTTAATAGTGAGCTCAAACAGGAAGGGTTGTGTGCTCCTGCAGCTCTGGAGCTGCACCCTGGTTCTTGCTTCTGAAGGCTTTGTTTGCAGCTATTTCCAGTTCCTTGAGACTCCCACTTCACCCCATGTCAGTGCTTCTCATTTCAATGTGCAGATGAATCACCTGGGTATTTTGTTAAAATGCAGATTGCCTTTTAGCAGTTCCAAAATGAGGCTTGAGATTCTGCTGTTCTAACAAGCTCCCAGGTGCTTGTTAGATGCTATTGGTCCAGGCACCACGCATTTGAGTAGCAAGGTTTTGGTATAGTCCTATTATTATATTTCAATATATCCCCTTTCTTACAAGGTTAAGAGAGTAAGTTTTCTTTATTTATATATTAATTTTAATTTAATTTTATTTTGGCGGCGGGGGGGTGTGGGAAGTCAGGTTATTTTTTGTTATTTGTAGCCCAAAAAACATTAACTAATACCAGGCCTATCCTTTTTGACTAATCCTCATATTCTCCTTCCCAAAGCACCTCCTAAGTGGCCACTGCCCAGACATGGCTTTGCTGAGTCCTGTCTTTTGAGAGTCCGGACCCACAAGTTCTCTACATTTCCCAAGTCCATGCCGATGCCTAAAAGGCAGATAATTTTCACTGCTGCACAGAGCTTCTTTGCTCTTCCAACCTGGATGGGAACGTATCCTACCTACAGGAGAAGGAGTATTGGGATTGAGAATCTGAAATTTGTATACTGAGTCCTTAGTCTTAAGCCTATCAAAAATATTTCTTGCATGAGCCTCTGCAAATTCACCACTTGTAGTTTAGAAAAAACAAAGACAATAAATAAATAAATAAACAAATAAATACATAAATACATAAGAAAAAGAACACACACACCCACACACAAAACCACATAAAAAAAGAAGAAAAAAAAAAGGTAAAAATGAAGGCTAAGGGCACAATGGTACATGGAATATTCAAGCCAAAAATATATAATCTCAATTGAATAAATTATGGTTGGCTTATACTGTTCAAAAATATCACTCCATTTTTCTTTATTATTGGAAGACAAAGAAAAACTGAAGAAATGTTCCAAATTAAAGGATATTAAAGAGACATGACAATTAAATATAACATGTGCTCTTGTACTGGATCCTGTACCAGAAAAAAAATTCCTGTAAAGGACATATTGGGACAAGTGCTGAAATTGAAATATGGACTATAGATTAGATAATAGTATTATATCAATGTCAAATTTCTGAATTTGATAACTGAATTGCGATTACATAAGAGATCTTTGTTCTTAGGAAACATCAAATTATCAAAGGGTAGGGGATGTTCGAACTGAGGAAACAGAGATTATAGTGTGCTTGGAGGATGCGGAAAATGGGGAGATGTTGGTCAAAGAATATAAACTTCCAGTTAAAAGATCTAACGTACATGAGGATCTAACGTATGGCAAGGTGATTATAGCTAGCAATACTGTATTATCTACTTGAATGTTGCTAAGAGAATAAATCTTTAATGTTTTCACATAAGAAAGAAATGGTAATTATGCAATGGGGTGGAAGTGTTAGCTAACGTTATGGTGGCAATCATCTTGCAATATATAAATGTATAAAATCAACACATTGAGCACCATAAATGTACACAATGTTATATGTTGATTATATCTCAATAAAGCTGGGAGAAAAATACTATACTCAAACCCAAAGGGTAGTTAATCTTTGTCAATTCTCTCTTCAGACATGTCAAAAAAAATTATACATAAGAAATTACTAGAATGATAGTTGAAACATGGCCATTTATTCCTAAAGATAATGGAGCATTTAAGTGGGCATAGAAGAAAAAAAAAACAAAGCTCTATTAAATATAAAAGTGGAATTCATGGACAAAAAAAGCTCTTTAATATTGTGAACTTAATTTCTTATTAAACAGTCAGTATAAATAATCTTCAAAATCATAAAACTCAAATCACAGGTTTGAAAAAATATTGTGTGATCCTCTCCTACCCCATATTAAAAAAAGGGGAGGCGCGCATGCAAGGGACATGATGGATATAGACTATCGACAAAATGTACAGTTATATGTTTGTGTGTGTGTATGTGTGTGTGTGTGTGTGTGCGTGTGTGTGTGTGTGTGTATGTAGAGAGAGAGGGAGAAAGAGCTCAAATATGGCAAAACGGTGAAAATGGTGAACTCGGATAAAGGATATACACAAATTCTTTATATTATTTTTGCAATTTTCTTTAAGTGTGAAATTATTTCAAAATAAAATGGTGACAAAAGAAAGCAAGGCGGCAGAATCATGATGCCTTGCCTCCTCTTCAATGCGTTCAGTTAAGTGATAAGACTTTAATGACCAACATCAGGCTGGGAGAGGAGGGAGGCAAAACCCACATCTTCTGGCTTCCACCTGAACCTAGCTGCCCTCCACTGCATTGAAGAGAGAATAGCTCAAACTCAGTGGAGAGAATTATAACCACAGTTCTCCACTACCTTTCTACAACCCTGAGTCAGCTTCTTTACAGATTTATGTTCCATGATTTAAGCTGAGTCATTTGGTTTCATGAGTATGAGTGCGTATGTGTGAGTTGAAGGTCTCTATTTTTTTAGAATATGTTCTGTAGATGTGTGTGTGTGTGTGTGTGTGTGTGTGTGTGTGTGTGTGTGTGTGTGAAAGAGAGAGAGAGAGAGAGGAAAAAGAGGAGGGAAGGAGAGAAGGAAGCTGGGCAGAGAGAGGGAGACAGAGGGAGAGGAGGAGGGAGTAGAAGGAGGAAAGGGATGGGGAGAGGGAGGAAGAGAAGAAGCAAAAAGAGGAGGTGGAGAGAGCAGAAGAGAAGTGGGTAGAAGAGAGAGGAAACGAAGTGTCATGGGTCATTTGGATAATCTGAAGAAATCAGATACAATTATGGGATGCCCTAGAATCTAGGGCCTATAACACTATTTCTCAAACTTTAAGTTACTCTTGAATTCCCAGAGGATTTTGGTAAAGTGCAGATTCTCATTCAGCAGATCTAGAGCCTGAGATTCTGAATTTCTAACAAGCTCCCAGGGGATGCTACCAGTCTCCTGAGTAGCAAGGCTCACCACAGTTTACACAGTGGAGCAATGCTCAAGGAATATGTCATTTTGTAGGCCTTTGGCATCTGTGATCCATCTCTCACCTGATGTTCTTGGGTTAGATCATATATTTTCAGGAGCTCTAGATGGCAGTTCACTAACCAAACTTCATAACAATGCCAGTACAAGTCATCAAAAATTACAAGGGCACCTAAAATCATATCGCTGGTCACTGCACATGATGTAGTACTGCAATCCTGGATTTAAATTGCCTCCCCTACAGGCAGAGACTAGCTGATAATCCACACCCTGCAATTATGCAGTCACTTTTACATAATGACTCTTGAAAGCAAACCAAAAGTGGAAAAATATTTGTGTAGAAGGTAAATATCAAAAATCAAGACTGTAATCAACATCTTAAACATCAAGACCACATTCAATGTCTTTGGTTCCAATTTCATTCACATTTTCCCACATTGCATCCATGGATACCTTGGATAAATCACCTAACTTCTTACACTGTTTCTACAGCTAGTAAACAGAGAAAACAATATTTACAACCCACCAGAGATGTTGTGGAAAAGTGGGTTGGGTGATCTCCACCCCCACCCCCCATTTTTTTTTCTGTAAAAGCTGGATGCAGAAGCCACAAATACAGAGATAGATTCTATAAATTTCCCAAGCCAAGTAGAAGTTAGGCTGAACTAAATTATACCACGTCATTTTCACCTATACATATCTTTCTCTTGAGCTTGCAGATCCCACACAATTTAATAATTTGGGAAAAATGTCCTCCCATTTCCAGTCACAGTTGCTAAAAGGATAGCTATTTGTATTAAACGTGTATAATTACAGCTTAGAATTTAAGCAATTGCAATGTGATGTATGTATTTTAAAATGTTATCAATCGAACAAATGAAAAGACAAATAGGTGAAAGTTTAGTTAAATGTTTAGTTCATAACTTTTAAAATTCATTTTACTTAATAACGATTTTACATTTCAAAGATATTTATCTGCATTGTACTTGTTGCCATAAATATCTACTCTTTTAATTTCACAATGCCACTCTTTTAATGCAAAAAAGATTGAAAGCTACTAACAAATTCCATATAGAAGAGACATATTGGTCCCTTTTTAAAGTGTCTGTAAATGACAAAAATAATTTTTTCCAAGTTGAATGATAGACTCAGAAAATAGCCTGCTCATTTATATGATACAATGAGATTAGATAATTATAGCTGCTTTAATTTTCAAGATATTAAGTCACCTGACATTTTTTTTCAAGGTAGGTGGAAAATAACTTTTGTCCTTTACCTTTTTAGGGAAATGGAAGCCAATGTTTCCTACCCCCAAATTCTTTGGCTGTGGTGGCGATGATCAGGTATTTAGATTTGATTGTCCCTGCTCTAAATCTTTTGAGAGTTTCGATATACTTGGTGAGATTAAAAATCCTGGCTTTGTGGACATCTGCATACTCCTCATTCCATACCCAGTCAACACGGTCCTAGGATGAAATCTTGCGCTCACTCTGCTTTTACTTTTCTCACTTTTGCTTTGTGAAATTGCAGCATCTTACCAGATGGAATGGGTTCAGGCCTGTTTTAATGGTTTGGGAGTGGTTGTTGTGAATTTGTAACTTATCCACAAACATTGAACTGGCTTCTACAGAAACACCAGACAATAAGTCTCACTCTTTGTTCTTCAAGTAGAACAGTCTCAAAATAGTGGGTGAGATAAGTCAAGAGAATAAACTTGGGTCCTATTGACTCTCTTAATAGAATGTCCCTGCTTTCTGAAAATAAATCCCCTTATTCTCGACTATCTAGTAGAAACCATCCATTTAAGAAGCCTAGGGACACTCAGATCCAAAGTCCCTTCTCTAATCTCTCAAATGCTGTCTCCTTGTCAGTCAGAGGTCCTGCCAGAGGCTCATATTGAAAAGAATCATTTGCTTTTTCCTACCTCACAGAAGAATAAGCATTTTTATTATTAAATGACACACTTAACATTCGAGTCTGAAGTATTTGCCATTTGAAACCTTAGCCAAAGTTAAGAGCTACCCCAAAATGAGGAGGTTGACCTGACCAAGAGGAGTCATCAAAATGACCAAAGATCATGATGGGAAACATATTTCAGGTGGTTTTGAATGCTTCCAGCTCTGTTTCCTGATCAAAGAAATGTTTAATAAGAGGATGTTGATGTTTCTTTGGTGGATGAAAAAGGGGTTCTATGAAAAGTAACCTCACAGGGTGATCTGATAATAAATTTCTAACTGGGCAGGTCAAAGCGGGTAGTCATGCCCCAGGCATAACATCTTTAATAAAAGGTTATCTTTGCCTTAAGCAAACCTTGTTCACTGTTTCTGTGCATCTAGGTTAACATGCCTTTGAAATACCCCGTCTAGGCCCCTCCTTCTAAAGCGTAACTACCCTCAGGAGCATGCAGTCTTAACTATTCCTGACTTGCTTCCAGCTAGCCTCTGTTTGGCTCAAATAAATTATTGTAAAAATTCTCTACAGGTTTGGACACTTCCATTTGTACATTTACACTTCTTAAAAATGAAACACCTAGCAGAACTAAATGTTTCTGGAAGGTCTGTTTGAAGCATAAGGCAGGAGTCCACAGGGAGGTTCAAAAGAATAAGACGGCCCTTGTCCTGTTGGACGTCACCATCTCATAGCCAGGAAAAACTCAAGCTCCTTTGTGATTACAGTAGAAGGCATGAAAGTGTGGATTTAACGAGGTAGCCAAGAGTTCAGAAGAGACATCACTAATGGTCAGTACTTAGTTTTTGTTGTTTTTTTTTAGCAATTTAATTCTTTGGGCAACACTGGCCTGGAAGACAAGTCTTTGGAAGTCACACCTCCATTTTCTGGATTTCTTTTCTCCTTTTAAAATAAAACCCAGTCTCACTAAATGCCCGTTTATCACTCTTTTGGTGTATGATGTCTCTTCGTGTCATGTGGCAAATAATAGTTTTGCCTAAGCCCTACTATTCATTCTCACTGATCCTGAACCTGAGCTGGAACTGAGCTGAAAAACGTCACACAGCCAGACAAGTGGCTCTATTACAAATGAGCGATCACCAGCCTTGACATGGAATCCTAGTGTTCTCTGATTAATTCCCTTTTTCATTGTTCCGATTATTTTTGCTGCAGAACAGATTACTCCGAAACTTAATGACTTAAAACAACCCTTTTATTACCTCTCTCAGTTCTGCTGGCTGTCTGAGCTAAGCTGAGAAGTTCTCGCTCAGGGTTTCTTATGCAGCTGCATTTAGTTGATGTGTGGGACTGGAGTAGGCTGGAAGGGAGACTGGGCCAGATGTCCAAGATGGCTTCTCTACTTGCACGTCTGGCACCTCAGTTGGGGTAGCTGGGACAACTGGGGTCTTGCCGGGCATCTCTCTCTTTTCAAGTACCTCTCCAGATTGTTATCTTGGGCTTCCTCCCTGCATGGTGGTCTAAAGATAGTCAGACATTTTAAATGGTGGCTGGCTTTCCCCAGAGTGGCTATTTTAAATCTACCACCATCGACTTCAATGAAACATTTTTTGAAGGGAAGGGAGGAAAGAAGCTCTGACAAGAAGCACAGATTTAAGAGCAGTTTTATCTGAAGGCAGGCTATCAGGACCTACTTACTATACATTAGCATCTCCTGCCCTCTCCTATTTCCAAAAACACACATATGCACAGGAAAATTATCTCTTCTTCTTATCCCCTGCCTTGAATTTTTCACATCACTTTTTCTGATTTCTAAAATTTATCAATTATAGATTTCAGTTTAAAACAGTTCCCTTTAGAATATGTAAACTAAGCCACTCCTAGTAATTCAATCTAAGTGATGTATTCATTATTTATTGCTATATAACTGAAAAGATTAGGGCATAAAACAATAACCATTTTATATTACAATTTCTGTGGATGGGGAATTTAGAAGTGACTTAGCTAAGTGGTTTGGGCTCTAGGTATCATAGGAGCTTACAGCAAGATGCTGGTTGGGGGTGCAGTCATCTGAAAACTTGGCTGGGGCTGGAAGATTCATTTTCAAGATGGTGCACTCACATACTTCTGGTTATGAGCAGGAATCTTCTGGTCCTCCATGTGAGGCCTCTCTGTGAATTAGTTAACCTTTCCTATGACACAGAGTAAACAATCCAAGAGAGAGCAAGGTCGAGGCCACAATGTTTTTTGTGATCTAGACTCAGAAGTCATCCTCTGTCATTTTTGTAATACCCTATTTATCACAGAAGCTGGCCTTATTCAGTGAGGAAGGAAACTACACAAAGGCATGAACACTAGGAGTGGGGGCTCATTGGGAGCTGTCTTGGCAACTGAGCTTAGTTACGCCAAGGAAAAGATAATATTAAGAAGAGAAGAGACAGAGGAGATATGTAATATTGGAGCCAGAAGCATTTTAAGGAAATATCAAGCACTAATTTGGGACCTGGAGCTGGGAATGGGGTAGAGGAGTGGTCCCCAACCTTTCAAGCACCAGGGACTGGTGCCCCTATGAGAATCTAATGCCTGATGATCTGAGGTGGAGCTGAGGCGGTGATGCTAGCGCTGGGAGCGGCTGCAAATACAGATGAAGCTTCGCTCACTCCCCTGCCGCTCACTTCCTACTGTGCAGCCTGATTCTTAACAGGCCACGGACCAGTACTGGTCCTCAGTTCAGGGATTGGGGACCCCAGGGATAGAAAGTCTTGAGAACTGATAGTCCATCACACATCTTGGTGAAGATAAGAGATGAAACAAAAATGAGAAGAATAACAGAACGATTTCTCCTCTTTCAAAGTTATTCCTGCACTAACGATAAGAAACAAGATGCTCCTGCCCTTAAAAGGTCATTTTCAATTTTTGGCTGAATATTTCCCCTGAATAATTAATTGGTTTTATGAAGATGGAAAGATATTTTCATCTTCTAACAAGAAATCAGGGTCACATAAATGTTATCTTTATTCAGGAAGGACACGGGCTTTCAGGAAGTTTACTTTTGCCAACTGCAATTAGTAGTTATTTTACAGGACAATAATGTCCAGGTTTTGTGCTGGGATAAAAGAAGGTGATTTTCCGGTTAGTGCTAATTGAAAACTAAAGTAAAGAGAACTTTGTGATCAAAACAGGAAGGGAAATCAGACTGTAACACGCCAAGAACCTTAGAGCTTTGTTCTTTCACAACGTGTAGGAAAGCAAAGTTTATAAACTACTTTCATCAGAGCCAAATTTCTTGGAAGAATGTTGTTTCTACTTCTTCACCAGCTCTTTCTCTCTGGCCTGTTTTTGCCCCCACCATTTCATTAAACCTGCTTTCATCATGGTCAATGACAACCCCTTTATTGCCCAATCCAATGGACATTTTTTTTTGTTTTTGTTGAATTTGAATTTACTGATCTTCTAAATAGCACTGACCCAGTTAACCACCCTACTGTTTCTGGAAATACTCCTCCTGGTTTCTAAATTACCATTTTCTCCTTGTTTGCCATCTCCTACCCATTTATGTAAGTTCTCTCTCCACTATCCAACTCCAAAAGCTGGGTATCCAGACCATTTTCTCTTGTCTTTCTATGTTCCTTCTGCATGATCTCATCCAGCCCTATGGCTCCAATACCGCCTAGATGCCAACAATGTCAACATTGATATCTCCATCCTTGATCTTTTCCCAGAACTCAAGACTCCTAAATCCAGCTGCCTTCTCAATATCACAATGTGTCTCCTAGTACTCTTGGCTCCTCACCTCCCAAACCTGTTGCCCTACCCTAAGTCTTACCTGTCTTGTAAATGGTACCACCTCTCAGTAGTCACCTGGTGAGAAACTTCATTATACCTTGATTTATTCTTTACTTCACTCTATCTCCAATTCTTCAAGTGCTGTTGATTTTATCTCTAAAGCCCATTTCAAACTTGTCTGCCTCCCTTACCACCCAATCTCTTTGCCCTATGCAACTTATCCTCTACACAGAAAATAGGTTGATCTTAAAATAAAAATCAGATTATGCTGTGGTCTAATTAATGAATTTCTACTACACTTAGAATTGTGTAAACTTGCAGTGCCCTCTAAGCTGCTATAGGACCTACTCACCTTCCTACGCTCAATTCACACCACTCTCTCTTTGGCTCACTACATCAGCCCATCCAGCCTCAAGACCTTTGCATATGCTGTTTCTTCTTCATAGAAGTTCTACCCATATTCTTCTTATGCTGGTTCTTTTCTTAGGATCTTAGCTTAATTATTGTTTACTTGGAGAGCCCTCTCCTGATCATTCCATCTGAAGTAAGCCTCTTCGTTCCCCTTATTTTTTTCTTATCTCCTTTTTTTTTCTTTCCATCATCACAGTTATTCCCATAGTTATAATGCCAGCCCAATTTTCCCCAATGAGGACAATGGGAGACTCCTAAGAAACTTGACAGATTTGAAACAAATCAAAGACAATATAAACAATGAACTACTTCTCTCCTAACAGGGGATCCTGCTGGAGGTGACCAGTCACACTCAATAGCGTCCATATTTAATAATTGTTAAAGTGAATCAGCATCTGAAACCTAAAATAAAGATATTCTTGAGACCCCCCCACCCCCGCCCCACTTCCTGTTTTGCTGCGGTCTTGGCCCTCAATGACACAGCTACACTCAACTTAACATGCAAAGACTGGAAAAATTTTCTCACAAGTTTCATTTCCTGTGTTTCTCATTGGAATTTGTTGTTATTCTCTTTTATCCTCCTCTAAGAACAAAGTTTTATGAGATGGACATTGTCTTGTTGGGATAAGAGAAGGTTTGAACTCAACTTAAATTCTTCTATATAAATACATGAATGAAACTCCAGATTGTATTCCGGCACTTTACAATTCTTACACTGATAGAAAAATAACATTAAAAAAATATGTCTTTTAAAGTCTAACTTCTCACTTTTATATCTATAGCAAGACTGTGTCATATACACTGAGCAATTCTCCTAATAATTATGCACTTGAAGTTGTCATTTACTTGGTGAAAACATGCTCAAGAATTTGAATTCTATTCTAATACCTTAAACAGCTTCTCTTCTCTTTTGTTAATAAATCACTAAATGTTGAATACAAATCACCAGCAAGTTTTCAATGGAATTTAACCCACTGAAGTTTCCACTTTCCAACATTCATAAAAGCCATAAATCTCCTTTATTGAGTTATAGATCCTGAAATTCTAGCTCACAAAGCAGCCAAGATTCTATTAAGTGAATTCAAATAACACCCCCGGGAAGTAAAAATGTTTCAAGTATTTCAAAATAAATCATAAAACAGTGAGTGGATAAATAGAATTCTCCATGAAGAAATCTGTTTTGCAGGGAGTAGGCCTGTATTGACAAATTTTCTTTAGAAAACTTAAAATGATTTTTGCTCATATAAAATGAGTCACAAGGTCAAAGATCCCAGGCTCATCTGCCTCTGGGGAAACTTCGAGGAGGAAATGTGCCCAATTGTTCATATTTGTTTCTAAGAGGAAGAAAGCTTATTTCAGAGCTAAAATGCCTTTTATATTTTCTCCTGCAACATTAATCCAGTCTCTAATCAAGACCCAATTAAAAATTTAAAATGATATTGAGAGAAACATTTTTGCTTTGTTTTTTTGAACTGTGAGGATTAGATGACTGGGCTACGAGATTCTTCTAAACCATATAAGCATGCTGTTTCTGGTAAGACCACTTTCTTGGCTACTTCTAAGGGGAGTTGTTTATACTGAGCTCTGCATCAAGTTGCCCAGCTTAGCTTCTATGCAGAGAGTTACATCAGTTCCATCTCTAATTCACAGCGCTTGCTGAACTGCTGGAAGAAATTATGAGATGCCATGAGCTACAACAAAGAGCTCTCCTTTTATTGCTCACCAGATACAGATAGGGTACATTTCTGCTCTCAGTGAATCAGCCAAATTGGCCAGCTTTGATCATGGTGCCTTCTCCTTTAATTAAATCTATTGGCATGAATCTCCTTCAGATATCTCCACTCTCAGGAATTAAGGCATGAAATACAGCCAAAATATTTCAAAGCTGGGAGGGAGACCTAGGGATTATCTTCTCTAACGCTCTAATCTTTTTTCTTAATCATTGACCAATCTTTGATTTTAGAGTTGATAAAACAGAATAGAACTTCCCTATATTCTCAATAAATAAGTGACTTAATTAGAAAATGATCATAAGACATAAAATTTAGAGGAGAAATCTCAAAGAAAGAAATGAATTTTTCCATTCGGAAGTAGACCTGGCAATCACACCACCGCCCAGGAAGAAACTTGGGATCACGCTTTTGTACTCCACGGTTTTAACCAGGCTTGCTAGGTACACGGAACAAATATTTAGTTAATTCAACTCTTACTATGGTGACGTGTATACAGATTCTATTTCCTTCTTACTTTGACAAGGCAACCCTGTCAAAACTCCATTTTTCTTCTCTCAGCTTATTAGCTCTAATCACAAATGTATGCTGGCCCGTCCGGCCTCCCTTTCTGTGCTCTTTCTCCACTTCAGTGGCCCCTTCCAGTTCACTCATCAAAGCCTGTTCTTGAATAAATTCACTTATCATAAGTACTTGATTATGGTTTCTGATAACACTCTTAGATGAATGTGTATTTTAGCAGGAGGAAACATTTCAAGACGAAGAATGAATCTCTAATTGTGAAATTTGCAAGCCAATCTTTTTAAAGAAGAGTAATCTGAGTCTCCAAGAGGCCAAGAAATATGCCTGAGGTTACCTGCTGGCTGGTGGTAGGTCAAAACTAGAACTCTTGGCTTCCCATCCCACCACTCTCCTTTCTTGCTACCAAGATGGCTTGCTATGGGACTTGGTCTTGGGTTCTTATCATGTTCCTCCCTAAGTGGTACATAGTCCTGAGGCTGATTTATTTGGTCTGGATCAACACCTTGGGGACATGGGTGTCAGGGCAGTTCTCTAAGGTTCTGGCATTGCAAGTTCCTTTGAAGAGTTCAGTGTGGAAATGGTCCCTAAGTCCTAACCCTGAACTCTAAATCTCTCTATCAGTGTAGTTGCAGATATAGCTCAATTTCCTAGTTGCCTATCAGGGAACTAGAGGCTAGTATACACACAAACACACATGCAGGCTCCCAAGGACAGACATTAATTCTCAGATTGTGCAATGTAAACCCAAAGGAGGAAGTAAAACATATTTCTACCACACCCTATAATTTACACAGTTCTCTCTCCCCAATAAATGTAAAATTTCACTTTCTATATAAGGTAGTATTCGTTCCTTTTCTTAATCTGCTTTGCTCTCCCCTTCCTCCTTTGAAATTGTTTTCTCAGGCCTCTTTGGAATATGAAAGAGCTCTGTGACTGAGCTATTGCATTTCTCAACAACTGCTCTCAGCTACACAAAGATGAGCTAACGCTCAAATAAATACATTTGTGTGTGTGTGTGTGTGTGTGTGTGTGTAAGTGATTACTTTAGGTTATTTGTGCTAACATATTCTATTTCCTGCTTTAAAAAAAAAAAAAAAGAATCTTGTGACCCAATGCTGCATTCAAAGTATTCATTATCCAGAGTAAATACAGAGTCAAAGTCATCAAGTTCCACATAGAATTCTCTGTATTCTTGTGAATGCATTGGAGAGGTTTCTCCAAAACTACAATAGCGATTGTAATACTGCTTACCTCACAGGACTGTTGGGAGGTTTCAGTGAATTCATATAGAACACAAACATGCACATATAACCTATAAGAAAAGTGTTAAGCATGGTATCTGGCGTATAGCAAGTGCCCTTTACATTTTTTTTAAATTATTATGAATACTCATATCTACGGTTTCTACATGAGATTTCAACTTTTAAAAATGCCATTGCTTAAAAATTGAAAATCTCAGCTCTGGATCAAGCTTCCAACTATAAGTGGGAAAAAATGTCCCAGATGTTGTCAAAAAACCTTTGTACCTCTGAAGAATCCATGCTTAAAGAAAATGCATTGTCTTCATTATGTAAACTAGCTGTGGGGTTTGAAAGCCATATGAATTGCTAACATGTGTAGGACACTTCCAATATGCTGGATGCATTTATCATTATTCTCCAAAACATCCCCATGAAGTAGGTTCCAGTATCATCAGTGCCATTTTACTGTTTAGGAACTTGAAGTTGACTTAGGAAATAAAGTAAATTTATTGATTCACAGATTGAGAATTCCAGAGATAGGCTGGTTTCAGTTGTGACTGGTGCAGGTGTAGTTTGAGCCAGTGGCTTGAAATTTGTGATTATTTCTTGCCTCCACTTCCTTGTGTTGGCTATAACCTCAGCAAGCTTCTTTCATTATTTTAAGATGACTGTCAGCAACTTGAAGGCCATATGCTTCCTTGTTCACATCCAATGACAGAGATATTTCTTCTGGTAGATCTTTTGGAAGATTAGGAAAGCTTCTTTTTCAGAGGCTTCGTGAGACCTCCTCTCATTGTTTCATTGCCCCAATTCAGAAATCAGTATGGCCTGGGGTTGGAGGAGAAGATGGATTTTTCCAATACCACAGGCCTGAGGCTGAGTATGGAATAAATCACCCCAAAACTGTATTGCAAAAATATAAGAGAGAACTTTCCAAAGCAAATTTAGGGTCGTTGCAGTTTTTTATCCTGGGAAGGAGATTCTGAGATGGATATTAATAAACAGATGTATTAGAGAGTGTCCTTGTGAGCAGCACTCACAGATAGGAAGTGAAAGCAGCAGGGTTGAGCAGCGGGAGAAGCTGAACTGCAAAGAAGTCTCAACAAGCCCTTTGGTCCTCTACAGGGACCTCAGAGGTAGCTTGAGTTGGAGCAAGGTGGATGGGAGTGATGAGGCTGGGCCTTCGCTCCCGCTCGCCCCCGTGAACCAGATATCGTTTGTGGGATGCCCAGGAAGGGAACACGACCCCAAGGAGGGAGCCGGCTGTTTTTAGGAGAAGCCAATTCCTGGAAAGGGACTCCGCTGTCAGCTGACAACACTTCCAGCAGTTAGGAGAATAAGACATTCTGGCCAGAAGAGGAATCTGGGCAAGTTCATCTCAGGAATCTTGAAGCAATTGTGGGAAAGGGAATAAATAACCTTACTTCTAAGAAGCAACGCTCAGGTCTGCACATAGGCCTTTCTAATGGCATTGCCCGACCTTGTCGCTTACTAATAAGTGTGTGCTGATTTCTACACAGTGACCGCTTGTAGAGCATTTCTGGAAAGAATCCAAGATACACAGTAACTCAGTGTCAGCTGCCCACCCACGTGTGTCACGTGAATGACTAAGAGGGCTGAACGTGAGGAGGAAATCAGTGATGCTACACTTCACTGCGTGGTTGGGGAGACAAAATGTCTGGCCAGACTCTCACCAGGGAACTGTCCAATTTGAACAAATGAGGAATATGAAGAACTTGGAAAGCTTATAAAGAAGTAACTACAATGATAAATGTTTTTCTGAACCAGCACAGTCAGGAAAGAGAAAAGATTGTAAACCAGGGATGACCTTGGTGATCTCACAAAATGAGATGATGCCTTCTACGTTGTGATGCAAAATGCAGCGTGCACACAAAACTTACAATTACAGCCTCTTTCTGGCAAATACACTGAATTATTTTATTCCTGTCAAAATAACCAAAATCCTAAGAATGTTAGGTTCATGTGGTTATCCATTTTATCTCAGATGTTTGGGGTTTTCACGGATAGTGAAATTAAAAACACGTCTATGGAAAAAAATGTCCTGGCAGCTTTAGAACACCTGAAATGAAGGTGAAATCCTGACCCAGCTTTAGAATGTCAGTCCAGCAAGCTGCATTCAATAAACTCCTTACTCATGTCTGGTTCCCATGGCAACAACCACTGAAGCAGCCTCACTGAATAAGACTGAGTGTGTTCAACTGCCAGCATGGAAATATAAATCCTCCCCTATTCTCTCTGTTTTTCAGCATTTCTCTCTGCAACATGTTCTATGTTACAAAGCAGGACGTGGAATGTTGCCTATATCTCTCTCCTCCACTCACCAAATTTCAATGGCGAAGTTCCCTCTCCACTGTGTTTTCAGCATGGAACACTGAAATGGGGGGAGGGAAACATTACATACATTCTAAATGACAAGGAAAGCAATTTCAGATAGTTCCTTGTCCATCCATGTCCCTCACTAAGAGCCCTGTTTTTTTTCTTTCAGACGGTAATGCCTTTTTCTGTTGGAATCAAACCAAAGCATATTTGTGTTCAGGAGCAAGACAGTTTTCTTAAGTAATATAGAAGATATTTTCAGGGGATCTCAGGAGGGGGAAGATCTTGGAATCCACCTAAACTTAGATACAGCTTTTGGTTCAGTATGTCTCACAGGATGCATGTGCACAAACACTTCATCCAGCTTATTATAAAGTTCCGGAGAAGCCCTCTAAGTCTGTGCTGGATGAGACTAAGAGCTGCCAACTGGAGCATCGCATATCCTTTCCCTTCTTTTCCTTTAAAACATGCTGTCAGTTTTCTAGGTCTTGAAGAACCCAGTAATGAGGTCAGATGGTGCTGAAAATGACCATATTGGTGATATACCTGGGTTGTTTGTCAATAAATTTGGGTGAGTTCACTTTGAGGAGACGTCAGTATTAGTTTGTGGTTAGAGGTTAGCTTTTGTAAATATGAGTATTGACTGTGAGTTTGCATGCCAAAGTTTGTGATCTGGAGTATATGAGGGGGCAGACAATACTTTGTGGTCCAACCAAAGTGGTAAGGGATGAGCAGTGGATAAATATCATGTAAGTATTATTTTTCAAAGTGCAAATCTGGATCTTGATGCAAACAAGCTATTAAAATTTTTTATGAGATGATTAGAGAAATTTAAGTGCTGATGGAATATTTGATGATATCCCATCCTCAACAAAGTTGACCGATAGGGGCACAGGGGTTCACAATACTGTTCTCTCTACCATGGCCCATAGTGAACATAAAAGGCACATAAGTCCTGGTGAAGGTAATCTGAGGTTTTCTGGAGAAAGTGTCCTCTAAACTGAGATCTCGAGGATGAGAGGAGCTAGCATGCGCAAACCAAGAATGAGGGGATGAGATGTGAGAAAATACACTTCTGTTCTATAAGTCTATGTTATTTTCTTATGGCAGCCCTAGCAGACTAAGACGTTCTCCAGGTCCATATCCACCCAGGTAAATTTGGGGCTGGTACAAACCTTAGACATTTTGAAAGTTCTTAATCCATTGACATTGATCAATTATTAGAGATCATCGACATTATACTCCAATTATAATCACAGTTTCATATTTACATATGCAAATGCTTTTCTCAACTATCATGGAGCCAAACTTCTGTGTGAAAAGATAATTCTACTGCCACTATAACTATATATAATAATCTGGTGTTAACATAATCTTCCATTTCTTCAATTTACCCTGAGAAGACACATCTTAGGTTTGTAGGGTTCTCTCCTTCCTGAAAACTCTGTTATTGCATCAACAAGCATTTGCTAACTGCCAAGGTTGGATGAGCTACACATGATATTTAGGGTACAAGTTTATAAGAAAATAGCCTTCATTTATATTGATGAAATACAATGTTATCTTCTGCTGGCTGCCTTTCCTAGACAAGGCAACTGTTCAAAACAAACTGCCTAGCAAAGACGTTCTTTGCAAATTTGAAGTGATGCTTAAATTGACTTTGTCAGTTTCTTACATGACAGACTACTGAAGCATGTTTCTGTGGGGGTTCAGAACAATCCAGCCCAAGAAGTGCCTCAGTAGTATGCAGTCAATTTTAACTTCGGCTTCGAAAGAAACTTCTACTTCTTCTTTTAACTCCTTAGAAGAATTTGAATTAGGGGCATTGCTCATAATAAGAAATTATTGGCAATTTTTTGACCTACTCATATGGCAGGCCAACTTTTATTTACTAAATATCTGCTCTTCTTATCATCCTGCAATGACCCTTTGAAGCTCCCACGGTGCATTACCTCATTCCTAGCTCAGAATGTCTTACATACCTAGATCTTCCTTTCTATCTCTGAACCACTCATGCTTGTGGGGTCTTTTACTCTCTTGTGTATGTGGGGTTCCCGTACATATGTGTGTATTAAATTCGGTTATTTTCTCTTGCAAATCTGTCTCATGTCTGATTATTAAACCAACCAAAAAGACCTTGAGGGTAGAGGAAAATTTGTCCCTCCCCTACAGTTTTTTGCAAAGTCTCTAAGTCCAAGTAAGCTTTTTGAGAGAGCAGGGTAAGAAGCACCAACCTCTTTGGTAAGATACAAGGGAAACTAGGTGCCCAATCTCTGCCAAAGAGTTCTCCCACCACCTACTTCGTGCCAAAGTGACCTATAGTTTATCCTTTCCTCTGTGTATTACCTCTTCCATAACAGCTTTCTATTAATATGATTTTATGCTCATATTTATATGAATTTGTATGAATTTGTTCAATGAGATGCGAACTCAAGAACTGTCACCTTCCCATATACTCTTAAATGACACTAAATCTGGCTCAACCTCTATTGGCTTTAGTAGTGGAGAAATTCAACCCTAGACTTTTGATGAAGAGCTTCTTCCCCACTTCCTGAGAATCATACATTCATCCAGGCCTTACTCAATTCAAATACTTGCCATCTGATCTTTTGGAAGAAGTGGAGTTCCACAACTCCCTTCCACTGTCTCCTCTCAAGTTCAAGTAGCTTCTGAGTAGCATCTAGGGTCTCAAACTCTTTTCATACTTGTATTCAGCCCATTCAGAGGCCTTATCTCTGCAGATCTGTAAGCTCTCCTACCAGTGTCAGGAGAACTAACACCCTCCACCTACACTCTACCCCTTATCCTTGTACAGTAGAGCTTTATCCTTCAGCAAAATGGTTTTTTCTTGATATCACAATCAAGATATAGAACATTTGCACCACTCCAAATCATTCTGCTATGTCTCCTTCTCCATCCTCAGGCCTCAATCACTGATTGGTTTTCTGTCTATACAGTTTTGCCTTTCCTAGAATTTCTAATAAAGGGATTTGTACTGTGTATACTCTTTTAAGTCTGGGTTTATTCACAAAAGGCAACATGCACATTTCCCTGCCACTCGATTTGATTTCAGCCACATAATTGGTAAGGACCTCCCTTACCAAGGCTTGAGCCTGTGACTTGCTTCGGCTGATAGAATGAGGTGAAAGCAATAGCAGGACATTTCTAAGCCAAGGCTTCAAGGAGACTTCCAGGTTTCCACTTGCTGTCTTGTGCTTCTGCCATCATCCTGAGAACTTGCCCAGGCGAGCCCACTGGAAGTTGAGAAACATCTGCAACATAGCTGAATTGCCTCAGTCAGCCAGCCAACAGACTGATCCCAGGTGTGGATATGAGCCACCTAGCTGATCCCAGCTAACTCCAGATGCATTATTGTTGTACGCCATTGAGGATTTGTGTTATTTCTTAAGCATCCTCATGATGATGATGGATAACTGATGTAGGGAGCTTCTGGAAGCAGGGAGATGTGGTAGGAGGATAGCATAGTAATTCAGGCAAGACATGAGGATAGCAGTGAAGGTGGTGAAAAGTGGTAGGATTCTGGATATATCTTGAAAATAGAACTGACAAGATTTGCTCTTAGATTGGATATGGAGTATGGGAAAAAGAGAGGAGCCAAGAAGGATTTGGGCTCAAGCAACTGGAAGGGTTGAATTGCCATTAGCTGAGATGGGAGGAGACTGTAGAGGAACAAGTTTGGGGAAGATATCAGAGGACTGGTTTTGAGCATTTGCAATTCTTGGGAGAGTTGACATATGTTCCCTGGAATTTGGGGGTGATCATGAACTTGTAGATCAGCAGTGCTTTTTGAACAGAAGATTCTGAATCAGGGAGGCCTGATGAAGCAGGCTGTGCTAGATGAGCAGTACACTGAAGCACACCCCAAACAGAGAGGGTGGAGAGAGGCCCTTTCCTCACTTTGCTTCCCTTGGGCTGAACGCATGAAAGAGAACTGCAAGGGGTCCCCAGGTTTCTTAGAAAGGAGCACAAAGTAGAGTCGAGGCTGACACCAAATGGCTGCTCAGGTGTTGTCCAGTAAGGGGATGCTTCACCCAGAGAGAGCCTGGGGCATAGAGGATGGCAGAGGCTAAGGGAAGATATGACTGCCCCTCCCTGAAAGCAGGTCTTCAGCAGCAAAAAACATCAAGAGGAAGTTATTCAGGCAACACTCCACAAGTACCACATGTACCATTTCAGCGGAGTCCACCAACTCTTTGGGGGCTATGAGGGGCAGAGTCAGCCTGAAGGAGCCCTCCCAGGAGGCCAGATACAGAAGGAGGTCAGAGGTCAGAGCCTTTATCCTCAAGAATTCCATCAGAGAACTGAGCTAGGAAGAGAATGGGAATAGAGAGGGGGAGAGTCCTGGAATCTAGATTTCCAGCTCTCTGAGAGGGTGAGTCTAACTTTTTGTGATATTCTGTGTTAACTCATTGTCCGATAGCATGTAATAAGTTATTTAAGCTAGTTTGAGAGAAAAAGAGGAATTTATTATAACTATATTGACATAATTCACAGACCAGGAAGCAGATGCAGTAGGGCTTCAGGAAGGAAGGAAGTCTACAGCAGGAAGCCACCTCTCATCTCTGACTCTCTTGCATATCCTCTTTCTCTCTCTCTCTCTCTCACCCCTGACTCCTCCACCCCTCCTGGCTAGCTTTCTCTGTGTCTTCTACACATGTAATACACTATGACCTTGCAAAACTCCCAGGATTACATGTGAGGGCCCCAGACTCCTGAAGACACAGGCCAATATTCTGTTCCAATATGAGAATCTTGAAGAGCGAATCTAATTGTCAGTCAGATGCCCACCCAGGCTGGATAGTGCTGGGATGCTGTGATTGCATCGTATGAGCATTGCTACAGCCTTCCCCAGGAAGTAGACCAGAAGACAAGGATGTGCATGCAAGTAGGTTTCTTTGGAAGATGATCCCAGGAAGTACCCGCAGGAGAGTAGAGAAGCAACATAGAGAAAGGAAGGAAGCCATGGATATGTTAGGAAAGAATGGACAACTGGGCCTCAATTCCACTTGGACCTCTGGGAAACTACGAAAAGCACACCTCAGAATAGTCCTACCTGAAGATTAAGGTAGCTCCGGTATTTATCCACCAACTCCCATCAGTTACTGGTTGAGGGCTGCTCCCAAAGGTGTTATTCCTCCTCGGCCTCCATCCGAGCCCAAAGTTAGCTCAGGTGGAAATTCTAAATGCTGGCACCAATGGTATCTGCTATAGATTTCATTCAGGAATGGGAATGCTCAAAAGAGCATGGCTGAAAGTATGATTGAAGAAAACAGAAATTTCAATACCCCTCTGCCTTAGACTTCCCAGCGAATGGACAGTATACGAGAATTAAGCAGTGAAGAACTTAATACCTGAAAAGAGATCACAGAACGGCTTAACACACAGAACTCACTAGCAGAGACTCTGCCTGTATTTTGATTCGCTTGCAGTGAAAAGAAAGAAACTGAGTTTTTCTTTTAAATACACTGTTTTTGCTGGAAGGCATTAAAAATGTAAAAGCAGATCATAATGGAGTAATGAATAATGTGTTCTTCCTTCTATATTGTTATAATGATGTTTGCCGTTAATTGAACTTGAGAGTGAAACAGTGATCCTAAAACGCATTATTTTATTTCCACTAAAAAGTGCCCCTCATTTTTAAATTCAGTTTGTCAAAGTCATGTATTTTTCTAACAGCCTCAGGAGCTCAGTTAGTGTTAGTCCCCTTTGAAAACAATGGAAGCTTTGTGCCCTCTTTAGTGCCTGAAGCGAGACAGCAAATGAGACCCATGAGAATTTGGGGCTTAGGCAAAGTTCCAGATAACATTTGGGGCTTAAGTGCTCAGATTAGGGCTGTGATGGAGGGAGGGAGGTTTGGAGTTCAGGGGCCTTGGTTACCCATTTACAGCACAAGGGGTAACCAGAGATGCTGGGTCCTAGTGGGGGCAGAGGCACCTCCCAACAAAGGGGGCTGCCTACACTCCTCTGGTAGCCTCCTCTCACCCTGAAATAGAAGTGGTAGATTCTACAACTGCTTGGAAATGTCCCCTGTACATTTCTTCAGCCCAGATTTGTAGAGACCCAGTGCTTTTCTCAGTATACAATAATTCCTCTAATGTCTTGAGTGTCTTAAAACAGTACACCAGACATTCAAAGGTACCTTTAAAAGACCCCTGCTTTTCTTTAAAATAAAAAATGTGTAGCTACAGTTGACCCTGAATATGGGTTTAAATTGTGCTGGGTCCACTTATACATGAATTTTTTTCAATAAATACTGTAAATATATTTTCTCTTCCTTATGATTTTCTTAATAATATTTTCTTTTCTCTAGCTACTTTATTATAAGAATACAGAATGTAATACACACAAAATACAAAATATATTAATTGACCATTTATGATATCAGTAAGGCTTCTGGTCAACAGTAGGTAGGTGTTATCAGTAGTTGTTTTTGGGGAGTCAAAAGTTATACATAAATTTTCAACTGTGTAGGAGGTCAGCACCCCTAACCCCATGTTGTTGAAGGGTCAACTGTACATTCATTTTTATGTTTGAAGTATTAATAGGAAACACCCACAACATTAATAATTTTTGTTTGTATATGAGGGTTAAGATTATACATGATTTTTACTTTTTATTTATCTGTAGTTCCTATATTTTACACAATAAACATGTATTATGTTTTTTTTCTGAAAGTGAGGAGTGAGAAAGACTCAACTTCAGAAACCAAAAAGAAGACTGATGTACTTGTCTTTAAAATTTTAAATATTTCTTGAATCAAAAGGCACCAAATTTTTTTTAAAGACAGGGGATAGACTGAGAGAAAATAATTGCAATATGTATAGCAGAAAAATAATTTTAACCAATATATGTATGTATATCATACAAATTAATAAGAAAAGAAAACCATTCGATAAAAATTGGACAAAAGGTAATAGCAATTTATGGAAGTTGAAATAAAAATTTCCAATAAACATATAAACAAATCTCAGCCTTATTAAAAATCAAGGAAATAAGAGTTACAACCAGTAATGAAATATCATTTTTGCTATCGCTTTAGGAAACATTTTTAAAATTGGTAATATCTAGAGTTTGTGAGAGTATTGTTCTTAAAACTTTTTTGATAAGGCTAGAGAGCATTTGAGAACTTGCTCCCCTGATATGTCATCATTTGGGCTCAAATAAACTCATAAAATTTTTTTAAAATTTTAATTTAAAAGGCTAATTAGTAGCCAGCATCCATGAGGATATGTACTATTGAAAATTGGCAGAGCCCTCTCTGAAGAAAACTTAGTTGTTTATGTCAACACTTTTAAGTGTGCATACTCCGCATTCCAATTTTAAGTATCTAGCCCAGAGAAATATTTATCCATGTGCATGAAGGGTAACTTACAAGAAGAAGTATGAGTCACAAAACACTGGAAACAACACAAATATCCAGCATGGGAGGATGGCTATGTAAGCTATAGTTCATCTATTTTATTGAAAACCGTGCAGCACCTAAAAAGATTTAGAAAGACCTATACATAGAGACATGGCAAGACTTTATATATGTGGGTAATGTAACATAGGCGTAACCAATGAGGGCTCTAATATCAGCCTGCCTAGATTCAAATAATGGTGCTGGCACTTCTTAGCTGTCTATGCTCAGATAAGCTTGCTTGCTTTTCTTCCTTCCTTCCTTCCTTCCTTCCTTCCTTCCTTCCTTCCTTCCTTCCTTCCTCCCTTCCTTCCTTCCTTTCTTCCTCCCTTCCTTCCTTCCTTTCTTCTTCTTCTTTTTTTTTTTTACAGCAGAAAATAATAGCTTTATTAAAAGGGAAAGTAAAGCAACAGTACATTTCCAGACGTGAAAGTGGGCAGAGCAAGAGAAGTGCAGCTCAAAAGGCTCAAGGGCTCAAGGGCCTCAGATAAGCTTTCCATGCTTCCCTTTCCCCATTTTTAAAATGGGGAAAATAATAGTATGTGCCTCCTAGGGGTTTGTTTTTTTTTTTTTAAATTAAGTGCATTAATACATGCAAAGCATTTTGAAGTGCACCTGTCTCATAGAAATGTATCTATGTATTGCTTATATATTATTAGATGAGAAAAGTAAGTTATAGAATGGCAAGAAGGATATCAAAGCTTTAATAGTAAAGATGATATTTCTATATGCACATGCTCACACATGCATAAAAAATGGTCCAAGAGAAAACAGGCCTCGTTAATAACAGCATTTATTTCTGGGAAAGAAAGGCATTTGGGTGGGGCTTAAACAGCCAAGGGGGCTTGTCCTCTCAACTCTCTATACTTCGTATTGTTCAGTTTCCTATCACAAAAATGTAACTTATGTAAATACCACAGAAAGCAATAAAATATTTTAAAACCTGAAAATCTCAACCTGTGTGTGCACACACACATGCATGCAAGCACACACGTGGACACCCGAAACATACACACACATACGTTTGTACTAAGGCAAAGCAATACAGGCTTTGACTCTAAGCTCTAAGATTTAGAGTAATCGACGTTTTTCTCAAGGAAGTTGAATGATTAAGCAATTTTCAATACTATTTTGAGTCTATTTTGGCGATAAAAGCAACTTCCTTAGCAACATGGAAACACGTGAGGTAAGGCCTTGGTTAACAATAATTTGCAGAAATAGAAAGATGTAAATGGATCTGTTCTATTAATACATTGGCTGTCACCTACCATGATGTCTTCCGGAGTTGACCGGGGGCCAATCTTACCTTGCCTTCCTTATGTGTTCTAGTTTTAATTGCATTTATGCACTTTCCCACACTTTCCAAGTGAAGGGAATAGAATGTCTCACCTAACTGTGCAGAATTTATTTTGTGTCTTTTGAAGAAGCGCTGGTGAAGAAAGGATTAGGGTGAGGGAGAAGCACTTTCTTTCAGATGCATTGTGTCTTGGGCCTCATGTGACACTTTTGTGTCATGAATGAGGAAGCATTTCACTTTTTAAAGCCTATTATTAGAAGAAAGTATTTTTAGAAAAAATTTCAATCAAAACATCACATAACGTCCATGTATTAACCACCTAGATTTAACTGATTTAAACATTTTTCGCATAACGGCTTCTGTGATTTTAAAAATTTTATTGAAGAAGAATACAGCTAAAGCCCTCTCCTTGCCCTCCTCCCATCTTCAATTCTACTTCTTTCCCAGAGGTAACCAGTATCCTGAACTGAGTGTATAACATAAGCAGGCATAGTTTCAAATCTCCTCACACAAATATGTGCATCATTCAGGATCTTGGCAGGCACATGCAAAGGGGCTAATTGAAAACAGTCTAATAAAGTTTCTATTTGCAAATGTGTAGGCTGTGATAAGGGAGTTCAGCAAGGGATGGTGAATCACCTTGGAAATAGCAACGAAGGGAATCATTATCACGCCTAGGCTTAGAGGGAAACAGAAGTACTTGCTACAGACCCAGAAAGACTTGTCGCCTGACAGCAGCTGTGGCCTTCAATGAACAAATGCAGCTTCTGCAAGCCCACTGCCTGGCAAGGTGGGAAAGAACGGCCTCCTTCTCCTTCTTCCCTCAGACTCCTACTGGTGCCCCTTATTAGATGAACCCAGCTGAAGCCAGAGGGAAGAGAGCTTGCAGATGAAGTCCATAAGGACTCCCAGGGCCATAGTGTGATGCAAAAGACTGGCAGTGAACCTGACAGTTGGAGAATATGTGTCCACAACAAAACAAAGCATTGTTTGTATGTTTTACAAATTTACTTAAATAGTGTTATACTTTTACATGTGCTTTTGAAGCTTTCTTCTTTTCATTCACCACTATATTTTTGATATTTATCCATGCTGAAGAAAATGTAGTTCTAATTCATACATGTATTTTAAGTGCTCCATAGTATTCCATCATTTCACGATCACAGGCAATGCTACGATGAACAGGCTTATGTTCACATGGTACATCTGTGCAAGAACCTTGTTTGGATAGATACATGAAAGTATGTTTCTTGAGTTGAAATTATGTACATATTAACTTTACTCAAGTATTGCAAAATTGCTCCCTATGTAATTATTCCAATGTTTACTCCCAGGGACCAAGTATGAAAGCCTTCCATTTCTGATTCTTCATTCTCACCACAATTGATGTTATCAGACTTGAAAACTTTGCTAATTTAATGGCTCTGAAATCATAGCTCATTGGTATTTGAATTTGCATTTTCCAGCTAAAGAGTGCTCTTAACTGTCCTACGCCTCCTAATCTCCCACAGTGATATTGAAGTCATGACACTGATTATCACAAAGCACTTGTTCATGCAGCTAATGTTCAGTCAATGGCGATTACAAGATATATTTTCAGTTGATTTCTCACTTCTCATATTGAGTCTTTTTAAATTAATTAATTAATTGATTGATTAATTAATTAATTTTTATTATTTATACCTACAGCACCTGGTCTTCCTAAGTGTTCTCCCCTCCAAGTACTAACCAGGCCCGACTTTGCTTAGCTTCCAAGATTAGACAGGATCGGGCTTGTTCAGGGTGGCATGGCTGTAGACCATGGACTGTGGCTCCAGTGGGGCGTGAATAC
>NW_006442491.1:14727875-14730774 GCF_000325575.1 Pteropus alecto | reverse complement strand
TTAGGGACGACACTCTAGAAATAAAAAATGGTTGTCTCTGGTAAGGAGACTGAGAATTTCTGGGATGAGAAATACAAATTTGTGACTTTTCTCACTCCAAATCATTTTGTTTTCGAGGAGAAAAAAATGGTGTAGATGATAGAGGCTCTGTTCATCTCTCTGGCTACCAAATCAACATTGTGATGGAAACAAGGAGCAGCAGCAAAGAAAATTGCCTGGGGTGTAGATGAACAAGTCATACAACTAGGGAGAAATCCAAGAAAGCACTCTGCAATGGCAGAAGGTAGGACAGGGTAAGGTCGTGGGGCTGCCTGGTCCCGAGCGGCTAAGTGAGTTGGAGGCTGCGGCAGCGGCAGAGGCAGTGACAGATGCCTCTTAAAGGGGCCACATCTGCGAGTGGATTTTCGTGGTGACAGACCTGACGCTCTGAGCACCAGCGCCCATTCGGCTGCGCTCAGGGGGCACGAGGGACTTACAGGGAGATATTGTCGGTGTGAGGGTGGAGACGAGACTTGCTCGGTACAGAAGTGCTGGAGGTATCCATTGTTCTTTGTTGAGCCCTCCCCACTCCCAGTGTGCAGACACAGCACTGCCATAGCTGTGACATCATCAAACTGTATCACAGAGGTCGCTCCACCCAGAGGATTCCCTGAAATCCTGTCTCCCCCAACTCACGGCCCCACCCAAGACACATCCAAGTGTATCCTCAGCGAGTCAGGTGCTCCTTGCTGAGACTCACACTGGAGGCAGCCTTGGTTTCTGGTGTGGCCTTTTGAGGCAACTATAACCACAGCATCTGTGGACTGCTTGCTGAATCTTAACAGGTGGCCCCGGAGAAGTAGAGGCTTGAATTAAGTTTGGCCTGCAGCTGATCCCCTCTCAGGACTATGCCACTGGACATCTACTTCACAAACGCATACTAATAAGACTGGGAGACTTAGGAGCTTTGCTTAGCACATAGAAACAGACACGGAAAGGCAGCCAAAATGAGAAGACAAAGAAGCAGAAACCATATGAGAGAACAGAACAGAGATCCAGATATAATGGAGTCAAGTAATCTAACAGATGCAGAGTTCAAAACGCTGGTTATAAAGATGCTCAATGAACTGTTGGGAAGTGTAGATAAATTCAGTGAGAACCTCCACAAAGAGATAAAAAACATAAAATTGGAAATGGAAATATTAAAGGGAACCAGTCTGAAATGAAGAACACATTATCTGAGATGAGAAGTATCTTAAATGAATAAACAAAGGAATAAACAAAGTGAATAAAGAAGAGGATCACATGCCCTATCTAGAGCACAGGAAAGCCAATCAGGACACTCAATCAAAATGGCAAGAAAAAAGATGTCAAGACTATAAAAACAATTTAAGGAGGATATGGGACACTATTAAGGCTCCAAATATTCGTCTGATCGGCATAACTGAAGAAAATCAAAATGTTGAAAAGCTGTTTGAAGAAATAATGATGGAAAACTTCCCTAACCTGGTGAAGGAAATGGACATAAAATCCCAGGAAGCTCAGAGGATTCCAAAAATCAGGGATCCAAAGAGGCCCACACCAAGACACATCATAATTAAAATGCCAAAGGTTAAATACACAGAAAGAATATTAAAAGCAGCAAGAGAAAAACAAATAATTACATATAAGGGAACACCCATATGACCGGAAGCTGATTTCTCAAGAGAGACTATGCAGGACAGAAGGGCTTGGCAAAAAAATAGTCGAAAGAATGAAGACCCGGGATCTACAACCAAGAATAATTTATCCAGCAAAGCTATCATTTAGAGTTGAAGGACAGATAAAGTGCTTCCCAGACAAAAATAAACTAAAGGAATTTACTACCGCCAAGCTAGAATTATAGGAAATGTTGGAGAGACTTCTTTAAGAAGAAAAAACATGTATCAAAAATAGAATAAAGAATGGTAACAACCACATTCCCATCAATAAGTACCTTAAATGGTAAAGAATTAAGTGCTCCAACCAAGGGATGGAGTGGCTAAAAAAATAAGAAAACAAGATCCCTAAATACGAAAAAGAAGAGAATGGAAGCAGATATTGCTTTGATGAACCTAGAAGGTATTTAAGTCAGACAGAAAGATAAACACTATATGATTTCACATATATGAAAAATTTAAGGAATGAAAAGAACAAACTAATCAAAAACAGACTCACAAATATAGTAGACAATTTGGTGATGGACAGAGAGGAAGGGGTTTGGGGGGCTGGGAGAATGGAGTGAAGGGTTAAAGATGTACAAATTAGTAGCTGACGGATGGTCACGGGGATGGGAAGCACGGCATAAGGAATGCAATTAGCATTAATACGTTGGCTAGGTGGAGGGTCAGGGGAGGGAGGGACTAATTGGGGGGATAATTTTACTAACTATATAGATGTCTAACCAATGTACTGTATACTCTAATTTTTTTAAAAAAGCTGTGTTTTGATTTCAGGAAAGTTGTGAAATTTACTTTTCCATCTATTAAACAGATAACTGTATCTGTGCTATGTTGCAATCTATTTTTTATTTAAGAAAAAGTTCACTGTACATTCTTTCCATATTTCTGATATGTTTACCTAGGTAGACAGCCATTTGTTTTGTCACTCTGGGTATCTTCACTTGTGACTACTTTATCTTCTGCTGTTGTCCCAAGATGACCCATTTGTGGTGCTATTTGTGCTCTGCTCTGATGGAGCTCTGGTGTCTGGAGAAAGGACACACGCCTTCTGGATGAGTGACAACGTTGTCCTCGGAGAAAAGTAGCTATTCAGGTCAGTCAAATCTCTTTCCTCATGAGCTCAAATTAAGAATTCTTATGTACTGAATAGTGTTAAAAATGTATTTTTTGGATCAATAACTACATGAAAAAATTGTTTTGTTTTGGGAGTTACGTTGAAC
>NW_006442491.1:14712586-14727514 GCF_000325575.1 Pteropus alecto | reverse complement strand
AAGTCAGCTGTATCAAACAGAGTGTCGGTTAGCGATTGCTGTGTAACAAACAAGCCCAAACTCTCCACAGCATACAAAAATAATTATTTATTTTGCTCACAAGACTGAGAATTATTTGGGTGTCAGACGATCTAGGCTGGCTCAGCTGAGGTAACTCGACTCAGCTTCATGTAGCTCTCATCCTTCTCTGGCATGAATCAGCTAGCCTGCAAATGTTCTTTTTATTCTGATGGCAGAAGAGCAAGCAGAAATATAAGTGGCTTAAGGCCTAGACACAAACCTACCCACTGTCACTTCTGTCCATATTCCATTAACCAAAGTAAGTCAAGTGGCTGAACCCCAAGTGTCGGAAAATAGATTCTACCAATTTGGAGAGAAGAACTACGAATTTACTCAGAGTGAGATGAAGAAGGGAGGCATGAAATATTTGAGCGAATAATATAACGTATTGGAGAAGGATACAGAGTGAGAAATAATTGGTTGTGACCCAAACAAGAGACATCAAGGAGAGTGGTGAGCATTTTTCTTTTTCTTTTTTTTTACTTAGTACTTTGGTCTCTTCACATATATTGTAAATTCTTTGTGAACAGGGCTACGTTCTACATGTCTTCTGTGTCCCCTACCACACTTTGGTTTATGCTGGATAGTTAACAAATTGACTGATTATTAATAGTGGACTCAGGAAATAGAAACTGTAAATAAGGTATGATATAATCCCTTTCAGGAGTATCTGTTGCCTTTTGTAATCATAGCAGTCAAAGCTACTATCTCTGATAGTTGAATTCAATAAATTTTCTGAAATAAACCCCTTTTAATGCCTGGATTTATACTGTATTAGAATTTTTATCCCTGTATTGCTATTTCTCATTTAATAGTGTCTCACGGATTCCAGGATGATGTGAGTTGCTTTATTCATCTCTTTAGAAGAAATAACTCAATATCTGTCTCATCAGGTATTGAAGTCTTCATTAAACTAAAAAACTCAAATTATCTAAAGACAAAAAATAGTTATAGCATGAAATTCAATTTTCTTGATAAGTTCAATGAATACCTATGGTAAATATTTTCCAGTATGTGAGCATCTTACCAAATTGCAGAGTTTTGGTGGCAATAAAAATAAGTTTTCTATTTTCAAAAATAGTTGAAATTATGAGTTTTCATTTCTAAATCTCTATATTAATCACATCTGTGAGGTTAATTGTCTCAGAAACGCCATCTTTTGTACATATATACACATTGGTTAGCATGGACTGGGTTATGCTGTGGTTAAAACCCCAGAACCATTGTTTGAAACATCATGTCTGTTATAGGTCAGCTAGGGCTCTGTGCCACATCCTGTCAGCCTTCCTCCCGAACGGAGGCTGATGGAGCAATCACCATCTGGAGCATCGTTGGTCATCATGGCAGAGGGTAAAGAACTCAGGAAGTGGCCTGTGATTCTTCACTTTACTCATTGCCCAGCATAAATCATAGAGGTCACTGAACTTATTTGTTCAGGAAACTGAGCCTCAGTTTCCTCAACTGTAAAATAAATATGATAGTAAAATCTACCTTACAGGGGTTGTGATGATTAAATAAGATACTACACATAAGTAACTTAGAACAGCGCTATTCGATAGACCTTTCCGAGATGATAGAAATGTTCCATATCTAACTGATAGGGTAGCCACTAGCCACAGGTGAACGTTGGTGCTTAGAATATGGCTAATGTGACTGAGGAACTGAATTACTAATTTTTTAAATTTTAATTAATTTTCATTTAAGTTTACCTATCTCCATGTAGCTAGTAGCTATTATAGCAGACAATGCAGATTTAGAAAATTGCATAACACATAGTAAGTACTCACCAAGGGTTAGCTCTAGGTGTCAAATCATTATACCCAGAGAAGAAGAAAGGAGAGTCAATCCAGGAGTCAGGGAAAATGAGAAAAGGCCTGGACTCCAAGGAATGACTCCAAGAAATGCCCCTTCACTTTATCTTTGCTTAATGGCTTCCAAAAGAAGGTTTGCAATCATCTAAAAGAGAAATTGGGACACCACATTTCTTTTTGTCACCTTTGCCCGGGTAGAAAATGTCATTTCTTACACAGAGACAACCAATCTTAGGAAGCAACCCAGTGAGGGAGGCTTGTGGGTGAGTGCTCATCTCAGCATCCAGTCCTCTGTGGCTCAGCATTTGTTCCCTTTTCACCCCTAGTTATCCAGTGTCCTCATGCTGACATATCTTTGTCTCACTTGGGGCTTGGTCTTCCTTTCCTGCCAGATCTGTGTGCAGTTAGTCACTGCATTAATTTCCTAGGGTTGCTGTCTTAGTCCTCAAATTTGAGCTGCTATAACAAAATACCACAGACTACCTGGCTTACAAATAACAAACATTTATTTCTCACAGTTCTGGAGGCTGGGAAGTCTGAGATCAAGATGCCAGTAGATTTGGTGACCGGTGAGGACCCTTTTCCTGGTTCATAGGTGACTATCTTCACTGTGCCCTCACATGGCAGAAGGGGCAAGGGAGATTTCTCAGGCCTCTTTTATAAAGGTACCAATTCCATTCATAAAGGCTTCATCCTTATGACCTCATCACCTCCAAAAGTCCCCATTCCATCACCTTGGGGGTTAGGATTTTAACATATAAATTCTGGGGGGACACAAACATTCAGACCACAGCAGCTGCCATAACAAAGTACTACAAACTGTGTACGACAAGCATTTATTTTTTCATAGGTCTAAGGCTAGAAACTGTGTACAACAAGCATTTATTCTTTTATAGATTCAAGGCTAGAAGTTCAAGATCAAGATGTCAGCTGTACCACACTCTCTCTGAAGCTCTAAGGGAGAATCTGTTCCATGCCTTTCTTTTAGCTTCTGGAGTTACCAGCAATCCTTGGCACACCTAGTTTTACATACACGCCACTCCAATTTCTGTCTCCATTGTCATATGGCATTCTTCTTATGCGTCTGTGTCTCTTCTTTTATCATTAGGATGTTAGCCGTGTTGGATAAGGCTTATCCTAATCCAGCACGACTTCATCTTAAATTGATTATATTTTTAAAGACTTTATTTCTAAATAAGTTCACATTCACAGGTACCAGGCATTAGAACTTCAACATATCTTTTTTGGGGACACAATTTAAACCACAAGAAACTATTTCTTCACAGCTTTCTTTTCTGCTGGGTGGCAGCTACTTTGTTTGTCAGTGTTGAGGAAGACATTTATTAATCTATGTGCCCAGCATCCCTCCATTCTTCTAGGAATAGCTAGGTTGTTGCTAACATATTAGGTGTTTTAGTGCAAAATTTTTAAAAAGTCTTCTCAATGGGTGGACATAATGCAAGATTTATGCCCACTCCATGGAAGAATTGCAAAAAGTTTGTGCACTCTGCCCTTCCTATTTACACAAGGAAGTAACATCCCCCACCCCCGCCTTTGTGTCTGCACTGATTAGAGTTAGGTTTTGTCACTTGCAAGGAAAGAATCCTTACTGACATGGATGTTACTGGGTGCTATGAATTAAAAAAGTGCTATCTCTCACAAATAATGTCCTGGAGGCAATCCATTAACCTAAATGAGGTTTCTAAATGTGGCGTATTTGGGGCCCTGTGACCTCCAGAGCAGGCTTATGGTTTTGATAGTTAGGGATCTAAACGCCCCTCTAAGTTCACAATTTCATTTCCTCCCTATTATACTTGTGGTAGATGCTACTGCTACTCACCCACGTCCCCTCACTCTGACCCCTTCAGAGGGCTGGCCCCACTTTTATCATCCAGGGTTTCTTCTTGCTGCCAGAGGCTACTTTGCCCACCCATGTGACAGGCCAGAGTGCTCAGGGTTTGTCACCACCCTGGAAGTAGCACTTGATGTCTGGTAGGAGGTGGCATATTCGATACCCCAGTTCCCTCTTCCTAAGTGGGATACTGTGAGCTTTGTTCTGCACTGGCTCCCAGAGGTCTCCTGTGGATGCAGCCTCCTTCCTCTGAGTGGTAGGTAGTTCACTTAATAATTCACCGTGGCTGGCTGCTTTCCCTCTCCCATCTTAGGTCTTCACTTGCCACCCCTCCTCCAACTGGTGTTTCCTTCCATATTAGCTACTACTCTGAGTTACCTTCTGGGGGTTTCTGAATTAAGATAAGACCTATACATAGGGTCATTCCACTAAATGGTTACATGAGGTCATCAGGTCTTTTAGTGACCTGATGACCTCATGTAACCATTCTGGACCACGGTTTCTTTCTAGAAAGGGAGGCGGCTGATCGGTATAAAACAGGATTTTTTTAAAGTATTAGAGAGGCTGATTGCATAATTAACTTAAAAAAAATTAACCCCTTATTTTTATTCTGACTATAAACACAAAGCATTACCATTATAAGATTCTGGAAACTATAGAAAACTAAACAGAAAAACAATTTAAATTACCTATAATTCCATGACTTGAAGGTAAATTGTGGCCCCTCAAACCCTAACATTCTGTATTTATTTTTCCAGTTTTAATGAGAAATGATTGGCATGCAACACTGTATAAATTTAAGGCATATAGCATAACAATTTGACATATATACTGTGAAATGATTACCACAATAAGTTTAGTTAACATCTATCATTTCATATAAATATCAAAAAAAAGAAAAAACTTTTTTTTTTAAATCCTTGTGATGAGAACTCATAGGGTCTACTTTCTTAACAACTTTCATATATGCTATACAGCAGTTGTAACTACATTGTACATTACCTCCCTAGTACTTACTACGTATCTTGTAACTGGGAGTTTTAATCACCTTCATCCAATTCCTCTACTCCCCGCCCCTCACTCTGGTAACCACAATCTTATCTATTTTTCTGTTTTGTTTTGTTTTTTAGATTCCACTGATAAGTGAGAACATTCTGTATTTAGACTCTGGCTATGCAAAGGGACTATGATCCTAAGATTTCTGCAGTTGTTCTATTACTGTGTGTAGACGTGGCTCGAAATAAACTGTTTATATAGCATAAGGAGAGGATATGACTGCTGGACTCTTACATAACAGAACAGGAAACTCTAAATGTAAACAAGGCTTTCTTTGTCAAGGAATGGAAATTGGTTACTAACCAGTGCTTTCAAGTTTAGACCAGAAGTTTGGGCGGGGGTGGTTTGTGTGGAAGTTACAGAATGTAGTAGAGAAAATTAGGAAATGAAAATCTATAGCCTCAGCATGAAGTTTATTTAGATGATTGGACTATTTTTCTCAAACTGTGAAGAAACAAAGAGCCGGAGCAGGACAAATCTAGTTAGAAAAATTGATTTCTGATTATAAGAAGACCTGGAGTGTGGACCAGCAAGTGAGACAGAAACGGGATATGGATGTATTTTTAGTAATAGCAGAAAACATTTTGCAAAGGTAACATACATTCAGATAGATTGAGACCAGGTAGAAACGCCATAAGAAGACAACGCCAGGGAATAAACAAGAATAATAAGGAAAATGTTAAATCTGTGATGGTAGCAGCTCTATGATGAAGACTTGGGTTTAAGCCCTTTCTTTGGGAGAAGATTAAAGAAAGCTCAAGCGAGGAAATAGGGAAGGTGAGACAGGGAAGAGAGGAAAGCTTTCCGACCTGGCTTTCAGCTGTAGGCAGTTGAGGCTTGCTTCCCCTGGCGATCCAGCAGAAAAAGTGCTGAGCTGAGCCCAGCCCCAGCTGTGGAATTCTGAGGACACAACATGATTATTGATTTAAACCATAGAATTTTAAGATGGTTTCTTTATGAAGAAATAGATAACTGAAACAGTGGGGAAGACTGATGTAGTAAGCAAAATGGCCCCCAAAGATGTTCACTTTCTAATTCTTGGAACCTATAAATGTGTTACAATACATGAAAAAGGGGACTTTGTAGATGGAATTAAGGTTAAGGACCTTAAAATAGGAAGATTTTCCTGGATTATCTGGGTCCAATCTAATTACATAAACTTTTATAAATACAGGACTTTCTCCAGCTGGACCCGCTTTTGCTGGAGAGGGAGGGCCACATGGAAAGCATGAAAAGTGATGTAGGACGTCTCAAAGGTGTAAAGAATGGCTGTTAGCTAACAACCAGAAAGTAAACTGTGGTGCTCCGTCCTACAACCACAAGAAAATGAACTCAGCCAACAACCCGAATGGGCTTGGATGCCAATCCATCCTCAGGCCCTCCAGAAAGGAACAAAGCCCTACCATCACCTTAGGAGACTTTAAGCAGAAGACTCAGCTCAGCCATGCTATACTTGGACTTCTGGCCTGCAGAACTCTAAGATAACAAATGGGTGTTGTTTTAAGCCACTATGTGATAATTTGCAATAGAAAACCTACACCCAACAACATGTAAACTGACTACAGCAAGGCAATGTGAGCTACGTGACACCAAGCAATGGGCAGAGGAGGAAACAGCCCGTTTCAGAGGAAAATGGAGAAAACTTCTCGGAGAGGGAATCTGAGCTGGGCTTTGCAGGAGCTGTGTCTTAAGTCAGATTCTCGAGAAGCCTACCCTGAGATAAGGATTTGCTGGCAAGTCATTGTTTTAGGTGATAATTCCAGGAAGTACCAGTAGAGTGAGAAAGTGAGACAGGGAAAGGAAAGCAGTCAATAAAAATGAATTATCAAGCAAGTTAACAATTGTAGGCAAATGGAGCTTAATCTTCCTGGTGACTGTTGGGGAACAGTGTGAATCTTGGCTCAGAACCTCCATACTATCAAGGAACCAGTGTACAGGGGGATGATCATCTCCTATCAACACTAATTGAGAGCTTCCCCTGGGGGCATTCATTTCCTGGCTCTTCTGGCCTGCCACATGTGTATGCTGAGCAGGTGCCAGAACCTTCAAGAAAGCTCTCAGGCAAAAAACCTGCAGGTGCTGGCATGAAATAAACCAGTGGGGGCCAACAGGATATAGGTGGAACACCTATAACATCTGGTGCAAGGGGTGAGATTCACCAGGCAAAGATCAGAGAAGATGTTCCAGGCGAGGGAAAACAGGTATGCACACCGAGGCACAAAAAACATGCAGAAGAGTGTTGTGAAGTGTTTAGTGGAGTCGGGTTCTGAGTCAGACAAATGAGTTTGAATCCTGATTCTACCTCCTCACTAGTTGTGTCTCTTTGGGCAAAGTACTTCACTGCTCTTTATGTTATCTATACAATGGGAATTATATAGTACCTACCTCACTGGATCGTCACAACGATTAGTTTAGATAATGTTTGCTCCATCTTGAATTTTGTATTAAAATAGATGTTTTAAAAGGTGTTTACCCTTTTAAATGTTAGAGCTAAAGATTTAAATGTTAGAGCTAAAACTATAAAACTCTTCAAAGAAAACACGGGGCAAATACTTTGTGGCATTAGATTTGACAATGGTTTCTTGGAAATGACATCAAAAGCGCAAGTAACAAAAGCAAAAATAAGGAAATTGAATTCCATAAAAATTAAAAACTTTTGTGCACCAGGAACACTATCAACAGAATGAAAAGGAAACCTATGGAATGACAAAAATACTTGCAAATTATATATCTGATAAGGGATTGCTATCCAGAATATACAAAGAGCTCTTAAAATTCAACAACAAACCCAATTCAAAAATGAGCAAAGGACTTGAATAGACATTTCTCAAAGAAGAAACACGAATGACTAATACGCACAGGAAAAGATGCTAGAGAAATGCAAATCAAAGCCACAATGAGATACTACTTCATGCCCATTTAGGATAGCTACTATAAAAACAAAACAAAACAAAACAAAAAACAAATACCCTCCCCTCCCCCAAAAAGAAAATAACAAGGATGGGTAAGGATGTGGAAAAATTGGAACTCATATGCACTATTAATAGGGATGTAAAATGGTACAGTTGCTGTGGAAAATGTACAATATTTCCTCAAAAACTTAAATGTAGTATTACCATGTGATCCAGCAATTCCATTTCTGGGTATATACCCCAAAGAACAGAAAACAAAGTCTCAAAGAGATAATTGTACACTCATAGCATTATGATAATAATAATGTCATAACATTATTATTCATAATAGCCAAAAAGTGATAGCCCAAAAGTCCATTAACAAATAGCAAATTTATAAATAGCAAATACGATATATACATACAATAGAATATTATTCAGCTTCAAAAAGGCAGGACGTTCTGACACATGCTACAATATAGATGAACCTCGCAGATATTATGCTAAGAGAAATAAGGCAGTCACAAAAATACAATTTGAATCTACATGTGTGAGTTACCTGGAGTAGTCAAATTCATAGAAACAGAAAGTAGTATGGTGGTTGCCAGGTGCTGGGGGTAGGGCGGGGGGAGAAGAGTTATTGTTTAACGAATACAGAGTTTCAGTTTTGCAAGATGGAAAAGCTATGGGGATGGATGGTGGTGATGGTTGCACAATAACATGAATATACTTAATGCCACTGAACTATACACGTAAAAATGGTTAAGATGACAAATTTTATGTTATATCTATTTTGCCACAATAAAAAAATTTGAAAGAAAAAAAGAATAAAAAATACCCCAAAGGTATGGTGCCCAGTCAGCCCTCAATGATGATAAGTGATAGAGCTGTCGTGAGCTGCACATGGGTGAATGTTGACTAGTTGGCTGTGTGCAAGCTGGGGGTCCAGCGGAGTAATCAGGCCAGAAAGATGGTAGCAAGTAGGAGTTACCTTTATAGCCTGTGTTTAAAATTTGGGGCTTATTTTAGGAGAATATGGAAACATAATCCAGGATTTCTGAATTTGGGGGTCTGTGGTTCCTAAGGAGTCTGTGGATAAAATTCAAGAGATCCATTGGGATAGGAAAATAATTATCTCTGTTTTCATTAACTTCTAACTGAAACTAACTTTTCTTTCAATGATGCATGGGCAACAAACCACTATGCTATTAGAATTATGATCTGGTCACTAGTAAAATACACAGATATTTCTGGCTTTCAGATTCATTGCTACTTCAAAATCTTGGTTTTTAGACCTGAAATTAAATTTTGATATTTAATGTATTAATAAAGAAGCATATATAAATCAAACTTAATGTGTTAATAAAGAAGTATATATATCAAATATTTGTTACTTTTTAAAATATTTTGATAAGTGCATTTCAGTATAATTGGTTTCCTTTGAATTCCTATGTATTTTATTTTATGAACTTAAAAACATTATTCTAAGAAGAATGTCCACACACTTCACCCGGGTGCCAATGGGTGTACACACACACACACAGACACACATGCACAAAGATAACAAATATAATCTGACACCTTTAGTTGCAGTTATAGTTGCTTATATAATGTGTCTGTAGTTAGGGGTCATGATCTGACTTGCAGCATTATATGTATTTATCTAATAATAAATTCCTACAAGTAAGGGCTCTGACCAGATCTGCATGTTGGGGTGATAACTGTATGTCAGTGGGCCTCAGTCCCTCTTCCACCTCACACATCCCTGTCATCAGCTATGGCTCACCCTGGCACTGAGCTTCCATGAGCCAGAGCCAAGTTTCCTTGGGGAGAGATACTCTGTTTATCGGGAGTGGGTGTGTGGGTGGAAAAAATCCCTCAGGTTTTCTGATAGTATTTCCTTTACCCTCAGTGGCTGCCCTTCTCTCCTCCTCGATAAACAAACATATTGATATGCAATACTCTTTATCTGGGAATTCAAGAGAATGTAGTCATTGCGAACTCTTTCTAGAAAAGTAGAATTTGAACAGACTTATTTAAATAAGTGATTATGTTCATGGCGTGTCTATTCGCATGATGATAAATTCCAGTTAGATTAGAAAGGGAGGAATTTCACAGCCAAGTTTATGAGGCTGCGATGCCTAGCTGTTCTTGACAATCTTTTTCCTCTTCCTCCTGGGACCTATAGAACACATTTCTCAGCCTCCTTTGCAGTTGGACAGAGCCATGGGATGTGTTCAGGTTAATGGAAGGTTAGTGGGTGTAAATTGCATCACTTCCAGGCTAAGCTTTTGAAAACTCCCCACTTTCAAAGCCAATAACATCCAAATCATGCTGTCATCTTTGTGGTTCAAGTTCTTCTGTCTCCCTCTTCCACTTATTAGGACCCTTGTGAATACACTGGACCCTTCTAGAACCTTAATTTCTCTTTGTTACATAATCTAACATTTACAGGTTCAAGTGGTTATGATACCTTTGTGGGGCTACATTATTCTGCATACCACTTAGGACAAACACAATTATAATGAGATGAAAAGAAAGGTGGTTCCCCAAAGGAGGGAATGCTAGACAGATGAAAAATATATGTCCTCCGCCATCATTTAAGATTTAAGAGGATGTGGGCACCCATCTGGGTGCACTTCATTTATATTTTTAATAAGCATTTGTAGCAGACATTCGTGATGTCTTATGTTACATCCTCTCAATGCACCTGACTTCATTGCACCATTAGTAGTCAGTTTGTATACTTTGCTGGCATCGCTCATAAAGCAAACATGCAAACAGCTCTCTGCTTCCTCTAAGGCAGTGTAAGATATTTTAGTCAAATTCGGGTAACTTGAAAGTGCAAGGGAGTTAACCCCGCAAGGAGCGATGCTCATCTAATGGGGGATGGGATCAATGGGATCAGCTTCCGTCCTCTGGTGGAACACTTCTGATGTACTTTCTTCATGGTCCTTCAGATGGCCCCAGCGGGATTGCGCCTCAGTTGCCCACAGTGGTAAGCAGCTCACTGGCTTTTGTTGGCTTTTCTCATCTTTGTTGGCTTTTCTTCCTTCCCGGTCTCATTCTCCCCATTCCCTCACTTCTGCTTCCTGGGGTTATTTCTCAGAGAGACTACCTGCACTCACACTCTTCTCTCAGATTTTGCTCTTGGGAGGAACGCAGCTAAGACAGCACTTGTCACTGATGTTTTATGGAGAGTTAATAATGCAGGTCTCTGAAGAGTAGAACCCTGCCAGTACAAACCAGTACAAACCAACTTGTTTACAGGCATCTATCTGTTCTGACTGGCTGATGTCTATTTCATTTGTTGATGCCCATGCCACACACGTCATCTGCCACTAATGAGGTCTGTTAGCACAATAACATAAATGACCATCCCTTACATGTCCTAAGAAGGTTATAAGGTTCTAGCTCAAGACATATGGGTAGGAAATATAAATATCTAAACATCTTAAGATGCAATTTTATTGGGTTGTGTGCTAACAGGTCTGTGTACCCAAAACGAGGAGAAAAGGTTATCTGAGGTTGTCTTTTTTTTTTTCCTTCAGTTCAGGCTGAGGTCAGGGTTGTTTATTTGAATTCTGGCAATAACCCTGGGAATTCATTTGGCTGCCAAGGGAAATATGAGGACAGTGGACTCCAGAAAGATTGTACTCCAAGGCACACAGACAGCAGGCGTGAACACCAAGGAAGACACCAGGGCCTCGTTGTAGACAAAATGAATGCCTATTTACTTTTGAAGGGGGTCACGCATTCTTTGTTAGCTAATGCAGACATCATTTAATCTATGTAGTAGAGGGAGATCAGGTAGAAGGTGAAGATGCAGACTTCAAGCAGATTTTTATCATCTCTCTGTGGTACAGTGCCCCTTTTCCCCTGAGATGCAGCCTGTATTCACTCTCTTATGGAATCTTACCCTCTCCCTCAGGTGCTGGCAGAGAGCTGAGAATGGGGGCCAACACTCTGAGCACCCCTGGCAGCCCCCTTCCTAGTGCTAACAAATGAGGAAGTTGGGCTGTAATGCTGTTACTATATAGACTTTAACTGATTCCACTAGGAGGTCTGGAGTGGCCTTTCGGAGTTGTCCTGAATTGAGGCAACTGGTCATTGGACACAGGCTATCCCTGCAAAGGCTACATAACCTTGGTCAGGGCAGCCACCAGAGGCCAACCCTCCTGACAGCTGACGGGTTGAGTGTCTTGATCCTGAAGAGGGGATCTCAGCAAGGCACCAGAGCATCATTCACCCTGTACTCTGCTACCCATTCTTGGTCTTTTGAAAGCATTCACATCCTACCCCCATCTTCAATGACCTTCAGCATTCTCTGGAAATAGGAAGAGTTGCTTTTGCCTTGCAAATACTGGACATTCTTTCCTGGGTGTTATGGGCTGGGCCTTTAAGGCAAGAAACGCTGACCTAGAAATTCTTAATTAAGGTGTTCATATATGAATATTCTGAATGATTCTGGTATGAAGTCTGGCAATTATGTCAGCCTATGTGTCCGTAAGAAATAGTCATTTTAGACTGGATGCTCTGAAAAGTCATCTTTGCAATGTTCCTGGGTCCCGCTCCTGCAGCTACCTCTGCGAGCCTCCCGTGCCACCGCAGACTCTGCAGCTTTGTCACCAGAGTCCCCAACCTCACACTTCTTTTTAATCCACTGCATTGGATCCCGGCATGCTTGAAAGTCACTGCCCAGGAGAAGAAATTACAGAGGAAGAGGAGAGTGGGAGGGACAATCCTGCTGATGGAAATGCTAACGAGGGAAACCAGGAACAGGAAGCTGACCACCAGGCGTGGGAAGAAGGCAAGATGGTGAGGAAGAGGATGGAGATGAAAGTGTGGAGGCTGAGGCAGCTACAGGCAAACAGGATGGTGTTCATATTGGCGAAAATGACTGTACAGCAATAAAGGAGAAAGCTAACATGGGAGAGAGGAATAGAGAAGGAGAGAGAGGAGAGGCACGCCCCTGTGACCCATCCACTGTTTCACCTTACACTTGCATCTCAGAATCTAAACGTAATCACCTGTGAGATTACCACCTATCTGCCCACTGTGGGCAGGGCTACCCACAGGTGACAAATGCTATCCACTATCCAACCAAAACCACAATACGAATTTGCAACAAGGAGGAAATAAGAACCCAAATTTCCAAGACCTCGTTTTTTTTTTTTTTAAGGTACTTCAAAAGAATTTTTTCTTTTGGCATTTTTAATTTACACATTATGTCTTTGTTAGGGGTCGGCCTTTCTTAATGATCTCAGATGACCAAACAAACCTTCAGAGCATTCTACTTCTGACTTATATGTGGTGTAATAGGGTTTGTTACAATCTCAAAGAAGGGAAAAAAACCCAAATGAACAAAATAACTTGTAAAAAGAAGAGCAAAAACAACAATAACAACAAAATCTTATTCCGAGCAATTATTAACTTTTTTGTGTGTCTGTCTGGATGTTGTGGTGGATCCACTTGGAACCCCAGAGTTAGCATAAATATTATTTTAAGCTGAAGACATTTGAGATTCAACAGGTGCAGAAAAAAAGCCTCGCTCAAGCTTCTCTTGGGAGAGGGAAATTTTATGGCTCTGAAGAAGACAGACCATTCATATCTGTGTAGATAAACACTATCGCAAACGTATTCATCATCTGGTCTCCTAAAAACCCGTTTGTCGTTCTTAAAGAAACTTCTTCTATTCTTCCTGTAAAGGCCTTCTTCTCTATTCCTTTCCCCTTCCAAGTTAGGTATTTAAGACTTTAATTTTAATCATGTGACATGCCAGCTACTTCCTTTGCTGGCTCCTGTATGCATACGAGACGAATCTTTTTCTCCTTTAATCTAGTTTTTGTAGTTTAATACACGGGCTCCAGGTACTGAAGCTAAGAGAGTAGAAGAAAAGTTTTTCCTCCCCTACAATGTACTTAGCTGTACTGTGAGTAGTTAGTTTGTATAAGATGGTTAAAAAGGCCAAAGATAAAAGATCTCTCCGCTGCTTTTTCTCTTAATGTAGTTGCTGTGTATTTATTTATTTACTTGGCCTTTTTGATGTGAAACAATGCTGTCCAATGATTAGTTGGAATTTTATTTTGCTGAACTGGTCTAACAACAAGAAAAATTATAATAATAGATAATAATTATGGTATACTTTGTGCCAGGCATCATTCTAAGCCCTTTACAGATATTGATTCTGAGGAATGAATGAAGAAAACAAGATGAAGTCGGTATAGCTAAGCCGACTTAAAATGAAGTCTGTACAGTCAAGCTGACAAAACTGGTTCAGACCAAATGGGCTAAAGCATAAGGAATAGATTTTTACTTTAATTAACCTGAGGTCTTACACTTTTGAACTTTTTAGTTGTGCATCAATGCCTGGAGATACATGTACAAATTCTATAGATAACCTTCCAAAGAACTTAGAAAAGAATGTTCATGTATAGACTACCTGACATTCATTATCCAGACAACTGGACATCTGGAAGATTACCATCTCTGACCAATCCAGAGGTTAAGAATGCAGGACTGATTTGTCCAAGAATATATTTGTTAACAAAGAATTCTCAACTTTTTTCTTCAGAACACTCGGGGTGGGTTTTTGTTTGTTTGTTTTAGTTATAGGGTTTTTGTTGCTGTTTATTTGGTTTTTTTGTAAACCTATATACTTTGGGTGTTTATATTTGCAAATCCTAAGACCCTTGAATAAAACTGCCATTTTAAATTTTAGCAAAGCCTCTTGAATCATTTATGCTCAGTCAACAGTTCATTTATCCTCACAACTCCATGATGTATATAGATGCAAAAGTGGAGGCATAGGGAGGAAAAGTAACTCACCCAAGGTCATCCAGCCAGAATGTATCTCTGTGGCCAGTTGTGAAATTATAACCTTATCTAGAAGCATCTCAGAACTAGCCCCAAGGTTATCAGAAAGCCCTGCAATTTAAAACTCAAGAAGCCTTTTCTATTTTCACTGTGACCTTTGCAAATCATAGATGTATGATCTTTGGTGTAGTTGTTTTTTAAAAACATTTTCTTACTCTGGGTTTAAAGAGAAAGCACATTTTCTCTTCCCCCATTCAATTCCTGGTTAATCTCTTGCACTGTAGAATTTCTGTAAGATTTCTTTACTCTCAGATGTCTTTTTTCCATTAATTTGTTCTCTTTTGAACAGGACTGTATTTTTTTGTTATACTTACATCTCTTGTTCTAAGAGTGTTTTAGAGAGTATTTTACTGTCTTGAGAGTGGTATACCTGTGAAGGCAG
>NW_006442491.1:14707786-14712559 GCF_000325575.1 Pteropus alecto | reverse complement strand
CTTTTGTTTATTGGAGCTGAACTATTTGGAGCAGGTTGTGAATGGCATAAATGTACGGATATTGCTATACTTTTCTTTAACATCTCCATCAGAGCACAAGAAATAAATCTTGTTGAACTGCACTGCAATGACTAAGCATGTGGGAAAATGAAGTCACCAAAGTAGGGCTGGCTGTGGAGAGAGTCCTGGAGAGGTGAGTGGGTAAGGTCCAGGCAGGGTAAAGCTCAGGTTTCACTGCTTTACTTTTATTGATAGTCGACAAATGATCACTGAGCTAACACAAGCTCTGCGCTAGACATTCAGCTACAACCTGGAATAATTCAACAATAATAAAATATTAAATTTTCTTACTCAGATATGAATGTGTTATGAATGTCAGTCAGCTTGTCATTCCACTCAGTGAGCACTAAATGCTTTCTTTGTATCTGGAATTGTCTGGGATTTGGGGAAACAAAGATAAATAAAGCTGGGAGCTCACCCTAAAAAATTTACAGCCAAAAGAGACAGATAAAGTAACAGATATTGCAAATTGATGCAATAATCCACATGAGAAATGTCAAGAAGTTGAATCTTTTACAAGACCCAAAGAAGATTTGAAGTCAAATAAACCTTTATTTCCCTCTGTACAGTGTTAATAATCTGTACCTGAAAATCTTGGCTAAATGACTGCTAATAAGCCACCATTCTTTTCTTCTTAAATGAAGCAATAGACCAGTTGCATTACCCCTTATATCTAGCACTACTAAGAAATAAATGGGAAACAAAGGAAAACAGAGAGAGAGACAGAGACAGAGAGACAAAGACAGAGAGACAGAGAGACAGAGAGAGTCGGAGACTAATATAATAGCCTACTGACCTGCAAGTTAATAGATTCTTTCTCCAAGCTCCAAGAATTTTCCCAGGAAACAAAAACTTTCATTGTTACATTCATGGTAATTTCATATTCACATCAATACAGTCACATCCTGGAGTCCCTGGTGGATTGTCCTGCTGATGCAGCTTTAGCGAGTGAGGAACTAACTCCATGCTGCCACATCCAAAGCCCAACTTTAACTTTCGTAGCAGAGCAAAGAGAATGGATTTCAGCAATGTCACACCACTGACACTCCTTCGATCTGGAAACTTCATTATTGGAGATGACAGAAGTAAGATTTCAGTCCAAGCGGCAACTTCTACAATGAAAATACCATGGAGCTTTCCTTTGAATAATGACTATACTAAGTCAGAGCAAACTGAAAAGGATAAAAAGCATCCATTTGTAATCAAGGGGACTTAAAGGGGCCAAGGCCAATTTTATTCAACCTGCTTCAAGTGCAACGGTGTCAGCCTTCACTCTTGTTGGCAAGGAAAGGAAGCTTTTGCTATCAGATGTTTTTCCAGAAGAGAATTGGTTGTGTGCATAAGGAAACCATAATTAAAGCTTTTTTTATTATTAAGCTATAGAAAGGAATTGGTATTAAAAAAATTCAATACGGTAAAATAAATTAAAGTCCAGGTATCAAATATACTTACAGTTGGTTTAAGGATTAAAAGAGTTAAGATATTTAAAGAGCTTAGTGCTGGTTTATAAAAAATATTATGTGCTAGCTACTTTTATTCCTAGTGTACCTTTATGTATTCATTTCCTGTGGCTGCTGTGACAAATTATCACAAGCTTAGTGGCTTAAACAGCACAAATTTATTATCTTGTAGTTCTGCAGGTCAAAACTGTTAAAAGATAAACTGAGGCATTTAAAAAAATTATAAGAATATTGTAAGGCTGCCAATTCACAGGAGATGTACCTGGCATATCCCACAGTGTCAGATGCCACTTGGTTTGAATCCTGGTTTTGTTACCGACTCACAGTGTAAAACCTCAGGTCATCTGCTCAACCTTTCTATCAGTTACCTGATCTGTGAAACAAAGATGATATTACAGTTGTCATTGCATACTTGCTGGAAAGCCTGTAGAATGATTCGTGCTGGTACATTCTTGGTGGCTTAATCCACCTCTGCAGCTGAACTATCTCGAGAAATCTAAAAAATATGAAGTTTGAAGAAATTGATGCTTTATTGACTTTTTCTCTCCTTGGCATCTTGTCTTCTCTTGATTATGGCTTTCTCTTCTATTATTGGTTTATAACTTATGGGCTCTAAATCTAACATGACAACTTTATATTATATTTGTGTATTTATTATACATAATAGTATTATGCTATAGTATATCGTATTACCATGTGTGGTTGCACAGCATTTATGACAAAATTGTAATACAGATTTTATTCAGAGTATGGTTGAATCAATTTATCATTGCTGCTCTTAACAATTGGGAAATATCAACTTTTTGGTGACAACAAAGAGACACAAAGTCAATGTTGTGTTACCTGAATGAACTCTTCTTAACTTCTTTGAATCCTAAAGTGATTCGTATATTGTAATTAAGTCAATCAATTATTTTTAGAAAAGATGAACAAATCTAACTTTATCCTAATTAAGTAAGAAATCTTGAACTATTTTGCTAAAAATGTTGACTTCATCTTGACCAAAGAGTTTGGGACTAAATCTTTTCCCCAGCAGAAAGGTTTTTTTAAAAAAAAAAATGTTGACTTCATCTTGACCAAAGAGTTTGGGACAATCTTTTCCCCAGCAGAAAGGTTTTTAAAAAAATTTTTAATTTTTCAATTAGAGTTGATATTCAGTATTATTTTATATTAGTTTCAAGTATATAGGATAGTGGTTAGACATTTATATAATTTATGAATCGATACTCCTGATTAGTCTAGTACCCACCCGACACTGTATATAGCTATTACAATATTATTGACTATATTCCCTATGCTGAACTTCACGTCCTCATGACAGCAGAAAGATTTTAAAAGGCTTAAATGGGAAAAGGGAACAACATAGGAAATGTTGCTGAATAAATCACCACACCACCTTCTTCTCAAGGTGCAGTTTCACAGGGATCCCTAAACCTAAGTGTTAGAACTTGTGCCTAGAAAAACTGGGGTGTCAGGGGATGTTAGAAGGCTGTGGGCAGGTGGATTGCTTCATATGCTAGAGTGCTTAGAGCACAGTGGTGGAAAGGCAAAGGGAGGGGAAGATTGTGAAGCCCACAGTCCTAAAGCTGTGAGGGAAGCTCTAGACTTTTGGGAGCTGGAGAATTCTACTTCCTTATGTGGCTGAGCTGAAGGAATAACTCACTCCTTTTCTACTGTAGTTACTTCCAGTCAGGTGATATTTGCCTGGAATCAACTCAGAAAATTGAAAAAGAAAATATGCAGTCATTTCCAACTATGGCACATGCAGATTTTGGGAGTGTGGACATCTGTACTGCACAGGCTGGGATGTAGTTGTCTTCCCTGAAAACAGAGGGATCTTTTTGGCTTTTCCACCATATGCTGTAGGTGTCCTTCTGACAGTCTGCCCCATTGATGGAGCAGATAAATCAGAAGGCCTGCTATAAGCAAACTAATTATTTGATTCTGTATTAGCAAAAGAACCCAAGTCATTCAAGGTTAGCTAAAATAAAACACCCCGGTAATGTGATCAACATGGAACAAAGATTCTGCATCAGAAAGGGAAGGACAGAAAGAAAAAGATACCTTTGGCTGGCCACCTTGCAGAGACTTCCAGGAATAAGTAGGCAGCAGGCTCAGAAATACTACTGATATCTCTCGTGTCAGCTCTCCCCAAAGGGGCCAGTATGACCTTGTGACTTCTCTCTAGCATTCCACATAGTCATCCCATTTGTGATTTGTCCATATAAATAGTGGAGGTGACAGCAAATACTGTTTTCAACTGCTTGAACGTTATGGTCCTTCTCTCTTCTAGAGACATATAGTGTCTTTTATGAAGCCCAGCAAAATAACTATGGACCCAATGCAGAGAAAAAGCACAGAAACACTATCACAGTACACATGGCTTTTCTCTGTCTCTGATCCCACCTCTCCTGGGAGTGGGTAGGGGTAACTTAGGTTAGCTCACAAACAAAACCACCATGTAGTATATACTATTATCCCCTAACTCTGCCCTCACTGTGGTTTCCTGGGCTTTAATCTGCTCCAAAACCTTTGGCTCTTTGAAACTACTTCTGCTGCCTTTGTTGCTGCTTATATTGTTACCGTGGTTACCACTAAGATCAAGTGATACCTGGACCACATTACAACTAAGGGGATTTCCTTCCTGCCCCATCTAGGCCAAAAACACTACAACCTTTGAGGCTGCTAGTATATCCATGCCTTTGGTGGAGAATTGATGTATGAGCTGAGGTTGCTAATAAAGCAGAAAAACCTCCTTCCCCCTACTTTTGCCTCATGCTCTATTACACTTATTCAAAAGAAATTTACAAATAAAAATCACAATGAGACACTATGTTCTACCCATTAGGCTGGCAAGATCAAAATGTCTGACAAACTGTGACAGGCGGTCATAGAGAAACAGACATCGCAGGTGGAATGTAAATTGATATAATGCTTTAGGAGAACAATTTGGTCATATCTGTTTCAATTTACAATGCATATGCCACTTGATTGAGCCAATTTATCCCTAGTTTATTCTTTGACATGGACAAAATGAAATATGTATGAGAATAGTCAATGCAGAAATGTTTTTTGTAAGCTGAAGGTTTGAGAAAATGGTATAGCAGACACTGTGCGGACTTGTCGAATTCTCTTTGCTCGCCTGTGAGTCTACCTGTAGCCCAAGTGGAAAGTTCTAAATGTACTATCACAGATTCCCACCTCCAGCCATCCGCAAAGTCCTCAAGGTCAACCCTCAATCGCTGAGAGGGAA
>NW_006442491.1:14700771-14707766 GCF_000325575.1 Pteropus alecto | reverse complement strand
ACTAAATACAATAGACGATATGGCTTAAAAAGCAGAAATTTATTTTCTTGCCGTTCTGGACACTAGAAGTCCAAGACCAAGGTTCTGACCAATTCAGTTTCTGGTGAGAGCTCTCTTTCTGGCTCGTAGATGACTGCCTTCTCGCCCTGTCCTGGCATGGACTTTTCTCAGCAAGTGTGCATGGAAGGAGGGGAGAGAAAGAGAGCTCACTCTGGTGTCTCTTTTTATAAGGACACTAATCCTGTCAGAATAGGGCCCCAAGCTTACGATCTCAATTAACCTTAATTTCCTACTTAAAGGCTCCATTTCCAAATACAGCCACATTCAGTGTTAGGGCTCCACTGTAGGAACTGAGGGAGAGGGGCACAGACATTCAGTCTGTAACAGTGCATAAAGCTCCCAGCTTCCCCATTCCCCAGAGTGATGTTTCTGAGATACATTTTCCACTGTTTTTCAGAGGGATTCCAGAGGTGTTGAGCCCAAGTTGCCCTAAATTGTGACTTGCTTATTAATTTACCCTATCATGGCTTTTCTACCTCCCTACTCACAGAGCTCCCTGGAGTTTCTCTCGAGTAAATGACTTGCACCCTGAGTCTGCTTTTGGGAGAACTTAAACTGAGATAATATGTCAAATATTCAGTGATTTGAGCCTAAAGTTATGCCTACAGGTATTCAGGCCTGCAGGTCCTGTATTCCTAGTATTGTGGTAGCAGTTGTTACATTCTGTTCCCTGGTTGGTGTCAGTTCATATTGCGGCATAGGGTAGACTGAAGTTGGAGAGACTCTGGAAATAGGTCTGCCCTGGATAGAAGGTGAGGCAGGGAACAGGAAGACAGACACATTTGCAAGTACCAAGAGTCCTAGAGGAAATACCAAATCCACCAAATACACCAGAGACAAAAGGCAGGACTCTAGCCTCCCATGGAATCTGGAGTGTCTTCATATATGAATTAAACACAATTAGTAAGAAGCCTCTGAAACAACACAGAGTTGAAATTTCAAAATATGTTCCCCCTGGAAAATTGTTATTGGAAAGTTAGTTTTAGAGAATTACAAGGCTATTATGATTTTTATCACCTTTGATTAATAGTACCTGTTCTTGAATTCTATATAAATGAAATAATTCAATATGTCATCATTTTGTGCCTGGCTTCTTTCGCTCAGAATGATGCTTGCAAGATTCATCCATGTTGTTGTAGGTATACTGACCGTATATTAAGTATCCTACTAAAATTAATACAAAATTGATTATAAAGGCAAACTCTTGATGATTTTGTTCTTTTCATCTCTCACATCAAGAAGAGAAATGTAAGTAATCTAAATAGGATATACCATGTAATGAAATATGACTTCTCATATATTTAAACATTATCAGAAATTCAGATTTCTATGGGAAATGAATGCAGGCACAGCTTCTCAAATCCTCCCCATTTTATCTGATCTTTCACTCCTGTCTCACTTATTTCTCTACGATGTGATGTCACCACTCCCTCATTAAGAGGTACAGTCTAATCCCTGTGGGTTTGTGTCAGCTTCAACCAATGGCATATGACCAAAAAGATGCCGTTTGGCTTCTGAAGCTGATTCATAAAAGGCCATGTAGTTTCTGCCTTGTTCGCTGGAGCATTGACTCTTGGAGCTCTGTGCTATCATGTAAGAAATCTGACAATGCTGAGGCTACCATGTGTAGCACGTAGTGAGGCCCCATGTAAGCTCTCCAGCTGGCAATCCCAGTCTGGAAGTCAGACAGCTGTTAAGTCATCACCAGCTTTCAAGTTTTCCCAGTTGAGACTCCAAACATTACAAAGCAGAGACAAATCACTCCCACTCTACCTGAAATCCTGACCCATGGGATCTGCAAGCAGAATAAAATGGTTGTTTTAAACTGCTAAATTTTGAGTACTTTTTTTAATGCAGCAATAGTAATTGCTAAAGCCAGATATGACACATAACTAAAGAAATTAATTCTTTTCTTCTTTCTTTTCTTTGATGACTCTGAATAACTCATTAAAGTGCCAGAGAAAGCATCTGATAATGTTAGGGACCTATTAGGACACCAAATTTGAAAGTAACTATAACAAATATTATATATATGCTGCAGGGAGAGGCAGGGGAGTGGGCGCCAGATAGACTGTCATTGCTGGCAAAGCTGTAGCAGATTTCATATCAACAGGCAGGTGTCCTGAGTTCAGAGCTGGGCAAAGGGTCAGGAAAGCATGGGTCATTCAGAGCCAACATGCCACAACTCAGCAGAGAACCAATCCCATGATATGCTTAGGAAAAGGGAAGGATCTAGTTTTGGTTAATCCTGGGACTTGAAGTGTTGAGATGTAATAGTAAGTATTAAAAAAAGGAAGGGGGCTTGACTGTAGGATTCAACTCAAGATGAAGTAATACCATAGGCTAATCATTATCCAAAGGAACATGGTGGATTCAGCTTGCTTAGGGTTGTATGTATTCAAGATGATCCAATCAGTGGATGAGACAAGGCAGTAGGTCTTCATATGTGGCAAGTCTTCCATGAAGTAAAGCAAAAGGCAGTATTGTAATTCCTAGTGTGTTTCCCAGAAAAAAACTAATGTCACATGCTAATGGGGTAATTGAGAAAAATTTCATAGACTATTTACAAAGTTGTAAGCAGGTTAAGAGAAACCAAAATGGAAGCTAGCAAGAGTAGGAAGCCATTCACACCCATAGGCCTGAAGGGTAAAGAGGCAGTAGCAGCTATAGTTAAAGAGAGCAGAAGCCTTTTGGTAGAAGCTCTGGCTTTCAGCAGAAAGATGCAGTCAACCTACAGCAACCATCAGGGAGGAATCCAGGAGAATACATTCTCCAGCCTTATTCTCCTTCTGCCATCATCCTTCTTGGCTGAATCCAAAGGAAAGCCAGAGGGAAGGGGCCCACTGAAGCTGTCCACAACGGTCAGCCTTCTAGGGCACAGAACAAAATGAAAAAAGGTCAAGAATGGACCTACGGGGGCAAATGGCAGATACCCAGTATATCATGTCATCTGTGCAAACAGTTAAGAATAATACTCTGAGGTTGGTACAGAAGGAGCATAGTGAGGACATTTGGATGAGCTAGCTGGTAAGTCCTAGGCATGGGCTTCTAGTCCTGGCTCCTCTCCCACTGTCGAATCAATATTATTGCCTAAAAACCAGAGATAATCAACTAGGATAACATAGACAAGAATGGGAAAGTTATGGCTTGTTTATGACAACACAGTTTCACATCATATTCATTCATTCATTCATTCATTCAGAGTTTCATAAACTCAGTACTACTGACATTTTGGTCCAGAAAATTCTTTGTTATGGGGGGCTGTCCTGTGCGTTGCAGGATATTTAGCAGCATCCTCTGGCCTCCACCCTCAAGATGCCAATCGTAGTACCTCATCCAGTTGTGACAACCAAAAATGTCTCCAGACCGTTTAAAATTGTTCTCCCGGGGCAAACAAAAATGTCTCCAGACCTTTTAAAATTGTTCTTTGGTTAAGAATCACTGCATTCATTCATTCAAGAAATATTTAAGGAGTATTCATCAAGTGTGGATATCATGCCTTGCCTCTTGGGGCAGGGTAGACACTGTGCCAATGGTTGTGGTACTTACTTTCTCAAACTTCCTAATCGAATGAGGGAGGCCAGCATTTTAAACATATGATTACACAAATACACAAATAACTCACTTTTTTTGGAAAGTTATATTTAATGTCTCTGAATGACCTTTTCGAGCAGGTGCCGGTTCTAGAATAAAACCCATAGACATGGAAACACCAGGCTGTAGGGAGAATTATTTTTATTGGCCTTTAACATTTTTTAAAGTTTAGTTTTTTTATACTTTGAATCTCCAAACATGACACATCTTAAAACTGAAATTTAAGTAACATCTGTTAAAATTGGAAAGTTATTCTGGTAGGTTAAAATGGCTATATTTTCTTTGCCGTTCATCATCAAGAAGTAGAGTCCCATTCCCTCTCCTGGGAACTAGAATGACCTTGTGCCCGGTGTGACCAATAGAATGCAGTGGCAGTGATATTGTGTGGCTTCCCAAGCCTGGGTTGTAAGGAGGTTTAATCTTGAGAACAAGCTCAGGGGAGCCCTGGGCTACCAGATAAGCTATCCTGCTGGAAAGAGAGAAAACATTGTCAGGCCCTGGATGATGAGCGGCCATGTGGAGATAAAGACTATGTGGAGGAGCCCCAAAGGGCCAGATACGTAACGAAAAAGGCCATTTTGGGTGTTCCAACTAATTGAGCTTTCAGCCTCCAGATGACTCTGCCTCAATCACCATCTGGCTATAGTCACATGAGCATCCCCAAATGAAACGAGCAGAAGAATCACCCAGCTGATCCAGTCAACCAACAAATCCATGAGAGATAATAAAATGGTTGTTTTCAGCTGCTAATTTTGGGATGATTTGCTTTATAGAAATAGGTCACCAAAATAGTCCCTAACATCCTACTGAACATAAGAATGAAAATAAGCACTGATCTGTTTATTGTATAAATAATAGTTATATACGCAAATGAATAGGACATATCAATCAGGATTCTTTTGGGAGCTAGTGATAGAAACCCAATTCAAACTGCTCAGGGAAATTTTTGGCCCATAAAACTCTAGGAAGAGTTAACTCATCCAACTGTAAGAGTGTCAGGGATGAGGTTTAAGTATTTAAATAACACAATGGGCATTTTCTTTCTGTCATTTCTACTTTCTTCTCTGTGCTCACTTCATTCCTGTTCACTACAGACTAGCTCGTCTATCTGGTCGCTTACATACATTGTATCATTTCAGCATGTCTTCATTTATAACTTTAAATACCACCATCTTAGTGGTTGTGCATTTATTGCTAAGGCAAAGTGGAAGGTTCCTACCTTCACATCTTACAAATTCTACTATTTCAGGGAGACTACACACTTCTTTTTCTTAGGTACAGTCCAAAAAATCTCAGGGATGGTATCCCTGAGCCAATCCCTGTGACTGAGTGAGGAAGGCATGGAAGAGAGGAGACTCATATAAGAAAAGGCAGGTGCCGCTATAGCCATGTAGGTAGGTAAGGATAGATATTGGTTAAGTTTTGCTATATTGTAAATCCCCCCTAAACAGCAGCCACTTTATTTGCTCACAATTCTGCTGGTCAAATGGGCATTTTGTCTGAATGGTCTGATAAGCTGGGGGCTGGATAGTCGAGGATGGCCTCACTCAGTTGTCTGGGGGAGGCAGTTCACTCACATGTCTGGCACTTGGTTTGATATCAACTGGGGTGACGGGATGACTTGGCCACATGTCATTCATCATCCAGCAGGCTATCCTGGGCTTGTTCACGGGATGGCAGAAGATCTCCCAGCACCAGAGGCAAGCCCAAAAGCAATGTATTTTTCAAATGAATCTCATTTGCTAATGTCTCATTGGACAAGCAAGTTACATAGCTACATTATTATTTACATTAGAAAAAAAAACTGACTCCATTTCTTTTTTTATTATTATTATTTTTATTTTTTAGGTGAGGCAACCCTTGGTTGACCTCACAGATTGCAAAGACCTTGTCAGTTTACAATCCCTTATTTTTTTATTTTTTACACCTACAGCACCTGTCTTCCTAGGTGGTCTCCCATCCAAGTACTGACCAGACCTGACCCTGCTTAGCTTCTCATATCAGATGGGATCGGGCTTGTTGAGGGTAGCCTGGTTGTAGACCTGACTCCATTTCTTAATGGAAGAAGTTGCAGTATAGTGAGAGAGACTATTCTTTCCCCCAATCTATCACATTGTGTGTGTATGTGTGTATGGGTAGGGTGAGGTGATGGAGATTTTCAAGGGAAGTGCTGCAGACAAGCCAACCAATGTGACAATATAAACAAACGGAATTCCCTATAGGTATTTTAAACTTTCCACATGGCCTTAGCAATAAATGCACAACCACAAAGATGGTGATATATAGTTATAAACAGAGATATGATGGAAAGACAGAATGTATGTTAGTGACCAGTTAAGCCCTTCCCGTTTGTCTCAGATGATTCTGAGAAGGTAGACATTTCTGCCCTCTGCATATTTCTGGTATGAACATTGTCCCAGGTTTTGTTTTAGAAGCCTTGGCTGCTTTTGAAAACCAACTGCTTCACTGGAAAATGTTATGTGAAACAAATCTTGCCGTCTTCCAGTCATAAACATTTCCTTTCCAAGAATAGGCTCTCTAAAACAATATGTCCTCATGCTTTTTTGGGTCAAAATTAACTGCAAAAGACTAGAATTACTGTTTCTAACTATTGATTAGTGAATAGGTGAGTATAAAATGCACTAGCAAGTTGACCTCTTAGAATTTTCATTTTGGGATAGTTTTTTAAGAAATACAGCATTAGTGAGAAAAAAAAATGGCGTAGATGATGGGGGCTCTGTTCATCCCTCTGGCGACCAAAGTTGTGACAGAAACAAGGAGCAGCAGCAAGGAAAAATCGCCTGGGATCTAGATGAATAAGCCATACAACTACGGAGAAATCCAAGAAAGCACCCTGCAATGGCAGAAGGCAGGACGGGGCAAGGATGCGGGGCTGCCCGGTCCTGAGCAGCTGAGTGAGACGGAGGCTGTGGCAGTAGCAGCGGCAGAAGTCTCTTAAAGGGGCCATGTCCGAGAGCGGATTTTTACAGTGACGGACCTGCTTGCTCTGAGCACCAGGGCCCATATGGCTGCACACAGGGGGCACCAGGGACTTACAGGGAGACAGTGTTAGAGTGAGGGCCAAGGCAAGACTCGTTCTGTACAGAAGTACTGGCGGTATGCATTGTTCCCTATTGAGCCCTCCCCCCTCCCAGTATAGGGACACAGCTCCGCCATAGCTATGACGTCAAACTGAATAACAGAGGTGGCTCCACCCAGAGAATTCCCTGAAACCCTGCCTCCCCCAACTCGTGGCCCCACCCAAGACACATCCAGGTATATCCTCAGCGAGTCAGGTGCTCCTTGCTGAGACTCACACTGGAGCCAGCAGGCCTCGGTTT
>NW_006442491.1:14694117-14699176 GCF_000325575.1 Pteropus alecto | reverse complement strand
AATAATCAAAAAAAAAAAAAAGAAAGAAAGCAAGAAAGAAAGAAAGAAAGAAAGAAAGAAAGAAAGAAAGAAAGAAAGAAAGAAAGAAAGAAAGAAAGAAAGCATTATTTTCTAATGCTAAGAGCATAGACTCTGGAGCCAAAATTTAGGGTTCAGATTCTGACTTTCCCCACTGTGACATTATGTAATAGCCTGCTGAAATGTGAAAGGGTTAAAGAATAATTAAAACCTGAAACTGGACAAAGGAAGTCTATACCTTAGGCCTAGTTTCTGGAACCCCTAACCACATTCTGTTAATCATGAAACTTGTAACAATGAGCTCATACGCTAACTGCCAATTTTAGCCTGTGTAACCCTGCTTGCTTGCGTGGCATGAAAAATAATCAATTGTATATAAGCTGAGAATTACTGTTTGGCCATCGCCCATGGGAACACTGGCTATTGCCCATGGGAACATAGGCGATCACCCATAGGAACATAACATTCTAACAACAAGCTTTCTGCTTCTGTACTCCCCGCTTGCACACCTGACCAGTGGGTTGACAGGTAGTGAATAGGAGAAAGATGGACCTTTGTGTTTAAGACAGAATGAGGAATAGGACTTAGGGCTTTAAAACCTTGTATCTTGGCATTTCGGGGCTGCTCCTTTGGAAGGACAGCCGCCGGCTAATAAACTGCCTCTATAATCAAAGCACTCAGGTTGAGTCTGGTTATTCCGGTCACAACAATTAGACAAGTTACTTAACCTATCTGTGCCTCAGTTTTCTTGTCTTTAAAATGGGCATTTAATACAGTATCTACCCTTAAGAACTGTTACAAGGACTAAATGAGTTAATAATTCTGAAATCCTGACCACTGCTTGGGATAGACCCAATGAGACACAATCTGAAGCATTCTTAGATATGTTAGTGTGTTATGAGGATGATTATTTCTGTCCTGAGTCATCACTGAAAAGGCCGCCACCTTTTCTTTGCTCATTAACAGCAGCACCAGCTCAGGGAGAGGAAGGTAGAGAAATAGTAGTAAATCTATTTGCAGACTGCTGTCTGCCACATAAGGCTGGGGGAGAGGTGGACAGTAGCATACTGTGGTTTAGAGAAGGTCAGAGGATTTCAATCATCTATGCTTTCTCAGTCTCCTTTTTCCATAACTTGTATTTTAAGTGAAGTCAAGTGATAATAAAGGGTTATGAAAATCATAGCCTGTAATCTACCAATCCACACATATAAACCAGCCTTAGTTTTCCTGAGCTGTTCATCAAAATAGTAATGACATTCAAAAGAGTAAGCAACTGACATTTAAAAGGATAAGTGTCTAATATAGTTATTCAAGAAGTATTATAAAATAAGCCAATTCTCTACTTTCCATTCTTTAAATGACTATATAGAAGAAGGACCAAATTCCTTAGCGTCAGCATTGGATACTTAATTAAATCACATAGGCTTTATTTTTAGATTGATCACATCATTCATTCCCTCCCCCACCCCCACCCATATGTCCATCTCAACTATAATCTCTCCTTATTGTTACTCCCATTCACTGGAGGAAAAAATTTCTCCCTGAACTCAGAGTCTGCAGGTATTTTTAAAGGATGGGCAGAGTTGAAGAGGAATGTAACCTAGCAAAATAGATCAGAAAAGGGCTCCATTCCCAAGGAGCTATCATCACCAATATTCTAAGGATGGGAAAACCTAGGAGAAGTGAATATAAGGTTTATTTTTTTCTACCGAATGGGCATCATCATTTGCAACCTCTCTCAACCTTTGTCATCTGGTTCTGCCCCTCATTTCCCACCCCCACCCCACATTCCAAAAGGGGTTTTCTTCCTTTTGTTTCTTCATTGACCACATTTTACAAAAAGAAATTTTAAGAAAAAGACTAAGCCTACCTTTTTAAATCAGATTTGTTTCCGGGTTCTATGAGGTTTCATGAAATCTCTAGAGCACTGAGTTCTGGCCACATGAATTGCTTAGAAAAGATAAATTACATTGGCTGAGGAAGGAAAGACCAGATCTGGATTAGATTCATGGGGTTGAGACATTTGTTATTTTTAAGAAACAATCTGAGAAAAAAAGCGGTAAGATTCAGATATCTTGTTAAAGTTATTGCGTTTGCTGGCAAGAATGCCTGTGTTTTTCCACATTTATATCTGCCTGAGTATTCCAGTTATGATTGTTGCAACACTAATTGTGCCAAGCTTAATAACATAAAACAACAACCATTTAATAATGATTATGGATCCTGTGGGTCAGGAATTTAGAAAGTACGCCAGTGAGGACATCTTGTTTCTGCACCACACTGTCTAGGGCCTCATCTGGGAAGACTCAAACAACAGGGAGTGACTTGACAGCTTGAGGATGACTTCATCTGAAGGCTGGCTTACTCATAGGTCTGGCAGTGCTTGCTGGCTGTTGGCTGGAACAGAAGTGCATGGCCTCTTTATGTTTCTGCTTGGGCTACTCACAGCAAGGTGGTTGGATTCTAAGAGTGAGTACCCCAAGAGAACCTGGGCGAAGCTGTGCTATCTTTTATAATCTAGAATTAGCAGTCACAAAGCGTCATTTACACCATAGCCACAATCCCACCCAGATTAAAAGGAAGGAAACACAGGCTACAGGTCTCCATGTCAGTTACATTGAGTGTCAGTTGCATATATATAATATGTAATAAATTATATATGTATATATATGTGAGATATATACACATATATACATATACATATATGTGTGTATATACATGTATGTGTGTGTACATATATACACACATATATGTTTATAGAAAGAGAGAGGGAAAGAAAGAAAGAAAGAGAAATGATGTATTATTGTGGTCATCTTGGAAAAATACAAAGTGCCACATTGGGTATAAAATACATTTTTATTTTTCTCATATGGTAGTGTAAAGGATAAAAGCATCTGTTTAGTTAGAACAAAATTAATTCATATCTTTTTTCTGTAGACTGGTAAGGAAGAAAAACAACCCATTGCTTATTAACACTGACCCAAAATAGAGATAGGTAACTATACATACTTTGATAATGAATCCTCCTTGAAACCTCAAGAATACATTAAATCTAAACAAAGAGGGTTTAGAGTGAGTGGAAGAAGATGCTTGATTAGATCAACAGCAGCCTTTGGAGAAGTTTGGGAAAAATGAAATTTGGCAAAGCCAAGTATCAGAGAAGCAGGAATTCTCTCTGGAGAATCAGCCCCAAACTAACAAATGAATCCTTGGGTTTAAATGTAGCGCTAATGCCTAACATCTTTTTTTTCCCCTTGCCTGTCCCAGAACAAAATTTTGTGTTTTGAAGGCTCAGTGCAACCCCTCTTTGCCACTAACCCAAAGAAATTTCTCTGTCCCAATTTCTCCTCTTCCTTTTTCTTCTCCTGCTTTCTCTGGCACCCAACTCTATTCCAAGTTTCAGCTCCAAAAGGGCAAGTACCTCTTGCCCTCTTGTAGATTGCTGGGGACAGGGTGGTGGGGGTAGTGCTCTTCCATCCCACTATATTCTCTATAAGTTTCTGCTGGTAGACTTGAGATTCTCGCTTGAACATTATAGAAGGTTCCTACCATGACAATGTGTAGAATAATAAATATCCTCCTTCTTAATTAGTTTGAGGTGTTTATAAATTGTTGTATCAAGGGAATGACTCTAATAACAATATGGTAGGCAGAATTATGGTCCCTCAAAGATATCTATGTCTTTATCCTTGGGATCTCTGAATACCTTACCTTGCATGGCAAAAAGGACTTTTCAGAGATGATTAAATGAAAGATATTGAAATAGAAAGATTATCCTGGATTATCTGAGTGGACGGAATGAAATCACAAGGGTCATTATGAAAGGAGGCAGGAGGGTCAGAGTGGGAGGAGATGTAATGATGGAAGAAGAGGAGGGGGGAGAGAGAAAGAAAGAAAGATGAAAATGCTATGCTGATGGATTTGGAGGCTTTGAAGATGGAGGACGGGGCCACAAGTCAGGGAATACAGGCAGCTTCTCGTAGCTGAAAAAGTCAAGGAAACAGATTTCTCACTAGAGCCTCCAGAAGGAGACTAGTCCTGCAGACTCATTTTAGATTTCTGACATCCCAAACTATAAGAAAATAAATTTCTGTTTCTTTAAGCTACTAAATTTATGGTAATTTGTTACAGCAGCAATAGGAAATTAATACAAACAACTCATTTTTGTGGTTTGTTTCAGAGGATACATGAGGCTTTTGGCGAAAGCTGTTTAGGGAAGAATTTCTACAAATCTTTATGGATTGAGACTGGATCGATGGGACAGAAGTTTGAAGGAAGCCCTGGACAGTGACTTCTGGAGCAACACATGGAACAATAGAGAACAAAATTCAAGATCACTGTTCTAAACTCCAATTTCTTTCTGCTTAGGACATAACTGCTCGTATGGAGTATAACAGACATATTGCATTTGACACTTGAACTGGTTAAGTTTGTTGTGATGGGCCTAGATTGTATTTATGTAAATCAAAATATGCTTAAAATTTGTCTAGGAATTTATGGACTCACCTGACCCCAGGTTTGTTTGATGAATGCCAAGTGTTGATGGACTATTCAAATCTCATGCGTAATATTGTGGAGTTGGGTACATCTAAATATTACAAATACCTAGAAATAAAACACAGAATAATTTATTTTTTCATATTTATTTTAGGGTGTATATATAACAAGATTCTCTTGAGAAATGTCTGAATCATGTCTTCATTTGCCCCTTCAGATTTAATTGCTGTCCTTCTCCACCCTGCTCTGTGCCCTGGGAGGCTGGCCTGATTTAATTGGCTCCTTGGGCTTCCTGGTTTTCTGTCTTGAGCGTTTGGCAAACAGGGAGGCCAAGCAGGTGACCAACGGGAGTAAGAACAGTGAGGTGGAAGTATATGTTCTTCCACCCTCTCCCTAAATAAGCTAGTACTCAAATCTTTGATCCAGGGTCTGTTCTGGGGGAATCCAATCTAAGACAGCGTGGTATCTGGGAACTGCACCTATCTTTGGGATGGGCTCCTACCTTGCTGTACCAATTATCACTGACTGGACCCAAACTACACCC
>NW_006442491.1:14688132-14694079 GCF_000325575.1 Pteropus alecto | reverse complement strand
ATATTGATCAGTGTGGTCACAGTATATTACATGTGTAGAAGCACAGAAAGCCAGTCTGCAGGATGGGGTGGGAGTGGGGCAGGGGAAACACACAGAGAGAGTGACAGAGGAGACAAGGATGGTGCCAGAGGATCAGAGAAGTGACTTCCTGTTCCAGGCTCCCTCCCGTCCTAAAGCCTTCCTACATCTGGCTCCTGGTCTGTGAATTTTGCCAGTATAGGCATAATATAGGTGTACATTCCCTCTAATCTCTCAGACTAGCTCAAGTAATTTCTATAACATACTATCAAAGAGTCAATTATTCCAGAAAAGCGTCATAAAATTACACTTACACTCTCAGTGAGCCAGAAAGTTTTGCTCCACTACTCTCCCTATGAGAATTTCCTTCTCGCAGCCCTAGAAGCATAATGAGGGTTAATTTCCCCACAGGTGAATGAACAAGTCTTCTACTACCCTCCGGCATTCACAAAACCTGGCCTGAAGACTTGGCTGCCACATAGAGCAAGGTGTTTGTGGTCCAAGATAACCGGGAATGGAACAATTTATTCCCTAATTACTCTAGCTGGAGTAGTGCAAGGTCACCAAACTGCCCCAGATTTAGAGATATGTAGCAGTAGGAGGGAGTTGGAGGAAGTCAGATATGCATGAGCAGGAACAGACTGTGACAACTACTTCTGCAAGCTCCTCAACTCCTACTTGCAGCTTTTCAGGGCTCTGGGTCCTCAGCTTCCTTGTCTTTATAATTGGGCCATTGGAATGTGTGGGTATTCATAGGCAGCTTCTCATGTAATGCTGTTCCTGGGGAGCAGAGGTATCTTGACCAAAAATATCTGTTCTACCAGCCTGCCATAATTCATAAAATTCTCATTATTGAGTTGTGCTTTCAGTTAAGATGTAATTTCCAGAATGTCACTGCAAAAGCACAGATGTACTATAAAAGCACAGAAAAAAGACTGGAGACAGTAATAATTGATTGGCTCTGCCATTTTGGGTGGGCCGTGGAGCAGCTCAGTGATCTCAGACTTGGTCACTGAGATCCTCACTGCCACTTTACTGCCCATAGATGTCTATTCATAGACCTCTTCTGCAGAGGCCCTGCCTCTTCCTAGGAAGTCTTACAGGGGCAACGGCCAAGTCCACCTCCTCTTTTTCTTCCAGTGAGAGGGTGAAGTGGGTGTGGCCGAGATGGGGAATCCAACATCACTCTTCACCTTATCTTGGAAAAAGAAAACCTCTTTCTATTTCCTCTCTGGGACAAATGATATAGTGTCCCTGATGGACCAGACTTTTAAACAAATACCTGAGACAGGACTGTCTTTTGGCCAGTAAATGTCCTTAAAAGACTGAGTATGGACATCTTTCCCTCTTCCTGTTGCTCCTTGGAATGCAGATATGATGGCTAGAACCCAAGCAACTATTTTGGATCATGAGGGAAAAGCTACATGTTTAAATGGCAAAGCAACAGGATAGAAGGTGTCTTATTCCCTTGGAGACAACATATCAACAGTGGACCAGCTGCCTCAGGAATTTATTTACATAAAGAAAAATCTTCTATCATGTTTAAGTAAAATTTCTGTTGTATATAACTGAAGCTAATTTTAAGGTTTCTATATTCACTGCTCTCTTGGAGAGCCTCACCTACACTGATAATCTGTCAATTCCAGATGCCTATATCTTCCTCAATTGCCTGTTTAAGTATCCTCTAACTTCTTTTTGAATGCTTACCTCATGGTTTGATTTGACATCAACTCTACTTGTTCCAATCTTTGCCTAAAGGCATATCATATTGGGTACTTCTGCTTATATTATAATTCTGATTAAATTGCAGTGGAAATCTCCTCAATTCTTCCTCAACCATTTTTAGTATTACCTTATTTTCACAGTGTTGTTAAAAAACATGCCATAATATGTTACATTTATTAATTCATTTGTTTGACATTGTTTGAATACCTTCCATATGCTTTGAAGTGATGGACCCCATGGAGACACAGAAGTCAATAAAACATGGAGTATTCTGTCAAGAATTTGACAATCCAGCAGAAGAGAAGTATATGAAAGCTACTAACAATCAAAATAGAAGTGAGGCGGCCATATTTTGTAGCTTTGGAAAATCGTGCAATGTTTAAAATCTTTTTCTGAATTCACCACTGTAGTTTATAGTGAAATAGAACTAGAGTTTCTTGATTCCAAATATTCTGGTCATGTTCTCTTTATAAAAACATCTCGAAAAACAAAATCTTACTTATTTAAAAGTTTAAAGTGTGGATAATTAGAACTTTGAAAGAAGAAGGAGATGATTTAAGTTTATTTAGTTGTTTACCATGTATCAGGCCCAGAGGTACATGTTGGGATAAATGGAAACAAATGACTGATATGATCCTGTCTTCATATATATCAAAAATAAATCTACCACATAAATGCTAAATAAAATGCTACCTGAGATTAAGAGAATTCCAAGGAAAGGTACACAGTACCCAGAGAGAATATAACGGGAATATTTGTCCTAGTTAGAAAGAGCATAGAAGGGGCTGGGCTGGGATAAGAGGTGGAGGGTAATAAAGAAGAGGTTCTTCAACAGGGGAGAATACTAGAGACATTGAAAGTTGTCTTGTTCACTGGAGCTCAGAGAGTGAGGGGAAAGGATTATGGTGTAAGAAGAGATAGGAGAGGTGAGTAGGGGCTACACCAGGTTACAATTTGGGCTTATCTTTAGAGTAATGGAAAGCAAGCGAGGTAGCTTGATTTCAAGTAGGTTCCTCTGGCTGCTGAGTGAAGAGTGGAAATAAGGGGTGGAGGTAAGAGTGGGAAGCAGGAAGACCAGTTTGGTGGCTGTGACAGAAATCTAGCTATAAGATGAGGAGAGCACAGATTGGGGGTGTTGTAGGCAGAAATAGGCTGATGGGAGAAGTCTTTAGGAGGAATTGGCAATGGTTCAGATCTGGGATGTGAGGAAAGAGATGCCAAAGATAACACTTGGATTTCTGGGTTTCTTCACCTGATAGATTATAATATTATTAAATAAGATAGGACAAAGACAACCAGATTCGGGGATGAGAGTAAGGTGGAATTGGTCTTTCTTGTGTCCAATTTTGAACATGCTGACTTTGAGATGCTTTTGAAATATCCAAGTGAACATGTCAAAAAAGGAGTTGGAAAATGGGTCTAGATTCATTTACAAGTGAGAACTGGGTAGAAGATAGGTGTCTGTGAGTTATCTGTGGGTTGGTTAGAACTGAAGCTATAGGCAGGGATGAGATCACCCGGAGAGAGTGTGTAGAGAGGAGGAGGAAGTAAGCCTTAGAATCACCAGTGCTGAATGGCAGGAATAGTAGCATGAGTCTGCATAGAAAAGTGGGCTAGACTTGCTAAGGAAGAAGTAAGAAAACCAGGAGATGGTAGTGACCTGAAAGCCAAACCAGAGAGCTTTCAAAGAAAGAGCGTTCGACAATGTCAAAAGCTGCTGAGGGAACACATAAGATGAGGCCTGAAAACTGCCCATGGAATTTAGTGTCATGGTGATGACTCAAGCTTAAAACGGTTTGATGAAACAATCAGGGTGAAAGCCAGATTACAGGAAGTTAAAGAGTAAATTGTAAGAAAATGGAAGCAGAGTATGGAAAAGGCTTTTGAAAAGTTTATGTAGGAGAAAGGACTGCTAGGGCAAAAGCTAGAGAAAGATGTAGGATTGAGAGAGGTTTTGTTTTGTTTTGTTTTGTTTTTAATGGCAGACAAACGAATAGACAGAGCAAACAGAAAATTCATAAACACAATTAAATACATGTGGAAGTTTAGAATATGATAAAGGTGGCATCTCAAATCTCTAGGGCTGAGACTTCTTAATAAATGGTATTGGGATACTTAAAAGCCATGTAGGAATTATTAAATTGGATCCATACTTCACATTATATAAAAGATTAAATGCCAAATGGATTAGATATCTAAATATAAAAATGAAACCATACAAGTTCTAAAGGAAAATGTGTAAATTCCTTTATTTCTTGAGAGTGGGGAAAGGAAGTTCTAACTCAAAACTAGATGCAATTAAAGATTGATAAATGTGATTATCTAAAAAGAAGAAACTTTTGCATAGCTAAAAACACAACAAATAAGCAAACAAAAAATTATAAACAAAATCAAAAGACAAATGACAAACCTGGAAACATTTGTAACTTGTATTATATATTATGTGTATTACAGGCAAAGGAATGTATAAATGGATATAGATATAAAGAATCAGTTGAGAAGGAACATTGACTTGAGACAGGAAAGGAAGGAAAGGGAATGTCAATAGTGTGACTGTCCTGTGAACATGCTGGGACAGAGGACATGGTATAGAAAGACAAGAAGGAACTGTCAGCAACTTCTGTGTTAAATGAAGGGAAAGTGGAGTTAGTGGTTTGGATGTGGATGGGGTTGGATATTTGATAGCATTAGGAAACAAGTTAGCAGCCAAGAGGGTAAGGAGGGAAATTTGCAACAATCGTGATGGAGGTGAGTGAGGAGCCTGCGCTGACCAGAGAAATGCCACCAGAAGACCAGACCCTGTTGAGCAAGTGCAGTTGGTAAATGTGAAGGAAGGGTCAGCAAGAAACAGTTTAATTTATATTAAAAATATTATATTCAACTCTAAGTTTCTCAAGTAAAACGGATGGACGATGTTAGACACAGAGAAAGAGAAACTCAGAAGATTCAGAGGCATTTTGGAGACACCTGTTAGGAGAAGGCTAGTGGCAAGTTTCTTATCACCTTAATTCAGTACATACTCTCACTGCCTTTTGCAACGTGGTTGGGTAGTAAACCCTTGCTCAGAACTCAAAGTCCTAATGCTTCCTAATGCTATTAATCTCTTGGAAGGGCTGGTACAAGGGCGTGTCTGCCTCTGAATTGACTGACTGTGGGTGTGGTAGACAACTAAGCTTTTGCAATTTGCTAGTACCTTCCTTGCCCCGCGCCCCCCTCACCCCCCAGTCCCATTAAGTTTGTATTAAATATGCATTAACAGTTTTCTGTATGAAAACTTCTTCGTGCCAGGGCTGGTGAGAATGGCTTTTACTTTATTTAGCGTTGTTGGAGCTTAGGGGGATGGTAGGTTATATGCTAAGAGAAAGAATATGGACCTTGGGAGTTATTATTTCAAAGGGGACAAGGCTTTCCTGTTTAGGATCTTGGGATCCTTAATCAGAGCAGAATACTGATTCATGGAAAAGATTAGGTAGTCTGTAGTGACAATATAATTTCAAAGAAAAAAACAAAAAAGCCATTCTTCTGGGGTTCAAAGGAAGAAAAAGTCTCCCGGTATCCTGCCTGGAAAGCTCGTGTCTGCATCTACGCACTGCCAGAGCACAGCTCTGCGGGCCCACGGGGCTTCAAACCAAAAGAGAGAAACGTGGACAATGTTTCACTGGTCCGCTTTGCTTGATGGCTGTTTGCTGGGAAATTGATGTTCCCAGGTTGGGAGGGAGGTGCCTTCAGAGTGCCCATGTAAGAAACGTCCAAAACTGTAAAGAATTTTTCTGAGTTTATATGAGCTAAACAGAGGATATGCCTGGAAGCAAGATCTCAACAGACTGAGAAAAATGCTTCCAAGAAGTGAGTTTGCAGCTTCTTTCATGCATTTGGAGTTAATGAGGGAATGCAAGGAAGATTTCCTGCAGGTGGGAGAAAGCAAGGAAAGGATTGGATTGCAGAACAGTTAACAAGATTATGTGTCCTCCCGAGGGTGGTCATGCTTTAGAAGGAAGGGTCTGAAAAGAGGCATTGCAAAAGTATGTTGACTCAGATGACCAGAAACAATGGACTGGCCTTGCTTAAGGCAAAGACAAACCTTTTACTAAATAAGTTATATGCCTAGGGTGTGACTACCTCCCATGACCTGCGTAGTCTGGAATTTATTAGCAGATCACCTTGTGAGGTTACTTTCCACAGAATCCCTTTTTCATCCACAAGA
>NW_006442491.1:14680250-14686918 GCF_000325575.1 Pteropus alecto | reverse complement strand
GGTGGTGGGGGCCGGTGCCGGGAGCAAGTGACCAAAACCCAAAACAGGCAATTACAGGAAAGTATGATCAATGCTACAATATGAAAAAGATAAGTGTGAGATGCTCTGAGAAATGGATTAAAGGCTGGGAACTGCCAGCAGGCCTTTCTCTCTCTTTACTTTTTCACAATACTTACTCTTCCCCTTCCTCACTGTATGTTCATATCAAAGGAAATGGGAACTAAAGAATGACATATAAACTGAATTTCCTGAACACTCAGGCTCCTACTCACTTTTTATGTTTTTTTTAATGTAGACATTCATTTTAAACATTTTAAAAATACCTTTAGCATCCACCAAGCGCATTTTAACAGTAATCCTTCTCTAGAAATTGCTCAAACCAGCCATGTTCCTGCAGAAAGCTTTAATAGCTGGGCGCATGCCCTCAGTAAAGATGGCTACTCTACCATCTATTGCCCTTGCTCGCCTTTAGCAAAGATGGTTCCAGTGACTTCCTTTCGAACTTCTTTTCCCATAACAAATATGGCGCCTCCACTTCCGTATTCCGGCGTGCTGCTGTTTCAGGGCGGTGAGTGTTAAGTGGTGACTTTTCGAAGCAGGTTGTCTCTGTCACTCAGAAATGCCTTGGGATTGGGAGCTGGGAGGGGGTTCTCACAACGCTTCAGGTCATTTTCTCACAATTGGGAAGTTATGGCCGCTTCCTCTGACACACTTTCAGTTTCCTGCCCATCCACCCCTTCCCTTCCTCCACCCTAACATGCGATCTCTGCAGCTTCTGCCGCCTTGCCTTTGGGGAACCCCCAGAATTTGCAGGCAGTGTGTGTGGATGAGCTTAGCTGCCGCTTCTTTTATTTTTTTTTAAAACAGCTTTGTTGAGACGTAATTCACGTACAATAAAATTCACCTTTTTAAAGGTTTAATGACGTGGGGCTTAGGATAGAGACGGCCCCAATTGGGGCATGTTGTCTTGTTTATTTATTTATTTATTATTTATTTTTTATGGTGACATTTGACATTGGTTAACAAAATTCAATACGTTTCAGCTGTACACTTTGACAATAAGGTAAATATATATTTACACTGTGTTCACCCATAGTTAGATTTCTTTCTGTCACCACATTTTTGACCCCCTTTACCCAGTCTACCTCCTCCCTTCCCCCACATCCTACTCTCTGGTAAGTAACCACTAGTCTATAGTCCATGTGCATGAGTCTCTGTTTATTTGTCTTGTTCATTTGTTGCTTTTAGGTTTATATCCCACATATAAGTGATATCATGTGATTTTCAACTTTTTCTGTCTGGCTTATTTGCCTTGCATGATTATCTTGAGGTCTATCCATGTTGTCTCAAATTACAGTATTTCATCTCTTATGGCTGAGTAATATTTCATTGTATATATGTACCACAGCTTCTTTATCCAATAATCTATTGTAGGACACTTCAGTTGCTTCCCTGTCCTGGTCTCTGTGAATAATGCTGTTATGAACATTGGTGGGCAAATATCTTTCGATATGAGTTTTCAAGTCTTTGGGGTAAATACCCAATAGAGTGGTCGCTGGATCATATGGTAGATCAATTCCTTGTTTTTTGAGGAACCTCCATCCTATTTTCCATAGTGGCTGTACCAATTTGCAGTCCCACCAGCAGTGTAGGAGGGTTCCTTTTTCTCCGCATCCTCTCCAACATTTGTTATTACTTGTCCTGTTGATTATAGCTATTATAACAGGTGTGAGGTGGTATCTCATTGTGGTTTTGATTTGTATCTCCCTAACAGCTAGCAATGTTGAGCATCTCATGTTGTCTTGTTTAACACTAGCTTCTTTCATTAACTATGATGTTTTCAAAGTTTGTCTTTGTATCATGTATCAGAATTTCATTCCTTTAATGCTGAAAAATATTTCATGTGTGCATATACCATATTTTATTCATCCATTCATTAGTTGATGGACATTTGGATTGTTTTCACTTGTCTATTATGAATAAAGCTGTTATGAACATTTGTGTAGGGTTTGTGTGAGCATATGTTTTTATTTCTTGAGCATATTCCTAAGAGTGGAATTGCCTGGACAAAGTATAACTCTATTTAACCTTTGAGACACCACCAAACTGTCTTTCAAAGTCCCTGTACCATTTTGCTTTTTTGTATGCGGATATCTAGTTATTTCAGTGTTGAAAGACAGTCTTTTCCCCGTAGAATTGCCTCAGCACCTTGTGTAAATCAATTGATGAATAGAAAATTTTCCACAGAAGATGTACAAATGGCCAACAGACACACGAAAAGATGCTCAACATCACTATCATCAGAGAAATGCAAATTAAAACCACAATGAGATATCACCTCAAACCTATCAGAATGACTATTACCAAAAAGACACTAAATAGCAAGTGTTGGTGAGTATGTAGAAAAAAGGGAACTCACATGCACTGTTGGTGGGAATGTTAAATGGTGCAGCCACTATGGAAAACAGTATGGAGTGTCATCAAAAAATTAAAAATAGAACTACCATATGCTCCAGCAATTCCACTTCTGGATATTTATCTGAAGAAAATGAAAACACTAATTCAAAAAAGATATACTCTATGTTCATTGCAATATTATTTACAATTGCCAAGATATGAGAGCAACCTAAGTTTCTATCAAAAGATGAATGGATAAAGAACATGTGGTATGTATATAGAATGGGATACTACTCAGCCATAAAAAAGAATGAAATTTTGCCATTGTGGCAACATGGATGGACCTAGAGGGTATTATATTAAGTGAAATAAGTAAGAGAAAGACAATTACTATATGATTTTACTTACATGTGGAATCTAAAAGGCAAAACAAATAAAACAGAAACAAACTCATAAACAAAGAACAAACTGATGGTTACCAAAGTAGAGGGAGGTGGGGGATGGGAAAATAGGTGAAAGAGATTAAGAGATATAAACTTTGTGTTATAAAATAAGTCACAAGGATGTAATGTAAAGCATATGGAATATAGTCAATAATGTAATAACTTTGTATGGTGACAGATGGTTACTAGACTTATGGTGATTATTTCATAAGGTATATAAATACTGAATCACTGTGTTGTATACTTGAAACTCATATAATACTATATGTCAACTATACTTCCATTAAAAAAATCAATTGAGCATAGATATAAAATTTTATATCTGGACTCTCCATTCTATTCCATTGACCCATATGTCCAACTTTTTGCCAATACTACACAGTTTTGATTACTATGGCTTTTCAGTAAGTTTTGAAATTGGAAATATGAGTCTTCTAACTTTGTTCTTTTTCAAGATTGTTTTGGCTATTCTGGGTCTCTTGCATTTCCATATGTATTTTTTGAAACCGTTTTTTTCAAATTTTTGCAAAAAAATAAAAAGAAGCCAACTGAGATTTTGATAAGAATTACATTGATCTGTAGATCAATTTGGACAGTATTTTCATTATAATATATTGTATTCTATTCCATGAACATAGAGTATCTTTCCATTCATTTAGATCTTTGGTTTCTTTCAACATTTATTTTGTAATTTTCAGTGTACATACTTTACACATTTTTTATTAAATATATTTCTAAATATTTTATTTTTTGATGCTATTGTAATGGAATTTGTGTTCTTTTAATTTCAATGTAATTTTTATATTGCTAATATATATAAATATATGGGCTCTGCAGCTCATCCTCCATCTCCAATTGGACTTCCTTGAGGCTTAGCTCAAGACTTTCTCTTCTTTATTTATGTACACACACACACACACACACACACACACACATATTTTAGAACCATTTGAGAGTATGCTGCAGACATCATATTCTCCTACCAATATATACTTGAGGAGCATTGCCGAAAAATAAGGACATTCCCTTAGTCATCTGGTTTTTGGTAAAACTGGGAGCAATTTGGGCATGTTGAAAAATTTAAGTGAAGATCTAGTGGAACAGAAGTGAGAGAGGGGATTGTCATTGCTGAAGGCTTGTAGATAAGTCCAGAGAGTGGAATCTAAGGCCTAGGTGGAGGGGTTGGTCTTTGCCAGAAGAGGGACAGCTTCCTGTTGTAAGGAGAGGTGAAGAGAGGTGACACAGTGTGCAGATATGGGAGCCTCGTTATGCTTGATATGGGAGTTGAAGAAGTTCCTCTTTGCTGGGTTATGTTTTCTCTGTCGATTAGGAAGTGAGACATTCTATTAAAAGAGGAGGAAGGTGTGGGATGGGGAAAGTCTGAAGTGAAGAAGACTGGAGAAAACATGAAAGAGTCAAGGAGAGTGGGAGAGGGAGTTATGAGATCGACATCTCAGGATTCATTTGGCCAGATAGCTTATTCCGGGTTGGTGCTCATTCATTAAGAGCAAGCCAGTTCTACCCTATTCAGTGACTCTCATGACCAGCACATGGGGAGTGTGTAGATAGTTGAGTTCATCTAGTCTGCAGTTTTGACAAAAGGGTATGATGAAAAGACAGAATGGGCAGGGAAAGGACATTTAGGGTATTAACCAAATTATGGATCATAGAAGATATTGAATAAGGGTGAAAGAAGCAAGATGGCTACTGGATGGGAAATAGAGGGGCAAATGTACTGGAGGTAGGCTAGGAAAACAGGATCTTGTAATTTGTTTTTTGATTATTATTCTTTCGCTTATAAAAGCCAGCCATCAGAGCACACATACTGTAATAAGTAGTTTACATGCATTAATTTTATATAATTCTTATGAGAACTCTATAAGGTAAGCAAGCATAGTCATCAACCCATTTTTATAGATGGGAAACAGGATAAGTGAGTTACTCAAGGTGACATAGCTAAAAAGTGACAACAGGGGTTCAAACCTGAGTCTCTCTAACTCGTGACTCTGCACATGTCTGGACATTTCTGCGGAGCTTCTCAGCTGTGTTCCCTGCTTCACTCAGCTAACAATGAAAATGCAAATTGGTCGTGCCACACACCTGCTCAAAAGCTTTTATTATATTGACATTTAAATGGAAATATGTGTAAAAATAAGATGAATTGATGGATGAATAGAGAGTGGGATAGATGGGTAGTTATGTGATAAGGAAAATCATAATAAAATGTTAATTGTGAAATCTAGGCCATAGCTTTATGGATGTTCATTGGATAATTCTTTCTACTTAATGCTTGAAAACTTTCCTGTAAAATATTGGGAAGGAAGAGCCTTAATTTAAAAAAAAAAAAAAAGTAAATGAAGTTAAATCACTTCTTTGTGGACCCCGATTGACCTGTATTTTAGGTCTGTAAGAATCTGTAGAGTAATGGAGGAAAGACTATCTTCTTTTGGTGAGCAGATTTTTATGTACTAAGAGACTTCTGGTGCCTGCAATCCCAGACATCCTATACTCTCCAGTATCGTAAGAGAATACATTGTATAGTCAAAGCACTTTTGAGAGGAAAATATGCACTTCTGGAGAAGGAAGTTGAACCACATAGAAAGTTTTAGGGCAAAAGATAATCATTGTATTTTACTTGCCAGCATAGGTGGTTTCAGACCATAAGAAGGGTCTCATCTGTCTTTATTACTTGCTTTTTCCTGTACAAATTCACTGAATCCCAAATAATGTGTTTTACATGCACAGATACTTACAGTAAAAAGGATTCTGCCTTTCAGTAGCCATTTGTTTTCTTTTTTTGTTCAAATGCCCAGTTTGGAATGTATTTCACATTTAATATAAGTGATTTTAAAAGAAAAGGTAGCTATCACATCAATGTGCTATTTGTTTTTTAAAAAGGATTTCTTTTGTTTCATATCATTAATGGTAGATTATTGTTTTCAAGGCACCTTTGCAGGACAACCTGGATGTCATTCATTGACCTATTTGTTCCCTACCAGAAGCCACCAGAGCAGTGTTTGGTAACATGAAGGGAGAAGGAGGAGCCACCAATGCCTGCAGCAGAGGTGTTTGCTGAAATTTCAGGCTTGGTTGGCTAATATAGCACATGTGAAAAGACAAGGTGTTCTTTCTTTGGGAACCTCGATCATGCCACTTCTTTCAGAAGCAATCAGCTGATGTCTTGGCTCACTCTCTGCCCAAGTGAATGTTCACAACAGCATGTGACTGGGTGTCCTCAAACAAGAAGAATCTTGCCAGGCCTCTCTTTTGATTTGTTTTTATCCACCTCTTATCTTTGCCTGATCAAGTCACAGCGTGGGGACTGTGCAGACATAGGAGGCAGAGAGGCCACGGAGCTGGGTTCATGCTAGCTTGGTACTTTACAGGTGGATTTCCTTGGGCAAGTTACTCCTCTTTGTATCTGGGTCTGACTGTCTGGCTGTAAATGAGGATAATCATAGAATTACTTGCTTCATAGGGCTGTTGCAGATGAAGCTCATTGTACAATGCCTGGCATTCAATGACCACTTGATAAATGTTAACTACTCATTATTATTATGCCATTTATGCTATTCTGAAATTGCTTCTTTCATTTAAACATGCATCTTTGAGTTCTTTCGAGTTCTATCATTTTAACAGCTGCGTAGTATTCTATAATTTGGAATACTGTCTTGTCCCAAACCCATTCCTTCTATCTTCTCTAACTCAGTTGATTAATACAACTCAGTCGCCGAAGCTGCAACTTCTTATTGTCTCTCAGATCTCTTTAACTCCTGTATCCATTCAATTATTAAATTCTACTCTCATTTTCCTTCCTAAATATGTCCT
>NW_006442491.1:14640704-14680201 GCF_000325575.1 Pteropus alecto | reverse complement strand
TCTTTTACTTGGACCACTGCCAGTGAATAAACTCCTGTTGCTTCTGAGATTGTCTGCCACTGGGCTCAGGCCCTGCACACCCACCCGCTACCCAGCTGCCAAATCTGCAGATCTGACCATGTAACTTCTCTGCATGGTGCATGGTGGCCTATGGAATGCATGACATGTGGTCTTGGCTATAATAAGATTTATTGGTGACAGCAGCTCATGATGAAGTGAGTAACAGAAGATTCAGGATCTCCCCAGGCCCATAGTTACTTTACAGAGAGATGGGCGGGGATGGCTATACTGCAAAGAGCCCCCCACTAGAGAATACAGCCCACAGGAGGATATAGAATCAGGAAGGGTCAGAAACACCTCATTTTTGACAAGAAACGTCTAAACACTGAACACAATAAGCCACCATCATAGTCTTCAGAGCTCAGCTAGAGTGTTTACATATCCAAGTTGCTGATGGCAGCCAGGCCTTAAAGGCTGGTCCTTCCCAGAGCTGGCCAGGAAAAAAAGGTTGTCCCAGCCTAGACCACAGGGTCTGTCCCTCCGCAGTTACCCAGTGTGTGACTGTTCCTTGACTCTGACTTTAAACTCCTGACACTCCATGCCACTTGCGGTTGCCCAAGCTAGTTCCTCTGGTGTTCACGCTGTCCCCTGGCCATGGGCCAGCCTGCCGTATGCTTAGGGATAACCTCCTCCAGAAAGCCTGCTGCTCCTTTCTGGGTTTCGTACTTCTTGTCATTGTGTTAACCTGGTATGTCTCTTTGTTTGGGTACCCCGAACTGTGAACAACTTGAAGGAAGGGTCTATCATAGTCACCTTTGTATCCTCAGGGCCTGGCACCGGCTTGGCATGTTAAATAATTGGCTGAACTCATGTTTGAGTAGGCCACAGAGGAAAATGCCAATCACCTATAATCTCACTATGCAGAAATTAAACTACTGAATTAATTACCCCTGAAATTAATTTAAGATATACCCTTCCAGATTTTGTTTTTCTAGCTGTAGATCTATACATTTCATACATACATACATCCCACATATGATATTTTATTTTATCTGGCTCAAACTCTACTAATTGTTTTAAAATCTTTTTCCATTGAGTACCTCATGAACAGTTTCTCTTCTCATTAAACACTCCTGTAGCCCTTGAATTATAGTGCTGCACAGTATTTCATCTTTATAAGAAACACAGCTTATTTTCCAGCTGAAGTTATTAATGATTTCTTTCTGTAATAATAGTGTTTGTTTCTCATGATGAAGAAAACATGGTAAACAAACCTGGGTCTGAAGTAAAGGCAAGGAAGACTATTAATAATGGGAAAGTATATTATCCTGGTTCTACTGTGGTCTGGCCTTTAAGGTTCTGGGGCTTTAGTTTTTCAAGCCGGCAGCTGCTATAAAGGAGGCTTCTCTTATGCAATGCCTTTTGTGTTGAATTGTTTAATTTTTCTGTGGCAGGACTATGGCGACCCAGGAAGTCACTCCAGGCAGCCAGTCAGAGGAAAGCAGTGTTTTAGACCTGCCATCAGCTTGTGACATAAGAAACTACATGCTGCAGAGACCCAGCCAAGAGGCCCACAGCGAGGCTTTTCTTTCTGTGGAGGCCCTTTCTATTCCTACCTCTTCTGATGTGGAACCAGGTAAGAAGCAGAGTTTAAAACAAACTACCATAAAAACAAAAACAAAAACCTTAGCATATACGGGTATGTGATAGTTTGTTTCTCTTCTAATGGCAGATCTCTGTGGGATGATTCATTGTCTCAGGTAGACAAACATTTCATCTAAACAAAACTGTGGGGAGAGACTTCAGAGGACAGGCCTCCCCAAGTAACTACCACAAGGAGCTGTTTCCTAGAGACCTTTTTTTTGATTTGCATTCCTTTCTGATCTCCATCCAAATGCATTTAGAGGCAAGAGAACACTTGGTTCAACAGGGATAGAGTAGAGTAGAACTGGTTTTTGTTTTGTTCTTTTTTTTTTTTTTTTTTTAAGGCGAGGCAACCTTTGGTTGACCTCATAGATTGTAAGGACCTTGTCAGTTTACAATCCCTTATTTTTTTATTTTTTACACCTACAGCACCTAGGCTTCCTAGGTGATCTCCCATCCAAGTACTAACCAGGCCCAATCTTGCTTAGCTTCCGAGATCAGACAGGATCGGGCTTGTTCAGGGTGGCATGGCCGTAGTGTTTTGTTCTTTTAAAACTTCAGAAAATAGCAATGTGGGCCAGTTATGTGTTATAGGTATAGTAATAGTAATAGGGACCTTAGTATTCCTCTTATGAAGTATATTCTGTATTTAGGTAACAACTTGTCTACAAATTTCCCTTACTAAATTACCACAGAATCTGTTATTTAAGTGTAATGATAATTCCTTGACGTAGTTGGTGACCATTTCCAGTTGCAAAGCCCATCTCTTCCCCATTCATTGCCCAATCCAGACCTGGAGGTCCACAGACTTGGATTCAAAGCTCTGCCACTTACTGGCTGTGTGACTTGAGGCATGTTTCTTAACCCCTTTGAGCTCCAAAATCATCTACAAAATGGTGATTGAGTGCTTGCCCCATGGAGTTACGCTGACTCTGGAAACAATGTAAAGTACCTGTCATTGTGTTTGCCATACATTGGTACTCAATTATTATTATTTATTATGATTATTGTTGTTATTGTTATTAATATTAAGAAACCCAAATATATATTTTTAACTTAGGTCCTAAAAAATGTATGCCTTAGTGATGATGAATTTAGTGTTGGCAGTAAGTAGGATGTGTATCTGTCATTGTCTTCAAGAAGTCTATGAAAAAATTTTTTTTGTAAATTCCCTCGTGATTTTCAGAACAAAGTAATCAGGATCAGTTGGCCTCCTATTTAATTCAGTTCCTGATCGAGGATAGATTATGCCTTATCCTTTTTCTTTCTAGATTCAAAGTCTTAGTTTATTTAACCTTTCCTCTTCCCCCTCCTATCCTGCTGCCTCTTAATTACTTTCCATCCCTAAAACTGATTTCGTTCATCATATCTGGTTATTGCAGCACTTCCTGAAACAAGTGGGCGGATGAAGAGAACTTTAGAAGTGTTGTTCTATTGAAACACTTCGTGTCATGGCTCTGTTCTTCCAGAGAATTATATGGACTCAGTTTTTAATTTTTATTGCCTATTGGGCGAATAATCCATAGGAAAGCAATTGTTATTATTTTGAATTTGGTTGGCAGTTCTAAAACAAGAAGCATATTGAAATATTTATATTGGAGTATTTGTTAAAAATCTAGACATTTTATGCAAAAAATTAAAAAAAAGGTTCTTTCCTAAACCCTTACAAAGGTCTAAACATGGGAAGGCACACTCAAATGCTAAGACAACAATTTTCCATAACATCAGTCATGATAGTGCTGGGTCAGACTGTCTGGCTTGAATTCTGGTTTTGCTGCTTCTTGTAGTTTGAACTTGGGCAAGTCACTTTATCTCTGCGTGTTGGTTTCGTCATTTGCAAGAAATAATAACACCTACCTCATTGTGGGGAGGCATAATGAAGCTGAATGTGTGTGATATACAGTGCCTGGCACACGGTGAGCTCACAGAAATCCAACTCCTTATGAGTTCAGCACCTGGGCCACTCAACACACCACCGTACTGACAAGGCTCCCTTAGCACTCATGACCTCTCACCTCAGTGGACCCTTCGTGTTGCCCACCCATCACACACCATTTTCCCAGCATGTTTACTCTCCTGCCCTCCTGGATGACTGTTTCATATCTTCTCCTCTCTTTGCAAAACTCCATTACCTCCTCCTTTAGCCTTTCTCTCAGCTGATGACCTCGTGAGCTGACTTCCTCTTTCGTAAGAAAACAGAAGCGATCAGAAGAGAATCACCCACTCACACGCCACATCCACCAGCTTCTTTCTCTCCCATTCCTCTCTTATCCTTCACTTCTGCACTAAATCCTGTCCTCTCTTATCTACTCAAGGTCATGGCATCACTGATTCCCCACTCTACTGCATCACTGATTCCCCACTCTACTGGTCATTCTCATGATCATGAGAATCATGAGAATGACCACTGATTCCCCACTCTACTGCATCACTGATTCCCCACTCTGCTGGTCATTCTCATGATCATAAAAACATGCTGTAATATCTCCCATCTTAAAAAAAAAAAAAAAGGTCCACCCTAGACCCCAAGTTCTCCTCTAGTTACGGTCTTGTTTCTCTGTTCCTTCCTACAGAAAACCCCTTAAAAGAGTCACCTACACCTACCTTCTCCAATTTCTCTCCTCCCAGTTCCTCCAGCCAGGCTTCTATCACCATCACTCCATGAAAATAGCTCCTGTCAAGGCCACTGATGACCTCCACGTTGTCGAATCCAATGGGCACTCCTCAAGCCTTATCCTTTTTGATCTGTCAGGAACATTTACACAGTCGACTTTTCCTCTTTGAACTCTTTCCTCACTGGGCTTTCTGGGAGGCAAGCTCTCAAGGTTCTGTTCTTACTTTACTGTCAATTTGTTCTCAGTCTCCTTTGCTGGTTTCTTCTTGCCTCTCTAGCCTTTTTATTATTGGAGAGCCCCAGGGCTGAGTCCTCAGATCTCTTCTGTATTATCACTCACTTCCCGAATGATCTTATGTAGTCCAGAAGACTTAAATGCCCTCAGGACCCTGCTGAATCCCATATTTCTCTCTCTCGCTTGGATTTCTAGCTTGGCAATTAGACCATCTGTGTACTTGACATCATCACTTAGATTTCTATTAGACCTCTTAAGTCTGACACATCCTAAACCAAATTCCTAACACCTTTACTTCATTCCCCAGTTCGTTCGCCGTCACATACACAATCACACCTGTTATTCGAGGCTCTCTCATCTCAAAAAAGCACTTGCATCCTCTGTTTACTTAGGCAAAAACCTAGGAGTCATCCTCAACTTCTTTCTTTCTCTTGAACCTCACATCCGGTTTATCAGCAAATCCTGTCAGCTCTACCTTCAGAATAAATCTAGAATCTAAACAGTTTTTGCCATCTTTACTGACACCACCCTGCCCCAAGCCACTATCATCTGTCTTCTGGATTATTGTTACATTCTCCTAACTAACTTTTTCCACACTTGTCCTTATCCTCCTACAATCCCTTCTCAGAACAGCAAGGATCCTTTTAAAATATAAATCAGATCATGCTAGTCATTGGTACAAAACTCCCTGTGGCTTCTCTCTGACTCAGAGCGAAAGCAAAAGCGCTTACCTGGCACCCGTGCCTTCTAGGCCCTGGACCCGCCGCCACCTCTCTGATTTCTTCTCCTACTGTTCTCCCCACCCTCACTGGGCAGAGCCTCACCTCTTCCACACCAACCGTGTCCCTTAGGCCTGCGTGCTCACCCTTCAGGGAGGCCCACCCACCTCCTGTGTGTAAGAGCCAGCTCCTGCTGACGTTCCTTCATTGTATCCTTTCGCAGCTTTATTCTTCACCACAGAGCTAGTGCCATTGGACACCCTATGTATTTGATTGTGGTAGCAGGGACCATGGGCCCAGGCTTAAACCTAACCTGTAAAGGATTCCCCATTTCACCTCGTAGTTGCCTCTGGCTGTGGGCCTATCACTGACCTGCTCTTCCCAGCCATGCTTTGTCAAGGTGTTGCCTATACACTCCTTCATCTCATGTTTGTTCCTCATTCCTGGGCACATGACCTCCAGCCCCACTGCCCACTGGTCTAAGCCTTCTCTTGCTCAGGTGCCAGTGACCTTCCCCCGAGGCTAAACCTAATGGGTACTCCTCTGCCCTTATATGCTCACTGCTATATCACTGTTCGTGCCCTGGAGGACATTAGTGGCAAGGGATGTGAGACTTAAGAGTATTTCTAAGAAACCAATGGGTTCATAAGAATCTGAGAGTATTAGTCTGAAAAAGTTCGGAAACCTTAGTCATCTTAGTCTGGGTACCCAAAGGTAGGTGAGGCCAGGCTATATTTGTCTAAATAAACAGAGATCAGCTGTCCCGAAATGACCAACTAGCCAATTCTTATGAAGTGCTGCTGGAGTAAACAACTTGTCACCTAAGCCAGGCATGGGATTACGAACCTCCCTCCCTCCAGCCATCCTGATAACATAAGGCAAGAGACCCTCACCCCAGAAAGGTCTTCCCCAAACACCGTTTCCATCCCATTTCCCTAAGAGCCTTTGAGATTTCATTGCATGCTTCCACTTTCCTGCCAACTCCAGTCAAAGGTCCTGTGCCTCATTTTCAGGACTCTGTTATCTGGTGTCTGGGGTATTTGTTCAAAATATTTAACAACCGATTCAGCGGTATTGCAATATTTTAATAACTGGCAAAGCTGTCCAGGTGCACACTAGCCAAATAGAGGCCCCTGCTGGTATCTAATTACTCGTTAACACAGGCCTGCTGTTCCTGCTAGGCCCGTTTTTATGCTGAGTCAGACCTTAATGCCTCAGCTGAGCTGCACTGTTCCCCAATTTAAAATGGGCTCCCTTCTCCCTAGTCAGCTCCAGCTCACTCTAGAGACTGCTGAATTGAATCCATCCTTTAGTCCCGAATACATACTTGTTGATGGACTTGAAGCTTCTGCTTCTGAGAGACGTTTTTCCTTTCTCTTTTGTTACTGGGCTCAAGGAAAGCATAGAGTAAACAACGGCAGTCCCAAGCGAAATGGGAAATGGTCCTGGATTAAACCTCTGAGAAGCCACGTCCCAAAGGCTTCTTGGAGGTTCAGTCCTGTGTGCGTTACTATAGCTTGATAAACTCTGGGCAGCTCATGTGGCATACCTCATCAGGACTTTCTGAGACATTTGTCCTGGAGAGCACCCAAGATACAGTCTAATACAGGACAAAGAGTTTCTCTCAAGTTGCTTAGATATTACAATGTGGAGGTGGGAAATCTTAGCTTTTTCCTCAAACTTGAACGTCTAAGATCAGTTGTTGGAGAAACAGGTTGAATGTATGCAGCCATTTGAGTGTTAAACACAATGAGTCTTTGATGATAAAAGACCCTAGCTAATAGATAGGTATAAGTTTAGAGTAAATAGTGCTTTAATGCCCCCTTACTCTTTTGGAATCTGTCAACATTACATCCTCAAAGGCCATTTTAAAATCTGTATATTAAAGCATCTCATACAAGGAATTTGATATTTAAGAGTAGATAAATACGTCTTTTTTTCCTTTCAATGATGCATGTGGTATCTGTTTGTAAATCTAGAAAATTTTATTTTCATAAGAAATGATAAGCTCTTAAATCCAAAATTGCAAAATAGAATTTATGTAATTCTGGATGTGTTGTTGTTGTTTTAAAGAAGAGTAAGGGTATATTTTAGACATGTAAATAATTTTAAAGTTAATTTCTTTATAGGTGCATTAAATGATATTCAACCTTGTGCCTAATGACCTAGCACCCTCTAAACTGGACCTAAGATTCTGAGGGAGGGAGAGGAAGAGACTGATGAACCAATTCTCTGAGAAATCATACAACAAAATCCGGTACTTTCTATTACATATCAGGTTGATGGGTTTTATTCGGAAAGTTTGAGTATTCTGTATAGCAGTACATCTCTGAACTTGTTACCACTTCCTGGATGGAGTTATGCAGGTTTGATTTTATTTTGAGTCAGCCATCTAGACTTAATTTTCAGTTCCAGAATGGGATTTTGAACTTTTGCTTGCTACTGTTGGAAGGCAGCAGTGTGTCCTAATCGTGTGGCCCAAGCAGTGAAGGATAAACTATAAGAATATATGATTAAGGCCCACAGAGTTAGTAAATGTCATAGCTTCTGGGCCAGTGGTTTTCAAACTGTGCTCCAGGCAGCCCTTTAGGAGCTATAGGTTCAGGAAGTACTGAGCTTATGGAGACCATAGACTCTCCACTTTTGCTCATCCATATCAGCTTATTTACCTTATGGGCTGCCAGATGAGGATTTATTAGAAAAAAAGATGTCAGGGCCAAAAAGAGTTTAAAAACCACCAAGCTCACCTAGTTGTCTCATTTTCTACAATGGTAGGTTGAACCCCAAGATTATGAAGAAAATCACCAAAGTCATGGAATGACCTGGCAACTCCTATTTCCTAGTTGTCTCTCTGTACAGACTACCACTAATCGTGACTTTTTTGTCCCTTAAAAAAAAAAGTCTCTATTTTAGACTGCTAAATCATAGATAACAGCAAATAGTCATTAGCGATGATAATAGTTTAAGCATAGACTTATTTTTAAAGGCTCAAGAATGCTATTTGCCATCTGTGACATCTCTCATCACTCCTTACTTTTGAGTTTCAAGGGTACCTGCTGTGGGAAAAGAGACTTGTTTACTTCTGTGTACTCTGCCTGCAGTTACAGTTTTAAAAAGAAATCCCAACAAAGTTGAAAAACAGGCTGTATTCCAGTTTGAGAGCCACACCTACAGGCATTTATCTTTTCAATCCAGGTGAATAGCAGTGCCCACATGGTCTGACCCAATAGCTTTCCTCCAGGGCTTCTCCAAGTGAACATTTATTATGCTTGTCACTCAGTTGTGTCTTCTTAAAATATAAGAAAACAGCTTGATTAAAATAGTCAAACATACATCATCACTACTATCATTCACTGTTATATATTTGTGGGACAAAGAAGACTATACACAATTAAGAGAAGACAGATTAATAGTGTATCATTTATTGTATACTTACATTCCAGCCCCTGTGCTATGCATTTTATATGTACTCTTCCTTCGGATTCTCACATTCACCTGCAAGAAATGAATACTATTATAATTTCAATGTTACCCAAGAGGAAATAGAGCCTTGGAGAGGTTACATATTAATATGTTACCCAAAGAATGGTGGTAAGCTGAGACTCAGATCTGGGTCAGGCTGACTTCAAAGGCAGAGCTTTAAAAGAAATACAAACATCCAGGTATGAGTCAGTACTAAGTAGTAAGTTGAAGTCAAATATTTAGTTACCTCTTTCAGTCTCTGCTAGATTCTTTCTGCTAACTCTGAATATCTTCAATATCAGCACCCTCTCAGGGATGACCAGGACTCTGGTTCATTTGACCAGCATTGTATCCACTGCCCATTGAGTTCCCTTCTGAACCCTGTTGTTGAAGAAGCTCTAATCGGAGAGAGGGCATTGCCTTCTCCGTTAAATTTCTCACACCAGGTAGGATCCAACTTCTTGTATTAAAATCAAGGGAAGAAAACAAGCCAGGAATTTTAACTGTTTGCCGGAATGAATGGAACCCTTAATAACTTCTCCTGTCCAAAAAAAATATTTTCTCACCTAGACTGGGAACTCTTCTAATTCTTGGTTCTTTGCCCTTTGAAGTCGTAAATCATGATTTTTGTCTGCTGAGTGGCTGCCTTTTGCAGACCAGCAAGCTCCCTGTTATTGAAACATAACTTTTAAGGGTAAATCCTTTTTAATTCATTACTGGGCCCCTCCTATTTGCCTGTCAGGGTTCATGCTTTGTTCTCTGCTTTATCTAATTGCAGTGCTTACAACTCTTGCCTTCTAAACCTAGGCCCTGACATGTGAGTAGAGAATAGGGGTGCAGTGCCTGGCACATAGTAGGTGCACGCTCAGTAAAGGCTGGTTGAATGAATAAATGAAAAATACAATAAGTGTAATTTGATAATACCCTGATTATGAGTTTTAACTTTATCATCACATTTAAGCTGTGATTGATCTTATGTATACTTTAGGATAAGATAATTTCTAAGTTAAATAAGTATGTATGTTTACATAAACCCTGCAAATTTGCTTAACTCCCATTGGGGAAGTCTTTAGGCTAGTCCAAACTGGCCTCTCTCTAAAGCCTGTGGCTTTTTTTCTTTATAAAAAAAAACAGCAGAGAAATGAACATCTGTGAGGAGATACGATGCTTCTGGGGGTAAAAAATTATCACGACATTTCCCTGAAGAAAGCATGTTTCTAGTGAAGTTGTTTCTCTATTTGTTCAGCAAATATTTCTCTAATTATGCTGTGTGAGATTATGGCTGTAAGCGTAACCCTAAAGACTGATTTTTAAAGCAATGGTCTTAAGAAAACTGGATTCTGATCACATTTTATAACATTAAAAAACAAACAAGCAAAGAGGTATAGTTCCATTTCTTCACTATATATTCAGCAGTTACGTGCAGAATTTTCTTTTACAAAGAGCTCTTGGAAAATATTAGGGAATCTTAGGCACAGTGTAAATAAAAAGATGGGGAAGTTACTCATGGGCAAATGCCATTTTAGAAGCAGAGTTTGGGAGAGAATGGATTAAGATACTATGCCATGTTTTTAGTCAATGATACCTAAACTGGGGCTTTGGGTCTAGGGTCTGAGAGGTGCCTGCCGTCTCTTGCCGCCGGGCAGTGTGTGAGTCTACTGCCCTCTAGTGACTACTTTTTACATATTCTTGGGCCTTACTAAGAAAGCAATGAGTTTAAATGTAACAGATGTATAAAAGATCTGTCATTTATTCTTGCAGAGTTTTGTGCCTACTAGGGATCAGACTTAAAACTGTTGGAGATTATTTTACTCTTTTGAAATTGGAGAAGCTAATTTGTCTTAAGGCCAGCAATGTCAGGTCTCGTTACTGTTCGTATGTCCTACAACTTGAGGACCCCTTTTAATTACCTTGCTTGATTGATTGCAGGCTAGAGAATGATGTCTGGTTTTTCTCTAGTAAAAGTTGCACTTTTTTTTTTTTTAACGAAGATAAGACCAAAGGATTTAAATTTTTCTTTATTTGATGAAATTATAGTAGCCTTAAAGGGTAATGAAATTTTAAAAATCTTTTGAGATTTCTAATCTGACATGATGGCATAGTCTCATTTCTCCCTGCTTCTTCCTGCTAAGTACAACTATAAACCCTGGAAACATAAGAGGCAACCAAAGTTTGGAGAAATTTCCCAGGAAGGTGGTAAGAGGAAAGTAAGTTGGTTCAGGGTCCTAGGACTGAAGGAGCAACACAGAAGCAGGGTGTCTTATGTCCACCTACACAACAGAATAAGGTGACCAGGACCCCATGCATCCTGACCTGCAACCTAGCAACAAGAAGGGGCCCAGATAGGCTCATTTCTCCCCAGGATTGACCAGTTGTTCATCCAACATCACCAGGCTAAGCCAAAAAGGGGATTGATAGGAGACCCAAAACAGTATGTAGTCATGGGATGCGCTCTCCTCCATTGGGTCTGAGACTTCTCTCCCCGGCTCAGCCTGACTTAGGTGGCCAGGAGGCACAAACAAGGGGATTCTGCCAATGCAGCAAGTGATCCAAGCCTAGGAAGCACCTTTGTCTCCATGGGCCTGAGACTCCCCTCCCCTACACACATTCACTGCGGCAGCTGGGGAATAGCTGGCAACACTGGAAAAGGGAATCCCACCTAAACAAGCAGCCTTGCCTGGGAAGCCTCCTCCCAGGGGGTCCGAGATCTCCCTGCTCCACCAAAAGACACCATAGGCCAGGCCAGTCCCTCAGGCAGCCCCAACAGGGACCTGTGGGAGCAGTACCAGATCAACCACGTAGACCAAAACAAACAGCAAAGCCTCTGAAAATTAAACTGTCACTGGAACCACAGCTCACAAAAGTAGGCCATGGTCTGTGTGGTAAACCTAAACAGAGTGGCTGCATGCTAAAGTAAAGAATTTAAATAGGACCAAGAGTCTCTAAATATAGTAAACAAAATGCTCAGGATACAACCAAAGATCACCTGTCTTGATGCCAAGAACTGAAAATCACAACTTAAATATAAAAGCAGTCATAGACACTCACATTGAGATGAATCAAATGTTAGAATTATTTGACAAGGATTTTAAAGCAACAACCATGAGAATACTTCAACAATCATTTACAAATTCTCTTAAAACAAATGAAAAACCAAAATCTCAGTGAAGAAATATAAGTTATAAAAAGAAGCAAATGGAAATGATAGAATAGAAAAAAATTGATAAATTTTAATTTTCATCAAAATTAAAAACTTTTACTCTCTGAAAGCCCACATGAAGAAGATGCAAAGACAAGGTACAAACCAGGAGAAAATATTTGCAAATTCGATATCTGACAAAGAACTAATGTTTAGAGTATATGAAGAACTCAAAAAACTCAACAGTAAAAATATCCTATTAGAAAATGGGCAAAAGACATAAAGAGACATTTCTCTGAAGAAGATATCCACAAAATGTTCAATATCATTAGCCATGACAGAAATACAAATTAAAACCATAATGATACCTATCAGAATGCTAAAATAAAAAATACTGACAACACCAAATACTGGTGAAGAGGTAGAGAAACCAGATCATTTTATACATTGTTGGTGGGAATATAAAACAGCCACTCTGGAAAACAGTTTGGCAGTTTCATATAGAACTAAATATACAACTTTCATATAACCCAGCAATTGCACTCTTGGACATTTATCTGAGAGAAATGAAAACTTACATTCATGCAAAAACCTGTACATGAGTGTTCATAGCAGGTGTATTCGTGAGAGCCCAAAAGATATCCTCCAGCTAGAAAATGGTTAAACAAATTGTAGTGCATTTATACCAGGGAATACCACTCAGTAATAAAAAGGAATGAACTAGTCTAGTGATGCATACAACACTTGGATGAATCTCCAGGGAATTATGCTGCATGAGGGAAAAAAACCAATTCCGAAAGATACATACTGTATGACTCCATTTATGTATTATTTTTGAAATTACAAAATGTTTAGAAATTGGAGAACAGATAAGTGGATGCCAGGGTCTGCGTTTAGGGTGGGCAGGAGAGAGAAGGGTATAGTAATAAAGGGCAACATAAGAGATCCTGTAGTGATGGAAATATTCTGTATCTTGACTGTGGTCATGGGTACATGACACTATACATGTGATAAAATTGTATAGACACAAATGAATGAGTACAGTAAAACTGAAGAAATCTGAGATTGTTAGATTGTATCGTGTCGATATACTATAGTTTGAAGTACATTAGGGGAAAGTGGGTAAAGGTTCACGTGATCTGCTTGTGTTATTTCTTAGCACTGTATGGGAATCTTTAATATTTCAATAATACTTTCAATTAAAAAATCTGTTGGGCATCAAGAAATAATGGCTCTTTTACTTTTAAGATCCTTGTCAGATTTTTTCCCGTTCTTTGTGTTTTTCTGAAGTAGTTTTATTTTTCTCTGAAACAACTTTAAAAATTCATTATAAAAATAAACAGTTCCCTTTCTTTGATCAATTTTCATTGTTTCTAATGTTTGCTATTATAAAGGGCTGTGTTCAACGCCCTTCTGGTTAAACTCTTGCGTGTAGCTTAAATTATTCTTCAAGCTAAATTCCTGTAAGAGAAGTTGCTCTATCACATTAAAACAGATTTTTTTCATGAAAAGTATTTCCTTTAAAAAATTTTTTAAATTTATTTCGCAGTTATGGTTGACATAAAACATATTAGTTTCAGGAATACAAAATAGTGATTAGATATTTATATACAAATAATTTTTTATACATATTCTAGTTCATCCTCCAGAAAAGGGATGAAAATCACTTTTTCCAAGGTTCTTATCTATATGAGTATTTATAATTTTTAAAAACTTTTCTGATGATATAGACAGAACAAAATCATTTTTGTTTCAATTTACATTTCTCTGATTATAGTGGGAAAAAAGTGTTTTCTTGCACTTTTATTTATACCTACCGGCTTTCTGACCTTGGGCAAGTTGCTGCACCTTGCTTTGCTCAGTTTCCTCATCTGTAGACTGAGAACGACAATCCTGCCAGCTCTTAGGTTGTCATGAAGATTGAGTGAGGTGCCTGGAGCTTAGTGCACTCAGTCAGGCTAGCCGTCATTCCCACAACTGCTGTTATGAGGGCTGCTGCTGGAGTTGTTTCTCGACTTCCACTTCTTCTTTATTGAATTCCTTTCAGTAAGAGACCGACCAAGCTTATAAAAGAAAATTGTTATCCAATTCTGTAGGAGAGGGTTTAAATCTAGTTGTCATTATAGCTAGTGCAGCAGTTCTCAACTGAAGGTGATTTTGTCCCCCAGGGGATGTTTGGCAATGCCCAGAGGCATTTTTCGTCGGAGGCAGTGCTACTGGTATCTAGTGGGTAGAGGGCAGAGGTGATGCTAAACAGTCTACAATGGAAGGACAGCCCTTCTCCACAACAAAGAATGTTCTGTCCCAAAATGTCAATAGTTCCGAGGTTGCGAAACCCTGAGCTAGCGCAAAGATTCCTCCTGTGCTGTCTTGTTAGTTCATTCAAAGCACATTGCTTTTTATACTCCAGCACAACATTTGTATCTTTTATCTTATTGATTAAAAACTTTTTATCCTATCTTTCTAGATTCAAATTTTAAGATTTCTCTAAGCGTTCTTAAGGCTGTAATTTCTATTTACTTTTATATTTAAATAATTTATATACACACACTGGCAAGGTGGCTGGTAGGGCACACATCCCACCCTCTTCCTCCCACCTCAAACCCTAAGAAATGACTAGAAAAATTTATCAGTGTCTGTATCTACATATATCTATTCTCTATCTCCCATCTCCATCTCTATCTCTATAACTCTATCTGTATTTCTGTCTGTCTCTGTCTCTGTCTCTGTCTCTATTTCCATCTCTGGAAAAGAAGAAGGGGTGATCACTAAGGACCAGAAATTTTGAGTCTCATTGAAAGGCTGTGTCAGTCAGAAGAGGCTAAGTTACACCAGGGTAACGAACAACTCCCAAATCTAAGTAATTTAAAACTATACAGTTTATTTTTCACTCATCTTTCATGTTCCTTTTGGGCTGTCAGGATGGCTGGTTACCCAGGGACCATCTGAAATATAGCCACGGCCATGTTGAGGGAAAAAGAGAGTTCCGGAGGACCTCACTGGCAGTAAAATGACTCATCCTGGAAGAGACAAGCATCAAACATCACTTCTACTCACAACACTTGCCCAGGACTTTTTACATGACCCATTTCCATGAAAGAGCCAGGAGGTGCAATCCTCTCAGTGGCCTGGAGGCGGGAGGATTGGAAGTCTTTGTCATATAGCTTTACTGACTCCAACAAAGGCCCAGGTAGAGGAGATCTGATGGAAGGAAATGAGCACAGCTCTAAGCGAGTACAGGGTAGACCTGAGGAAGATGGGGATGGCCTCTGAAGACTTAAGGAGAAGGAGAGGATCTTGTACAAAAAAAACAATAAATTATTAGAGTACCATAATAGGAATAGCCTGAGAAGTTGATACTCACCTATTTCAGAGATGGAAGAATTAGCAGTGCTGTATTTTAAAATTTAGAAAATTTTGGATGTTTAAAAATATTTAATGTGCTGTGGAAGTTATATAAAGTCTTCTCTATAAAGTCTTGTGTTCAAAATCATTGTGCCTAGTACAGTGCCTGGTACATAGTATAGGCTCAGTTAGTACTCATAGAGAGTTGAATGATGGCTCTAACCTTAATTATCAACTTGTGCCTAGTACAGTGCCTGGTACATAGTATAGGTTCAGTAAGTACTCATAGAGAGTTGAATGATGGCTCTATCCTTAATTATCAACACCACCACCACCATCATCATCATCATCATCATCATCATCACCCTGTTATCTTATCTCACAGTTCAGGTTGGTTTTGGAAACAAGCCTTGTCCTGACTCCTTATAAGGTCACTTTAAGGAATTTCTCCTGCCTAGAAAGCTGCCAGCATCCCCATGAAAGGCCTGGGGCTTTACATCCTGGCTTCTCTTGTTTTCTGAATCCTTGTTTTGCCTTGCAACTTCCTTAATGCACCCACCATGCCTGCTCTTCTCACGCTGTCAGCTTGGTCAAAGGATGTCCCTGGTTCTCCAGGCCCAGCTTTCCTGTCGGCGGCCTTTGACTGCATAGGGTCCTAGGAGACACTGAAGGTTAGAAACAGGCTCGGGAGTCTGACTGCCTGGGTCCAAATCTGCCACACAGTTCCTGACTTTGGGCAAGTTACTTCATCTTCCTGGGCCTCCTTTTCCTCATTTGAAAAATTTGAATACTAGTACCTACTTCACAAGGTACCGTGGTGAGTATTAAACGAGGTGATGCTTAGAAGGTTCTTAGAATGGAACCCGGCACTTTGCGAGTAACTGATCCACAATATCGGTTATCACCACGGCGGTCAGCACTACCTCTCCGCCAAGCTCCACCCACATGCCGCTCCGGACTCTCACGGAGGAGGCTCCACGGCTCTGCCCAGCTTTGCCGACCTGGACGGTGGTCTCTTCCATGTAAGTTTGTTTTAAGTAAATGTCTCATACTCCAGAGTCCCACGATATTATTTTTCCGGCTGGCTTAGTCTCAAGTTATTTCTAGCTTTTAACCCACATAGCTTCAAAAAGTCATTTATTAGCTCTGTGCTCTGGTGTGCTTCTCTATGAAATAAGAATAATACCTTTTTCTTCCCAATTCCCAGGGATTTTGGTTTTCTTTCTTCCTTGTTTTTCTTCCTTGGCTCTATTTCATGCTAACTTGTCAATTTTTATGTGTCCTTAAAGCTACTTTCAGTCCCTGGTGAGGAAAGGGAGGGGTATAAATAAATAAACACATACATAAAATAGAGTAGTTATGAAAACACTACAAAGAAGCTTGAAGCCTCATATAAATAAATAAATACACACACACACACACACACACACACACACACACACACACACACACACACATACATTTTTAGCCAGTAAGTGTTATCAGTGACAAATGTTGGAAAATCCATCTCGTCATCATGTCTGTTGAGCTTAGAAGTGTTCAGATCATTTTAGGCTTTGTGTGATATCTCTAGAAAAAAATATGTAGGAAAAATGTGAAGGAAATAATCTTGCTTTGGTCTTTCGAATATAGAAATTCTAAAATAGTTAAGTAGCAAAGCTAAGAATATTCTTTTAACACATGTGGCTACAAGTTCTTAAATGGAAGATTTAGCATAGAGATCGTAATAAATCTCTCAGCCTCAGGAAATGCTCACTGCAAAAGTCACACACAAAGATAATTACAAAGAGAGTATAAAGTCACATGGAAATAGTAATCACGATGGCTGACATTTACTGACTATTTACTTGAGGTATCCTTGAATAAGCAAAGAGAGAGATATACTGTTTTAATCCCCACTTTACCACTGAGAAAACATGCCCAGCCTGGTTACTTAACCAAAGCTGTGGTGGAGCAAGTCAGTCTAACTCCAGCGCTCGGTCACCATCTGCAATACTGTCCCTTAACCAAATGGGCCCTTCAAGACACACTTTTGTAATGCAGCAATACTTTTCACGGTTTCTCCTAATGGTTACACTGTAGAATTCTCTGTCATACACACTGCAGGGCTAGGGCCAGTGCCAGGACAAAGTGAAATGGGTTACATTTTGCTCTGGCTCCCATCTGGCTTGATAGCCAGCCCTGGCTTTCCCTCCTCCCTGTCCTGGGCTTATTCTCATCCTCAGCCATATACTCGGTAAGCCTATAACACTTGCAACTCAAGAGGGACTGTATTTCAATAGGACATGGTTTTTTTGGAGGGATGGGGGTTGGAGGGATTGGTGATGGTACTTTTTTTTATTGAAGTTACAATGGTTAATAACATAGTATAAATTTCGAGTGTACAGCACTATACTTTGATATCTGTATACTCTATTGTGTGCTTATCACCCAATGTCTAGTTTCCTTCCGTCACCCCCTTGAAGAAGAATGAGAAATAGAAACTCAGTCATATTACTGCAGCTTCATGAAATAAAGCCTTTGCCTCAACTGCCCTTCTCCAATCCTCTTTCGCTTTTGTAACCGTCACGCTAAGTTTGTATGTATGAGTTTGTATATGTTTGTTTTGTTTCGTTTGTTACTTTTTAGTTTTGTATTCCACATGAGTGAAATCATATAGTTTTTGTCCTTTTCTGTCTGATTTATTTCACTTAGCATAATACCCTCAAAATCCACCAATGTTGTCACAAACAGCAATATTTCATCTTTTTTTTTTATGGATGAGAATTTCATCAGGACATTCTTGAAGGCTTTAAGACATTTGTTCTTCACCTTGTTGGATTGCAGATCTCTTTGAGAATCTAACAGAAAGAACGAAAGCTTTCCCCAGGAAAAAAAGATGAGCTTCAAATGTGGCATGTGGTTTCAGGGGACCCCACAGACTCCTGGACCTCAAATTTAACATTTAAAGGAATAAAGTAAAAAAAAAACAAAAAACAAAACAAAACAAACAAACAAACAAAAAAACAAGAGGAGACAATTGTGGGCTTGCTTTTGCGGGGCTGGAAGCCTGTCTCCTGTCTCCTCAGTCAAAAAAGGAAGCTGCCTGTTCCTACGGCTGGATCAATAAAATTAATGTGAAACATTAGTAAAGAGCAAGAAAAAAATAATCTAGCTTCCGCTTAGTCTCCTGTCTGTTTATTACAAGACTTTAAACCTGCAGGCCAGTTTGGTTTGTTCAGTGTCTGCCACATCCTGTAACCTTTCACCTTCTTAGGGTGATCTGTGACTGTACGAGAACATTCCATTTATGGCCTAACACAAGGTGTAGCCCAGGAATTCAGTTGCAGAAGTCGCACTTGATGTATGTATCCATCAGCCGTTTTTGTCACCTACTTTTGTGTACCAGTGCCACTTTACATTTTGTGACTGGCATGGAAACACGTGCTGGTGCATCGAACAGGAACTTGCACTCAGAAGCAGGATCTTGTTCACTTTTGCACGAGATGTTTCCTGTTGACTTGGAAAACTTGAAGTGTTTGAAGGCAAGGTTAGAGAAAAACAACCCAAGAGAAGCGATGTGTTCAAAGATGCCTTGGCAGTTTTACTGGAAAGCGGGTTGTATGCTAGTCATGAAATAAAGCCTTTGCCTCAACTGTCCAGGAAATTTTGGTGGAGTCCAGGCAGCAGGAACCCTGGCACCATGCCACAGTGATAGCTGAGGGAAAAACAAAAATCCTACAACACTAACTCCAAATGGCCTTTTTCCCTCCCAGAAGGTAGTATTCTCTTGACCCAGGGAAGGTGTACCTTAATGCCCAGCTCTCGGACTAATAGTCGTGAAGCTGCAGTAATATGACTGAGTTTCTATTTCTCACTCTTCTTTATAATCGGTGCCCCAATCCCTCTTTTGCTTTCTCTAAATTAAGAAATTAGGCCTTTATAAGAGGTACATTTTTTCAATTTCTTCGAAAAGATAAAAAGTTGATTATTTAGGGGCAGACGGCAATATAAGAATGTAAATGCTTGAACTCTGCTAAATTTGTAATCAGGCAGAGGTGGGCCAAACATGGTGGCTGATGGCTGGGCCTGGTGGCCTCAGTTTCTCTGTTGAAAGTACAGGGTTTGGGGCTTGAGGGGCTTTATCACTTTTTACTTGGTATCCTTAGAAGAGTTAAAGAAATTCTCTGAGCTTCAGTTTTTTCGTCTGTTTTATGGGGATAATAATACCTGCCCAGTGGAATTAGACACACAATAGGTGTCACAAGTGACAGTCTCCACCCCTACACTTTGCCACTTGTTTAAGTATCAGGTTCAGTTGTCCATGATGTATAGGTTTATGAAATGTACCTTCCTCCTCCCTATTGAAAATTAGAACATTTACTCATCTTTTTTCTCTCATATACACTATCCATTGTGGTAGGTTAGAAGCACGGACCATTTCCATGTATTACTGTGAGGAAGTGGATTATTTGCAATAAATGCCTTGTGTCCATTTTCATTCTAACCAGTCAGGCACAGCGTTTTGACAAACGACTTCCCAAGTTCTGAAGTGATTAAGTTTGGGCCTAAAAGAAACCAAACAATTGAATTTTGATAGAAGTGGAACAGAGGGCCGTGGTGTTGTCCCGGGAGCTGGTGAGGTTACTAAAATCTGCTTCTGGCCATGGACAGTTTCAGCATCACCATGTCAATGCAGAATGATGGGAGAGTTGGCTTTCCTAGCCATCTTGCCTGCGCATGATATGTTGATCAGTTAAAATACCAACACTCCTTATTTAATCCCACGGTTTTGATTCTGTGCCCCCAGAGAATGTGAGCTGAGTAACTCAGGGTGGGGGAAGGTGCAGAGTGGTGGCAATGATGGCTGCCATCCCTCTGTCACCACCTTCTCCACTAGAATGCCATATATTGTACCCTTTAACTGCAAGACTTGCTTTTAGCACCTGAGAGTGAGTGGGCGTATAACCATGACCTGTAATTTTCTGCCTTGGATTCTCATTTTGTTCATGAACACACTGCCTTAGAAATTCATTGCTATCAGCTGCAGGCCCAGACTGTGCCTACTGCTTTCAGCCAGAGCCCTGCAGAGCCATGCCTTTCCTCGGCCAGCCTTTGCCTTGTGTCCCTCTCCTGTGCTGGGCATAGGGCAGCTCTTGCCACATTTGATTGTGCTTGAATTTTGATTCAAAATTGGCACAATGATATCACTTTGGTTTAAAAAAATATCAAAATCCAGAAATACTGTGTAAACTTCTAACTTCTGAAAATAGTACCTATCCCAGTTATTCAAAGCAGTTTCATAAGTAACAGAGTTCTATTTCTGTAGAATGTTCCTGATTTGGCACATTGCAAACCCTAGAATTATTTTAACATTGCTGGAAAAGAGGTACTTCTTAGATTTCCTTTTTGAAGGTATAGCCTTTCTTTGTTCGGCCTCAGGATTCACTCTCCTAGAAGTCATTGGTGATTTCAGACAATGAGCTCCGGAGAATAGCTTAGAGTATGTCTTTGTTCTTGTTGTAGACTTACTGCTACTAGTCCTTGGGGGAAGTCTCACTTCGGCATATGTATGATATTTACGATGCTTGTGATAAAGTCCTTTGTTATCCTTTTTTAAAAAAAATAGCCATAAAAATAAATAGTACAGAAGAGTATGGAGTGAAATGTAGAAGCTCTGGGTCTCCTTAATAGTTCTTCTTAGAGGTAATCATTGTAAATAACTTTTATATATCTTTCCAGATATTGTCTATGCAATTATAAACATACATATGCATACATATCCACACATATTACACACAAACAGCACACATATCTATTTTTTTGAAATACAAGTGGAATTTTACCATAGATACCATTTTTTATCTTGCTTTTTTCACTTAATGCTATATCAAGGCATCTTGCCAAGTTAGTACATGTAGATCTCATATTTTTAGTGGCTGCAGAGTGATCCATTATACAGTTGAACTATAATTTATTTAACATGATGTCTCTTGATGGATGTTTAGGTTGTTGCCACTTTTTTACTCCCACAAACAATCTTGTAGTGGATCGCCTTGTACACATCTTACCCAGTGCGTTTGGTGAGTGAATATTCTCATTAAATGAATCATAGCTTGAGAACTATATTGCTATATTTTAAATATTAGAGAACGTTTATAATGAAGCCTAATGACTAACTAACAAAAGATTTTCGTGTACATTTTTATGTACAAGAAATATGTTTACAGATGAGAGAAGTGCTATAGAAACCAATTTAAGTTAGGTTAATATTATTTGATAAGGCTTTAATTCGTGGTAAAATATTTGTTTTAGAACATCAAATTTATACACCATGAGGGAATTTAAGGGGGTGGCATTTTTAATGAGTTGTCATAGTCGCAGATGCAGAGTTGTGGCACATACATCGTTAGGATGTACTTCCAGAGGTGGAACTAAAATAATAATTTCTCATAAGAGGAGGTGAGAAATGTTGGGGGTGGATTTTTTTTCCTAAAACTGTGTTCGTAAGTGATTAAAATGACAGATTTTTTAAAAAAATCACCAAAGAACTAGATGTATGACTGAATAGTAGAAAAGATCTGAAAGTACATGTTTGCACAAAATAAACAACCCATTTTAATTTTGCGAAATTAATAATTGCTGTTTGGAGTAAATCTCGATAGCATTAACAGATATGGCTCTCCTTAAATAGATCCTTAGAACTAGATTCATTTGCTTGGTGTAAACAGTTAAACCTTTATTTCCCTCAATGGGTATTTCCCTATGCCTAGGTATCTGATTAGCGGTGTTCATTTAGGAAAAGCTGCTGTCTCGCATGAGATGGTCCCAGGTGCCACAGCCCAGCTTATTCCTGAGAGGATTGCCACTCTGCCACCAAGAATGACCCAGTACAGTTGGACCTCAGCAGCTCCAGCTCCAGCCCAGTACTAGTTTTCTTCTAACTACTATTACCCTATATCTTATAACAGTTGCCTCTCTCCTTCCTCATTTGTGTAGATAACTCAAATATTTACTCTACACCAGTGGTTCTCAACCAGGGGTGGTTTTGCACCCCCAGGGGATATTTGGCAATGTTTGGAGATGTTTTTGGTTGTCACAACCACGGATGTGCTACTGGCATCTAGGAGGTAGAGGCCAGCGATGCCACTAAGCATCCTACGATGCACAAAACAGCCCCACCCCATTTCCTCCTGTGCCAATTTCAGGAGCTCTTTCTCTTCTCCAGGACTCTGTCTCACAAATTCCTGGCACCTCAAACTTCAGTCTGTCACCTCAGTGAGGACACTGCTGTCCTCTACTTGGATTCTCACTCTTTACACTGTGGACCAGAAAGTATCGCCAGGCAGAAAGCTGAGGCAGTCACAGACATCTTGTTTCCCTTCTTCCAGATCAAAATCCCATGTTACCTGTGACCAATATATGAAGCCAGCCTATCCACATTTTCTAGGTTAGATGACAAAGAGTTGCCAAGAGTGAGTAAGAGGCTTGAAATGACATACCGAGCTGGTAGGATGGCTGGAATCATGGATCACATGACCTGGCCCTTGCTTTATTAAACTAGATCCCACCCGCAGACCTAAGCACACAAGTGGATATTACTGGTTACCAGTGACAGAGACAAAAGCAGTGGAACAGAAGAAAAGACTGTAAAAAAGGCGATGGAAGAAAGGAGGAGGGGAAAGCTCTATAGCTGTATATTAGGAGAGAAATCTGGGACAGCTGTTATGACCCCAGGAGTTGCATCAGATTTCATTCTCCGTCACTCACAATGGTATTAAAATAATAACCACCATTTACTCTGTTCTTACCACTGTGCCGAGAGCCTTCAGCGTATTATCTCATTTAATCTTCATTCTCTACCTAAATAAGACACCATTATCCCTACTTTACAGATCAGGAAACTGAGAGAGGCAAAGCTCTCTGCCCAGAGACACAGCGAATGTGCAGCAGTGCTGAGATTTAACCTAGATGTGTAGACTCCAAAGCTTGTGTTCTTTCATTATGATTTCCCATCAGGGCTTCTTCCTGCCTCATTTTTGTTGACCTGCCTAATGTTTTACCCACCTCATTCCTCCCCTTCAGGAGTACCATTTATTTTCTTATGACTTTAAAACCCATACATGCTAATTGAGAATTTGGAAATACAGAACATTAGAAGGAAAAAAATTATCTGTACCCTTACCTTTATCTGTTCTTTTCAATCCTAAACTTTGCTTATTAATGGTAATGCTCACCTTGATAACTGCTTTGCCTTCATCACATGTAGTAAGTACTCAATGCATGCTGATTGATTTCAGGTACCATAGGAACTACATAGAATATTTAAAATCACGTAACTTGCTAGGACAGTCACATCTTTGTGTGTATGCCTAAAGAACTACTGGATTCCAGTGGATACACGTGAGGACTTGATAGTCTTTTTAAGTGCTTCAGGTATATGCCATGTTAAGTTTCATAGCCTTTCCAGCTCCTTGCACCATACATACCCATACGCACTCAGCAGATGTCCTTCAATTGATATACCTTCAGAGATGGAAAGCAAATTCAATGCAGTTATTTATAAAATATTCAGTAAGTATGTACTATGTGCCAGGCACTGTGCTAGCTCTTAGGTTGAAGTGTGAGCTAGGTGCAATCTCTACCTTCTTGGAATTTACCATCTAGTGATAGAAAAGCCCAAGAAACCGGCCTCCGAAATGTTCAAATTAGAAGACAGTCTCCCGCAGTGATATTTTTACCAGGCAAACTCAGGCTGATTGTCATGGGAGGTTTAAAAAAGAATGGTTGTGAAAGACGAGGTAAGGTTCATAAAATAAAGAAGGGAAAATGTTACTTTAGGCTGATATTAGATGATAGCTTAGCCTGCTGCCACACTGTCTCACTAGACAAAGGTTTTATTTATGTCTCCTTTGGTCTCATCTTCTTTTGGTCTCTAGGTTTGATGTTTAAGCTTTAACCTGGGCCTTTGATTCACACTGTTCTGGAGAAAGAGGCCAGGGATGACAAAACCAGCCAGGCTATAACTAAGAGCCTGACGTGTTGTCCTAGATCTGGAGCTGACTTAGAGCTACACAAAAGACTTCAGCAGACTACACAGGGAGAGCCTGCTGGAAAGGCTTCTGCCCTGAAGCCCCATACGACAAAGAGTTTCCTAATTCTTCTTTGAAATACACAGCTTGCTTGGGTGTTGAATGTCATGACAGCAACTTGTAGTCCTTTGAAAAACCTTTTTCTGTCTGAGTTTAATCAACGGAGAAAATAAAAAATTATAGATCCATCAGTTATTAATACGTTAAATAAGGGGCTTTAAAATTATGTGGGGGTCTGTGACTAACTTTTATTAACCTCTAAAATATAGTTTGGCAAGAACTTTGTTATAGCATACTGGATATTGAGAGATAGGGAGTTTAATTATCTATCAGGAGTAACAACAAATTACCCCAAAACTCAGTGGCTTAAAACAACAAATATTCATTATCTTATAATTTCTGGGGGTCAGGAATCTGAGAATGGCTTAGCTGGGGGTTTCTGGCTCAGGGTCTCTCATGAGGTTCTAGTCAAGTTGAAGCCTTGACTAGAGCTAGCGGATCAAGAAGATTCACTCATTGACTCTTGGCTGGAGTCTTCAGTTCTTCTCCACGTGGGCCTCTTCATAGGGCCGCTGACTGTCCTCAAGACGTGGCAGTTGACTTTCCTCAGAGTGAGTTGTGAGACTGTTAACATCCACTCATCCCACAGGTATTATGCTCACTGTGTGTCCTCAATGAGGCAACAGTATGGGCACAAATTGCCATCTCGTTTTCATTTGCGTTTCTTTGCTAATGAAATGAAATTTTTTTTTTTTGGTAAAATACACTTAACATAAAAGTTGTCATTTTAACCATTTTAAAGTAAATAGTTCAGTGGCATTAAATACATTCACATTGTTGTGTAGCCATTACCAGAACTTTTTCATCTTCCCAGACTGAAACTCTGTGCCTATTAAACACATAACTCTCTACTCCCCTCTTCCCTCAGCCTCTGGCAACTGCCATTCTACTTTCTGCCTTTGTAGATGAAATGCAATATATTTTTTTCATATGTATTGGCCATTTATATTTCTTTACCTATGAATTCTTTGAAAATATCCTTAGCCTATTTTCCCTGTTGGGACATCAGTATTATTCTCACTGAGTAGGAAGACTACAGCAGGAAAACAGAGTAAATGGATCAAGGATTTTTAGTTTTTTAAGCATTGTTAAAAGATTAGTGGTTTTTCTCTGTCCGCTCTTGATTTCTGAGAAATTTGCCTCCTTTGCCCCTTCCTGGCTGCTAAATCAGGTTCTCTCAAACGTTTCCTCTCTTTTATAATGGGCTTGGCATTTATTTTCAGCTTTATTGAGGAATTAGTGACATAAAATATTGTGTATATTTAGAGTATATAACATGATGATTTGATATAGATATACATTGTAAAATGATTACTAAGATCAAAATAAATAACACATCCATTACTCACATTGTTAATTTGTGTGCGTGCGTGCGTGTGTGTGTGTGTGTGTGTGTGTGTATGATTAGAATGTTTAAAGATCAAAAAATGCCTTAGGCTTACAGTGCTTATATAATGATAAAACCAAAACCATAAACAACAAAACTAATAAATTAACAGCAATAATTTAATGTTATACAGTATATTGTTTTGCTGAAAGTAAAATGCAGCATACAACATGAATATGACCCCAGAATGACAATCAAACAATCAATCAATCACCAAAAAAAAAAAAAAGAAAAAGAAAGGAGAGAAATAAAATGAATGGGCTTGACTGGCACTTCTCAAGCTGGGAGCTGGGCTATAGGTGGGCTTTGGTGCCTCCACGGGTCCAGCCTGAGGCTGATTGTTGTCTGGGTCTACAGGAAGCCTCACTGTTTCTACCTCTTTTAAGGATCACCCTATGAGCTCATAACCTTGTTTCTTGCTTCTTATTTTACTGAGAACATCTGAACACTCCTGCCTGGCCCCTGGGTGCCCCCGCCTGTCACAGTGGGTGAATTGTCTGTGCTATTTAATGCCGATCCCTTCACTTGAATGCAACACCCAACTCCTCTCTCCCGGTCACGGACATCATGCCTTCAATTACCTCCTCTCTCCTGAATTATTGATTTTCCCCTCTTGACTGGCTCATTTTAGTAACATAAAACATGCTGTGATGATCTCCCATCTTAAAAAGAAAAAAAGAGAAAAAATCCTCCCTTGACCCCGGTTTGCTCTTCGGCTGCTGCCCCATTTCTCTGTTCCTTTTTTATAGCAAAGGACTTTGACAGATGAGTCTAATTTGTCAATGCCCACTCTCTCCATTCTTCCCTTCCCAGTTTCTCCCCAGCTGACTGCAGCTTTTTGCCTCTCTTCCCACCCACCCCTCCACCCACCCCTTCCATACACTCCACCACTGCTGTTGTTATGGACTTGGTCATATGGCCACACTTGGCAGCCAAGGTGGCTGGAAAATGCCACCTAGATGTGAGCTCATGGAAGGAGAAATCATATTTGGGGGACAGGTAGCATAGAGAAAAGGGGAACTCTTTCAGAGCTACTACTTGAAGTAGAAGGGAGCATGATGTAATGTACCGTTTCCTCCATGTCAACCTCGACTGAAGAATTTCAAGAACCAAAGGTGATTTTGAATAATATAGGCCCTGCCTACAGGGGCAGGGCTGCTTTTTGTATAGTCACAGCCTAGAGGAACAGACCAGAAAACATGCTTCTTGTAGGTAGGCAGCCAGCCCCCAGCCTTGACTTTAGAAGATGGAGGTTGCTTTTTTGTAATGTAAACAATTTAATTCTTTATTAGTGATATCCATAAATGTTGCTATTCTATATTTCTATCCAGGAAGGGAGTTTTCTCCTATATCATGATTTTTTTAAAAAAAAAATAAATAAGAGCTTGAATTCTATTGCAGAAATGGAGTACAAATATACATTTGTTAACCAAGCAGAATACACAGATACTTTGCTTTAGAACTTGCAACTAAAATACTGGTTCATGTGGCTGGTTCATTAGATGTCACGAGTTTGCATTTTAAGGGAAAAATGTACGTATGAAGCAATTTTATGATAAAATTTCTTATTTTCTACAATGTAGATTGAAGTTTGAGTCTTCCCAGTTTTATTTAAAGATCATAAAATTTAGATTGCCTTTTCAAATCCTGATGTTCACATTGCATTTTTCAAATCTAAAGTTGGGGGTCAATTACATACTGTGATCCATATACATACCTTGGCCTTCGTGGTCATCAGAGGCCTTAGTTTCCTTTTGTAAACTACTGGATAGCTTAGAGTGTTATAAATGGAGAGTAAGCTCCTCTTGAATGGGATTTAAGGATGATTCCAACACAACTGCAGAAATTACACTCGGGGAGGCATGTGAAATGAAAGGACTTTTCAGGAGGGAGGAACGGCAGACCACACAGGGGGCCACATGGGAGGAACACCTTAGAGCAGACTCAACCAAGAAAGTGGGAGCCAGGAGAGAGCACCCACAGGCACTTGCCCAAGTTATGAGGGGATTTTTTTCTTTTGGTGTGTTCAAATGTCACTTGATCACAAGGGAGGGCAAGAAGAGAAATTGTAGCAGGGACCAGCTTTATGACGCTGGTGCACCTGGTCACCTGGCAGGTGCTCACAGGCTGTTTGTGAAGATATCAAGGCACCAGGAAAATTTGAAGTTTTAAAGATTGACGATATACCTAGCCAACCACATCCCTTCCAAAGTACATTATGGACTCCCTCCTTCCACTGTACCCAGAGAGAGAGTGTACTCCTTTAAAACAAATTAGCAGTTTGAACCTGAATAAGAATAAATATTCACAATAGTGTCAGCTTTTTTTTGTCTCCTGTTAATATGAATATGTGGAATATCACCGATTAACCCGTGTCATCAGCCAGCCACCTCCTCTTGCATTGGAAAGCAGAGTGTACATATAATCATGGCAACCTGCCTTTGAAGGACTGTAGAAATGGACCATTTCCTGTAGTCTCATCTTTAACCGTGCATGGGACCCAGCATGAGAACATGAACAGAATAAGGCAGAGGCCAGTCAATACTGTCAGTAGCTCTGACAGAACACCCACCATGTGGCTGCAGGCCCCTGGCCGACGTGTCTAAGAGCTCATTATTGGATTCCTCATTACAGCCTCAGCTGGGCTGGCACACTTGGCAGCCCACAGTGCAAATGAAAAATACATAAGTCTGACTAGGGAGTATTTTACCTTCCTCTCTTTGTCCTTAAGGAAAGAAAGTGATTGCTGTGGAAGTTATTTCTGATATTAATAGGAACATGTTAGTGGGGCTTTGCCGGTCAAAGGAAGACAGCCTGAGTTAAGATGGTGAGATGCCATTTAAAATAACTAAAAGGAGGTGCCATGCTGTTTTTCCACATCTCTAGTACTCCTCATTTTCAGAGCACTGTTGTTTTCATGATCTTATCTGCTGTAAGAGACCTTAAACAAATGTTATTGATCAGTATTTCCCTGACAGTTTGTTTTCTTTCTGAGAAATGGTTATTATGCATCTGTCTATATGAGAAGCACAGTTGGCATTTTCTGGATCACTGGGGGTTGTGACGTGAGCACCATCGGAGGGAGCCCCGGGCCTGGCAGAAGGCAGTGATTGCTACGGGTCCAGCTGGCATCAAGGGCTTTTCTTTACCATCAGTAAATATGGACTTGGCTGCAGGTTATCTTTCTGTGCTGTTCAGATTTTGCTTTTAGTTATCCTTTGTTGGTCTGTGATCAAGTAATTATTATATTTAGATGGTAACGAATTATAATTAAATTCTTTACTGTCTAAGCTTCCACAGGAAACATTAGAGTTTATCAATGATTTGTAACCACAATTCTCCTTTTCCCGTATTGAAACAACTATTTACATATATATATATTTGATGATATGAGGTTTCTTGGGAATATAATTAAAGTTTTATAGCAGAACTGACTATAATTTATTTGGACACAATCTTTTTTTTTTATTTTTTTTGAGGATTTCTGCCATACCTGCACAAAATTCTGCATTGTTATGAGGCAGAGTTTGTATGAAGTAACAAGATTTTCTTCAAGCAGCCTTACTTCAGCAATCTACACAAACGGCTTTCCCAAGAGTTGTCATCATCAGTGCCTTGACACCTACAAGATCTTGAATGTAGAGTCCCCTTGTTTGCCCCATCCAGAGGGGTCAGTCTAGCACAGAGGTTGAGAACATGACTCTGGGACTAGAGTTCCCTGGATTTGAATCTGAGCTTCATCACTTACTAGCTGGGGAACTTGAACAATTCACTTGATCTCTCTGTGCCTAAGTTTCATCATCTGTTAAATGGGATGCCTCATAAGGAAGGTATAAGAGTTAAATGAGTTATGTTAAAGCCTGTGGAATAGTGCCTGGCACATGGTAGGTTTCACATAAGTGCTGTGGTCTGTGGCGAGTCTGTCCTTCCACCTCCCCCATCACTCCACTCTTTACCATCATCATGACGTTCCACCCCCTATTCCCCTCCCATGGGCATCTCCCTCTCTGCATTTGCTTCTAATGCCTTCATCAGGCCCCCAATGTCCTTGCTGCATGACTGAATTAATTCAGGTCCTGTTGGAGAAGAATAACACAGTCCAACCAGGTAATTTGAGGAAAGCTTAATAAAGAGATTATGTACAAAGATGTGAGCAGCTGTGAGGAAACCACAAAAAGAAGCACAGTACCTGGGCTTAGAAACCCTGAGAGTGTCTGCTCTCAGGAGCTGTGTTGAGTGGGCTGCCTGATGGGAGCTACCAGCTTGTGGAGGGAGGCAGCCAGCTCACGGCAACCACCCAGAAAGGGAGCCAGGGAAGTAAATAGTACAACTTCACCTTTCTCCCTCCTTGTATCTCCTGCCATGCTTCTCCATGGTCCCCAACTCCAAGACAGAGGGCCAGGGTGCCCACCTTTGCGGTCCATGTAGTTAGCCTTACAGGGCAGAGCAGGGTCGAGCCAGGTGGATCTAGACCAGAGAGTAGGTGGAAAATAACTGCACAGTGCCCCGTGGTACCTGGTCTACAGTCCCCACTGCAGCCTTGAGTCGTGGCTCCTTGCACTGTGATTTACACCCATCTCTCCACACACAGGCCCCCTCTGTCTCTGCCCTCATACCCACTGCTCTGGCCTCCTCCCCTGCCACTTGGCCAGTCTTCAGGCTGCTCATCAAAGACTCCATGACTTTTGTACCTCTTTTCATCTGTTCATGGCCATTTCCTTTCCCAGGAGTTCCCTTCCTTCCTTCTTGGCCTAGAGAAGTGCTGATATTCATATGATCCAGCCCAAATACCCTTGTTCTCTGCAGTCTTTCTTGCCTCCAGTTAGGTTCCATTACAGCTGACTCTATATGTACTTTGTTAGGCTGCATTTCATGTTGTGGTCTAGAGGATTACTTGTAGGACTGCTTCTCTGAAGACCAGACCATCCACTCTTTGAGGACCGACCATGCCATACTCATCTCTGCATTTTGTGTCACCTCCTAATGGTTGAGATAAAAATGAGTACTCAAAAAAATTAGGTGTATTGAAATGACTAATGGAAAGATGCAATAAATATCACTTACCTGGCTAAAGATGCTATTAGCTATAAATAATGGATTCTGCATATTTAACACTGGTTACCTATATCACATATTATATATAACCAAGTCCATTCCTGACACCGTGCCCCATCCAGATTTACTTGCTGTCATATTCTCTAGGGGCACCCTATGTTGTCACTTATTAGAATTTATCTGTGTAGTTATTTATTCCTTGTTTTACCTTCTCTTCTAAAGTTTAGCTCCATGAAAAGAGAGACCATATCTGCGATGTTCATCACAGAGTCTCCAGACCTTAGAACAGTGTGTGGTACATAACAGATCCTTCAGAAATACTTGTTGAATGAATAAATATATTGATCACAATACTACATAACATGTCATAACCTCAGGAGGCCAGTAGAGTGGGGATCCTAGGTGCCAGGAAAGGGCCCATGAAGTTCCTTCCCATGACCCCAGCAAGTCATTCCTTACTGCTTAAAGAGGCTATTTCTTTATGACCTCTCTCTTTCATCATCAGAACAGGCCCCCCCTTTCCACTTGTGGGAGACCAGGTCAGGTACCAAGAACAAATTCCTTTTTCCTTCTATTTCCATAGGGAATATAATATTTGGGTAATTATTTTTCTGAAATTTTTCTATTTCTCATTTCTCTTTTTCCACCTGTGTTTATTTGTAGTTTCTTTATCTGATGATGCCAAGCAAAATATATCTGATTGTTATTTGGGCCATTTCAAACCTATTCTGTAATTTTGATAATGTATAATAGGCAGTATCAGGTCTTATAAAGGAAAATTGGCATCATTTTATATTATTCACTATTGTAATAGTCTAACTAGATTTTATTATGAATGAATGACTTCAGAGAGTTCTTTTTAAAGGTCACAAATGATGTTTAATATCCTCAAAAAAGATTTTACTTTTTGGAAACAGAAAGTAGCAACATAGCCTGGAAGCCTTAATTTATTCAAGCCCTACCATTGCTCAATCATCTTTTCATCTGCCATTTTTCTGAGTTTTAATATCCTGGGAAAAAATGTCTGGAAAGGAAATTAAACTTGGGTTTGAGATAACAGGGCTCCTATGACGCTTATATACTGAAGAGATTAGAAAGAGATCCTGACCAAAAAAAAAATGTAAAACCCAACAACAACAAAACCCCGCAAACAACAAAAAGCAATTAGTTTGGAGAGACTAAGTAGGATTGTCTAAAGTAAAAACTTGAAAAAATTGGACAGATGGACTTCATAGATTTGGAGAATATTAACTCTGGTCCCATGTTGTGACAGGTTTTTATTGACACATCTGTTACAAACTAATTGCCTCTTTTCTGCCTGATAACTGAAGTTTAAGTTTAGGGGTTTTGCAATAGAAGCAGTTCAAAGCTCAACACTGTCATATTTTTTGTTAATTTACCAGTGAGTGGTTGAGTTTATATGGATAACTTGATTTATTTTGAAGATAATTATAATTATAAATGTGTTTTACTAGACAGCTTGTCCTTTATAATATAATTTGCCTTTAACTACAGTATAATTTCTTCTGTCTTTCTGGTTAATGACCTCTTCTTTAGAAAAAAAAAGCAACAAGTATAGGTAATATCTATAAAGATAACATTTTAAGGTAGATAAGAATAGAATGGCTTGGGGCTCTCAAACTTGGGTGATAGAACAGATTTGGGCCGGGCATGATATAGGACACCATCATTACAGCTAGGAACTGGCAAGAGCAAAGTTGGGCCCTTAATTCTCAGATAAGCTATCATACTATTTGCAGTATCTCTAAAAGCTGAACATTTGTATACCCAGCAACCCAGCAGTTCCACTCTCAGGTCCATACCTAAGAGAAATGCATCCATATTTTCATGGAAAGACATGCAATGAAATAGTCATGACAGCACCAATTATAACAGCCATAACTAGAAACTACCCAAATGCCCATCATCAGTAGAATAGACAAATAATTGTGTGTTCATGCAGCGAAATTCTATACATCATTGAAAATGATCAATATGTTACTGCCCTACACAACAAAATGGATGAGTCTCACAAGGCCAAGTGAAAGAAGCCAGATAAGGAAGAGTACCTACTCTATAATTCCATTTGTATTCAGCATAAAAATGACAAAGCAATCTAGGTGTTAGAATTCAAAATGATCATATCCCTTGGAATGGTAGTCACTGGAGTTCTGGTGCTGTTCTGTTTCTTGATCTGGATGCTGGTTGTACTGAGTATGTTCAGTTTATAAAAATTAATAGAGCTACGATTTAGGCACTTTCATACATGTATATTATAATTTAATAAAAGTTTTTAAAATACCAATTTAAAAACAGGACATTGACATATTTTCAAGCAGGATTCATTAGAAAAGGCAGAAGTTTACAGTGACACTTTGACCAAAGCTTAAAGGGCACACAAGTAGCGCATTTTTAAGCAGACCATATTATCTATTGAAAGAAACCACTGAGATGCATCAACTTATCTATCATCTTTTTGTGAAAAACCAAGGAAGCTCATTCAAATCCCCATTTCCCTTACGTGCCAGCTCTGGTTTCCAGTTCAGTGAACACTTCATGGCACCTCTTGACCTCTGTTCTCTCCAAGCTCTGATTTCAGCCACTGTCATAAGAACGTGGTTTAGCAGTTAATAGTGCTCTAGAAGTTTTATTTCTTTCGATTCTTTCTTGATTGCAAGTTTATCAAGGCCAACAGCACCACCTTTGATTTCTCCATCCACGATTAGGCGTTTGGTGGACATTTGATAAATATTTGACAAATGACTCCTACCCTTGAAGAAACAGGAAATGAACATAGGCTCTGCCTGAGGCAGAACAAGGTTTTGCTTTTAACTGGCAATACTTGCGTTGTTTCTTTTGAGTTGTCTCTATTTGATTTCTCTACTTCCTTTGATATCTCTCCCCACCCCTACCTCACTCTAAGTTTTCTTGTTTACGTGTTTATTGTAGAAGGTTGAGAAAAGGCATAAGAAGTGAAAGATAAACATCCATAGTTTTTCCCTTCAGAGAGAAACTCTTACTATTTTGCTATATTTTCTTCTGCTTTTCCTATAATGCTATTGCTTTCACGCTTCCTCTTTGCTCCCTTGTTTGTATCATGTCTTAAGAATAATGGAAATGAGTGTAGGAGAGAAACTTATCCATATTTTTAAAGGATTCTTGGGTAGGGTAGAAACCATATAACTGCCTTGGTTTTCTGTGCTCTCCATATGTGAAGGTATAACTTAGATTAAGAGCTAGGCTTTCATGCCTTGCTATAGAATAATATAGCGTGATATTTAACTCAAGTTTCTCTGGTCCACTGCTTAAAAATTGCTTAAAATTTTTAAATTAACTTGGCTGGTATATACTCCAGTTTGCTAAAAAAGACTTAAGAGTTCTTCTAGGATAAAATCAAGAGTTCTTCGAGGATAAAACCATTCCATTTAGTCATATTGTTGCCCTCAATCTCATCCTGAAAGCAAGATGAGATCTTTTTGATCTCTTAGATGTTAATATTAAACCTTAAAATCCTATTAATCCTAGTTCTGAGCCTGAGAATTTTAGCAGAAGATTTGCCTCTCCAGGCAGAGATTTCTGGGCAGTTGTCCAAGGATGTGCTTTTCTTTATGTTTCTGGAACCATACGATAATCACCTTTCCTACACCAGAGCGTTGTGGCTCGTATGTCTGTTTTCCTCGTCATGACCTGGTCTGTTGTGCTCCCTGGTACACACACTATATGGTGTTTGTACTCTTGCTTTTCCTCCTGAAATAGTCCTAAAGTAGATTCCTCTGCTTTTGTCCTTGATGTTTTTCAGATTTTTCCCCCTCTGGACTACTTTGAACTCTGTTCCTAGTTTTTCTTTAGACTCCTGAAGTATTTAAATATTTATTTTATGAGATTATTCATTGGTAAGAAGAAAAATCATCCTTGTAACACAGACTTTCTCTTGACCTTTAAAATACCTTAATGGGTGCACTGTCTGGCTCTACTCGGGTTGCGAGCCCTGTGACATTTGCATAATCTCTAGGCCTCTGCTTAATCATGTTGCTATAAATGATTGTTTGTCCTGAACAGAGCCCATCTAAAGTGAGTACCCTGCTGTGGAGTGTGTGTGTGTGAATAACATACGATAATCACCTTTCCTACACCAGAGCGTAGACAGACAGAGACAGAGAGACAGAGAGACACACAGAGACAGAGAGAGACACACACAGAGAGAATAGATATCCAGAAAAGAGAAAAGAGATACAGTTTGGATCGACATCTTCATCATTTCCATTTTGTCTAACACCTGGCCTATGTTCAGTTATGTGAAGTGGCCCTATAACTCTCTCTCCTGGAACCCCATTCATCTAATGCTGTCCTTGGCATTGAGGAGACAAACTTCATGTGCATTTACATTTTATTCTGTTCAACATTGTAACCCTTGGAATGCAGAAATCTGCTTAAGGGTGAGTTTATGGATGTGATGTTTCTGTTATCGTTGTCAGGAAGGCAATGCTCAATTTTGGTGAAAGCAGATGGGGAACCACGAATGATGTCTGAGCATTCTCCCAGAGGCCAGAAACTGAGCTGCCTGCCAGAGGGAAGGTTTATGGTGGAGCTTTTCTGCCTCTGGGTGATTGGTTCTTTTATCCTGTGAATCCTTTTCTTCAAATATAATTTTCCAAAGTTAAAATTTTTTTTTTTAAATAGAGAAATTAATAGTGTTTAACTCATGCAGAGGAAGAACTAGGAAAGGGATTTTTTCTATAATAATATAGGAAAAAATATTGCAAACTCATCCAATTGGGTTGCATTCTAATCTGACTAAATCTTTTAGTAAAATAGCTTTGTTTCTTTAAAAACTAAAGTAACCTATAGTCGTTATGAAAAAAACTCACAGAGTATAGATGGATGAGAAGAGTAACAACAATGAAAACAGCCGTTAGCATTTCGCAGGCACTCAGTAGCACTTCACCTGCATTACTTCATCCCATCCTCCTCCGGTTCTGTGGGTGAGATACTACAGAGCAAAGGTCAATGGTAAAAAGACTTGGTTAATGTTTTTAACCCACTGTCTTGAACTTACTGGAAAATTGGTTCCCTTTTTTCAGGGAATACCTGCTACCAGCTGCAGGAAACGGATGGTATTCTGCAGACACAGTCTGGAAAATGAGGGATTTTAGTCATCTCACAGCCATCTAGGGCCTGAGCTAGGACCAGACACAGTCGCCTCTCTCAGCCCACCACCAGCTTTCAGATTCTTCCCATTAGTTATGTTGATGGTTACTTGGGACTGTCCTGCAGCATTAAAAGCTAGAGCAGTACATTAATTCATTCAGTAAAACCAGTTACCTCAGCACTGTACCAGGCACTGTGTCCCACTATAGATAGAAAAGGATTCCTGCCTTAAGAAAGTCACAGTCGGATAAGAAAACTGCCATAAACTTTAAGAAGGCTAGAAATGCTGCTAACTGCCATATACTGAGTGTGAGTGCTGCAGGACTGGGGTAGGGGTCAGCCTTCTCTACCTGGCAAACTGAGGAGGATTCACAGAGAGGGGCATGGGCACAGGGTCCTCAAGGAGCAGTGGAGTCTCCACATGGAGGAAGCCAACAAAGAGAGAGGCTGGAACATGTTTGGCAGTGTACAAATGACCTGGCTTTTTGCAGGTGGCTGGTGGAGGAGCACAGATGGTGTTTAAAGTCAGCTCTGAGTCATTCTTTGAAATCACAGAAATTCAAGAAGGGTTTGGAAACCCTCCAGCAAGTCATTTGACCTGCTAATCTCTCAGTAACCACTTGGTATCCAGCTCATAACTGTAAGTTCTCTGTAAAACTGTCATACAGGATAAGTTGCAGAATAATATCAAGTAAAGAAAATGGTTCTTACGCGTTAGCCTGTTAACCAAAGGGTTTACTTTCACTCTTTTAAAGGGTTTTTTTCTTAGCGAGTTGCCCCTCTGCCCACCTTTGACAAAGACCCTGTGCTGTGGATTCTCAATTCTTGCCCCATCTTCAGAAATGGTTAATTACAACTTCTAAAGCAGGGCCAGAATATACTCAGCCTATGAATGTGATAGTGCTGGGGATGGAACTCTATTTTCTGTATAATTTTTTTTTCTTGTTGCCTTGGCAACTGGCTTTTTCTTTAAGCTTTTGTTTTTTCTCAACAACATGAGCTGCTTCCTTTTCATTTAGCTCAGATGTATGTATAGATGTCTATCTTATTCAGAGAGTCTCTAATGTGTTTATGAGGTGTAGACTTTTTATTTTTCACACTCTTCACAAGGTTGAACAGGGATAATTTCACATACCTGTTAGCCTGCCTGATTAACCAAACAAAGGCGAGTCATAGTGATTTATTTTTGTCTGATATTAAATACCACAGGAATGATTTAGATTCCTTTTTATAAAATATGTCTAAATATTTTACTATTAGGCTTTTTAATGTTTCTGACAAGATCTATGTGAAAATTGTTTCCACAAAAAATAAAGGCACATTGTCTCTTCTGTCTCCTCCTTGCTTACTCTGCTCTAGTCATAATGGCCTCCTGGCCGGTCTTCATTCTTACCAAATCTGTACACATCTCAGTGTATAGATGTAGATGTAAATGAGACTGATTCCAACTTTGTACCTTGTTGATTTCTTTTCTATTTAAGTTTTCATGCTGGGAACTCTGACTAACATAACTATTCCCAGCAAGCGTATCAAAGCCTTATAGTTAATGATTAGCTGTGATGTGTAAGCTTACACCATGTAACCATAGAGATTCCTGTCAGTAACTGGCCAGAATGGTACAGCAACCAAGATAAATATCAAACTAGGTGTTAGTGTCAATTGTAAGCAATTATGCATCATAAGACCACCAGGAGGTATGGTTCTTGGATATCACTACATTCTTTGTCTCTCTGACATGTCAATCACTTATTCTTTAGCTATGCTATAAAACATTTACTGTAACACCTATCTAGTGGCAGAAATTAGCTGTGTAGACTCAGACTACTGAAGTGCCTATCTGTTTAAGTCTTACATCTCATGAGTAATTTACCCTACAATAAATTTGGTTTAATCTATGGAGTTGCCTGCATCATTTTTTGATCTCAAGATACCTTCATGGTTCAGTGGTCACTGGACCTTCGCTCCATTGTCAGACATTCAAGGACTCTGCATTTGCCATTTTCTTCTGTCTGGAACCCAGCTGCCCCAGATACTTGCATTGCTTTCTCTATCATTGCATTTAGGGCTCCAGTTAAATACCAGCTCCTCAAAGAGGACTTTCTGGACCTTCCTGTCTAAAATAGCATCCTCATCTATTGAGCTCTGGCCATTCCAAAGATGAGAGGAGCCATCTCTGGAAAACCTGAATGATTATCAGTCATGCTATGTGAAGTCAACCACTGTATAAGTCCTACCCATGGCAAGAGTTTACAATTGGCTCTTTAATGCCTCACCCTTAAATTATGAACTCACAGCCAATGATCATCAGGTATTTGTGGAAATCCTACATCGCAAAATGTAGAGACCAAGACTAATAAAAACTAAAGAACTTGAAAGCTACAGAGACAATGATGGAGCAGAAGAAATCTAAAACAGAAGATGAGGCAGAGGAAATCATCATAGAAATAATACAAGACATTTAGGAGAGCGACAGAGGGAAGACCTGGGTCGAGAGCAGGCATGGAGAGTAGCCAGGCTGACTGGAGCAGAGGGTGGAGGGCTCTCAGAGGGAAATGACCAGGAGGGCTGGGGAACTGAGAGATTATTCTGTCATTTTGACATGTGGAAATTTATATTGAGAGGCTCCTGGAGGGTGTGGGTACAGTTAAAGAGAGTTACAAAGCAAAGCAAACAGAAATAACTATTAACCATAAAAACAATAATATCACATAATAAAGGAAACATATTGTCAGTACATTTAGCAGTGATCAACCTTATATAGTTACAATAATATAAACACTGAATATTAATTTAATAAAAAATTGACATAACTGTGTTTAGAGAATGGGTAGAAATAAGCCTCTGTGTATGTGTACATACATGAGTGTGTGTGCCTGAGTTCTAAGGATATCAACATATAACGTCTAAAACCGATAAATTATCATATGTTATTATGTTAATTAGACTTAGAGGATTTTAAAAACCAGAAGGAACAGCAAGTTGAAATGTAGACTCAAGAATGGGAAGGACGATGGAGGAGGCAGGGGACCATTGTTCATTGTAAGACTTTTGGTTTCATCTGACTTTTAAAAGCTATGAGCATATATTACTTTGATAAACAAAAATTAGTTAGGAATTAAAATATGTTTTAAGCAGCCCTTCTTCTTTGCATATGTCACTGATACAGTCTGATGTACATTTGATTAATACGAAATTTAGTGCAGCATGTGACTGATGTCCTTGGCTGGCAGGCTCATTTGTTTAACCAAATTCATTTTCACTTGCACATGGAGTAATTAAGTCAGACTCACTTTGTCGGAAGTCACGCTGAAGACATTTATCATTTCCTTCTACACCATGGAGATAGATTGAACTATGGCTTGTGGTTGTTGACACTGTATGCTCATTCAAAATGGAGCAGATACTCGTGACACCAAATTGAGCTTTTTAATTACTTTAGATTTAATGATGTACCTTTGCCATGTACTTAATCTTCAGCAAATATTTACCCCTCCCAAACAGGCAGATTTGCAATTCATAATTTGTCATGTCAAATGAAGCATTTTCTCTTTCCCCTGCCCCCAGAAAGATCTCTGTTTAAAATTATAGTCTTTTAAAAATAACCGACACACTCTCTTT
>NW_006442491.1:14631481-14640692 GCF_000325575.1 Pteropus alecto | reverse complement strand
CAATCTTTCCATCCTATGATTTGGAACTGACCCTTTTCACTCAACCTAACCTTAGTCTGTGTTTATTGATATAATTCTTTTGGATACAGTTAATGTTTTTATTCTGCTATCTGAGTCATTCTCATAGAAAATAGGTGACTGGATAGATGGGAGATAGATAGATAGATAGATAGATAGATAGATAGATAGATAGATAGATAGATAGATAGATAGATAGACCGACCAACTGACAAACCAAGCTATGCTAAGAATATGTGGAAATAAAATTTCAGCTAACAGAGGACACATACAAGTTTTAGTTTCAAGGTTTCCTGTCTGTAAGAGCTATATAATTGTCAGTTTTCCAAGTGGAAGTTAAATAGCCATTATTCTATTGCATCCGACAGTTTCCCAAACTTTTTGATAAAAGCGGGATCAGGAATACGTTCATTAGAAAGTCTTAAAATAACCTCAGGATACTTTTAAATATTCTTGCAATTCGTACCGTGGGAAAAATGAGAGGAGCTGGAGCTGGAGGTAGTTATCGAAGCCTAGGTATGGATGTCTTCAGTGACTATCTAGTGATAGAATCTTTTTTGATCCTTCACCACCCAAAACATTTGAGAATACTTTCTAGACCAAAAATTAAATGGTCAAGTAAATTAATGATATCTTTTTTAATTTCAAAAATGAAAAACTATGAGACTTGAAATTCTAGAGGCGGTCAGAATTAATGAGTACAGTAAATTGGAAGTAGCCTTTGTGAGCATAAAAATTTGTATGTCAGGATTGCAGACTCCATACCATGAGTTTGCCTGTGCATTGTATTATTGTTCTCTATTATGCCTTAGAGTCTTTAGGACATACTTCCTGAATTTGAATCCTGGCCCTGCCATGTACTAGCGGTATGTCTTTGACAAGTTTCTTATTCTCTGTTCCTCAGTTTTATTATCTGTTAGTCTATCAGTTAGCCCACTCAATGCCTATTCTAACCCCCTCCTACCATGATTTCTTGTCTTAGAGGGTGGAAGTTTCCATTTCTAGACTCCCTTACAGCTAGTGTTCTGGATGTAAGTTAGATCTGCTAATCAAATGTGTTCCCATAAACCTTTGAATTCTGACCTAGATTATTTGGGAAGAGAGATGGGGCATGGTACATTCAATTTTAGTTGGTACGGATAACAGCAGAGGTAATATGGTTCTGGAACTAGCAACTCTAGTGATAGCTTCCTGATCCAGCAGATAGCTTCTTAATCGGGAAGCTTCCTCCTCCTCCTCCTCCTCCTCCTCCACCTCCTCCTCTTTTTCCTTCTCCTTCTTCTTCATAGTCCCCTAAAAATTTATATTTTTTCTAGATTTACGCAAGAAAGCTGTTTCATTTATATGTGAAATGAAATGAATTTAAGGAAGACCTTAGGTAACAAAAAGTTCCAAAATGTCAATAAGGTAGTAAATATTCCCAGTAATAACTTTATGAGTCATAATCTTTCACTCTGTTTTTCTTCTTACGATGGGCATAGTTTATTTGCTTAAAAGAGAGTTTAACTGCTTAAAACTAAGTAGTTAACTTCTTAAAACTAAGCTATACAGCTTTTGTGTACTCTCTTCAAAGAAGTGAATATTATAAGAGTAAAAATAATTATATTCTTTTTTCCAAAAGAGTGTTTTGAGCAGATATCTTGTTCTGTGGGCCATTGGTTGCACAATTAGTACTGCAGTGTTGAGGCTGTTAGAGCAGCAGGCATGAGCTGAGTTAAGATAAAGTTTGAAATTATTTAAAAAGTATATAGAAATAGTTGATGATAAAGAAAATGGCATCTGTAAAAAGTTAAAAGCATCCGCATTTTTTATAAAACCAACTAGAACAACTTTGATGTTGAATGATTTTCTATAATCGGCTTATTATGGAATGAAACTTACAGAAGCAAAATGCAGGCTGGACAGGAACTATAGTTTTAAGATGATCACAGGTGATTTAGGATCAAAGTTTAGCATTGGAATACTGTTTCAAGGATAGCTGGACCATATTAATAAATTAAACAGACTCATGGCTTCAAAGGGATAGAAAACATAAAAATTTTATGTAGCTCATTCCTCTGCCCTCAGGCAAAATCTCCATAAATAAACGTAGGTGATATGAATATTGTTCATTTTAAGCACTCTTAGAGAATGAGTTTTAAGTATGAGGGCAATTTGGCTATGACATTTATTATTTTGTTGATATAGCCAGTTAAGAGACTTCTGTCTTAATTTCCTCACCATTGGCTGAGTGGCGCTGGGTTAGTAGCTTTCTTCTCTTAGAAATTTAAAGACTATTTCACCTCCTTCTTACTTTCATTGCTGCTGTTGAGACATCAGCAGTCAACTTAATCATTATTTATAGATAATCTGTATTTTCCTTTTGAGTGTTTTTAGGATTTTTATTTTTGCCTTTGATAGTCTGCAGTTTTATCTTGTGATAGCTATAGAGTAATTTTTATTTATCCTGCTTGTAAAACACTGTGATTGCTAAATTTGAGAATTCATGCTTTCATCAGTTCTAGGAAATTCTTACTCATTAACTCATTGTGCATTGTCTTTTCCCTAATCTGTTAGCTCTTTTAAAAGTCCAGTTAGATGCATATTAGACCATCTCACTTTGACTTACATCTCTTAAATTTTTTGTTTTGTTTTTCTTCATTTCTTTGTCTCTCTGTGCTAAATTCTGAGTACATCTTTAAATCTGTTTTCTGTTTTCTAATTCTCTTTCCAGTGGTGTCTAATCTTCTGTTTTATCCATCTATTACTAGAATTTTTTTTTATTTTTTCCAGTAATTTTTGTTTCTTTTTCTAATTTACCTGTTCATTTTTTCATAGTCTCTTATTCATACTTAAACTTTGTATTTCCTATTTTATTTTTTAACGTATTAAGCACATTTATTTTAGATTCTGTGTCCATTAACTCCAATATTTAATGTTTCTGTGAGTCTCATTCTGGTGATAGCTCTTTTTGTTTACTCCCTCTCAATAAAGGTGTCTTTCTTCAGTGTGTATTTTGTAAATATTGTTTTTATTGTGAGTTCATGTTCAATGGAACTTTATGTGTAGGGTTTTTTTGGTTTTGTTTTTTTTTTAATGTTTGGATTGAGGGTACATTTTTTCTAAATAGGATTTGCATTTGGTTTCTGTAAACATAGGAAGGCATATCAGTCTGGAACCATATTAAAATAAATACATGGCTCAGAGGTTTTTAGACCACAAAAATAGTCTGAACTCAGGCCACGAACATATGTAAGGTTTGGCTCATGGTTAAATCTCTGCAGAGATTTTTTTTTTTCTCTTTATGCAGAACCAAAGCCAAGACAAACACGTTTTCCCACTGTGACTCTTTGCAAGGCATTTTTTTCTTTCTAGTTCATCTTTTCTCTGAGGGTATAACTTCGGGGATCTCAGCTTTATGCAGTGATATCTTTTCAATCTCCTCATCCTGCCATGACCCTAGGCTTTGTATCCTGAACCCTGTGTGGCCACTGAAGCTGATGGGCTAGGTCTAGACAGCAGCTCAGAATTCATGTACCTCTTGGAATTTCTACTTTCATTTTGCTTTTAGTCTCTAGGGATTTTAAAAAATATTTTACCCAGCATTTTTAGGTGTTTGGTAATAAGGAAGATTTTCATAATCGCTTTCCCACCATTTTCTCTTGTTAAAAAAATATAACTATATCTGCAGTCCTATTAGAGGTATCCTTGTAAAGGTAGAAATTCAATTCCGTATTTATACTTACTTCTTGCCCTTAAGAATCCATTTTAGAAATATTTTCAACGCAAATACATCCTAAACCCCTCATGTCCCATATTTTCTGTCATTCGGTCAGCCCCGGTTTTCACTTCTCTGCTAGTTATAGGCCTTTTCTTCATATTATGCTATTTTAAATTTCGTTTGTGGATTTTTTTTTCCAGTTTCTCTGAGTTTTCCATGTTCTCCCAAGTTTTTTGCTGTAGAAAATAAGGTGCAAAGCTTCGCTTTTCTTCAGATTCAGCTGTAAATGGGGGAAGAGAGGGAGAGGGAAGGAGATTGAAAATTACCTCCTATAACTGTTCTCATTTCCTAGTCTCATCTTTCCTTTTTAAAATTTAACTCAACACCATAATTCTGACTTGTCCAGCAGTCATTTTATGAACCCTAGATCGTTTCTGTGTAATTTCCCAATGTTTTGTTTAATGCAACCTGTTTCTCCTTCTTCAGTGTATTTACTCACCTTAACTTTTCCCTGAAGCTCTTTTCTTGATTTATAGTTTCCATCAACTTCCAAAAACCACCACTGCTATCAGGCTTCATGGAGACTGAGTCATTTCAGTCCCACCTACACTCTGGTGCTGGTCTCCCTTGGGGAGATGTGTTGGGGGACAGCTGGAGGGCTCTATCAGCCTGGGCTTCTGTGTTTGACACACCCACACAATGAGGCACCTGCTGTTTCCACCCACGCTGGGATCATGTTTGCTTTGCAGTGCATGCACTTGGGACCTCTCTGTAGTCACAGCCATACTGCTGTGAGGTGGGTAATATTCACTATGATTCATCCTATCAACTCTGATGCCAGGATGGGGGCAGTAGCTGTTAGTAAAGGTGATGTTCCTTGTAGTCAGGAATGAATGCTTGTTCATCTGAACTTTCCTTATGACATGCATCTATCACTGTATAGTAAACATGTAGGAGCATTTACAATTCACTTTTTAAAATCTCAGATATTAAATGACAAACACTTTAATACTTATGTGTAATAACTTTGCTGCTGATACTACTCTTGTCACTGTGATAATAATATAAAGTAGCTTTGATTTATTGAGCACTTACAATGTGCTAGGCTTTGTGCTAATAAACTGTTTAATTCTAACAAAAGTCCTATGAAGTAGAGCTGTTATTATCCGCTTACAGGTGAGGACATGGAGATTCTAAGTAACTTGCTTAAGGTAACAAAGCCGGTAGGTGGCCAAGCTAGGACTCAAACTCAAGACTTCTAAAGGCAAATTCCATGCTCACAATCATCTCATTTGTTAGGACAGACATATTCAGCTTTCTGATCTATGGCTATGAGCTTTTTAACAAAGACCAGAACTTAAATCCATGTTAGTTGTTACCTTCAAGGTAACAAATTTGAAAATATGTACACATTGAAACCATGCTTCCTGCCATTGCACAGAACTGGCTTTGGAACTTGTGAGAACTGTTTTCAGCACCAACTTGTGAAACAAGAATAGCAATTTCTTTTTGGAGTAAACTTTAACTATATACGTATATATAATTTTTTAATTTTATAATTGCAGGTGATATTCAATATTAGTTTCAGGTGTACAGCATAGTGGTTAGACATTTATATCCAAACTTTGCTTTTTACCCCATGTCATGTTACCCTGCTTGATCACCTACATTATTTATCAGATTGCACTCCAAATATGTCTTGACAGTTTCCAAAAAGGTAATTCTGCCCTCTAAGGATGGAGATTTGCCACCAGTGAGGACATCCAGAAGATGCTTCCAGAGGGAGTGACACTTCCTAAAAAGCTTCAACATATTCTCAACAGTGGCATCTTTTTAAAATAAGAGCTTGGCCCCCAGGTGATTATTCAGAAAAGGGAGCACTCAGCTATATATTTACATTCTGGTGTATTGGTTTACAATTCAATCTGTTACTTCATAGATGTATTTAACATCGATTTGATGTGGAGTGAAATCTGTTTATACGAATAAGCATCTAACAAAAATTCTACTGTGTATAGAAAAACATCAGACTTTCCTTGTCTATCACAGTCCCAGAAAGTCCTACTGCTGATGTCAACACTGGAACAAGCTCTGTTTTGATAGAAATTCTGTTCCCTTTCTCTTTAAATCTTAAAATTAAGAAATATTGACTTGTGGATGTGGCCAGATTGTGAGTAGGCCCCCATTTCTCTTCAAGGAAAAAGGATGAGGTTTCTGCTTTTCCAGCAAAGGAGATGATCTCCGTGCTACCTATGTCTCCAGCAACACTTCCGGCAGCATTTTTAAAGTGCTTGCTTTTTTCTTATAGTGAAGGTTAAGGTTAAAGTTTCAAGCATCATCTTAATTAGCTGCTCACATTTAACTTAACTCTGCTGAAGTAAACAGTTGTATTCAAAAATAGCAACGTTGCCATAGCAACCTAGATCCGAATAATGTGCTTTTTCTTTCTGCTCACAAGTGTTTCTTACTATCTAGGCCAGGATATGAAACAAATCTGCTGAGACCTACCATGTAAAATGAAATGTAAAAAACCATTTGAGGGGAAAAGCATTTTAAACGATTGCTTCAAGTGTCACAGCAAAGCTCCCAATTCCAAATGGCCTCTGAAGGGGACTGCTGAAGGGTTCCCTTGTTTGACAGCCTCACCTCATTGTCCCCTCTCAGGGCTTGATGGGTTCAGGAGAATCCGAGTTATCGTTCCAGTTCTAGCTGTAAGGTTCTGGTCCAGAAAGTGAGAGAGCGGAAGCAGGTAGATCCCTGTGGCTTTCCCAGCTATAAAAGGGTCAGGTTCTGATTCTGTAACTGGTTGCTACTTAACAAAATGCAAAACCAAGCTGTTTTCAATCAAGCCTCAGGCTAAGCCTCAATCTCGCATTAGAAAAGAATTTTAACAATTCTTAATGCATTTTTAGGATTGGAGACTGTGTTTCTTAAACTTTCATTATCTGAATTGTCTAGGGAGGCCCTGAACTCCCCTGTCTAGCTCATTATTGCCAACATGCAAAGCTATCACTGGTTCTAATTATGGGAAATGATAGCCAGAAGAAGATCATTTTAATTAAGAAAATTAATGAGCAGATTAGCCTTTTCCGGTTCTTAGTTGCCGACCCCTTTATCAGGTGATTCTGGACATTTGATCTTTTTTTCAATTTTCTTATCTGGATGAGGCCAGGAGGTTTTCCCCACCCTTGCATCTGGTTTGGTACATGACGATTTTACTAAATGGAGAAGAAATACAATGTCACCTTTTGGAAGTGATAAGCTGACACTGTGAGAGTTCTTTCGCTTGAGAAGATTTGCCATTAAAACAAAACAAACCTTGAGGCTTCTCATGAAGTCTTTTTTTCACTCTCACATTCTTTTAAATCCTCTTCAGACTAAGATGAAGTGAAGATAAGTTAGAAAAGATGTTTTCTTTGTAATTTATTTTGTACGCCATTCAAAAGGAGAGAGAAAAAGAGATGAAACCCAGTAGAAAAATGGTAAAGAATATGAGTAGACAGTTCACAGTTCACGAGAAACCCAAATGGCTGATAAGTGTATGAAAACAGCTCATCCATACAAGTAATCAGGGAAATGAGAAACCAGATGAGAAGATATTCTGACATTATCGGGGTTTGGCAAAGCTGTGGAGAAACAGGAAAAACCAGACATTGGAGGGAATATAAATGCTACAACTCCTTTGGAGAGAGATTTGTCAGGATCTTGTGAAATTGAAAATGCATGTTCCCTTCAACTCAGCAATTTTACTTCTGGATGTATTTCCAGAGAAAAGTCTCGCACAAGTGCGCAGAGATGTGTACCAGGGGGCTCAGCGAGGCCCTGTTTGTGATAGTGAAAAATTAGATACAAACTGCATGCCCATCAGCAAGAGAATGGATGAAAAATAATGCAGTATGTTTCTATATTAGAATACTATGAAGCAGATTCATATATACCAACAATGGCTAGACGTAAAAAATCATAAAGTTGAGTGAAAAAAAGCAAGAGTTTGAATATTGAAATTAAAATTAAAATGACCACCACACAAAGCAACACTATGGCTTATGGATACATGTATAGAGAAGATATGAAAATTGACTGGAAGGAATAAATTTCTATGTAGAAGTGGTCAACTTTAATTGAAATGTTTAATTCTTTAACAAGAAAAGACTTGGAGCAAATATAATAATAGGTTAATCATTGATTTGGAGTAATACGAATGTGGATATTATAGTTCCCTTTAAATTTCAGAACATTTGAATTTCTTAAGAAAAATATGAAATACCAAGTAAGATAGCTTAGAGATTGATAAGGTAGTAGAAATTGGCCTTATATAATTGCCCTAGGCAACTAATTTTAGGGCTTTTACTGATCACACATGTCTTTGTTTTTTTCTCAGCATTCGTTGTATTTCTCAGCAGTTGCCTTTTAGAGGACCCTGTCCTCTGCCCATTGCATCTGTTTGTTATTAGGATGAAAGTGATAGCATATGCCACCTCCCCTTGGGGCGATTCATCAGTTTTAGCTTCAGATGTAAACAAGTACAGAGAAGACTGTGGTTTCAAAAGTACCTGGCCCAGATTGTCCATCTTTTCGGAGTGTTAATTGGATTAAATATCTTGATATCCACACCCAACCCCTCCCCCTTTGTAAATATGTGGACTTTGTGCCTTAAAGGAACAGTTGCAAATTCTAAAATGTGTAAACCAGTCGGGTTGCTATCAGGCAAAAGGAGGCTTAAGCTTACTGATTTTTTTGTTGTTGTTGTTCATTAATTTTATGGTATTAATAAGATAGGAAGCAAGGTGCCTTAGAACTCCAGCGCTGGTGTGATTACACAGGGGCGGGCGGGCTGGCTGGCTGCGGGGGTGGAATCAAAGCAAATTGCTGTCAGGATAGAGTGATTTGAGGCCCTTTACTTGCACTGCAGAAGATTCTTGGACTGCAAGGGGTAGAAGTACCTTTATATGTAAAAGAGGGGAAAGGAAAAGAGGATTGTCTGGGAGGAGGGAGCAAATCTATGGAGGTTTCAACAAACAAAACAAAACAAACAAAAGACTGTAGGCACCTTATTATTTAAACTACAGAATGAAGATTATTTTGAGCATCAAAACTCAGCCCCCCAGGACATAGGGATGTCGGGGGCGGGGGGCGGGGGGGAGAGGGGAAATTCTCACTGTTGACCCAGGTATATCTGCCCCACTCCTCCAACATCAGGTTGTATGTGTAACATATCATAATACATGTATACACATAATGAATCCTGTGATCCGAAGCTCTTTTGATAGTGAAAGAAGGTGCTATTAATTGACACAACAGGCATAAACTGGGGTTGTCCTGAGCAAACTTTCCAGTCACCCTTGGTAGTACTGGTCACCCTAGTAACAGCGCACATTTACAGTAAGGAATATCCGAAGCTGGAGGTTATCAGAAGAGTTTGCCTGGCTTCTCCATGAGAAACTCAAGTCCTACACAGCCTAGCCCGGCCTGTCCTCTCTTGTAAGAATTCTC
>NW_006442491.1:14627912-14631452 GCF_000325575.1 Pteropus alecto | reverse complement strand
TCCTGCCTCCATGCCTTCCCCTACGGGTATAGCTTTTTCCCTTTGCTTCAACTATCTGGAGATGACTCATCTTCCCAGTTCCGGCATCACTCAGCATCCCAGCTTTACTTGGCTTTTGCCTCCTGGACCATGGCCATCTATCACTAGACTGAGCCCTGTGCCTTAGGTAGTAGATGGTTCACAATTATTGATTTCATCTGAAGGTAGAGATGACTGGGCCACTGTAGAAGGCTAGTCCTCATTTCCTTGTAGGACTGGTCCCCAGGGGTAGAAGACAGAAGCAGGACAACAGAGCACTGACCAACCAGATACGGACATCTCATGCTTCTCTAACCAGTGTAGGACACCACAGTACAGCAAAGCTTCATCCTGGCTGCCTTCAGAATGCCATCCGATCTCCAGGAGCTTCAACATAAACCTTCAGGAAGATAACTGTAGAGCCAAAGCTTTCTTAAATCACAACTATAAAGACTGTCCAGACCAGTTGCTATCCAATAAAATTGTAATGCGAGTCACATGGGTCATTTTAAATTGTCTAGTAGCTACATTTAAAGACATAAAAAACTTAATTTTAATAATATATTTTATTTAATCCTATATATCCAACATATCTAACATATTATCATTTCAACCTCTAGTCAATATTTAAAAATTATTAGTGAGGTATCTGTTATTTTTTATACTAAATCTTTGCAGTCTGGTGTGATTTTATGCCTATTATCTCCATTCAGACTAACCACATTTCAAGTGCTCAGTAGCTACATGTGACTACCCTATTGGACAGTACAGATCTATATGTTGTATACAGTACAGATGTATATGTTGCTCAAATCACCTTTCTTTATATTGTGTGAAGTTCCTTCTTTTTTATTGCTCTCTTGCAGTTTTTTTATGTGTCCTTAAACTTTGTCAATTTTTAGGAAATATTCTTTTGTAGTATGGGTGTTAGGAGTAGATAGGTACTTGGCTACTTTTGTTTTTACATGTCTCATTCAAAAGCTTATTAGCCTTGATTTCACTCACTTAATTATTCATTCCATAAATGGATTGAATGCATGGGGTTCTGGATTTATTAAACATACAATAAGGAAGTCTTTGTGTATTAAAGACTTATTATGCCTTTGAAACTGAAGCTCATCAAATAAAACAAAACATCAAAATTTTAAAAATATATCTACTATGTGCTAGGCACTGTTGTAGGCCCTGGGAGATACAATAGGTAACAAGAAAGACAAAAATCCTTGAGTAGGAGGAGATAGATAATAAACAAACAAATCATGTATTACTAGGGCTCTTAGGTTTATACAGAAATATAAGGCTGGCAAGGGAGATTGGGACAGCCAGGGCTTAGGGGAGTGAGGGAAATACAATTTAAAACACTTGCTCAAGGAAGGTATGGTAGACTAAATTATCGCTCACACATACTCTCTGCCTCTCCCTACAGGAGAATTTTACATCCTCATTCTTTTGAAATCAGGCTTGGCTCTATGATTTAACATTGACTAATGATACGTGAACAGAATTGACAGAGCTTTCCCAGTCACTACCTGCTTCGCCGTGCTCTTTTCCCTCTGCTGCAGTCACTAAGCAATGTTGAAATAGTGGCTGCCTCACTGACCTGGGTATCAGGGTAAGGACAAGGATGGAATAGATCTACTTGTAATGTAACGCAGAGCCAGAGTAATGGGAAATAATCCTTTGTTGTTTTATGCCCCTGAGATTTGGGGCTTGCTTATGTAACATAACCTAACCCATCTTGATGGGTACAGAAGGTCTCACTGAAAGGTAATAGCTGAGCAGAGACCTGAAGGAGGGGAGGGAACCATCCGTGCAGATATGTGGAAAATCATGTTCCACTCAGAGGAACAGCAAGTGCAAAGGTTCTGAGGAAGGAGCTTTCTTGACGCATTCAAGGATCAGAAGAAGATGGATTTTTCAAGGCAGTGATGCAGAGGTGTTAGCACCAGTCAGACTCTCACACAGTCTATAGGGCTTGACGTAGGGCTTAATCTTATTTATCCAATGATCCTGTTCACTCCTTTTTCTCTCCAGAGTATGGAGTGGGGTGACAGGAGTGAGAGGAATAGCAGAGGATATGAAGGAAAAGAAAGTAAGATCTGGAGCAGAAAGATGCAAAGTAGGAGAACAGGGCCCCCATATCCATGGGCCGTTGCCCCTCATATATTAAAAATGGTAGTGCCACCCATGCAGAGAAGGTGTGCAGTCTCTGAAGAGCTGAGTCAGTGCATCCAAAGTGTGCTAATAAGTGACCAGGACGTGACCCCAACCCCATTCACCTCGTTCTTCTCATGCCTACAACTTTTTAGAGCCCCACGTAACCCAGGCAGCCTCCAACGGACAAACCAAGACAGCAGGGCCACACATAGGAGTGTGCCTTGCAGTGCCCAAATAAAGGGGCAGCTTCCCCTCTGAGCAACATAGAAGAAGACTGTAGAAGCCACATACTCTTTCTTTCCTTAAATCCTGATAATTCTCTATATTATTTTTATTAAGTCTTAGATTTCTTTCAGCTCTGTACAGCTCTGACACCCCAGATCCTCCCAATTAGTTGCTAGTAAAAGAAACTCAGGACAAATAAGGCAGAGTGGGCAGTGATTGTTGCTGATGCATGAAGGAGACAGAATTCTAAATATCAAATCCATTTAGAGGAAACTTGTTAAAGTTAAAGCTAAAATACTTCACAGAGATAGAGTCCTGCTGTGCGTTTATCAACCACAGAAGTGCTATGAAGATTCTCTGGAAGAAACCCCTATTAAACACCTGGGTTTCTAAAGGCTAATAGCATCTCTCACAGAACCCAGCCATTAATTTCAAAGGCAAAGTGCTACTTGGTTATCTCAGATTACTGAACTCAAATTATCATCTATAACTCCTAAAGAAAAAAAATATTTTTAGGTTTATAAGACTCTCAGACATCTATATATTTTCTCTCTGGTCAAAAGAAAATTTAACAAAGGGATCCTCTGATAGATAGGTGACCTTGAAATAATGCATGCAAATGCATTGCCAGAGGAAGGCCTGTCCTCTTCTTATTGTTAATTCCTAAAGAAATTTTATTAATGATAGAAAGCATATTGAAATGGAAAGAGAATTTCCACCCAATTTCAATAGCGCCAGATTTGGGATTGGGACTGGGGCCCTTGATGAGAAACAAAACAAAACAAAACAAAAAACCAGAAAACATCTCAATGTCTGAGAAATGAATAATGCAGAGTGCATATGGGTGCCAGAAAGAAGGGCATTGTGCAGGGATCAGTAGCAAAGGGGAGCTCAAGGCAATGTATGACAATGTATGACAATGCAGTGGGATTCTGCATTCACTTCCCACTCCTTCCAGAATCCATCCCTTGAGCCAGAGTTCTCAAGGGAGAAAGGGGCATTACTGGCATTTGGGGGCAGGATGATTCTTTGTTGTATGGGACTATCCTGTACAATGTAGGATATTTACATCCTTGACCCTGCTCACTAAATGCAAGTAGCACTTTCCAATCACTGACACAAAAACGTACCCAGGCTCTC
>NW_006442491.1:14613343-14627486 GCF_000325575.1 Pteropus alecto | reverse complement strand
TCACTAAATGCAATTAGCACTTTCCAATCACTGACACAAAACCGTCCCCAGTCTCTCTCTAGAGTAGACATTACTGTACTCAGCTGAGCCCTACAAGTCCGGGCTATAGAAACAGGTAGAATAAGGTGGTGTTTGAACATAGCTGTGAAGATATACCACTGAGCGGGAATGGAATGAGTCATCAAAAATCCATTTTTCTGCCCACATGTAGGTGCATCAGGGAAAAAAAAAGAAGCAATTAGCTTTATTTGTTGGTGAAGAAACAGCGATGTCCAAAAGGCCACACCAGCCACATGATTAGAGAGATGGCTTTGTAGTTGGTAGAAAAGCAAATTTTAAAAGGAATTCAAAGACTGAAATGAACTGGAGGCGAGGTTCAAAAGAACTGACGGAGCGAATGACTCAATCCATGTTGTTACTGCGCTTCTAGAAAGGGGAAGGAGGGTTACTTTGAAGACAGTTGCAGTCTGCTTGACATTTGCACGCGAAGTAGTGGAAACACTATTTTTTTAGGTTCTTTTGGACACTGCATTTAGGACATTGAATTCCAAAAATTGAAATTAAATATAAAAATGAAATTCAGATGAAAATTAAAAATGCTGCAGATCAAAGTTATTGACTAGTTACGTAGTAAGTACATGCTATGCTACCTGGAGAGTTCTGTATAAATGGCTGTCTTGGGTGGGTAGTTTCAACAACTCTGCAGCTTTCCCAGTGTTACTGCCAACCATCTCTCTTCTCTCTTTTACTCTTCTCATTGACCCTTCTAAGCCCCTGTCTTCCTGCCTTATTACCCTAGTTCCAGATCATCTGTGGGGAAGAAGGTGGAAAGGGACACTCATCCTGCCATTGGAGGACCCCTCCTCTTCCCCTCTTGGCTCTTTAAGAGCAGTACAATTTGTTAGAAAGGTAATATTTGCCAACCCCTGGGCTAAGGTTTGTTTGTTTGTTTGTTTGTTTTAATATTAAAGCAGGCCACCAAAGGAAATTTTAACAGTTCTTCCTCCAAAAGTTTAATTTTTTCTTGAAACAATCTCAAACTCATAGAAAACGTGCAAGTACAATACAGGCAACTTTTTCTCCATTAATTATTTGAGAATAAGTTGCCAACCTGATGCCCACCACCCCTGATTTTCCCACAAACAAGGATATTCTCTTATACAACACCAATGCAATCATCAAGATCAGGATATTAACAGTTATACCATTACAACCATCTAATCCTCAGCCCCCATTCAGGTGGTCCCCAAAATAGTTTTTGTAGCACAAAGATCCTGTTGAAAATCATGTGTTGCCATGAGTTGTCATATCTCTTTAGTCTTCTTCAGTATGGAACAGTTACTCAGTCTTTCCTTTGTTTTCATGACCTTGGCATTTCTGAAGACTACAGGCCAGTCATTTTGTAGAATGTCCCTCAATTTGATTTTGTCTGACACTTCCTCATAGCTGGGCTCAGGTGATGCACCTTTGGCAGGACTACCAGAGAAGTGATGCTGGGTCTTCCCATTGCATCCAGTCAGGTGGCACATGATTCGCTGTTGTCCTATTACTGGTGGTGCTCACCTAGGTCGTTTGTTATTCTCATGATTTATTTTGATGCTCAAGTTTTTCCAGATTTGGCCACTAGGATCCCTTGTGAGCTGGCCTCTGTGCCCCGCCCTCTTTCCTGCTGGACACGCCCCTATCATTCTTGGAGCATTTTAGATGTTCCAGGCACATCTTGTGCTTTCCGAATCACCAGGCTTGTTGGGCTAATTGTGTGTTGGATTAATGAATGCTTGTCCTTCTGTGGGTCTGCATGTGTATCACAGAGTATGTGTCCAATTCTTTTGGGATGCTCTAATGCTTTAGATTATATACTTTGCTGTTTCCTATATTACCATAGAAATTCTAGAAGAGAGATTGTTTAGTAGAACTCTTGTTTTACGGATGAGAAAGCTGATGCTCAGAAAGGTGATATGGCTTGTTCAAGGTGACATCTAGCTGGTAGCAAAACTAGAGTCAAAACCCCAAATTTCAGCTCCTTTTCTAAAACTCCAGCCACTGCATCAAGCAACTTTCTTCATCATTAGCAAGTGCATGTATTTTTATTATAACTACTAATTGAGTTAGTGGAGGTGGGGAGTGGGTATGTGGAATTAAAACTAGTAATTTACTAAAGCTTATATTAGAGTGAAAAAAGGAAAATATACTGTTTTGATTTAAAGTATAAACGTTTAAAGCATAAAACTGGTGGCTGTATAAGGAATTCAGCAAGTTATAAATTAGTTATTTGTGTAAAATCTTTTCTAAAACACATGATAGGAAAGTTCTTTGTTTCAAAGGATCTTAGAGATTTCCATATTGAGAATTACAGTGCCCCGAAAGTACAGAAAGTTAGATCCAGAACTAGGATTTAGTTCCAATTCTGGTTTCTTATTGTCTACTATTAAATCACTTAGTTTACTTGTTACTCCTCCTTTAAAAAACACAAACGTTGTGATTTAAATTTAGAGATAAAGAGTCTATGGGATTATTGTAGGGGGTAGAAAAAAATGTCTGAACTCTCTGCATTAGGAGTCTTCATTGTGTTTGTGCAATGGATCCCTTTGACGTCTGGTGAAGCCCATTAACTCTTTATCAGAATAAAGTTTTAACAGCAAGGGAAAAATTGAAATGTACCTATTAAAATACTTCAAGAACAAATGTGTGATATTGTAATGAACATGTGTTTTTTGAGTTAATGTTTAAATAATAAGGTCTAGTGTCAGGACTAATAACTATGGTGATTTAAAAGTAGTGTGTCTTAGTATATTTGGGCTGCCATAACAAAATGCATAAACTGGGTGGCTTAAATAACAGATATTTATGTTCTCATAGTTCTGGAGGCCGGAAGTTCAGGCTGTCAGCATGGTCAGGTTCTGGCGAGGTCTCTTCCTGGCTTGCAGATAGCTGGCTTCTCTCTGTGTCCTCACATGGTCTTTCCTTGGTGTGTGTGCAGAGAGAGAGAGAGATCTTCCTCTTCTTATAAGGCCACCAATCCTATCAGTTAGGGCCCCACCCTTATGACCTTATTTAACCTTAACCCCCTAAAAGCCCCATCTCCAAATCAAGTCACATTAGGGATTAGAGTTTCAACATATGAATTTCAGAGGAACACAATTCAGTCCATAGCATAATGATAGGCATAAATAATATTTCAAAATATCTTCAACAAATTATAATGAGATATGAAAACAGCTGTGATCTATTGGTGAAAAATCACAGGTACTGCTGCTAATGGGTTTACTGCCTATATTCATCATGGAAGGAAATGCTTAATTTCAGGTAGAGATTAGTGAAAATAAAGATACGAACTTTCTTTCCCAGCCACCCTGAAACTTCTATACAAGGACCCCAGGTTAAGAACCCCTGAAACAGGCAAATAAAATGTTCTTGCTATGAGCAAATAAGTGGCATAACCCCAGGATGGTGGTAACAAATTCTGAAATCACTTGATTCTGTCCATTGCCCATTACCCAGGAGCCGTAAGTGTTGAACTGAAAAGAGACATCGTCTGCTCTTGGCTGGCTTTCTGGTATTTTTGAATATGTGTTTGAGTATCGGGATGTGTTTTGTCTTGCAGACACCAGTAACCTAAATACTGCACAAAATGATTCCTGGCACTCCGAGAATTTCTGGCTTAGCCCTTCTGTGAAAGGCCAACCAGAGACCAAGACAGAGGATGACGAACTTCGGAAATCCCTGGATAAATTCTATGAAATGTTTGGCCATCCACAACCAGCCTCTGGAAATCTACTCTCTGCATCTGTCTGCCAGTGCTTGTCTCAGAAAATCGATGAACTGAAGGGCCAGGAGAGCCAAAAGTACGTCCTTCGTAGTTTTCAAATGGCCCGGGTCATCTTCAACCGGGATGGATGCTCAGTCTTACAGAGGCATTCCAGGGACACCCACTTCTACCCACTAGAAAGAAGTGTGTCTTTGGATAATGAAACACCGACTCCAGGACTTTCCAAAGATATTATTAATTTCCTCTTGCAGCAGAACGTGATGAAAGACCAATAACTGGTGTCTGGTGGTGAGAGCAGGCCATATGGGGGTAGGCCTGTGACCAAGGCTGTTGGTGCCCCACTCAGATCCCCTCAGGTCTCTCTTGCCAGTTCTGTGTGCCCAGCCCCCAGCTAAGTGCTCTGCATCTGTGACCAAGTACTGGACAGGGTTCAGCCCATAGAGAGAGCCATCGGTGTCTGGGAATTTTATAGTCCCCATGGCCATACTCCCTCCCACCCCACTACCATTCTCTTTGGCCTGAGGCCAGTGGCTGACTGATTTGGGAGCCCAAAAGCCCAACTTCCTTACCTCAAGGAGAGACTTGCTCTCAGGTAGAGTTTATGCTCCAAAGTTCCTCTCCAGATCTCGCTGAGGCTGGGACTTCACACGAAGTCACACTCTTGCTCCCTCCCTCCCTTTCCCTGGCCTCCTCATCCCATTTCCTTACCGGTGTCCCCTAGGAACTTTTCCTTAATAAATCCCTCATGCCTGAATCCTTGACCCAGAATCCACTTCTAGGAGAACCCGACCTAAGAGAACGGACTTCCATCAGATGAGTTTTCGAAGGGAACAAAACTCTATGCTGAACCAAGAAATATACCAAGTTGTAAAACTGCCATGTGATCAAAAAACGTATGTCCCAGAATAATACAAAGATTTAAATATGATGCCAAAAAGTGCATCACATCTTAATCATATCCTTGCCTCTCTGACTGGATGTGGAAGGAACATTTGGACCATCTAAAATAACAACTAAAATTTACGAATTAAAAAAAAAAAAGAAAGTCTCCTGTTTCCACCAGATAGCAAATGTGAAAGGTGAGGAAAAAACAAACATGCTCCACCCACCAAAGTATGCACAAGCTCAGTTGCGATAAGCTAGATGGATGCCATGTGGCCCTGTTGGTTTGTGATGGAAGAGAAAAGAGAATGCTTTGCTCAAGTGAACTCATTCGCTCATTATTTTTGCCTTCTGTCGGCCTGCAGCCCGCACCTTTTGTCACCCTCTGAACAGTTGGCCCCTCACACCTGTCCTGTCCTGATTTCACCAAAAATATCTTTATCTATTTTTAAACATTTATTTTTCAGTTATAGTTAACATGTGATGTTATACCAGTTTCAAGTGTATAACATAGCAATTAGACATCTGTATAACTCACAAAGTAATCACCCCAATAATACTAGTACCCATCTGACACCATACATAGTTATTACAATATTATTGACTACATTTCTTGTGGCTTTAAATTGCCAGTGCAAACTTGCACTAGCATATGCTCTGTTCTGCAGCTGTGTCCTGAATCCCCATTTGTGACTCGGTTGGTAGAATGACATCACTGGCACCAAGCAACCCGAAACTGTCATTGGAAACCTCACACTAATCCCTACCTCAACAGTTCTCCAAATTACATTGATAGAAAGGGTTATGTCACTTGTTGGGGGGCAGACAGCAAGAGAAGCTGGCAACACTGTACAGTTAGATATGAAGAAACTTTAGTTGAAATTTAGTTGGCAGAAGACACCCTAAGCTTTCCAGAAATTGGAAATTGGGTTATGCAAATAGATCAGCTTAAATATGTACATTAAGAGTGAGTGTGCCCTCTCAAGCAGGTCTTTGGGGACTCTTGGATGGAGAGTGAAGCCTTTTAAAGGTCAGGAATTGCATATGAAGGCTTCCAGTTCTGGGAAGATCAGACATAAGAAACAGTTCCACATTGAAAGGCAGAGGCACCACTGGAAGGAGAGACAAGACCTAAATGGTAGGAAATAGTAAATGAATAGGCCTCTGAGAGATACTTGAGAAAACAAGCCTCCAGATTTTCATCTGAGAAGCAATCTTTCTCCATGGGCTGCTCCTATTCAACTGGCCCCCAAATAGTTGTGAAATATAGACTTATAATTGAAAATCTATAGGTTGAATTTTAAGGTCTGTAGCTTTATTGTTTTTTTAACGTGAAGCAAATTAATAAATGTCGTTGAAGAACGCTGTAGTTCTTAGTATTATTCCATCACCGACATATTGGAGATTAGTCTCCATGGCTACCAACAGAAGGAAGCCGGATTATTTTATACTGTTTTTAAAGGACAAAAGATACAAGCTAAATGAATCTCCATGCCAGAAAGCAGCAGCTTCTATTTGACAGTGAGATTTTAGTATCAGTGATTTTGTAATCTTTATTAACATCAGTGCTGTGGACACTAAGCCAGAGGCTAGACTCTGAAAGCAGAGAATTTAGAAGTCAAAAAGCCAGAATCACCTGAGGGTAAAAAGAAAAGAGTGTGGTGTGTGCTTGTTTGTATCTGAGTAAGTGCTTGTGACAGGTCAGTACGTGATATTTGATTCTCTGCAATCTCGCATCTTAATTTGATCTTTATGGGGTCAGGGTGGCATTCTGTTTACCTTTAATAAAGACTAAGAGGTAAGGATATTGAGGCTCCAGCCTTTGGCATTATTGTCTAATTTTGCCCTACAGATCTTTTCACTGACAAATTATCATCCTATGAAGGTTCTGACTGACTTGTGATATCCCCTGTGGCCCTTTTGGAGGTCTTGGGAGGATGGGTTTGCTTGCAGGAACATCAAAACTTCAAAGAAAACTGCTCCCAGTGTTTTAAGTTTGTGTAAATATTATTCACTTCATTAGTCTATTTTTTTTGCATGACCTACGTAAGGGCACAGGTAATAGATCTTATTACCAGTAATTAGCATATGTAAGGGCACAGGTAATAGATCTTATTACCAGTAATAAGATGATACAGTGATACCTTTAAAACTTTAAGGCTTACTTTTAAAACTTTTTGTTGGATTATAAGTGAACATTGCGATGATTTTCGCAAACTGAATCCACCTGTGCAATCATCATCCAGCTCAAGCAACAAATATGACCAGCCAGCCAAGGCAGCCCTCTTCTGAGTGGAGATTTTCATCTGGAGAACTGAAAAGAAGGGTTTTGCTCAGACCATTGTTTCTCAAATTGCTGGTAGTACACAAAGTAATTTTAGGTGCTGCATGGACAAATGATATTTATTCTCATTGTTTTCCATTTAGTTTAATATGTTAGAAAAATATAAGTACTATGTCTAATCTGTGCTTTTACAGATATTACATAGGATAAGTCTAATATAAATATTAAAAATTAAAAGTGAATTGAATAAGTGAAACCATTAAATTACTAATAGCGCAGATAGGTCACATAGATATGTCAAAAATTATGAAAGTGGTATACTGGGAAAGGACTGAAATTTGGAATACAATGGGATAGGTCATCTGTTCTACCTTGTAGTTTCCCACCCTCTCTCCCCTGGAATACAGAGGAACTTGCATCAGGTTATCACACATCTACCTTTGCCTCTCTTTACCTCGCAGCCATAGTGCACATTCTTTTAAAAAGCAAAACATACATGAATAGCCAGCAAATTTAAGAGTAGGGTCTAGCCTTATCAAATATGAAATGATTTTAATTCTACAGTAATTAAAGCAACAATAAAACAGAAGTAGACAAATCAAAAAAAAAAAGAATTCAGACCATAAATAGATATGAATGCATGTGGAAATTAAGCATATGATGAAGGTAGCATTTCAAATGCAGGGAAAAAAGGTGGAGTTTTAGCAAATGGTCTTAGAATAATTTGCTCCCCAGACTGGGGGAGGATAGTAAAAAAGCTAGACTCCTCGACAAACTTTCACTGCCATCACCTGCTCCAAGCTTTCATCTCCTGAAGGCCCTCCTCAAGATTCTCCCTGCTGCCAGCCTCTTCCGGATACCATCGCTACCATATTGGTCTTCCTAAATCCAGTCAGTGCTGGATCCCATGCCGTCCCCCACAGAAACCTCCCAAGCTTCTTAATACCAATAGGGTGAAGCACAAACTTAGGTCCATGTTATTTCAACCTGGGTGTTTTGCCTTTTCCTCAGTCCTTGAACCTTGGTCAACCTCCATGGTCTCCAAAACATTCTATCCCTCCTACAGCTCCCACGGCTCTACCCAACTACTCATTTAGGCTTTAATCCTACACAGCAGGACCATTCTCTAACTGCTAACATGTGTACATCTTCCTTCCCCCAGCAGACAGAAAGTTCCCAAAGGCCAGAGAGCTTATCTTACCCAGGCTAGGCACAGAACAGCGCTGGGTAAATATTGATCACGACACAAACTTGTTCTGCAGTCACATTTCCTATTCAGCCTCCTGGTGGATCCAGCTTGACAACTTCTTTCTCTTTCCTACAACTGAAACCATATAATTTTAAACCAGGAGCAAGGGGTAGGAGTGGGAGGTGGGTTTGTACCTTCTGCGAAACATCATGGCAAAAGGAAGAGTCCAGTTGTAGGCGTCAGAGGCAACAACGCTGCTATTAACAGTTGGGATGTTCAGTGAGGCTCATATAACTCCTCCGGGCCTCATTTCCGTCTGCAAAATGAGGATATTAGCAAAGCTCCAAGTTCCCCCTCAGGCTCAAACATTCTGTGCAAATCTCTATGAGGGTGGATTCAGGAAACTGATTTTCAAATTGATTGAGCTGTGTGGCATTATTGCATAGAGAATTAAACTACTCTTCATCACAATTCATTTCCTGAGTTTAGCCTATCAGCCAGTATTTATTAAGCACCATTTACTCTGCAGTACCCTGGATTAAGTACTGTGGAGACACAAAGTGGTATCTCGCAGGATCCTTGGCCTCAAGGAGTTTATTACATAATCAGAATTTATTATATAATAAAAGCTCACCAAGCTCCAGCAAATTACTTTGTTTACCTAAAACTTCTGTAAAGTTTACTTGAACCATTACATATGCTCCCTATGTAGACTAGTTATCCTGTGTGTCATTTCTATGTTATTTTATTTGAAATGCATGTATATTATATAAATACTGTATGTTTAGATATAAATATATGAATTGAAAATGTATATGTTTAAAATATCTTCATTTACAGGCCGAGTTTAAAAAAAACTTTTTTAATACACCAAATGATGCAGATTTTCAAACTTTACAAAAGTAGAGACAATTGTGCTATGTTCTCATCATCTAGCTGCAATAGCCATTGGCTTTCTGCCATTCTTTTTTATCATCCTCCTCCTTCCTTTTTGTGTGCTAAATCATTGCTGCTTAAGCTATCAGTGATGAAGGAAACTTTTTGATTTCTAACCTGTTATAGACCAATGCCAGCACACAGCTCGTGCCGTGCCACACACAACTCACCGTGCAAATGCAATGACACCCAGGGAATGAATTTAAAATATATGTAGGATTTGCTCTGAAATACATCAACAAATAAGATTGAGTGATGGATAGATAGACGGTGGATAGGTGGATAGACAAGAAATAAGCAAGTACAGTAAATGTTAATGGTAAAATCTAAGTGGTAGGTATACAGGTCTTATTTGTACATTTTTATCATGTTTTCTGCATGTTTGAAGTTTTTTATAATAAAATGTTGGGAAAATATGTGCGGGATATGTATTAAGTGTATTAAATATCTACCCATATACATTTATTTATAATTTGGAGTTTCAAATTTCCTGAAGGCAATCTATTTTTTCCATTGAAAACATACTTGAATTGTGAAAAGTAACTTTACTGATTCCTAAGTGGTAGAACTAATTAAACAATCAACACATCATAATGAAAACTTCTAAATTGCTCTAGGAGATATGAATATATAGGCTTGGTCTATACCTTCAAAGAAATTCAAGTTGGGAAAATTATTTCCATATTGATCTATCTAGATATCTATTACATCACCTATACCTAATCTATATCATCAGTATCATTAACACCTACATTTTCTGCCCAGATTATAAATTCATGTACATTATCCATATCATCTATATTATCTATATCAACTATATCATCTACATCTATGTTTAAAGCTATAGCATTTATATCTACTCTTACATTATCATCTACATTTATATTTAGATTTATTTTACCTACATCTATGTTTACACCCATATTATCTACAGAAAGGGTTCCCAAGCCCCAGGTCTTGGACCGGCACCTTTTCCGTGGCCTGTTAGGAACCAGGCTGCACAGCAAGAGGTGAGTGGTGGGCAGGTAAGCGAAGCTTCATCTGTATTTGCAGCCGCTCCCCAGCGCTAGTGTCACTGCCTCAGCTCCACCTCAGATCATCAGGCGTGAGATTCTCATAGGAGCACTGGTCTCTGATGCCAAAAAGGTTGGGGATTGCTAACACAGCTACTTTTCCCTGTTCATCATCTGCATCATTTATGCCTACACTTCTATCTACATCAGTATCTACATCGTCTACATCAGTGGTTCTCAACCAGGCCAACTTTCCATCCAAGGAACATTAGCAATATCCAGAAACATTTTTGATTGTCACACTTGGGGGTGGGGGAGAGAGTGCCCCTGGCATCTAGGACAATGCACGGGACAGCCCCTGACAACAAAGAATTATCCAACCCCAAATATCAATACTGTAAGATTGAGAAATTCTAATCTACATCATCTACATCCATGTTTACAGCTACACCATGCACATCTGCATCTATATTGACATATACTCTACCTACATCTGTATTTAGATTTACATCATCTACTTGTGCATGTACATCTATGTACTGGCAGCCACATCTACATCAACCACGTCATCTACTTCAACATCTCCATCATCTACATCATCATCTACATCTATGTGATCCATATCTTTGACATCTACATCTAACTTTATATCTAATGGCATCACAGAGCATGTTTGTTACATCAGAAAGAATGGTCCATTCTTTAACCTAAACTTAAAGTTTAATTTTAGTTCTCCCCTCCTCTGGCCATCACAATTCTGATCTTCCAATTTCAGTGCGTGTGTGTGTGTGTGTGTGTGTGTGTGTGTGTGTGTGTGTGTGTGAGATGGGAGAAGTCCCCATACCACCAAGCACTTCTCGGACACCAGGGTATACTATAATTCAACTCAATTCTGACACTATTTACCTGGAGATAGCATCAGATTCCACAGATTGAGAGCTCAGTCCCACAAGACTGCCCTCCACTTCAGAAGCCAATCACAAGTCTAGGTTGTTACCTGTGCTTCAGACTGACTGGCTATAAATCAAATGTTTCCACAACCCCCATCGTGGGTTTGATTAATTTGCTAGAGCAGCTCACAGAACTCAGGAAACCAGTTTACTCACTAGATTACTGACTTATTACAAAGGATATTAAAGGATATGACTCAACAGCCAGATGAAGAGATACATAAGCGAGGTCCCAAACAAAGGAGCTTCTGTCTTCATAGAGCTTGGGACCCAGCACAGTGGCATATGGAAACATTCTTGTTCACCAACAAAGAAGCTCTCCAAACCCCTTCCTTTTGGTTTTTTATGGAGGCCTCATTACATAGGCATGATTGATTAAATCATTGGTGGTTGGTGATCAATTCAACCTCCAGCCCCTCTCACCTCCTGGGAGGTCAGCGGAGTGGAACTGAAAGTTCTAATTTTCCAGTCACATACCAGCCCCCCATCCTTACATGCTTTCTAATAGTCACCTCCTTAACATAAACTCAGGTGTGATTGAAAGGGGTTTGTTGTGAATATCAAGACACCTGTATCACTCTTACCTAGGAAATTCCAAGGATTTTAGGAGCTCTATGCCAAAAACAGGGACAAAGACTAAAAATGTATTTATTATAAATCACAATGTCGCAGACCACATACAAACGAGTTTGTTACATCTGAATGAGTGGTCCATTTAATCTAAAATTAAAATTTAATTTTAATCCTCCCTTCTGGCCACATACAAAAATATGAATAGAACATTGGTTGACCATTGATCACACTCATTAAAGTTTAAGAAGTGTGAGTTCTTTACTGGCTTTGTCCCGACTTCAAAGGACATGGATTGAAGTGAGAAGTTAAACAAGTGCCTGATGAATTTCATTCATGCCCTACCTTTGCTCGCCAGCCTCCAAGAACCAGAGGGCATCTAGTGCAGACACAATTATTTCTAATACAGTATAAAGAATAATTTCTCAAAAGAGCAATCACTGCACTTTGAGAACTTGGTATGGTTTGATCACATCTTGTTCCATTGGAACTGGTCTGGGCTGGAAAACATGTAGTTGGAACATGGGTAACTACAGATGCTGCTATTTTGCCCTAGTTTCTTTGGGACCTAGAGTAGTTAAAAGACCTCTGAATCCACACAAAAAAATTGTAGCTCAGGTTGCCACATTTGTTTAAGCCTCCTTAGGCTTACCAGCTGGCTTGTCAGCCAAGACAAAAGCACAATGATGGTTCTAGATAAAATTGAGAACATTGGAGATAAGAAAAAACAAGAGCAAATCTCTGTAATTTCTTTAGCCTATGACAGTTACTAAATAACTTTCGTTTCCCTGTAGAAACCTGCGCCTTTCGGAGACCATTATTTTTCCTCCAGGAACAAGGTTAGCCGTAGGCAAAGTTTCAAAACAGACTCTCACTCACCTTTTTATATTCTGACTCATTGTAGTGTCTCTAAATTCTCAAAAAAAAGATGAATCTTTAGGACTTGGAAGTGAAACATCAGAAGTTATTTACTCATTAGTCTGGATTTATTAAAACATTTTAATAAATAAGAAATACACAGCTTAGTAGTATTTATAAAGAACTGAAGCCTAGGAGAGAGGGAAAAAATGGCGTAAATGATAGAGGCTCTGTTCATCCCTCTGGCAACCAAATCAAAATTGTGACGAAAACAAGGAGTAGCAGCAAGGAACAATAGCGTGGGATCTAGAGGAACAAGCCATATAACTAGGGAGAAGTCCAAGAAAGTACCCTGCAATGGCAGAAGGTAGGACAGGGCGAGGACGTGGGGCTCTCCATTCTTAAGAGGCTGAGTGAGACGGAGGCTGCGGTAGCAGCAGCGGCAGAAGCCTCTTAAAGGGGCTGCATCTGCAAGCGGATTTTCACGGTTATAGACATGCTCGTTCTGAGCACCAGTGCTGATTTGGCTGCGTGTAGGAGGCACCAGGGACTTACAGGGAGACATTGTTAGAGTGAGGGTAAGGTGACATTCTCTCTGTGCAGAAGTGCCGGTGTTATACATTGTTCTCTGTTGAGCCCTACCCACCCCCAGTGCACGGACACAGTACCGCCATAGCTGTGATGTGACATCATCAAACTAGATAACAGAGGTCGCTCTGCCCAGAGCCCAGAGGATTCCCTGAAACCCTGCCTCCCCCAACTCACGGCTCCACCCAAGCCACATCTTGGTATATCCTCAGGGAGTCAGGTGCTCCTTACTGAGCAGAGCCTAGACTCATACTGGAGGCAACTGGCCTTGGTTTCTGTGTGGCCTTTTGAAGCAATTGTAAGCACAGCATCTGTGGATTGCTTGCCGAATCTTATTATTTATTTATTTTTAGGTGAGGCAACCCTTGGTCGACCTCACAGATTGCAATCCTTTATTTTTTTATTTTTTATGCCTACAGCACCTGGTCTTCCTAGGTGGTCTCCCATCCAACTACTAACCAGGCCCGACCCTGCTTAGCTTCCAAGATCAGACGGGATCGGGCTTGTTCAGGGTAGTATGGCTGTTGCTTGCTGAATCTTAACAGGTGGTCCCAGAGGGGTAGAGGCTTGTGCTAAGTTTGGCCTGCAGCTGAACCCCTCTCAGGACTGTGCCACTGGACACCTACTTCACAAATCCACACTAATAAGACTGGGAGACTTAGGAGCTTTGCTTATTACATAGAAACAGACATGGAAAGGCAGCCAAAATGGGAAGACAAAGAAGCAGAAACCATATGAGAGAACAGAACAGAGATCCAGATATAATGGAGTCAAGTAATCTAACAGATGCAGAGTTCAAAACTCTGGTTATAAAGATGCTCAATGAATTTATGGGAAGTGTAGATGAATTCAGTGAGAATTTCAAAAAAGAGATTTAAAAAAATGGAAATGGAAATTATAAAAGGGAATCTGTAAGAAATGAAGAATACATTATCCGAGATGAAAAGTATATTACAAGGTATAAATAGAGTGGATAAAGAAGAGGAGCAAACCACCGATATAGAAAATGAGGAAGCCAAGGACCCAATCAGTACAGCAAGGAAAAAGAAGCCAAGACTATAATAATAATTTAAGGAACCTATGGGGCACAATTAAATGTAAACA
>NW_006442491.1:14585396-14613061 GCF_000325575.1 Pteropus alecto | reverse complement strand
TAAGAATAATTTATCCAGCAAAGCTATCATTGAGAGCTGAAGGACAGACAAAAATAAACTAAAGGAATTTATCACCACTAAGCCAGAATTACAGGAAATGTTGGAGGGACTTCTTTAAGAAGAAAAAACGTGTATCAAAAACAGGAATAAAGAATGGTAACAACTACATTCCCATCAATAAGTACCTTAAATGAAAAAGAATTAAGTGCTCCAACCAAAAGATAGAGTGTGGCTGCAAGGATAAGAAAACAAGATCCCTACAAATGCTGCCTACAAGAGGCTCACTTCATATTAAAAGACACACACAGACTAAAAGGAGGGGGCTAGAAAAAGATATTGCTTTGATGGACCTAGAAGGTATTTAAGTCAGACAGAGAAAGAGAAACTATATGGTTTCACTTATATGCGGAATCTAAGGAAAAAAAAAGAACAAAACTAATCAAAAATAGATTCACAAATGTAGTGGACAATTTGGTTTCAGACAGAGAGGAGGGGATTTTGGGGGCTGGGAGAATGGGGTGAAAGGTTAAAGAAGTACAAATTAGTAGCTGATGGATGGTTACAGAGATGGGGAGCATGGCATAGGGAATGCAGTTAGCATTAATTCGTTGGCTAGGTGGAGAGTCAGGGGAGGGAGGGTGCTTTTGGGGGGATCGTTTTATGAACTATATAGATGTCTAACAAATGTACTGTATATCTGAAACTAAATTGAAAAAGAAAAAAAGAACTGAAGCCTATAGCAATACCCAAACATTGTAAAATGCTAGGGAACATTATTCAGTAGTTTTTGAATAACCCAACTCCAGTATTAGGATTTCTTGATCTTGCTTTCAGTGGATCCCTCAACGAATCCCTTTAGAGCAGTGTGTCTCTCTGTTGATCATTAACCTTTCATTCTCACTGGAGAATAACACCTTTCCCTGTCTCCCCAATTTCTCCATTGATTTTTCTCAAAATGTCAGATTTGGGAAGGATACAAATTGCCCAAGAAACACTGGAGGAATTCCCTCATGGAACACTGCTTAGCAGCAGCTCAGCCCATACTGCCTCCCCCAGGACCTGCCCTCTGACTGCCTGAAGCTCTTTTCTACCTGGTCCCAGTAAACCTGCCCTTTCCTCTACTTCATTTGAGCTTCCACGAAGCTCATTTGGGGCACTGGCAAAACTCCAGCCCTCTCAGGATTGACTTTAGGCTGGAGAGGTGTGAAGAACCAACATGTCTCCCACAGGGATTAGAAGCGTATTCAAGGCAATCAACACATTCCTGAAAGTATGGGGAAAACAGTCCAAGGCATTCCTTCCAAAGATCACTGCAGCAAAAGCTTCCAAGGGCCACATGGGGATAAACGATGGGAACTGGGCTAGATGTTAAGATGATAAAGCTGGTGGAGACTGAGTGTGGTCAAACAGGAGCTGGCAAGCCTCAGCTAAAGGCATTTAAATTCAAATGTTTAAAACAACCAAGCAGTACAAGGCAAACATAACCCACCTGAGGGCCAGTTTGGGATCTCTGTATTGATGCTTTAGTGGGGTTAGTCTGTGTAAATACACACACACACACACACACACGTTTCCACCACTATCCTAAAGTAGAGCGTTCCTATGAAAGCTTTTGTATATCTAAATGGCCTAAAGCAAAGAAGCCATATTCATTAATTTATACGGAAAGAATTTTGAGTGTTCTCAGATTCAAAAAATAAGCTACTAAATCATACCAAATACCTTTAATTACGACCAGTTTTATGCTAAGCATAATTCCCTTACATGCTCTCTTGGGCTTCTCTGATACCTTAGGACACATCTTGCTAACAGATGCACAAAATAAATGGAGATAAAGCACAGATGCTCACAGATACAGGTCAAAGATATGGAGTTTGATGCTGAGATGCTGAGTGTGGTTCCTGGGGAAGGAGCTTGCCGGGGCCACTCTCACTGCTCAGGATACTCTGCTTCTGTTAGAGCTCTCTGCAAAACGCCAAGCTCTGCTTTGTGTCTTTTTTCATAAAAGCGAAAATCCTCTTCACATTTCTTTTGGTTAATGAAAACAAGTACTAAAGGAGGTCTTTCATAAAAGTAAAGTGGCCTAACATAAACTTTCAAAAAGCAGGGGATACCTTTAGCTGGTTTCTGTGCTGTAAGTACTCCCACCAGAACTGAGCTCAGGCTATCAATAGGATGTCAACCAACTCTTGAAATGCCTGAAAATTTAATGATCAACTCTTACGAACTGGCACAAGCCTGCTCTAGCATGACTGGCATGCTGCCTCGTAACTGCTATTTTGTTTTTAATGTTATTCATGATCCTATGAAATAATAACCTTCTCTGATATATGTTCACTTAAGAGCGAGTTCAAAATCAGCCCCAGGGAAGCCTTGAGGGCCCTCCTGCCAACCTTTGGAATTCTATGTAAGCCCTACTTCCTCTGAGGAAGCTCTCAGAATCCTGTGTTATAATTATTTATTTGTGCCTCTCAATTACTGATATGCTCTTTGAGAGCAGTTATGGTGCGTTTCCTAACTGTCCTTCAATCGTAGGTAACACGCACAGTGTCAGACCCAGCAGGTGCTCAGTTGTCAAATTGAATTGAGGGAAAGGGTCAGGCCCATATCTTGTTTTGTCTTCCACAGTACCATGTTCACAGTGCCAAGACACTCAGTATACTCTTCTCAGAACTACCAATGTCATTGTTTTAATGTCCCCAAAAGTAGGCCACCCACCCTCCTGCTGGTGGAGTGCCCTGCCTAATAATGGTTCCCATATCTGGTTGTGCATCATTCATTCATTCAACAATATACACTGAGCAGCCTCTAAGTGCCAGGCCCTATTCTATGTGCCAGGAAGAGAATAAAACAGGCACAAACCTCTGCCCTCATGGAACTCGCACTCTACTGGGAGAGGTAAGCAGGATACCAATAAGTAAAACACATTGTTTTACTAGTGGTGATAAGTGCTTTGGTGAACAACAAAGTCAAAGAAAGGATAGAAAATGCTGGCAAAGAGAAAGGAGAAGGTCTGGGAAGGCCTCATTGAAAAGCATAATGTACAGCACAGAGAATGGAGTCCATATATCATAATAACTATGTACAGTGACAGATGGTTACTAGACTTATTGTGGTGATAATTTTGTAAGGTATATAAAAGTTGAATCACTATATTGTAAACCAGAAACTAATATAATACTGTATGTCAATTATAATAGCATTGAAGCAAAGCCCTGCAGGAGGGAGAGTGAGTATGTAGAACTCTGGCTCTGTTTGAGGACACAATAAGTGCAAAGGACCTGAGGCAGAAGGATGCTTGGCATGTTTTAAGAACAGCACAGTGGCCAGTGTGGCTGGAGTAGAGTGCGTGAGAAGTGATAGAAGTGAGAGAGGAGCCAAATCATAAAGAGGTGGTGGCCAATGTAAGGATTCTGGCTTTGTATGTAACATGGGAGCCACTGGAACACTTCGAACAGAGGAATGACATGACCTGAGTAAAGTTTGAGTAAGGATTTTCTAAAAGATTAACTATTGGATGTGAGAGGGTAGAGTTGTTAAGGATGACTCCAAGGTTTGTGGCTGAGCGCCTCAAAGTGTGGAGACACCACTTACTGGGATGAGGCCCCAATCCTTTAATCATATATTACATAATCTTGGGCTACAGTAGAGTTGGCTGAAGACAGGCCATAGTTGAAGAAACAAGACTTGTTACAAGAAGTCAGACTCCAGATTGGGCCAGACCACCTAGAAATGTGGTCTGATGATGAACTCTGCGGATCTTTCCTAACAGAGGCTCAGGGAGGTCCCAAGACTCAGGCAAGTTTGAGCCCATAGGCACAGGGTAAAGTGTGTGAGTTGTGGACAGATGAGAACAACAGAGACAGTTAAGTGACACCTCAAGATCAACACTTCCTTAACCCACCCAGGATGGGTCAAGTGCTGTTAAGGTACAGAAATTAAAAAAAAAAAAAAAAGACCTGCATCCTCCTCACAGGAGTTCTGGAAGGTTTCTGACCACCATCCACTTTGCAGTGCGCACAGAAATGTCAACTTTAGCAGTCCCCCCATCCCGACCAAGGATGTTATCATGGGAGCTATTGTTTCCATATGGAGCAGGAGCAGAGTTGGTCCACTGAGTGGTCCATGTCCCACAAGTTATGAGCTGAGGGATCCTGAGAAGGTTCTTAACTGCAGTGGGTCCTTGGGGGAATCTCTGTGCTGTGTCTGAAATTTCACTCAGGAACTCTATCCTCTTGGATGTCTTTAGGAATAAGTTGTTTTAAAATGGCTCCAGAGATAATACTGGCTTGGAGCTTCCCAGCATTCATTAGCATTTTGTAATAGCTCATTTTGTGCAAATTACCTCTTCACTTTTGGATCTAATATGGTGGGCATTAATCAGGTTAATGGAAGTTGGGTCATTTGGATGCTTGCTCTAGAGCAGAATTACAAGGAGACAGAGCATGGTCCCCGAGGGACTTTCTCTTTATCTCTCAAAGTTCTCTTTATTTCTCCCTTTCATCTGAAGGGACCCGGAAAAATGGAAAATTGGTTTGAGAAAGGAGAGGACTGGGGGCCATCAAATGACTTAGCATTGCAATGCTTTCTCCGAGTCTTTTTATTTTTTAATTTATTTTTTAGGTGAGGCAACACTTGGTTGACCTCACAGATTGCAAGGAACTTGTCAGCTTACAATCCCTTATTTTTTATTTTATTTTTTATGCTTATAGCACCTGGTCTTCCTAGGTGGTCTCTCATCCAAGTACTAACCAGGCCCGACCCTGCTTAGCTTCTGAGTTGCTCTGAGTCTTGCGTGCTCCTCTATGCGCCCCTTTCCCGCTATTCATACCTATCTTTGTTACCCACATCAAAAATATGGGCAATTACATCTTGGGAGGTTTCACATTCTGCATATTTACTTAACAATAATGGCTCCTCGTGGACCATTATGAATTATTGGGAAATAAAATATTAATAGATGTAAAACCGAAATTAGCCTACATGGAGTTTTCCTGGAGTTTTCATCTACAAAACACATTTTTGTTGAGAAGAGGCTTGCCTGGAAGTTGATATGCTCTAATGTTCATATAAATAATTAAAAATTCAGCATCAGAAGAATGCTTCTTCTCAGAGCAAAGAGTGTTTATTAAGTCTGCCAGATCTCTCAGAATCACAGAGACAGGACCAACTTACATTTTATGACTCATGGGAATAAGCGCAGAAAAGCCAGGGGAATTCAGCAGACAGAATACAGGAGGGAGACCTTGAAACTGCTTCTAGTTTCCAGTTTCAGCCATGTTGGCCTGAGCGGGCTGTGATTTCAAGGTCATGACCACCATTTCTGGCTTGGTGCTGGAAATTCCACAAATTGAAATACATATTTTATTTATTTATTAAAGTTGTAAATTTTTAAATTTATTATAGTGACATAGATTAACAAAATCCAATAAGTTTCAAGTGTACAATTCAACAGAAATACATATTTTAAAATGAGACCAAATTTCAAAAATTTCTATGACGAGTGCCATCGAGAGGGCTTTTTTGTTTTTGTGTTTGTTTTTTTTTTCAAGGGAAGAGGAGAACAAGGCTGTGGGCATCAAGGCATCAGAGATGGAGAGAAGTTTCTAAGAGGCAGAAAGAACCTAACAGAAAAGGATGCAGTTCCTGACATCTCTCCCACCCACTGCTTGGCATAAGTGCCAGAGGAGAGCCACACCACTCATGTGCCTCCACCAGATACCTCACTCAAACTCAACAGTTACCCCCAGGTTCCCTCCTGCTTCTGGGCTTGGAGGAACCCCAAAGCTCCCCCAGTATTTTTCATTAGTCCTATCTTAGGGGCTATGGTTTTTCTCCTTCACTCTGAACCCACCTGCTTTTACCTTTCGAGGTTTTCTCGTGACTTCTGTTTCCATCGGAGCATTCACTCTTATGTTGCAGCGCTCATGTGTGGACGGTGTGTAAGCATTTTTCAATCCCATGTTACACATACCATTTTGAACATGCTAAACTTGGAAGTTACACTCAGGAAACAGCTTCAATCTTCTGTCCCAACTGCCTTTAAGCATGTTCTGTCAAATTTCCCTGATCCTTAAACAGTATCTCAGGCAGAAACAACAGCTTTTCATTAACTCTGGACCGTTACAACAGTTCAAATTTTTTTTTTCACCCAATTCAAAGCTCCTCCAGCTCCCAGCTGCTGCGTGACCTTGAACCAGCCGTGGAGAAGAGGGAAAAAGCGGTTCATTCTTTTATTTCCTTGTTCCTTTCCTTCCTACCTTCCTCTTCCCACCACCCCCTACTCCCACTCCCAGTTCCTTCTAGTTTGGAATAAGGTCAAGGATCAGAGAAGATAGAAAATGAATCAGAGAGTATACTCTCTAGTTCTCTCTTTGATATTTTATGTCCTCTGTTGTGGAACCCCTCTAGATGCTAGTTTACCCTTTCTCAGGGGACCTTTGTCAATTCTTCAGAGTCCTCCATGGCAACCTTCTCATTCCATTGATCCCTGACAAAAGCGATGCTCTCTGTCTCACTTCTCTCAATGACTCTCAGCTAACATCATCGATACAGCCAAGGGGTCTCCTTGCTCCATCAAGCAGGAATCTTTTGGGATGACTTGAGACCAGTAACATTCCATAGAGTCCACTTGGCCCAGGGGAAGACTTAGAACATGCAGACATTCCAGCCACTGTCCTCTCTGCCCAACTTGCCATTGTAGGCTTCTCCAGCTGACCTCTTGCCCACCTCCACTTTCTTTACTTAATTCTCAAGCTCTTGAAGATACAAATTAAATTGCCTTATGGTCTCTTTCCCACTCTCTTCTAGTAGCATTTTAAGGAGTCTTTGGGTTTCAGCAGCTCAGCAAGCATCTAGCCAGGAAATGAGATGTCAGTCTTCCTTCCTGCAGACAACTCTACTTTTTTATGAGCTGTTCTCTAGGGCCCCTCACTTGGCAAAGTTAGGAAGAAGCATTATGAAACAGTACTGGGCTCCCTATGAACTCCCTAATTAGTCCCGTTTGCATTTCTACTTTACCTTACACAGATGTTGTGAGTGAAAGCCACTGGGAAACTCTCAGAGCCTAGAACACTCACCTCAGAGGGATCTGGGAATCTGGGGTATTTACACACCAACTCCTGTCAGTTTTGGGGCAAGGGCTGCTTCTGGGGGCCTCAGCACTTCCAGCCTGCCATTTGCATAGCACTCTTGGCTCTGGTAACCAGAGAAAGCCATCTGGCAAATAAATGTAGGTCTTGGTGTTTGGAAATCAATCAAGTGTGCTCTGAAGTGGTAAGGATGAGGGATATGGGAGAGTTAGGCAGAAAACCAGCAGTATCTACTGTAGTGTGTGTGTGTGTGTGTGTGTGTGTGTGTGTGTGTGTGTGTGTGTGTGTGTTAAGAGAAAAACCATATGAGAGACAAGGAAGCACTCTGTATCAATTCTAGATCCTTACTATGTGGTATGTTGCTAACTAGAATATGCTTTGTCAGGAGCCTGGTGGTCTTACCAACTCATCAGACCCAACCAAAGTTATCCTACCTAGTTTTCAATATTTGTTTCTTGCTTTCTTTTCAGTACATAAACAAATAAGTGAATCTATTTACCTAATACATCGATTTTATACAAACTCTGAATTGAAGAGGAATATTGCCTGCTTTGTCAGACCTGAATGGTTGTAGCTCTATCTCTCAACTTCTTTTGAGAAAATGTTAATTTTTATTAATATGTATCTACATGCAAGTTATATGGAATTATATTACTTACAACTTAGTGGATTAGAAAAAGTAGTTTCTATTTTCTCTTAAGATGAAGATTTGGTTGTGATTTCTTAATTATATCAAAGTGTAATAGAAATCTGACCTGACATAAGAAACCAGGTACTAAATGTATTCCAGGTCCAAACTACTTAAGGAAAACGACTTGTTGACATGGTGCTCTTTATTAGGAAAAGACCTTGAAGTCACAAAAGACAAGTGTCTATCCTGTTGGCCACAAACACAGATGATTCTGTAGATGTACATTTGCAGGGCAGTAGTTTCTATGGCAGTGCCATTTTTCTGACATACTATGCTCTCTCACCCTACTCCGTAGATGGGTCTACCCTACATCTCTCCCGCTTTTACTTCCGGACTGGCTAGTGAACTCTGCCAAAGTAGGTCGAGTGTGTTTCCTTTTGCCATTAATGTTGGGATTGACTCTGTAATTTGCTATAGCCAAAAGAATATGCATCTACCAAAGAGCTTGACACATAGTAAGAATTTATATATGCAAGTGAAGTGAATTAACAAATTTTGAGAGAAAATCTAAATTCAGTACCAGTACCTATATGCTATTTGTTTGTCTGTTTGCTTTCTGATTCCTTCCCCTTTTCTGTATCACTGGAGGGACTGACCCTTACAAACTCTATTTCCCAGGCTTCCCTATCAGTCATTCCCAGGTATGTTCAGCCACTAAGAGGCACTGGCAGTGAAAGAAAGGAGAAGCCAGGGTATTTCCCCGCTTTCTCTTCTGGGGAGGAGGGGATATGTCTCTAGCGGTGGCTGTTTCTCTTCTGTGATTTCAGCTCCCATCAGACAGCCCTTTGTCTATGGCCCCAAACCCCACTTTCCAGCCTGCAGAGGTTCCCACTCCTACTAAGTGGCCCATGTTCCTGGGCTCCAGTAAGGACACATACTTCCTTTCTCCCCCCATTTCCCAGGGCGGTAGCAGCTGCCTGCAGTTACTAATCTCTGGGTTTCCTCATCTTCCCCTATTTGCTCTTTCAGTTTCTCTAACCCCTGTGTATTATTTCCTGTGTCAAATTCCTTCTAGTGGTTTCATTTTCCTGGCTGGACCCTGATGGATAACCTATTTCAGGAGCCATGTACAAAACTATGGTTTAATCAAAACCCTTGTTCCAAAAGGAAGAATGTTTTCTTCCTTTATTCTTTGAGAGCACTCCTGAAACATGGTCTTTCCTATGGCTTTTTGTCTTTTCCGATGATAACATTATTTTGTACTACTTGAGAGATTATATCCAAAACATTATCAGCAATCACAAATCCAAGTCTGACCAATATTGTAAAGATGTCACCTGTTCCAAAATTGATCCATAGATTTTATGCAATTCTTGCCAACATCTTAACAGATAGATTTTTTTTTTCATGGAAATAGACAACTGATTCTAAAATTTCTATGAAAATGCAAAGGGCCAAGAATGACCAGTATCCTCCTTAAGAAAAACAAGATGGGAAGACCTTTTCCACCAGATATTGAGATTTATTTAAAAGCTATGATGATAGAGAAAGTGTAATATTACAGAAAGAATAAACAAATAGACCAATGAAATGGAATCAATCAATATTCTAGAAGAGTCCAGAAGCATTCCCAATGCACACGTGGATTCTAGATTTTTTTTCTTTTTTTCTTTTTTTCTTTTTTAATATTTTTGTGGTGACATTGTTTAACGAAATCTGGTTTCGGCTGTATATTTTAACAAGGCATATATATATATTTACATTGTGTGTTCACCTCCCATAGTTAGATTTTTTTTCTGTCACCACACATTTGACTAGATTTTTTTTTCAAAGTGCCACGATAGAGCAGGTGGAAAAGGACAGTCGCTTCAATGAAAAATTCCCAGGGCAATTGGGTTGTGATATGGTTAAAAAATGTGACTACGTCTATCTCAGACCGTGTTTATTCCTAAAGAAAATATTGGTTTTCCTCCATCATCCTTCTGTGAGAAAATCCCTGAAAAATGCTCTTCCCAAAGGCTTTTCCCCTCTGGTACATAGAGATCTAAATGTGAAGGCAAAATAATAAGTTTATGAAATACTACGGAAAAAAGGTAAATCTGAAAATAGAAACTGGCTGTGGGCCAATTGATAATAATAAAAACACTTTTCTTGATGAGTAATAAACAGCCCAAGCCCAGACTGAGAAGCTATAAGATGACGTTAAAATTTTTAACCCTGTACTTTTCAAGGGAAGAAGAAGAGAGGGAAATTGCTAGAAAACTGGAATGCAAATATTTCTGGAGGGAGGCGATTTCAAAGAACTGTTAATGGGCATTTAAAAGAGCCTTTGGAATCCTTACATAATATTAACAGTAGAGGAAGAACTTCTCCCAGATCAATGCCCAAGGAAGGGCCTTCATGCAACACCTTCATTTTCTGTACTCACTACTTTACAGAGATTTTAAACAGACTCTTTTGTGCCAATGACATTCTTTTTTGTTTGTTTTAAAATAATATCAGATTTTGGAAATATGCAAAAATAATAAAAAATTCCCATAGATCTTGCACCCCCAATTTCCCAAATGTTATCATGTTGCCCTGCTTGTCTTTGTATTCTTTCTTTTTCTCTCTCTAACTCTATCATTACATTTTTCTAAAACACTTGAGAATAAGTTGTACACATGGCACACTTTTGCCTTTAGATACTTCAATGTACAAAACATGGACAATCTCTTGCAAATCCCAGTACAATTCTCAAGATCAGGAAATTAACATTGATAACATATTTGTCATGTAATCTACAGATCTTATTCAAATTTTATTAACTGTCCCATTATATCTTTTTTAAGACTCTTCTTTTAAATATTCTGTGGCTGTGGGCTTGGTGATGTAATTCCCAGCCTTTTCAGTAAGATCCAGCCATCCGCTCAGCACATGCAAAAAGAATTTAGACCTCATTGATTTTCAGTAACAAGACACTGAAACCTCCTTTTAACTCTGCATACAGACATCTGCCTTTCCTGAAAGAGACCCTAAATAAAAACTCACTCTATTCCTCAAAGCGTCAAAGAAGATTTTGAATTGTTTCTCTTTGGTTCAGGGCACTTGCCTGCTACTTTCCTGATTTCTCATTAGACTGAGAGAACCTACGTCAAAAATATCTTGGAAGGTATTTTCACCTTCCTCTCACACATAATAACAAAATACTTTCCTATTTCAATTTTATTTATTTTTTAGTTCTTAAAAATTTTTAATTAAGTTTCATTGGGGTAATATTGGTTAATACAATTATATAATTTTCAGGTGTACATTACCATTTGACATCTGTATATTCTATTGTGTGTTTACCACCCAAAGTCCAGTTTCCTTCAGTTACCATATATTTGACCCCTTTACTCACTTTCCCCTCCCCCTAAACCCTATATTTGACTCCCTTTATCCCATCCACCTCCTCCCTCCACCCCTACCCCACTAGTAACCACTAGTCTATAGTCCTCTGGTAACCACTAGCCTATAGTCCATGTCCATAAGGGGGATGCTCAGGGCTTGTGGGATGTAGTAGTTTCTAAAAGCAGGTTATTCCATTCCCGACCTCTGAGACTATGGCTCTGTTGTAAAAGAGTAGTAAGATGCCAAAGGGTAACAATCTAAATAAATGCCCGCCAGAAAGAGGACTGGTTAAATAAATTCTAGAGTATACAATCAATGTAATACTGTGCAGCCATTCAAAATAAGATGCAGCTATATGTGTTGCAAAATAAATTAAGCCTACAATGGAAAGTAGTTGAGTCTTGTTGACTCTGCAGAGGGGAATTGGGGAATTTGGGGAGTTCTGATTTTTAGCATCTGATTTTCAAATATTTACCATGTGTATATGTTATTGTTGGGAGAGAGTTATGAATAGTAGGTAGGTAGGTAGGTATGTAGGTAGGTAGGCAGGCAGATAGATAGATAGATATTAGAGATAAATGAATCATGGGTAGGTAGATTTAAGACCAAAAGTTTCAAAAACAGCAGATTCCATATTCTTCAGCTGCACCTTTTGTTTTTAAAGCCATCACTCCCTTTTCCATTCTCCCCACCGTTTAGTCTTCTTTATTTAGCAGGAGTCTTATCTTCCGCCGGGTAGTGGAGACACAAGAGACTTAGTCATAGATGTACACATTCTCGGCAGAACTGCACACCGTACAGAGCCTCCAATACACGTTTTTAGACTTGGAGATATGGGTCGGGGAGATGAAGAGCAAGCTTGGGTAATCTAAGCAGACTTCCCGCCTCTCCCCAGTTCACAGATTGGCACTGCCTCCCCTCACCCTTCCAATCTTTCGACCGCCTCACTCCCCACCCTCGCTCCAGACCCGGAGCACCCAGGCGACTGGACTGGCGCAAATTGCCGCCTACTTGCGCCGCCACCCCCGGGGCCGCCTCGTGACGTCAGGGCTGAGCGAGGGGGCGCCGCCTGTAGGGTGCCCGCCCCTCCCAGCCCTGCGTCCGGGACTTGCCCTTTAAAAGAGCGGAGGCCTGCGCCTACCGCGCCACACCGCGGGCATCAAGACGCACGGCTGCTTTACTGGAGCATCTTCATCTCGCCTTCCGTCCGCATCTCGCTCCACTGGTTCAGCCACTGTCCTCTTCTCCGAGCAGATTCGGGCAAGCGGGGCCATGCAGCCGGCCGTGCTTATCGGCCTCCTAGGAGCCACGATGGTGGCCGGTGAGTGGGTGCGGTGGGCCGTTCAGCACCGCGGACAGAGCCAGCCTCCGCCTTCCCCACGTCCAGGCATCTTGGCTGGTGGATACTGGGAGAGAGGGAGGATTCAGTAGAAGGTTTCTTCTCCCTTTTGCATGAGGTTCTTAATTTCTTCTCTTCCCTGGGTGTTTCCCGTCAACTCCCCTCCTCACCATCTGACTTAGAAAAAAACAGAGGGCTTCCTAGCCCAACCAGAAGAGTCTCAGACTTTTAATGTCTGAGTTTTCCTGTGGATAGGGAAAAAAATGTGCCCGTGCATCCAAGGAAACCCCACATTTTGTGCTCACTTCTAAATTGTCATTCTCTCTCTATTCATCTAGAGAGACGCTGTTACAGTCTTATTCTATATCTATATTTAAGTTTTTTTTTTTTTGGCTTTTTAAATCCAGATAAGGAAGGAGAGATAGGAGTGCATATAATATGTTAATTGCCACCTGCATGTTTCTCTGTTATTATTATTATTATTATTATTATTATATAAACATGATGAGATAAAAGTCAGTCTTGTATGTATATGATATCATATATTTTTTCTTAACATGTTCATATATAATATATGTATATATGTGTTCATGTATATGTGTGTACAGGATTAATGTAATATTTTTCTGTATTTTGTATTTCCGTCTCTGGAAAGAGGTAATTTCACACTCAGATTAATGCATTTTTAAGTTATGAATGGAAACTGTAGTAGACATTTTGAGTTTTGTATTCCAGAAAAATAATAGAGTATAAAATAACTACAAAACTATCCTTGGAGTAGTAAAAAAATGCTTTAGTCACTTTAGGAGGATGAATTTTTTTTTTGTCTTTTTTATTCAGGTACAACTGACAAAGGATAGGACGGAATTTTAAGTAGTAGATATTTGACAATGTCTCTTTATCTGTGGAAGAATGTGGGATTAATCTTTTAAACTACTCTGAATCTCAAAGAAATGATCTCTGGAGATTTGAAAAACTGCGTGTGTGTGTGTGTGTGTGTGTGTGTGTGTGTGTGTGTGTGTGTGTGAAGTATAGTCACTACGAGTTTGAGAACACTGAGAAGTAAATATGCTACCACAAGATTAAACTGGAGGTTTTCTCTGGCTGTTTTAATGACTTCATAGAAAAATTTTTTAAATCTGAAATTGAAATTCCCAACCAGAATTGCGGATTGCCATCCATAAAATAAAACTTTCATTGACAGCAGTTACTGGGTCCAAAATATAAAGAGACAAAAGAAAAGCCAGTGGTAATTTACTTTATTTCAAGCTACATACATTCAGAATTTTCTTAAATGCTTGTCATACTTACATATTGCCTACAAATGTTGTCAATTTAATTAAAGAAACCCAAATGAGTAATTTAGAGTCTTTCTGGTCAAAAATATCTTCATAAAGGAATTGCTTAAGAGGCTAAACTGTGCTATGGACCACAAAACAGTGACGTTTGGTCTATATACTGTGTGCTATAGACTACAATACTGTGACATTTGTGAAGGTTATTTAACTATAGTGGTAAAATACTCATAGCTCTCTTACGTAAGAGAATATTTTAAGAACAGTTCATATTTTATATTGAGCTTTTAGCTTAGACATTATACTCTTAATTTTTTTTTTATGGAGCTATAATTCACACACCATAAAACCTACCTTTTCACATGCATAATTTGGTGATTTTTAGTATATTCATTATTTGTAACCACTATCAACGTTTAGGACATTTTTATCACTCCAGAAAGAAACTCCATATTCATTAGCAGTCCTTTTCCATTTCTACTTTCCCCAACACCCAGAAATGAGACATGGTAACCTTCAAGCAGAGTTTATTATTTAGCAAAATCACAGGGCGGGGGGGAAACTCAGGAAACCATATGGTTCATTTTCTACCCTTAAGAGCTTCTGGAGGGAGATCCACACCTTTCTACAGTAGCTTCTGTGCACTCTAAAAATTAATAAGAGTAAAATAGCTACATGATAGCCATATTATACCAGGTCAGATGATTTCTGTATTCAGAGGGGCTTGCTTAACTTGTTATTTTGTTACTATATTTTTAATCTGGGATCAAACCTTAATAGTTTTATGAGATATTAATACTTTTGATGTTATTCTCAGATTTATCATAAAATATTATTTGAAAATTTTGCTATCATTTGACTACTTCATAATCATTGGGTTTCCTTTTGTGCCCCGTGAATTTTACTTTATACAAAAATAAGGTAAGCTACTTTAGGGGAATCAACATGTCTTGGTTATTATTTTGTTGTCACAGATTCTATTGGAAGAAATACAATAGCACTTAGATGTCTCATCAAGATGCATAATACACTTTTGAAAGGAGGTCCTAGCTCCTTTCCATCAAAAAGGTTTCTGAAGAGCCTCAATCAGAGAAACAGGACTGCTCCGTAATGATAAACATGAGCTACAAATTGTTTAGAGCAAAAATGAAAAAAATATTTCTCTCCCCCCAAATCTGATGACTGTTAATACTTTGGAATGATTGGTAGTTAATAAAAACAAATATTTCACATTTGTGGGGTGGGAGAGAAAAGTATTAGCAAGAAACTGCAATACCAAAGAAGGTTTAGTAAAGCTGGATTTTAGAAAAGCAACTTCTAGTTTATTAGGGGAAGAATTCTCTCATTTACTTCTTTCCAGAGTATTTTATAGATTTCAGTAAGTGCCAAAGTAGGAATGTTCCCAAATAACAGCTATTTGGGGGATAAAATAATGGCCCAGCGTATTGGACCCCGGGTGCCAAAGGTGAGCCATCTGGATCTTGTCTGAACTACATTTCGGGAAGAACATGGGGGTCTTTGTACCTTGTAAGACACTTCTTAAACATTTACAAATGATTTTAACACTCTGGGTAACTTTGGGCCTCTTGAAACTGTTGAAACAGATCCCAGGCCATGCTTTGAAAAGGAAAATTCGGTAACGTGAGCAAATGGAATAGGCGTTTTATTTCTACATTGAGTCCTATGATATGTAATTGATTGGAGGCGGGTAGTTAAAGAGGTTTGGTGAGCAAACATTTTGAGAGGAAAGGTCAGGTTGCTGGATATAAATAAACCACACTTGAGTAACTTCCATCTCCAATGTGCGAGAGTTTTGCTCTTGCTCCAGCTAGATTTTCTCTTGTTTCAGGAACCTAGAAGAATTTTCTGCATTGAGCTTCTTCAGCCATAATAGCAGTTTCTCCTCTAGGAAATGCCAGGAAAACTGTGGAGATGGGCCTATATGTGCATAAATGCTTTGAGCTTCTCCAATGGAAAAGGTTTAGACAGAACGAAGTCAAAGTGAAAGATAAAAGGATCAAAGCAGCTTGGAAAGAACAAAAGAAGGCACTGGAAAATTAAAATCACCTGGAGCATTTCCTAAGCAGACAAATGCACTTCCATTGCTGGTTTAAAATAAGCAGAATCTCATGAAATTTGACTTAAATAAATTAAAATTTATCTTTTAAACTGTCCTCATAAATAGTTTTTAAACCATAAATAGTTGTTAAATACCTATTTGCATATGATATTATGGACTTGATGACCTACTAATAGAATTAGATACCTCCCATGTTCTTTATATGGCTGCATACAACATGGGAGATTATACAGCATTGACTGATACAGATGCATAAGCAAGCTTGTTCAGGAAAAGGCCTGAAGGTAAAAACGAGGTAATTAATTATGTAAGATAGTTACAACTATGTTTGGGTAAAGGAAGTGAATTTGGGGGAGGACATTTTCTTGAGAACAGGAATAGAGGAAATCACAGATCTTTACCCATTTTGGATGAGCAGAAGGGTTGAGGAAGGCACTGGTTTCATTTAAACTAGGCTTGTTTTAAACTTTTTATTGAAGTATAAAATACATATAGAAAACTGCAAAAATCACAAGTATAATTTTTCATGCATCGAGCATACCTGTGTGATCAGCACCCATATCAAGAAGCAGAACATTACCAGTACCCCCAAATCTCCCTTTATCTGTCTGGACTTGATTTATACTGGATATCAGATAGCATTCATTTCCAAATCATGTTTAAGACAGTGCTAGGGGAAACAGCTGTGTATGTGGAGAGGGGTGGGCATGTGCACAGCTGGGGCAATCATGGCTCCTGGGGCAATCATCTCCAACTATCTCTACTCTGCTCAGCTCTGACTCTGCCCTCTTTCCAAGTGATGTGGGTGGTGGGAGTAGGGAATGATTTTGTGAGTTTGAGTTCATACAATTTCCAAAATTAACTCAAGTCATTTCCCATTCTTTCTCTCATTCAAAGCTGTCAGTTCTATGCCAGTGGATAACAACAGGAAGCACAATGAAGAAATGGTAAGTTGAAATGTAAGTCTAGAATCTAGACTTATAACTAGACTCTACATTTTCCCACTCCTTATTATACCAAACCGAACAAACAAACAAACAAACAAAAACAATAACAATAACAAAAAATACAGCATAGTCTTACAAAGCCAGGTTCTCATCCCTGAGGTAACGGGGGCAAGAGATGCTCCTCCAGCCCTGGCTGTCACCCGCTTCCTGGTGTTTAGTGCCTCTGGGAACAATTGTGTCATTACATCATTTTCCTTCCAACTGTTCAGAAATAGGTGTTATTTCTCTTCTCAGGGTGACATTGGCCCCCAGTGCCTTCTTACATTACTCTATGGAGAGGCCTGGGAGATTTCATTATGGTCCTGTAAATCTACGTTCCTGCCCCCAAGAATCCTGCATCAGTACAGGTCACATAGCCAAGCCTCTCTGGACAGCAGTTCTGGGTTGAGTAGTCTGTCATCCCAGTGACACCAGCGTTTGCCAACCTACATTTGGCTTTCCCCCCAGGTGACTCGCTGCATCATCGAAGTCCTCTCAAATGCCTTGTCGAAGTCCAAAACTCCACCCATTACCCCGGAGTGCCGACAAGTCCTGAAGAAGAGTAAGTTTCCTGCACTGCAGGAGATATTTGTCCCTTGATTGGTCCTTTCTTCTGCTCCTTCTACTTCATCTTCCACTTTACCTCCACATGAACCAGGGGCATAATGCAGTGGTGAGAATACAGACTAGATTAGTGTCTGGAAGATAGAAGTAATGGCTAGTTCCTACTCTGTCACTTAATAGCTGGGTGACCACAGAAACACTCCTCTCTGGGCTTATTTCCTCAAGTAAAATGTGGGCGTTGAACTCAGTGATAGTCTTTGAGATGTCTATCAGTTCTTAAATTCCTTGATTCCACAGTGGGATATTTATAATGAGCTTTCATTTGGGTGGAGGAAGATGTGGGGAGTGCTTGTTTGTAACAGGATGGGGGGTGGTGGTGAATTAAGTGTTCTGGGAGTGAGTGTTGAAAGATGAAAGGATAGAAAAAGATTTAAAAATTATTCTTCTCTTTGGCTTCTACTCATCTGACAGTAAGAAGTTAGAAGCTTGGAAAGGTGACTCGGAAACTTCTGGCCTACATGACAGATTGGTTAAGCCATTTTAACATAGAGCTTATTGGAATGGGAGGTACCACTAAATGGTACCTGGAGTGAAAGGGGTGAAGGTAGAAGCAGAGCATCCAATGAGTCAGAGCAATGGCCTTCTGAATCTAGACTGCAATATTTTCTCTACACAAATCAGCTTCTATTAAAAACAAAATTCGAACAGTAATACAAGCAGTATCCATTGGAAAATGATACTCAGAGATCCATTTTTACAAAACTATGCAGTCTCTTTTACGCATGAAGTCAAATTGATTCAAACAATTCCAAAAAGCACTGTTTCCTTTAACACCTTTCTCTGCTTTTAAATTTTTAGTCAGGCTGGGAAGTGGCCTTTATTTTCTTTTCACCTTCAAAATCTCTCATTGCAAGATAATACTCTCTTGTGCTATAGCTGCACATGAGCCCTCATGCATAAAATGGTAAAAACAAGCATTAGCAATTGACCGAAAGAGTAGCCTGGAGGGACTCAGGGGCTTTGAGGTAACCATAATAGGTGTGGGGGCCTGAGGCTATAGGAACCCCATGGAAAATGGAAGGAAGCTTCTCTACTATTTCTATTCTATATACATACCTCTTACTGAATTTCTCTATAGTTTTCTCTTCCAGCCATTACAGGGAATGAGTGAGAGCAGAGTTGGTCTCTAGGCAGGGACTAACGGCTGCTCCTTTGGGCAAACCCATCCTGCTATCTCTCTTCCCTTTTTGTTTTGTTTTGTTTTTTGTTTACCACATGTACGCAAAAGTTTGGGGTGTGTCATACTAGGTAATTGAAGAACCATGATTGCTTAGGAAGAGCCGTCAAATATAAGAATCTGCTTGTCTGCCAAGATCAGATTCTTAGCCCTTAGGCTGTGGCCACAGGATTCCAGCCTCTTCTAATCATTGATTGTGCCCTGGGATCTTTTGATGTCTGATGAGAGAGCTCCAGGGAACCGGTAAAAACCAAATGTCCCATGTCAAAGACCCTGGAGACACCACACCCAGAGAGCCATAAAATGCTGAGATCCAGAGGACTGAAGAGCTCCTTGGTGGTTGCAGACTCAAACTCCAGCCAGGGCCAGACAAATAGATAACATAAAAAGTAAGGCAAGACAAGAAAAGACTCCCAATCTGGAGGATATAGGCCCCTTTCTAAGGGGGAGCAGATATTTCTCAGCTCCAACATTATTTGGAGAAATACAGACTCTGATCCTGGGATTTTTTTCAAAAGAAGTTAAAATTGGTATTTTTTAAAAAAAAGCATATCTGCTGGTATTTAGTAATGCCTCTGAATTCAAATTTACTAAAAATGTTATTCAGGCTAAACAGAACTCACCTCTTATCTTACTGACTTTTGTCTTATTCCAATTTTCTCTCTCCTGCTGATATGTCTTAAGCTGATCCAAAGACTGGTGGAGCTTTCAGCCAACTGGATGGATGAATTTCTTCAAGCAGGCTCCCCCCACACACCTATCCTATCTCCATCCCCATTCTCTCTGGCACATCTCTGGAGCCAGCATACACTTATTGAGCAAATGAACATTTGGGGAGTAGAAAAGAATCATTGGTTTAGGGCTTGAAGAGACCTTAGGGAATGTGTAGTCCAATTCCTTAACAGGTACAAGGATCTCTCACCAGGTTGATCTAGTCATCCTTGCAACATGGTAGGGATGGAAGGTGCATTTTCCCCTTTTTACTTGAAAGTAAGAATGAGCTTCACACCTTGGTTTTACAGATTGACAATGTGTGCTGCTAATCGCAGCCCTCCTCTGATCTCACCTGCGGGGGCTTAAAGCTAAATTTAGGAGGAAGTGCTAAGCCTCAGGCACAAGCTGCTACAGGCAGCACACATTTAACTGGGAAAGAATAAAAATACTTCTGTTCCTGACCAGCAGGCAGTAGGAAAGGGGCCACACAGCCTCTACCCTGGGAAGCTGAGACCTCAGAATGGTGCTATTTCAGCTGACTCTCAGAATGATGTCAGTATCTGGCTAAAGCCTCCCTGTTTACCTATGCCTTCCTGGCCAGTCCCACCAGCCTCAATACTGAATGTACCACCACCTGGTGAGGGGCCAGCCCTCAGGAGTCTGGGTGTTAAGGGTCAGGGTCATTTCAATTGTCTTCTAAAACATGAGAATGTTATGCTAGGTTGGGCTTTAAGCAGAGAGGTATAGATTTCCACTACTTCTTGGACATTTTTTTTGTAAAACAGATCAATTTTTTTCTACTTCGCAAATGTCAGTGCAGAATGACTCATCGGAACTGTTTCATAAAAATGTAATGCGAACCATAAATATAGTTTCAGACTTTCTAGTAACCATTAAAACATTAAAAAGATTAAAAAGTCAGGTGAAATTAATTTTAATAATATATTTAATTGTATCTAATATATTTTATTCAATATATAATTTATATATATCCAATGTATTTATGATATATATTATCCGATACATTTAAAAATTATCATTTTATCATACAATCAACATAAAAAATTGAGATATTTTACTTTTTTTTTCAGATGAAATCTGGTGGGTATCTTATAATTTATAGCATGTCTCAGTTTGGACCAGGCACATTTCAAGTGCTCAATAGCCACAAAGGGCTGGTGGCTCTTACAATGGACAGTGCAGGCATAGGCCCAAAGTGAGTGGCTTTGGCCTCAGGCTTTCTGTTTGAACTCAGTGACATAAACTGAAATCCAAACCTCCTAGATAACAACTCAGAGTGTGTTAACTGCATATCTCCTTTCATGCCACGTCCTTGAATTGAGGAGGGTTTAGTAAAGGAGCTGTCGACATTTGGAAAAGTTGAGCAAGAACAGCATTCAATTAAAATATCAGTTATACCATCCATCGTTGAGTCATGAACTACAAAGATAACTCAGTATACTAATCTTCATCCTTGACATTTGAGAACGTGTTGGGCAGATGGGACCTTAGTGAAGGAAGGAACGGTCTTTCTACACTGCTATGTAGTGTAGAAAAATGAGGTCGAACTAGACAAGTTCTAAGGTTTCCTCTGGTTCTAAATTCTAATATTTCATAAATCTATGCTTGGATTTCAATTTGATCCTTGAGAGTACCAATGAGAGATGCTAGTTGAGTGTTATGAAAAAATAAAAATATAGACAGTTTATTTTTAGATTGAAACACAGCCAAAGAACTGTCATACCATTTGCTTTCAAAAGGAATCTGAGTATATGTTTTATTAACTTAAAATAGTATCCAAGTGATTTTCAGGGGGCTTAGGACTTATAGTGATCACTGAGGCTGGTGCTTCTTGAACCATAAGCAATTCTGAAGTTATACTTATTCTTTTTAAATTTTCATTATAGGTGCAAAAGAGGTTAAAGATGAAGAGAAAAGTGAAAATGAAAACACGAGGTTTGAAGTAAGATTATTAAGAGACTCAGCTGATGCCTCAGAAGCCCACAGGCCCTCCGATAGGGAGGACGCAGGAGTCCCAGGAGAGGATGCCCAAGGCCCATCAGTGGCCAACACAGAGGGAGGTGGGCACAGCCAGGAAGGAGCAGGCGAGCCCCAAGGGAGCCTCTCTCTCTCTGACAGTCAAGTCTCCAAAGAAGCTAAGACACATCATTCTGAGAAGAGTGAGGGAGAGGACAGGGAGGAAGAGGAAGGAGATAAAAATCAGAAAAGAGAGCATGGAGAAGGTGGCAGTGAAGAAAAACACCTGGAAGAGCCAGGGGAGACACAAAATGCCTTTCTCAATGAAAGAAACCAGGTCACAACTAAGAAAAATAAGGAGATAGTGTCCAGATACTATGCACACTCTGCCAGGCTCCCTGAGGAGAAGACGCACAGCCGGGAGAGGAGTAGTCAGGAGAGTGGAGAAGAGACAAGGAACCAGGAAAAACGCCTCCAAGAGTCTAAAAGCCAAGCCAGGAGCCAGGAAGAATCTGAGGAAAGTGAGGAAGATGCCAGCCCCAATGTGGACAAACAACGCTCAAGGCCAAGACATCGTCATGGGCAGAGCGGGCCCGATAGGTCCTCTCAAGAAGGGAATCCTCCCTCTGAGAAGAGGGGACACCCCCATGAGGAATCTGAGGAGTCAAATGTGGGCATGGCCAGCTTAGGCGACAAGAGGAACCGTCATCCAACCTACCACAGGGCTTCAGAGGAAGAACCCGAATATGGGGAAGAAGTGAGGAGTTACCCAGGAGTCCACGCTCCGGAGAACCTGGAGGGGGAACGATACGGGGGCAGAGGAAGTGAGGAGTACAGGGCTCCAAGGCCTCCCAGTGATGAGAGCCAGGAAAAGGAGGACAAGAGAAATCGCCCCAACTCAGAGCTTGACAACGTGGCACATGGATATAGTGAAGGAAGCGAGGAAGAGAAGGGCCCTGCGTGGGGATACCACCACAGAGCCAGGGCCAGGGAGCCTGGTGCCTACTCCACTCCAGACAAAGAAGAGAAACAATTCTTGGGTGAAGGACACTACCGTGTTCAAGAAAACCACAGGGACAAGGCAAGGAGGCGTCCACAAGGCGAGTGGAAAGAGCAGGACAAAAATTACCTCAGTTATGGTGAGGAAAAGGGTGAGGAAGGAGACCAAGGGAAATGGCAGGAGCAGGAGGACTTGCAAGACACTGACGAGAACAGGGAGGAAGCTAAGCTTCAAGGCAAACAATATGCTCCCTATCACACCACTGAAAAGAGGAAGAGACTAGAGGAGCTGCTCAACCCGTACTATGACCCCTCCCTGTGGAAGAGCAGCTATTTGGAGAGGAAAGACAACCTGAATGACAATTTTCTTGAGGGTGAAGAGGAAAATGGCCTGACCTTGAATGAGAAGAATTTCTTCCCAGAATACAACTATGACTGGTGGGAGAAAAAGCCCTTTGAGGAGGATGTGAATTGGGGATATGAGAAGAGGAACCTCGCCCCCAAACTGGATCTGAAAAGGCAGTATGACAGAGTGGCCGAACTGGACCAGCTCCTTCACTACAGGAAGAAGTCAGCCGAATTTCCGGACTTCTATGACTCTGAGGATCAGATGAGCCCACGCCACGCGGCAGAAAACGCAAAGGACAGGGCTGGCCCGAGAGTTCTGACAGAGGAAGAGGTACGCTGTGGGGCCGTAGTATAAACTTAACATAAGATGGTTAATGTTAATATGTTCAAGACTATCGGATATTAATGGGGAGAAATTGGTGGGAATTATCACCATGATAATGTACACCTCATAACGGTGGAGACAACTTCTGGGTTTGGTTTCCACCCGACATCTAGCCATTGTCCACATCCCTGCCCACCTCCTCCTCTTGCAGTGCTTCTCAGCCTTGGTCGCACAGTGCGATCACCAGAAAAATGACTGGTGTCTGAGACCCCCCCAAGAGATTCTGTCTATCTGGTACTGGGCACCAGGATTTTTTAAAACCCCCCAGGTGGTTTCAATGTTCAAAGGTTGACAACGAACCACTACTCTAGTGTCTTCTCTTGGTTATTTGACTTTACATCATAATTTCTCAGGTGATACGGAAATTCATTGCTTTGATCTATCTTGGTCAGCTCACGGCTATAAGAAATCAGAAATTTGCATCTGGGAGAAGTAACATTATCAGAGCTGTACCTGCCTAAACAATGCTTTGTCCTGATATTGATTATGTAGGTCACTGCTTCTCAAACTTGAATGTTCATCAACCCCATGAGGGATTCCTACCTCTCAGAGTTTGTGATTCAGTTAGTCCCGGGGGAGCCGGAGAATCTGCATTTCTGATGAGTGCCCCAGCGACACTGCTGGTGCTGCTGATCCGGGCACTACACTTGGAGAACCACTCGTGTCGAGCGCCTCATACGGCCTCTAACACATCGAAAATCCTCCGTTCTTTTCGTACCGCCCTAAACTACAACAAAAAAATTGATCTGGGACCTTATGCTTCCATTTTTCTGTGTTTTCTAGGAAAAAGAACTTGAAAACCTAGCTGCGATGGATTTGGAATTACAGAAAATAGCTGAGAAGTTCAGCGGTAACCGAAGAGGCTGACGGTCGTTGGAGCAGAGGGCCGTTTTAAGAAGCAGCCCGCACACTATTTTCTACCGCTTCACTGAAAGACACCATTTATTTACCCAAAGGCAGAAAGTAGAATTTACTATTCATTAAGTGCTTGACACAATTGGAAATGTCTTTAATTTTTGCCAGAATGCTATTGAAAATGAGAATAGCATGACTTGTAGCATATTCTTTCTCGTGAAATTGACATATTATCATGCTTGTGACAATGACTGTGCTACCATCCTTGAAAAAATATGTTTGTCTCCACTTAAATAATAAAAGATTCACTTGAGGCCAAAAGCTTCATGTTCTCAGTTTCCTTTGCGCTAATAAAGAGGAGAGTGATTTTCAAATCCGTTCTTTAAATTCTAACAGACAGCACTAGGATTTAATGGTCTTGGATGCAGAATAGAAAAAAAAAAGAAAAGAAAAAAACCTTGAAGGATGTAAAGAGAAAGAGATCAGGAAAAGACAGCTGCTTCCTCAGGCTAGAGAAAGATTAAATAGGCTTGGAGAACCTGTTTCCAAAAATGAGCATAAGACATTACTTTTAAAATCCTATTATCTGGACAGCCCTAGGAGTAGCTAGCCAAGGGTCAGTTTTCAGGGCTGAGGAGAAAGCATGGATAATGGGAAGGACTCTGGATTGGGAGTCACAATATCTGGGCTGGTCCAGACAGATGGACCCTCAGGGCCCGTCTGATTTCTACTCTGTAAGAAGACAGGGCTCTGACTCTGTTACCATATTAAGTAGCTGTGTGACTTTGGACAAGCTATTGTCCTTCTCTGAATCTTGGGTTCATCAGTAAAATAAGGCTCTCTATCTCACTGGGTTGTTATGGGTATATAAATTTATTTAAAAGCCTCAGAATATATGCCTGGCATGTGGTAATGGTGCAGGAAATGTTGGCTGCTTGTCATTATTATGCCCGCAGCTTCTTAAAGTAAGACAGATAATTTCCTCTTCTCCCTCCTTTTACCTGTCTTTTCATTCTTCACCAATGGTTGCTTCTATTTAATTGATTTCTACTGTTTTGACAGTTCAGATACAGAGCTGTGCTCTGAGAAGTGGGAAAACTAAGTCTGGGGATCACATATGGCTTTTATTCATCTAGGAAGGCCTGATTCTCCTCCTCTTGACAAAGTTGAGGATTGCCTGTGCTAATTTAACCAGATTCTTTTCAGATTAACTAACTTTATGTGACCTACTTTTTCAGGAGTTTCAGCTTTATCATATGGGGAGCAAGCCAATTAGTGCTATGAATTTGACAGCAAGTTGTTCTAAATCTAGGCACATACTTCCTGAAGGCTGCTTATTATCTCTCTGTCTGGGGTCTTTTTTTCCCCGCCCATAAGATCATGCTGGGATGTTTGTAAAGGCAAGTGAGAAGTGATGGGGGTATAATGGCTGCTGGGGTAGTCCTCATGGTGGATGGAGTTGGTATATAAATATTGGACTAGTTTCCTGGAGCTGCCATAACAAAGTACCACAAACTGAGGGGGTCTTAAAACAACAGTAATTTGCTCTCTCACAGTTCTGAAAGCCAAAAGTCCAAAATTAAGGTATTGACAGGGCTGTGTTCCCTCTAAAGCCTGTAGAGGAAGATCCCTCTCTGCCTCTTCCAGCTTTTGGTGACCCCAGGCATTCCTTGGCTTGTGGCGGCATAACTCCAATCTCTGCCTCCATCTTCACATGGCCATCCTTTTCCTATGAGTCTCTGTCTGTTCACATGTTTCTTTTATAAGGATGCCAGTTATATTGGATTAAGGGCCCACCCTACTCTAGTATGGCCTTATCTTAACTAACTAGCCTACATTGATCCTATTTCCAAATAAGGGTCACATTTTTGATTTACTGGAGGTTAGAACTTCAACATATCTTTTTCTGGGGGTGAAATTCAACCTGAAACAAGGCAGGCAACCTCTCATGCCCCTCAGGTGGAATAACTCTGAGCCACATAGTCTATGTTTCCCAGAAGTCCCCAGGGGATTGAGCCCAGATGACCTGCTTGGTAACAAACCCGCTATAGGCTGTCTTTACCACTCTGTCCCACTTCCTGCTGGTGAACTTACTGGTGTTTCCTGGAATCATCTCCCAAATAAATTGCTTGTCCTCAACTTCTTATCTTGGGTTTTGCTTCTGGGGGATCCGAACCTGAGAAACCATTCAAAGCCATGGCAAATAATACAATTACGGTTGTAATATTGCTCAGTTGTAACCCCTTATGTTACTACATCTTGATACAAAATACTATGAAATACTCAACGCACTGCCATACGCACAATGCAATACTTCTCTCCTTTTTCTCTATTGCAGTCCAGTAAAAAACAAAATCATTTCCTAAATAAGGAGAATTCAAGGTGCCCAAGATGAATAGGGGTTTACTCACTGGATGAGAGAAGGCAGGACACTGCGATGCACCAAATGCCAGCCTGGCAAGTCACAGAGAGAGAGAGAGAGAGAGACAGAGACAGAGACAGAGACAGAGACAGAGAGACAGAGAGACAGAGAGAGACAGAGAGAGGGCAAGAGTGAGCAATGCTCATGAAGAGAAGCTGCTGGCAGATAGAGCACAGCACAGCACTGAATGGTGCCCAAGCTTGGAGATGGTTCACAGGGCTTCCTCCTGGCCCACCGCCTTGTTGATGCCTTGTGCTCTAGCACATCTTTTTATCTTAGTTTGCAGACACTTCAGGGCAGGGGAATGTGCAGGCGTGGATGACCAATCAAGGATGCAGGAGACATCCAAGAGAATCCCATCTGAACAGTGGTGCCAAGCAGAGTGCTGTTAGGATCTCTAGGAATGCAACCATTTCTTTAAGAATTCAAAGATTACCCAGGGCTGCCATTTTTTCCTCTTTTAATTAAAATAATGTGTTGATGGTAAAAACGTCAAGTAGTCCTGAAAAGTTTATCATGAGTGTTACTGGTTGAAATGTATGCCCCAAATGATATATTGAAGTTCTGACCCCTGGCACCTGTGAAAGTGACCTCATTAGGAAAGAGTCTCTGTAGGTGGCAACGAGTCATGACGAGGTCACTAGGGATAGCCCATATCCAAAACAACGGGTGTCCTTATAAGAAGAGAGAAATTTAGATTCACAGAGGAGCAGGCTGTGCGAAGACATAGACACAGAGGAAAGACAGCCATGTGAAGACAGTGGCAGAGATTGGAGTTGTGCTGCCAGCAGCCAAGAAACCCTTTTGGTCACCAGAAGCTGGAAGAGGCAAAGAAAGATTCTCCTCCAGAGCCATCAGAAAGAGAATGGACCAGCTGACACCTTGATTTGGGACTTCTGGCCTCTACAACTGTGAGAGAATAAATTTCTGTTGTTTTAAGCCACTTAGTTTGTGGCACCTTGTTGCAGCGGTCCTAGGTACTTAGCACAATGAGAAACAAGGGATTCTGCCCCTCTCTTCCCAAAACCTTCTGCAAATGTTGCCACCTATAGTTATTTTAGAGTTTTTTTTTCTTATTTGAGTATTTTAATTGTTACAGTCTCTCATATTCTATCAAGTGATAGAACAGAAGGGTAGAAAGGGTTCTATCATTACAATATGAAAATACACGACATACCATTTAACATATAGTATAATCGGGAGATCTCAGGGGCTAAAATAATTAAGTGCAATAATTACTATTATGTGCTATTAATTATAGCGGCTCGGGAACCAGACATTCAGACACATAAAAGACCTCACTGAGAAAGTGAAGACCTAAAATAAGTGGGAGTATGAGCCATGTGGACACTGGAAGTTGGGGAAGACAC
>NW_006442491.1:14585012-14585356 GCF_000325575.1 Pteropus alecto | reverse complement strand
CAGGAATGTGCCTGGCACATTTGAAAAAGAACAAGGAGGCCAGCATGGGGAACAGTCATAGGTGATGAGGTGAGAGAGGTGGCAGGGGCCAGATCGCAAAGGTCTTTCTAGGTCCTTGTTAAGGACTTTTGCCCTTGCAACTGGACAGTTCTCAGCAAAGGACTGACATGATTTGTATTATGTGACAATAACACTGGCTGCTGGGATGACAGAAGGCTGTGGGGGAAGTGAGGAAGTGAGGGCATAAATGCAGAAGCCAGTAAGGAGGCCACTGCAACAATCTTTTGGCAGGTCATTGTGATGACTTGGACCAGTGTGGTGGCACTGGGGGTGGAGAGAAGTCG
>NW_006442491.1:14574017-14584971 GCF_000325575.1 Pteropus alecto | reverse complement strand
AAGAGAGGTATTAAGGATGATACCAAGGTTTTATGTCTGAGCAACTGGGAAGAACAGAGGTAGAGAATACTGCAGGCGGGACTGCCTTGGGAGGGGAGATAGAGGGACCTAAGGTTGGGATAAGTTAAGTTCAAGATGTGACTAGACAAGTGGAAGTATTGACTTGTGTTTATTGGCCTGGAGCTTAAGGAAAGGTCTGTGCTAAAGACATAATATGAGAGTCATTGTCGTAGAGATATTTAAAGCCTTAAAACTAGGTGAGATCACCTCGTGTTATATAAACCAGGGGTCCCCAACCCCCGAGCCATGGACCGGGACCTGTCTATGGCCTGTTAGGAACCAGGAGGAGGAGGTGAGTGGCAGGCGAGCAAGTGAAGCTTCATCTGTATTTGCAGCTGCTCCCCCGCGCTAGCATCACCCCCTCAGCTCCACCTCAGATCATCAGAAATTAGATTCTCATAGGAGCACCAGTACTTGGTGCCTAAAAGGTTGGGGACTACTGTTGATATATATGATCCAAAGATGGCCTCTGTGCATTGGCCCCTAGGTTGGTTATCTCTTCACCGTAGGATGAGAACTGTTAGCTCAAAAGCCTGCCAGTACCACACACAAATTTTACACATTCATTTATTTTAAACTTTTCCCAAATAGCAAATGCTTAGACATTTAGGACCCATTTGCTTCACATACTTCCTCCAAACTACACCCAGCATCTGCTGGCCATTGACAAGATGGAGTCTTGAGGTTACAAGACTCCAAGCCTTAGAAATTATAAGACTTATGCCCCTCAGAGCTCTCAGACCCAGCAACTCCGTGCCACACTGAGCAACATCACCCAGACACAAAGGTCACCTCTCTGATTCCTCTCTGCCTGGGAGTTCCCTTGCCCTCCTCCACCTCTGAATAGCAACCCCCATGGTATAGCTTCTGAACAGATTCTTGCTGTGAGAGACATCTTGTCTCCCCTTCTGAACCTGTCAGAGTGTCACTCGGTATACAAAAAAAAACATGTGTGCTACTGCCACCTCATGGTCATATCATATGGTCTCTGTCACAACTATTCAATTCTGCTGTAGATTGAGAGCAGCCAGTCATGGACAACACATAAACAATTAGCATGGCTGTGTTGCAATAAAACTTCATTTATGGGCACTGTAATTTGAATGCCATGTAATTTTCACATCACAAAACTATTCTTCTTTTGTTTCTTCCCCCTTCCCCCTCCCCCTCCCATACACACAAACCTCTGGCCAACCATTTAAAAATAAACAAAATATTTTTAGTTCACAGACCATATGAAAAACTGGAAGTGAGCCAGATTGGGCCTGTGGGCTGCAATTTGCTGACTCCTCATAGAAATCAACCACATTCTTTATTTTTACCTACTCTTTTCCTTGAGTCTGTCACCATACGGCTTTAGCTACTTCATGTCACTCACAGGTGACAGCAAAGAATTGTGAGAGACCACTTTACCCACTTACTTGTTTGCGTAAAAGGCAAGAGAACTTCCACTCTCCTTTCCTCTACTCTCTGATTAACTTCTCTACTTTTTAAGGTTTGTTGGTTTAGAATGATAACCCTAAAACAGATTGAGCCCACTCACATTTTGAAATGAAATTTCTTTAGCGCCTTGTTACCTTTCAGTCAATGTAAATTTGAAATGTTGAAGCTTTCCAGTTTTAATATCTCAGCTAAATACCAAAAGCCCAGATTTTAATGGAACTGTAAAAAGGCAAAAAAAAAAAAAAAGCTTCAAATTTCCTTTCTCATAAAAGGTCAAAAAATGGTGAGTTCCTAATAAATATTAATTGGGGGTAATTAACAGCTTATCAGTTGCTCTTTAAGTAGCTATTCAGGAACTTACAGTTCCTGCCATCTGATCTATGCTACATAGGTAAGTCCATTAAACAATCTACTAATCTATTTTACAAAAAATAATACTAACCTAGAGGCAACATTATATTTCAAGCAAAGATATTAGATACATTCGAGTCCTTTCTAGCACTGCACTGAAATACATTCCAAAATCAGGAACACTTAAAGCAACATGAATCTTAATGATCAGATTTTCAGGGAATGCTTTTCAGTATTCACTGTTGCTCTTGCAATATTTAAAACCAATGCTTTAAAACAAAATGCAAATGCTCTAATCTTTTTCAAAAGTTTGTACATATTAAAAAAGAATATATTTCTTGGCTTTTCCATGTACAACCAAGAAATGAATGATTGCCCATTAAGACTTGCTTCGTACAAGAGAGGGAACCAAGATGGTGACATAGAAGGGTCCTAAACATCCCTCCTCCCATGGATGAACCAAGTGTACAGCTATACATGGAACAATTCTTTCTGAGAGGAACCCAGAAACTAAGTGACACCTACACATCAGATGAATGGAAAAATACCCATTATCAAAGTGGGTAGGAAAGGCTGAGATACACGCTTGGCATAAACTCCACCGCCAAGCACAGTGCCATACAATTGAGAGAGAACCCCCAACTCTCAGCTTCTCCCTAAGGAGCAAAGGACTTGGAACACACATATAGCAACCCAACTTTTAAGACTCCCCCTTGAGGGATGGGCTCCCAAACACTTACCTCTGAAAGCCAACGAGATTTGGATCTATTAGACTCACACGACTGTAGCAAACAAAGAAGCAGTTCTTAACAGTGGATAAGCACCCACCGCCACAGATCTCTCCCCACAGCTCAGGCAGAGGGAGCAGGCAAAAATGCCCATTTTCCAGTTTCTCCCTGGAAGGGGCTTAACTGCATACTTTTCCAGCTGCTGCCTGAAGATCAGGCTTATAATCAGCCTGCGTCTAGGTGTTGACTTCAATTCTCGCCTTTCGTATGTTTATTGGTCTTGGCACACCCTCAATAACTGAGAGCCACTAAGAACAAAGATGACAGCTTGGACAATCACAGAGATTAGAGAGACAACCAGGAGCTCAGACTGCGCTGATTGATGAGGTTCATCTCCTACATGAGACCAATCTGTTAAGACTGGAAGAGGTGGCTGTTATACCAAATTCATAGGCACCAACATAGAGAGTGAAAGAAAGTGAAGAAACAAAGGAATATGTCCCAAACGAAAGAACAAGATAAATCTCCAAGAACAGATTTTACTAAAACAGAAATGAATGACCTACCTGATAGAGAGTTCAAAATAATGGTTATAAAAGTACTCAACAAGGTCAGGAGAGCAACACATGAACAGAGTAAGAATTTTTTTTTTTTTTTGAGATTTAGAAAAGATTTATTTAAAGTATATTTTAGAAAGACAAAGAATGCCCCAAAGAGGCATGTGGAGAAAGACAAACATGCCTCAAGGAGGCACATGGTCCCAGCCCTGTAACCACAATAACCAACACAAAGAGGCCACAAAGAGGCCACAAAAAGAGGCCCAGAATGTGGGAATGTCTACTTTATATCTGAACTATGATGGGTGGTTCCAAAAGCATTCTTAGGTGATTGGCAAGTGAGTCATTTTTATTGACACTTGGCTGCTATATAACACTTTGCCTAGTGTGCATGTGCATACCCAGAATTCTACTACTATTGGGGTGTTCTTTGGGTTGTCTCTAGGTTGGGACCCTACTCCTTTGTTCCCCTGTTGCTCATTTCTGACTAGCTACCTAACATTCCCCCCTCAAGTATTAGGGACCCAAATCTTTGGGGTTTGGGGGCAATGACCTCTCTGGCTACTTGAGGCTGAGAAGAGACAAAGGTGGAGGATTGGGTCCCTTATACTTGCTCTCTGTCGACAGGGGGCAACAGCTGTTGATGCTTGTCTAAGGGACTGCAGTATGGTACAGGATCCATCGACTGGAGTGAGTGATAGTTTCCTTGAAGAACCATTCGTAGATGAATTGCTTGGACCCTGGAAGAAATAAATTGAACACGGTGGTTTAGAAGTGGTGGTCTACAAATAGTCAGGGGTTGAAGTAACCCACCCCCAGCTCTGAGTAGATAGGCAGAGCCAGCAGGGCTGAGAAAACTTGAGTGAGACATTTCGTTTGGTTAATTGATAAGGAGTAGGTGGAATCAGAATAGCCATGGTAAAAATGAACAAAGAAGGTCAAAATAAACTCAATCTGGTTTTTTTTTCCCTTCTTGAAAAGGAACCTCAGGTACTTGTGAGTGATAAATCCAACTGGAAATTCTGGGGTACAGGGCAAGGTTCTTTCCAAATTGGCTATAACTGAGAGACTGGAGAATTATCCTGTACACCTTGATTAATAAAGTGGTTGAGTGACCTGACATATGAGTCTTGGGTCATAGAGTCAGTGTGGTAGGAGAACAGAGAAGGAGATTATGTATTTATTGTAAATTGGGTCCCCCCTCAAGTTGTAAATCTTGTAAATCATGAGCTAATGCTTGACCAAAAAGGTGGGGGCTGTCCCGGAATCCCTGAGGAAGTACTGTCCAAGTCAATTGCTGATGGACTCCATTAGGGGAGTCTCATATGAAGGTAAATAGAAATTGTGACTGTGGACTCAGAGGGATGGAAAAGAATGCATCATTTAAGTCCGAAGTAGTAAAACAGTCTCTGGAGGTATGTTTTCCAGGAGAATATATGGATTAGAGACTAGTGGTATATGGGTGAATGGATACTCATCCAATAGGTAATATAAAGATGGAGTAAAATAGAGAAATTGGCTTACTGGGGTCTCCCAGAAAGGTGCAGGTTCAAGAGAATGATCTAAAGAAGGAAGAACAAAGCAGATGGCCCCAGTATTCAAGAAGGAAAGTAATTGTCCTACCCACCATGACCATTGATTCCCTTGGCTCCAGTCCAGTGTGTAGACAAATATAGATATTCTGCCAACTGGAGGGGGCCTCTTCAGTCCAGTGCAACTATTTGGAAGCCTGTGGTTCGCTCTGACCCAGGGGTCCTTTGACTCTTGGGGCAGAGGGCAGCCCAGAGACCCAACTGCTGACACTTGGAGCAAGCACATTTGGGAGGCTTGTCCTTGTTGGGACACTTTTTGGCCCAGTGCCCAGTTTGGTGACAGGTCGATGAGTTCTAGCTGTTGGGAGCTGGGTACCCACAGCTGGGCTATGATTGGCCTTAAAAGGCTGCTAGTATTTGGGCAATCCTAGCTTCTGTCCTTTCCTTCTCATGAGCCTGGCCTCTAATGCCTGGTCTGATAAGGTCTGTAGTGTGGATCTTTGGTGTAGAAGAGGCGATTGAAATGGTACATAGTGAGACTAATTAGGGATGGAGCAGAGTGGCTATAGAGTTATAGTGAGGTAAGACAGGGCAAATTCTCAGCATAGGGGGAGAATTGAAAGCCTTGCATTGAGAGAAGGGGGTTCTTGGTGAAGAGTAAGAAAGAAATCAAAGGTACAAGTGAGTCTAAGAGAAACTCAGAGGGACAGAGACAATTGAAAGATGGGGACAGTGTAAAGTCCCCGAGAAGGACCAAGAGAAAGAGAAGGACCCCAAGTGATTGGGGAATTAAGTTTATAGATTTATCCATTTTCTGGTTACAGGAATATTTCATAGCTTCTAGTTCATTGTTGGAGGAACCTGTGGAGACTCAGAGACATTGGTATAGGTTCACCTTATTGGGTACTTTCTGGATTTCTTGGATCTGGATATGTTTTTTCTCCAGGACAGGAAAGTTTTCAACCACTATTTCTTTGAATAAGCTTTCTGCCCCATCCTCTCCCTTCTTCTGGGACCCCTATAATGTGAATATTGGTCCTCTTGATGGTGTCTCTTAAGTCCCTTAAGCTATTTTCACTCTTTATTCTTTTTGTCTCTCAGATTGGATGAACTCCAGTGCCCTGTCTTTGAGTTTGCCGATCCTTTTTTCCTGTTTGATCTAGCCTGTTGAACTTTTCAATTCGGTTATTATATTATTTCACTCTATGATTTTTGTTTGATGCTTTAGATTTTATATTTGTTAAAATTCTCACTTTGGCTGTTTTATTTTGTCATTTTGTGGCTGTTTTTGCCCTCTTGTTGTTGTGGTTATTACAGCATTCTGTCGCAGCTCTCATCACTGAAATCATGTGCCTCCTTAGGGCATTCTTCGTCTTTCTAAAATGTACTTTTAATAAATTTTTTCTAAATATCACTGACCTGTGATTCTTTCCTACATCAAAGAGGAAGAACCAAGGACTTCTTTGCTTACTTTTTAACGGCCATTAGCCTGAGAAAGGAAATTTTACGTATGATCAAGCTAAGTGTCAACAGTAGACTAATACAAAATTAGACTTGTATTTTTTTCTCTCTGCTGAATAAGATAATGTTTCTGAAAACTTCAGACTGCTACTGATACTATGAAAAAGTTTTCTGAGTAGAAAACAAAAATTCTATACTTCATCAAAATAATCTGTGTTTTAAATCAACAGCTGGGTACTTTTGTCTCAATGTCTATGGGTCTCCGCAGGTTCCTCCAAGACACATTATAATTAAATTGTCAAGAGTTAACAAGGAGAGACTCTTAAAAGCAGCCAGGAAAAAAGCAACTTGTTACCTACAAGGAAACGTCCATAAGATTCCAAGGGCGGGGAAGGGGGCGAAGGTGCAGGGGGCGGGGGAGGTTAGCAGAAACATTGCAGGTCAGAAAGAAGTGGAATGATATACTCTAAGTGTTGAAAGAAAAAGCTGCCAACCAAGAATAATACTCTCTTTGGCAAGTTGTTCTTCAGAATTGAAGGAGAGATGAAGAGTTTTCCATACAAAACTGTAGAAGTTCATCACCAGTAGACCAGCCTTACAAATGTTAAAGGCTGTTCTTCGATCTGAAATGAAAATTACTAATCAACTAATTAGTAACATGAAAGCATAAAACTATCTGATAAAGGTAAATATATAAATTCAGAATACTCTACTATTGTAATGATGGTGGGTAAATCATCTACAATTCTAGTATAAAGGTTAAGGCAAAAGTATTAAAAATAACTGTAACTACAATAATTTATTAATGGATATGCGACATAAAAAAAGATGTAAATTGTGACAATAAAAACATAAAAGGTAGGGAGGAGTGTAAAAATGTAGAGCTTTTGTATGTGGATATATATCTGAAGGAAATAAAGTCGGTGTCTCAAAGATATCTGTACTTCCATGTTCATTGCAGAATTATTCAAAATAGCCAAAATATAGAAACAACTAAAATGTCCATCAATGGATGAATGGATAGACATATATGATATTCCATAAATGTAATGGATATATATTCCATATACATAATGGAATATTATTCAGCCACAAGAAATCCTGCCATTTTTGACAAGGATGGATACTGAAGGCATTATGCCAAGTAAAATAAGTCAGAGAAAGACAAATACTGTACGATGTCACATGTAGAATCTAAAAAACCCATAGAGTAGAATGTTGGTTGCCAGGGCCTGGGGTCGGGTAGAGTGTGTATGTGTGTGGAAGGGGGCGGGGCAGATGTTGGTTAAAGGGCATAAACATCCAGTTATAAGATGAATAAGTTCAGGGGATCTAATGTATAGCATGATGACTATCATTATATTTGAAAGTTGCTGAGAGCAAATCTTAAATGTTCTCACCACAAAAAGAAATGATAATTATGTGATGAGATGGAGGTGTTAGTTAATGCTATGGTGGTAATAATTTTGTAATATGTGTGTGTCAAAACAATACATGTACACCTTAAACTTAGTTATGTCAATTATAACTCAATAAAGCTAAAAAAAAAATCTTGCTTTGTGCATTTTAGTGTACCTCTAAGCTAAAAAAAAAAAAAAATATCCTCTAATTGGCATTTCTGTGTATTTCCAAGAACCCTAACCCAATGGAGAAATAACATGAACTTTACAATTGTTCTTGTCATTTTGATTGCCATTCATTAAAATACTATCTCATATAACTATCCTGGTGGCTGGATGTCTAGAAGTCATAGAATTATCCATTCATCTGCTCCAAAGGTGGATGTGCACTACAGAACAAGGCAGAAACACAACGTATTTAGCTGCACTCACAATGTGAGTATACAAACAGGTTTCTCAAGGAGTGTTTCCTGGGCCAGCAGCACCAGCATCACCAGAAACGCATTAGAAATGCCCATTCCAGACCTACTAAATCAGAAACTTTGGGTTGGGGGCCCGACAACCTGTTTAACAAGCTGTCCAGAGGATCCTGGTGCGCACTAAATCATCAGTAGTCAAAGACAAAGTAAATTATATGAATGAAAAAATAACTTTTTTAAGGTCCGCAATTCAACTCAAGGCAGCTACGTGGTGACACAGGGCCTCAGTAGCGCAGACCTCCAGATTGAATGGAATGAGATGGGACTTGGAAACTGGTTGAGTGCCAAGTAGGAGATGCTTCTAACAGTGACCAGTGGAGACCATCCACCACAAATCCAGTCTGTGCATGTATTGTGTTCCCCTTGACCAAACATGACTGGTTGTTATGTGGGTGATGACTGTTTGCAAGGACATGTTCAATGAGATGCCAATCAAGGCATGTTTTCTTACGTAGATCATGTGTCACAACCAACTGAAAGCTAGAAAATGCGGCATCACTGACGGCGTCATCAATGTCAGTCAGGCGGATCATAGTAGGAAACACTTTTATTCTTTAAAAGCAATTGCTTTAAGAAAAAGGAATCAAAATCATATTTATTGGTAATCACACTGGCCATTATCAGAATAGTACATGCTATTAGTAAAAAGCAACTTTTTTTCTGAGACACTTCTTGCTGGATGCATCTATTCTATAATGTGAACAACACACACAATGAGAGTGTTTAGCAGTGAGCAAGACTCAGACTCTTAAATGGACGAGAGCCTTGGCTTACTCGAAATACTTTTCTTGGCTGCAGCAATTGACCAAATAATTTGATTATATTTTTTCAGCACTTAGAAAGGCTAACCACCTAATCATGCCAGAGCTCAATAAACCAGCATTAATTACCAAAAAAGGCACTTTAAAATACATTTGACAGTGACAGTAATGCAGTGAGAAATGGTTTAAGCCCTGCACTAAACTTTGTCATAGTTCATAAAGATAGTGCATTGTCTCCGTGTGTATGTATAAATATATATATGTACGTGTATATACCAACATCCATATACAGAGGGTCCTCCAATAACATCGTTTCATTCAATGTTGTTTCGTCATGTTGATGAGATGCCATAGGAACTTAACTCTCATTTACATGAACTAGCCAATGGCAAAATTGGCTGTTATACATTGTTTTTGCTTAAAGTCAGAATCTACTGACAACATTAAGTGAGGAATATTGTACATATATATGTATATATATATTTACCTATCTTCTTAAGTCTCTGGGGAGGAAAAAAAAACCATTTGTTTCCTTTAATTGATAGTACATAAAAATTCTAGTCACTCTATTTGGAACAGAGGAGGAGGGGATTAGTAAATTAATGTAAAAGTACCCTACTACACCTTTCTATAACAAAAGCAGTAAAATAAATACTCAAAACTTTCCTAGGTTGTCGACTATTAAAATAATAAAATCTAGCGTTCTAAAAAAGTTTATCCCACTGGGGGAACAGGGTAAACATTTTTGGTACTATAATTCACACACTCACACACTTGTATTGCTTAAGTTGAAGAGAGTGAAATGAACAGAGGAAATTTCTTCCACAAATTCCTTCCTTTCAGTATCCAAGTTTTAGCTATATTGTGTCATTTTGCTTAGCTTAACATATAAACGAAGTCTTGTATAAATATATCTCTAGGATGCTTGCACAGAGTACTAAAAGTACTTAGAAGACTTCTGTGAAATAAACAGAATTGGCCATATGTCAGTTCACTGCATACCTCAGGCTTGGCTATTTTAGCTTGAGGTTTTGACAGACCAAACTCATCTGTGTCAGAGGTGAACAAAAGGCTTACTTGTCTTTCTCCGGAACAGGTATACAGACACAATCTTATTTTAGGATATGAAAAAACAATTAGTAATGACATTTAAAGTTTAATTTCTAACTGTATAATGCCTGAGAACAAAAGTCAAAGCAATTTTTGAAAGGTTAAAAGTCAGACTCTGGGCATTTCCGTTTTTTAGCTGCTGGCTCTTCAGTCTTCTGTAACTCTAAAGTGCTTGAGTTGGATTTGAGGCTGGCGTCTGCTTTAAGGTTGTCCATGGCAACAGTGAATCCTGAAAGAAGGTACCCCCCACCTCCACTCATCAGTAGTTTGGGATGACTTCGATCTGGCAAAACCTAATTAAGACAGAAAGACAGATACTCATGTTTTCCTAAGCAGGTAAAGTACATGCTAATAATATACAGGCCAGAAATCAGAATTTCAATGATACAGGTTGTCTTGAAGATTTAAATGGACCAATTCCCAAGGAACTCCTTCATTTACATGATAGTACAGATAAAAGTACAGAAATTCGTTTAAGTGATTTTGTGTTGAAAAATAAAACTGAAGTCGTTTCTCTTAAATCTGGAACAAATATCTGGCAGCATATCAGCAAATGGTTTGTGTAGTGCTCTGGGCCTGTGTGAAGCATTCTTCCTCCTGGCTCCAGGATGCTTCATGGCCAACAGTGGAGCTTGAGTCTGTGGAGATGTAGCTACTAAACATACACCCATACTCTCCCTTTCCTAATGTCCTGTTGACTCTGACAAGACTTCTTTTTTCCTGTTACTGCAGTTAAATAAGGTAACCACCATGAAAGGCAGGGTTGCCCAGGGCTGCAGAGTGTCCTGGATTAAGTAAGATGTCCAAGCAGCGGGGAAGGGCCTGTAGCAATGGTGGAGGTGCTCCCTTAGATCTCTCTTCAAGAGGGAACTGGCGGTGAGGAATTCAAGCAGCAGAAGCTTCTCCTTTGGGATACACTGTAGCATTCACTCCCAGGAAGGCCATGGGATGCTCCAAGTTGATAACTGAGCATGGCTACCAGGACTGTACAATTTCAACCAATACAGGGCTCCTTTAATGGATAATCTTTGCTCTAGGGCTCCCCATCATCCTGGCTGAGATTTCCTCAGAG
>NW_006442491.1:14572315-14573983 GCF_000325575.1 Pteropus alecto | reverse complement strand
CTATATGGTCTGATGACTCTCCTTGCCTAATCCTGCTCCCACCCCCTTTACCTTTCAAAGGCATTTACCCTGATAATTCTCTTATACTTCTAATTCCATCTTGACATTTGCCTTACAGAGAACCTGAACTGCCCAAAAATCCACAGTAAATCCTGAAAACTCACTGCAAAGACATCCCAGCAGGGAAGAAAAGGGTCACTTTCTTGGCTTAGGAATTTTGCTATTATCAGTTATTTCTTCTATGGTCATCTTGAGGCCTTGAGTAAACACAAACATAACTGTTCGCATTTTAAATGTCTCTGGACTGGAGTTACAGAGTAATAAACCCTGACATGAGATAAAGGGGTCAGGAAAGATCAAGGTACTCTCTCTGAGTTATAGGCATAAGACTATTTCATCTCTATAGATGGAAACAGGGACATCTGTATTTAACAACTTCCCGGCACTAGTGCAAGGAGCCAGGGACCCAAGAAAGCAGCTCCTGGGACTGGCTGTAAGAACACATACCTGGTAGTTTCTGAGCCAGGTTTCAGACACCCTGAGGTTGATGACCCCTCCTCTTTCCCGCAGTTTTGTGTAGCATTCCAACAGAGGCTGAAGGCATAAACAGAGTTCTGTTAAGGATTACTCCTAGGGCCACGATATGAGAATCAACATTGGGATGCAAGAATTCTTATCCATTTGTTTCAGTGTTACCTCTTTATACTGACAGTAGACCACAAACGGCCTTGAGGGGGCCACAAAGTCCAGCAAAGATAGCAGCAGTGGAGTGGGATGGAAACGACTAGCTACAATTAAACTGCAAGAAAAATGTTGGACATATTATTTCTCTATGCCCCCAAAATGGAGCGTAGGTTTTAAGTGCATTTAAAATGATCATGTGTTTATTTGCGTGACTCACACAAGAACTTTAAATATAACATTCCAGGAATTCCAAACAATGAAATCACGAGCTATTATTTTCTAGGAAATACAAACTGGATTTTAAGTTCTCATGGTACTTGGCAACTGTAAAAAGCATTTAACATTCTTAATTTTTAAAAAAATCATATGGAAACAAATCCAACATTGTGATACTGGTTTTGAATCTCTCTCTCCTTGTCAGATATCCTCAGCCTTGGCCACTAGGCAGTATCACATCAATCTGAATGCCCACCACCCATACCTAGTGGGACTATACAGACCCATCATTAGAGAAATTTCTTATTTCTTTTAAAACTCTGAAACCAGCACAACTTCCCACCTTTCTTTGAACACCCAAGAAAGAACCATGTCTGCTCCCACCATAATCAAAGCAGAGAACGCTAATCTGTTTGAAGCAGAGCCCACGAGCACCAAGATGTCTCCTACATTCTTTGATCAACGCACCCATCTGCATTTCTTTCACTCAGTAGAGCTGCAGCCTCTAAATGTCTTTTCCTCTGCTCTTCTTGTCTCCTTTGCTTTTCCTGAATCTTCAAGAAGAAAAATAAGAAACCAACGTACTGAGGTCATCAGTCAGACTTATGGAAATGCTGGTCAAAACATTTCAATAATTCATCAACCTGAACTAAAGCAACAGAAGAAGTCACTTATAAGAAAGTTCAAAACACACAAGAAAGCCCATATGTTATAAAACCATCATTAGGCTACCTATATGCAACGCTTCTGTATCCTAAAATTTCATCC
>NW_006442491.1:14564464-14572276 GCF_000325575.1 Pteropus alecto | reverse complement strand
TTTCTCCCTTTGTTTTGATATTTATTATTTTGAGAGCTGTGCTCCACAGCCAAATTAAATCTCAGTGCTTAAATGAAATTAACCGAGGCCCTGAGGGGAATATTATGAAGGCAGTGGGGACTCTGTAACATTCTTACATAATCCTTTTTGCTTCCTCTCTCTTTAGGCTCCTTATATTTTGGATCTTGAGAGATAATTTCCATTGTTTCTTGTTCTTTGGAGTGATTGCTCTCTGAGGCTTCTGCCATGTTGTCTTCGTTCTCTTGTTCTGAAGTCTGTTTTTCCTCCAATGTGCCGTTACTTTCTTCAACCGAAGAACTATCTTTTGGCTCTGAATACAACATCTCAGCAGAAAATGTTCCATTTAGGAGGTTGTCCACTTTGTTGAGGGGGAAATCATAAAGACCACTAAGGAAAGATTTGGGAAATCCAAAACATGCTGTTGCTGCCCGAACTGGTCCACCTCCAGAGTACAGCTGAATAATAGAGCCAAAACCTGAAGAGATAAAAGAAACAAACATCTCTCAACGAAGGTGACGCTAGACTATGCGCAAACACTCAGGGCCCTCCACAGTAAGAGGAATGAAGGTCTCTGTTCAGAGCCTGAAGGATGATGCAGCTCCTCTGCGGGTTCATTTGGAACCTTTGAATATTCCTAACAGGTGTAATATAATTCCAAAACAGAGAAACAGGAAGTCTTAAAGAAGCTTTCCCCCACTTGACACTACAGTAAAACCTGTCATCATGCAAATTTGGATGTCACATGATTGATGATTGACTCTCAGTTTCCCCTCTGTCCAGTCCTCAAACAAGGCAGTTAGAAGTTCCCATCTTGTGTGGGGTCAGAGAAAGGGCAGGCAAATCAGGTGTGTTGTATTCTTCCAGAACAGAATACGTCCTTAGTACTCTTCCTGCTCGAGCACTAGCTACCCAAGAGTTTACTAAAATCACTGTCCCAGGGGTCCTTGACAGCCACAGGCTTCAGAACCATCCCCACTGATACTGAAGCTGGAAATGACAACTGTCTTCCAGCGGTGCTAATACAATTCAGGCTGGAAGATGTGGACTGTGCAGGAAGATCCCAGGGACTAAACCTGTGGCCAACCCAAGTCATTTCATTAGCCTCACAGTAACTCAACCTCACTTTCCATGAGTTTGGACTTTTAGATCCCTCTACTTAAAGCATAGTGGGGTTTTCATGAACTTGAAAAGGTTAAATGTTACCTCCCATTCGTTCCATCATTGCACCCAGCACCAAGCCTGCACACGTTTCCATTACGATCATTTTATTGCCAGCACGAATATTTCCCAATGTCAACATCTGGGCTAGTGTATCATATCTCATGTGGCTAAGGAAAAAAGAATGATTCATTCACTTTTAGCTAAGCGAAGCCTGTTATTTTAATAATCATTTTTCAAGTTTTGTTTTATAAAAATTATGTTAATAAGATTATTGCTTTGGAGGCAATAAAAAGGACTTACAATTTATGAGATAGGAGGACACTTTATGCAGGTGAGCAAGTTTTCCATTTTACTTAAAATTATGACTTTCTTAAAGCTATATTTTCCCCCAATAATACTTTTGAAAGGAAACAAAGCGTACTTAATTTTTCCAGGTTCTCTGGCATAATACATAATTGAAAGGATGCGGGTGGATGGTTTCACAACAGTAATGACAGCTTCATATCTGGGGGAAGAAAAAACAGAACATAAATTTTAAAAACCAGCTTAAAAATATCTTGTTTTTAATAATATATTTAAAAATATACAAAAAGATTTAATGTTTCCATTCTCTTAAAACAAAAACTACTTACTTCTTTTTCTTCTTTTTTATATATTTATCTTGAGCAAATTCTGTCTTGTCTCGGAATGTTGTACTATTTTCAATCAACTGCTGAACTATTTCCTATAAGGAAAGGAGCAAGCAGATTTCCTGAAACTTTACTCGCAAAACAGATCATTTTAAAGATTTCTTACCCCAAAATGTATCCAAAGGAATGATTCTCCAGTCCCTTTTTCATAGACGTCCAAATGGATAAACTTTGTATTTTTTTTACTCTATCTAGAATTTGTATTAAAATATAAGTACCTTATAGCTTCAATTAAACCAGAGATATACAATTAAGAGAGAGGAGAGGTAAAGGGAACTGTCAATCTTGAAGACTCTGGCTGAAAACATTCCTGAAAATAAACATAGTTAAGCTCTTTTATGCCCTAAGTTATTAAAGTATCCTTTGATAACAATATTAGTAATGTCATTCACTTATATTCCTTCATTAAGAAATGAAATTTTTGATATATTGAATTGCACGTACATTTTAAACTATTTCTAACAAAAATATACGGTATTTTTCCAGTTACCTTAGGTAAAGTCTGCTTTAAAAACCAAGCAATTCCCTAAATACCAAACAAAAGCAAAACACAATATTCTTTGAATATTACCTCTCCTTTAATGCCCTTGTCCTTTAAAGCTTTTATGTCATCTTGAGTAAGTTTCTGAGATTTCCCATCATCAACTATATTTCGATTATCAGTGCCCGCTTCTTTGGTCTCTAAGGAAGAAAATTGCTTTATGACATTTATGATCTGATAATATTTTAGTTTCTTCTAAGTTCATACCCACATTCGGCTTATTGGCCACTCAAATTTGACCTTCCGGTCCACTGCCTCCACCCAGCCCACTATCTTTTCTTGCCACGACTACTCCAAGACTGTAACTCATCTTCCGCTCCCACTCTTGCCTCCTCATGATCCACCTGAACACCAGAGTTCTCTTTTTAAAATGCAAATTGGCTCATCTATTCCTATTCTTTTATGGCCTTTCTTTTTTTCTTTTTTATTTTATGAGCAGTGCTTGATTTATTAGCATTAAAAAACAGTTCTTACATAAAAAACAAGCTGATTTTTGTTTACATGTCAAATGCATTCCTTAAATATTAAATCAAATTTAAAGCATGAATTACATGAATTGTTTTTCCTGGAAGCACTTAAGTGAATGAATATTTGACAATGGAGATATTGAATGCACATCATGCAGGCACCAGACAGTCACAGAGTCCACATGGCCTGCTTGTCACAGTGCATAATCCAGCAGACACTGACTGTGGGTGCCCACACACGTCTGCATTCGGGTACAGAACTGAATTATTGTTAAAACCCAGGGCTGCATGATATATAGAAAATTCATTTGCATGTTAGAATACCAACTACATACAGCTAAGGAAACCTTGCTTTAGGTCCATCACAGCTAACTTGCAATGGTGAGTTATAAAACTTGGGGCAACCAACGAAAATTTGCAGGACAAATGCATGTAAATGCCATCACCATTCAATGCCTAGCCCCATGTGATACAGCTGTCTCTCCTGTCTCTAAAGTAGTCACAGGTAGCACTGCAGAGCAGAAGGCACAGGACGCCACCCTCTTCCCTATTCTGTGCTCAAGCGCCGAGAACACTAAGAGAGGATCAGGGCCCTGCATGTAACCAAGTCACAGCATAAGACACAGCCCTCCTCATCCTGCCACAGAAGGTAGGCCCTCAGAAAGTCATCAGAAGTGTCCACTTGGCTGTTCGAGCATACCCCTGACCAGGCTCCAGTCCCTGGAGGGTACTGGGCTCAGTCATTGGTGCTCGAAGTATCTGGGTAGCTCCAGCAGGTCTGGCCTCATTTCTTGATCCCTGTATTCAGCCGCATTGCTCTTCTTTCTGTTCCTTAAACACTCCAACCATAGTCCCACTGCAGGGCTTTGGCATCTGCTGCTCCTTCTGCCTGGAATATCTTATTACAGAGCTGAATGGCTGGATCCTTTCCATCATTCAGGGCTGAGCTCATCATTTTGGCCACCTCCCTGTTTTGTCATCTTCATAGTACACATCACCATCTGAAATTATGCTGTTTGCTTGTCTACTTGATTATTTTTGGTGTTCTCTACTGCTAAATAAATTTTATGAGATGCTCTATTACATGAACTGGTATAATCACAGTGCCTAATCATGCCTGGAACATATTTAGTGCTTAATAAAAATATGGTTGATAATTTAAAAGTGCATAATTAGTTTCTATCAGAACTTTAATCGTATTTTAATTAATTTTAATAATTATTTAGGTATTTTTATTTTATTAATAAAATATCTTAAGTACATTAATTTTAATATTTATTTAATTTTTATTAATAATAATGGCTAAAATTATGGGGTCTTTATTATAGGCAAGGCACTGTTAAGAACTTCCTATATGTCATATGACTGTACACTTGCTATAGCTTAGGCATGAAATGTGTTTATGGCCCCATTTTACAGATGAGGATATAAGACTTAGAGAAACCAAATATCTTGCCCAAGGTTACAAGACAAGTAATGAAGCTAAAAACTTAAACCTTAGTCAGCTGAATTCAAAGCCAGACCTCTTAGCCTCTACCCTTTATGCTAACTACCCTTAGGCTGTTACTTAATTTCTGGGCACTGCACCAGCTCTTACACTGAAGTGGCAAGGACTCATGGGATTAAATGCCTGGCCCAAGGCCAGAGAGCCAGTTAATGATGGGCTGGAGCCAGAATTCAGGCATCTCAAAGCCAACGGCAGATCTTGCTTCGTTCTACCAAGGTACAGTTCTTAGATTATAAATTTAGATTTCCTTAGGAATAATCTGGGCTATCACTTTAGAATTAAATGAAGTTGACAGATTTCTGACTATGCAGCTCAAGAGCATCTACCTCATACATCCAAAGTATTGTACCTGAAGTAGGCTCTTCCTTCTTCTTCTTAGGCTGAAGATTTCCTCCAGCAGTCACTTCAAATGTGGTTCCATAACTATGGCCAATGACATTATCCAGATAGAACCACTGTTTTTCAAAAGTTACTTTTCTGGGGAAGAAAATACAATCAATGAGCTGAATCTTATTTGTATTCAGTATAGGAAAGATATGTTCAATTTAATTTATTTCAAAACTGAGCTCCACAAAGGATGATCAGCAGCATTACCTCTGAACACAAACTGACAAATGAATTAGAGAGAATCTGGTTGGGGAAGAGACATAAATTAATAAAGAAATCACAAAAACATTGACTTTGGAATGAGAAACAAGAAGAGAAGCTATTCCTCTTTTGAGGCACTGGTCTGACTCCAATTTGTACTGTTTGACAGGATGTCCAAACTCAAGCTTCGCAGACTTTCTTAATAGCATAAAGAATCGCCAAGATTGCTAGGCCACTGGACACACACTGTGACACCCTTTGCAACTTACACAAGAAAACCGCAAAACTGAACAATCATTGAGATGACAGGGAAGAAATTCCCTGGCCTAACTGGCCATTTTCTTTGACAATTATCTAGTAAAAGCAAATTATATCTACAATTAAACATTACTGACAATCTACACATTTGGAAATGGTGCCTAACATCGGTGACGCTCTATGGAGGACCAGGCAATTTTAGCTTTTCCCATTAACCAGTTTTTTATTTTATTACAATTTAAAAGGGAAATCCCATAAAAACACAAATCTTTCCCTTCAAAAGAATAAAAGTAACATCCACTGATTGTCGACCAGCGGTTAGGTAGTATGTGCTAGATTTTTGTACTTTTTGATTTAATTCTCACAGTAAGCTAGTAATCTCTTTCCAGAAGAGCAATCCAAGGTTCAGAAAAGTGTCTTGTCCAAGACTCACAGTTACAAAGAAGGAGCTGGGATTCAAATTCAAGTCTGCCTGACCCCAAGGCCTGATTCTTTCCACTATACCACACAGGTTACCTAGCAAAGACCAGTGAATCTCAGGAAACCCTGCCTCGCTTCAAGATGCGGCCCATGTCAACAGAACTGCGAATCCTGCAAGACATACTGATTAATTTTCTTCGTGCCCCAATCCACACCTTCTCTTCCTTACTCTGTGCCCCTGGAGGCACAGACCACAACTTTCAGGATCCCTTGCTGAAGGCTTCCCAATGTTGTTAGACCCTGGGTGCATCACAAGTCTCTATTGGTTCTTTAAACCTTGCCACCCCTCTGTATGTGTATGTGTCATGTCTTCATTAAATCTCCTCACTTGAGCTATCTGAGTGATCCTAAGTTTCATTAGAAACTGGTGTCATTAGATAGGGCCAGTTCTCTTTACTGGGTGCTCAGTTACTAACACGTAACAGACAAAATATTTGCTGACATAAATGTTGGCAGAGAAGCTGAAACTCAACTCAGGCCAGATGTGCATTGCCCTGCCCCCCGCCCTCACCCTTTGAGCACCCAGTGCTAACGAAACACTGGCTCTGAGCTAGGTTGCGTTTATCCCTCCAGCAGCTGGTCTGATGTGTAAAGGAGGGTGTGTCATTCAAATTAATAGGTAGGACAAGAGGTCACTGCCCTGGTAGGAAAGTGGGACCAAGTCAGAGGGATGTGAAACCTTATCTCCACTGGGAAATTACAGCCTCCTTCTTGAGAGCCAGATTGCTTCTGCCCAAACACATGAGTGCAGCCCAAAGAGAAGAGTGAAGCGGGAGTCTGGCCTGGGATATAGCTGAGCTCAGAGTCATTTTCTAAATAAACAAAAATTAATTCTGTGCCTTCTGCCTAGAAAAGTGATAAAAAGCATTTCCAAACTATAAGAGCAGATTATTAAGTATACTCAAACAACCACATTTCAAAATTGGGCAACTTAAAAGAATAGTATGAGAAAGAAAAGAAAAAAAAAACCCAAAGTTTCACCTGTACAGTCATTATACAGTTGTATAACTTTTGGATCATTCATTGAACTTTTAACTTATCAATTACAGTGCACTGTTATACTCCAATTTAAAAGTTTAAATAATTATTATTGGCACTTTCCAAAACTTATGTACTTGGAAGCAGGCATACATTTCTAATCAGAAATTCTAAAAAGTAAAAAATCCTGGTTTCAAAAATACAAAATGCAGTAGTGACGACAGATAGTCATAAAATTTCTCTAATGTCAACCACCAAAATTAATATTTTATCAATGAGGAATTTTAAAATTCTTAAAAGCCTGTGCAGATATTACATTTCTAGTCTAAAAGAAATCCCTCCCCCCTTGTATATTTTTTTTAGCGATTGGTGCTTGTGCAAAGAAGCTCGGTTGTCAGCAGTTTGGTGCCTTGGGGACTATTACAACTATTTTGTAATGACACCTGTTTCACTTTAAATACCAGTCAACAGTTTGATTCATAAAGGGTAAAATAGTTCATCTGAAGTAAGCAATTATCAGAAATTCCAAGTCTTACAATAGCTAACCTTACGGTCTGCAGAAAGCTGTTCACCTGACACCATATTCAACTTACTTCTTCGTCAAAAGTAGTACAATAATCCAACTCAAAAGAAAGCTTAGTTGTACTTTTCAGATAACTAACCAAAACATCCCAATACATTTTCACTATTAATAAACAATTGGGACTTAACAACCATGCCACTCCTGCCAGAAAGCTATCAAAATTCCCACTTACTCTAACGCTAAATCAGAAAGAGAACTTATCAGCAGGTTCACAAACCAAACCTAATTTCAAGTTCAGAGACCCTGAGCAAACTGCTTTTGGGAAGTTCAACTTCTCCAAACCTCATATCCCCCTAATGTAAAATGAGGGAACCCTAGAGTGATGCTACATTCCACGGGATGTTTCCTAACATTATTCGGTGTAGACAGGTAGTCCCGTGTTTGAGTAAAGAGAAGCGCCCAGAAGACCAAACAAGGTCACAGAGGTTTCATTTTTGTGGGATTGATCCTGGTTGAGGGAGTAGGGAGAAGGAAGGGTCTATGGGAAAAGTGCGGGCGGGGGAATCCGGGCGGCAAGTATGAGATCGGAGGATGAAGAG
>NW_006442491.1:14538550-14564429 GCF_000325575.1 Pteropus alecto | reverse complement strand
AAAGAACCCCAGTAACGGGGTGGGGGCGGGGGGCACTCAGCCACTAGAAGACCAAGAATGGAAAGGGACTCTGTGGAAAGACTGAGAAGGATGCCGAAGGCAGAGGGCCAGGTATGAGACCATGGAAGGAGGACTCTGTAGAAAGACAGGAGGGTAGAGGAGACCCTAAAGGCCCAGGATGGAATCCTGGGTGAAAGGCCGTTGTGGGAAGATCCAAAAGGAGATAACGAAAGAGGAGGTTGGGGATCAAGAGAGCCAAGAATGGAATTCTGGTGGGAGAGCTGTGGGAAGACCTGGAGGGAAGGAGTATGTAGAAGATGCGAGCGGAAGACCCTTAAGGCCAGCAACCTGACTTACTTTCTCCGCTGGACTTGCACTGCTTTGAACACGTCTTCCCGTTTCAGCACCACGAAGTCTCCGTCGCGGATGTGGTGGTCCCCGGGATTCGGTGGCTGTGGGTCCGGCTGCTCCCCTGAGCCCTCCATGACGCTCAGCGGGTCTCCGTGCTGTGCAGCTTCTCCCCAGCCCCCTGCGCCCCGCCCCTCGTCCTCCGCTGTCTCTGCTGCCAGCCTCACTTCCCACAGACCACACAGGGACGCCGAACTCTCCGAACAGCACCGCCCCCACGTGCTGAGCACCGCTTCCGCTTTCCGGGCCGACCCTCGGGACAGCTTCCGGGAGCCTCAAGGCCTCTGTCTGGCCGAACTCTTTGATTGGCTGCACTCCGGCCCGCCCCAACTCTCTCGCGGACCCTTGGACGGAAGTTACGTCACAGCAGCGCCAAAAAGGAACTTGGAGTTCAATTTGAGGCGCCAAAGCTATTCGGGAGCCTTCGCGTTTTGGATGGGAAATTGAAGTCTCCGAGCCTCTTCAACAGATGAGATTCGGCCCCCCGGGGCGACATCAGAGAATTACAGCTGAAGAGAACTGCGGGATTTGGGCAGGGGTCACCTAAAGACTTCGGGCCTTGGAGTTTCCTCTCGGTCCCGCCGTGCTTTCCCCGGGCGGAGGGGAGAGCCGGCTGGGTGGGCCCATTCCTACCCAGGAGCCTGCCCAGGCGTGAACTAGGACAGTGTTGGGACATCTATCCTTTGCCATTCAGAACCGCGGGACTTGGGCAGGGGTCACCTAAGAACTTCGGGCCTTGGCGTTTCCTCTCGGTCCCGCCGTGCTTTCCCCGGGCGGAAGGGAGAGCCGGCTGGGTGGACCCACTCCTACCCGGGAGCCGGCCCGGGCGTGAACTAGGAAAGTGTTGGAACCTCTACCCTTTGCCAGTCAGAACTTTGCCTAGGGATCCGTAAGTGAACTAGAGTATTAAAGAAGCACAGCAGTCCCACGAGTGGCTCCTTTGCTTATTCTTCGGTCCTACTTCATTTGTGTTGGAATTTTTACTACTTACTCTAATCCTATTTCGTTCGGGAAAGATGGCATGTAGCGTTATCGAAGGAGCGCTTCAGTTTGGGAGTCTGAAGACGGAGTTTTGAGGTCAATACTGACCCCAAACAACTTTGATCTTGACCAGTTTCTCTGGGTTTTAGTTTCTTAATGTGTGACTTGGTCTAGACGATTATCAAAGTCTTGGTTTGCCCTAATATCATGAACTTTATTACTTAGAAATTTTTAAAGATGTGGATACATTCTCATAATGAATTGCACTACGGTATATGGGTATATTTATCTTTAGGATATGAACTCTTTTTAAAAATACACTTTTTTAGAACAGTTTTAGGTTTATAGAAAAATTCACAAAGTACAGAGTTCCCATACAGATCTTTTTCCCTCCTTGCACCCCCACTTCCTATATGAGCACCCTGCCTTAGAGTGTGATACATTTATTGCAATCAGTGGACCAAATTCAATACATTATTAGCTATAGTCCATAGTTTACATTAGGGTTCACTCTTTGTGTTGTATAGTTCCATGAGTTTTGACAAGTGTATAAGGTCATATATTCACCATTACAGTATCATACAGAATAGTTTCACTGCCCTAAAAATGCCCTGTGCTCCACCTATATGAATTATTTTAAAACCTTGTTTTAAAGGTCACTTATATTTCAATTTATTGATATTCAGCCACAAACTATGGATCTGAGTTTAATAAAACTTGCTATGTACAAAATAGAAAAAAATGTGAAGGGATAATTAGCAAAACATAATATGTAAACATATAGATATGCTTTCCATAAAAACTTGCATTTCGATAAATTTACCTAAAAACTGCAAATAAACCATCTAATCAATATTGACCTAGAATTGATTTTGCTTCCATTGTCTTTTTAAGACAGTTGAGGAAATCTGGAAGACTTTGGTCCCTACAGAGAAAGAAAAGTTGAAGCTTGTTTCTGTGTACCCTATCCAACTCCAGGAAGATCCACCTTAGTTGCCTATGTAAGAATATCTTTGTATCTGATAAAAGTGGGTAAGACACTGCAGGATTGATTATAGAAAGAGCTATGATATATTCCTAGTGTCTCAGGTCAGGATTATGTTAAGCCAGTGCTGCCTTATAAGTCTCAAAACACTATGAGATAGCAAATAAGCTATCTCAGAGTTAATTACCTGTTTTGTTTTTATTTCTATTGTGAGAGCTCCTTGAAAACAGATAACAGTACCTTTTCTTATTTTTATCTCATGAGCATCCAGTATACTTGGTTAAACACTTATGGTATACCTTAAAAAGAGATGAGGATTAGAAGAGAAATGGGCTTATACCATGGTGTATAATGTTATAAGCCCTGTTTGCTAGTCTCAGACTAGAATATATTAATTTTCACTTATGTTAATACATTTTTAGGAGCACTGTTTCCCCTATAGTTTTGATGCAGACTTTCCAAATCTCTATCTTTTAGAAGACATGAGTGGAGAGTATAGAGGTAGAGGATTTGGACGAGGAAGATTTCAAAACTGGAAAAGAGGAAGAGGTGGTGGGAGTTTCTCAGGGAAATGGAGAGGAAGAGGACACAGACCTGATCTGAGTAAAACCACGGGAAAACCTGCTTCTGGTAGGGGAGGTCAATGACTGTTCAATTTTTTTTCCTTCATGAAAGAATCTATTCATGCCTGGCATACAAAGCAGTTTAACTTGAATTTCAGTCTTTTACTGATGTAAAATACCCTTAATGTGGTATTTATTAATATCCATAATTCTTACTGAAGCTTACAGTTTAATATATCAAGTTCTCATTGTTGGAAAAAGCAAATTTGAAAAAAGTTTACTCTGTTTCTACTAACTGTTTTGTTTTGTTTTCAGAACAAACCCCTCAGTCTTTGCTACTACAATCAACATTGGATCAATTCATACCATATAAAGGCTGGAAGCTTTATCTCTCCGAAGGTAGACTTAAAAATGCAAGAAATATCATACATTATCATTTCTTAACTTGTCTTTTGATGCTATATCTCATATTGCTATAATTCATTTGCTTACTGATATATACTCCCTTTAATATTAGTTCACCAAAACGTTATGTTTATGTTTTAAGAACATCATAGTTAGGTTTTGCATCAGTCAGGAGAACAGAAACCACACTAGGTATTTCAGAAAAGGAATTTAATACAGGAAATTAGATATATAGATGGAAGACTAAAAGAGCCAAAAGGGAACATGAGGTAAGCCCCCAGATAGTGGTAACTTTAGGAAGCAGCAACTATCCTTATGACTGAAGAAAAAAAGAAGTTCTGAGGTTACTAGAACCTAGGAATTCAAAGGAAGGGCCACAGCATAGTTGTTGTTTTGACTTGTGAGAGGTACCCTGCAAAGCTGTGCTTAGGCTACTGAAGCAAATTAAGCTGGTTGCTGCTGGTAACTCTGGTGGGAGGATAGCACATTTGGTGCTCGCTGGAACTGTAGCTATCCTCTGCAGCTGGAGATGCTGAAAGGAATTGGAAACAAGAATAAATTCCTTTCTTCTTTGCTGCCACCTTCCATTCTCTAAAGTACCTCTAATAAAATGTACAGCTGTTAACCAATGTCACCATAAAATAATTAATTATTTAAAATTAAATAAAAATAAAGTACCTCTGGCAGAACCTGAGTCTGGGAAATGCAATGTACTGATCTTGATCATAGAATCAGATTAGAGTGGGATTGGAACTAAGAGATAATAACCAATACAGTTTTTGTATAAACACAGTTAAGGAATCTCCCTTTTATAATACAGGACACCAGCTAACATGATACATCTGTCTATATAGGTTTGAAGAATTGTCTTTCCTATACTCTTACAGCATCTATATGCTTGTTAGTTTCTTATGATATAGATACGTAGATACATAGATAGGTAGCTAAGTTTTTTTCCACTAGACTGTACAGAGCTTAAGAGCAAGGATCCTGCCCCAGAACAGGTACTCAGTTTTAATTTTTGAATGAATAAAGTGCTTTATGGAAGTTTTTTATATTGAGAGTCTGTTTTTTTCCTATTACAGAGACAAATATGTTTCAGACTACTTCATTGTACTCTTTCTGTGTGGGAGACTAATTCAAAAATGTTACAGAACTTTATAAAAGATAGCTTTACAGTTTTGGGATCAGAGTCAAGTGGTAGACTGTCTCTCCCCTGATCTCAGGGAGGGATTTGACAAGTGGCATTTTGGACTAGTATTTACTTTGTAAAGACTGTCTTCAGCTCCGTTTCAGAGTAAGAGTTTAGTTTGTGTGTCTAGCTTTGGCTTTATAGTTTTTGTTTTAAGCTTTATTATGTAAGCTATTTGAACTAATAGGTGCTATTAGGTGTTAAAGTTTTCATACAAAGATTCCCAGATATTGGTGCCTTTTTTTATTTTTTATATTTTATAATTTTTTTCATTTTTTACAGTTGACATACAATATTATATTATTTTCAGATGTACTACATAATGATTAGACATTTATATAAATAGGAAGTGATCACCCTAATAAGTTTCGTACCCATCTGACATATATTGGTGTTTTTAGGGAGAGACACTGCCTGTCTGCATTTTAGATTATGTAAACCTAAACTTGTTTCAGAGTCTTAAGTATACATTTCACACCGCTTTGTATCTAAATGTAATCAGAATGCAAAGCAATTGGAAAAATTCATCTACTATGTATATAGTGTTTCTTCTGTCTCATGAAAATTATGCTTGTGTGTATGTGATTATTAGTGCTAATGCCATATTCTTTTGATTAGTTTACAGTGAGAGCTCTCCTTTTATTGAGAAGATTCAAACATTTGAAAATTTTTTCACAAGGCATATTGATTTATATGATAAGGTAAGAGTCTCATAAAACAAAAAGCTACTAGTCCACCTTTTCGTATCATCTTATTGAACAGTGTATTTGAGGTGCTAGTGACTGTGATCATAGACACTGGAGCCATCCAGCTCTGCCACTTACCTGCAGTGTGAACTCTGTTGAATTATTTACCCTCTCTGTGCCTTGGTTTTCTCATCTAAAAGGTGAGGACAGTAGTATTACTAATACCTACTATAAGGGTTGTTAAGAGGCATAAATAGTAAGTTAATATAGTTTAAATATTAGAACCGTGCTTGGCCACAAGACAATATTTATTGTCATATAAACATGATATGCTTTTGTAAAGTGTGTAAATTGAATGCTCAGTTATAATTGATTCGTATCATCTTATTGAACAGTGTATTTGAGGTGCAAATTGAATGCTCAGTTATAATTGACTCTGAAAAAGCAATTATTGTTTTTATACCTTAATATTTTACAGGATGAAATAGAAAGAAAGGGAAGTATTTTGGTGGATTTTAAAGAATTGACAAATGACGAAGAAATAGCTAAATTGATACCAAATGTAGCAAATGAATTAAGGGATACACCTGAAAAAACCTTGGCTTGCATGGGTCTGGCAATACATCAGGTAAATATTCATTTTGTGAGACTTTTGTCAACATTTTAAAGGAAGATTTCACAGTGATAGTACCTTCTCTAAAAGATACTTAGTTTTTACATACAGGTATTAGCTAGAACTGAAAGCTCGCAATCCTGTCCTGAATGATACTATTCATTCTATATGCAATAGCTTACTTGAATGTAACATTTTAAATTTATTTGAATTAGTTTAATCTTATTAAAGATTGTGCAGAAATTAAACCTTGTTTTCAAGGAGCTATATAATCTCATAGGGAAGATAAGACAAGGCCTTATGGTGTTATCAGTTATGAACTTGGAACAAAAAGGCCAAACTCAGATTTAGGTGACATGAGGCAAGTCACTTAATCTCCCTGAGTTTCTCCATGTGTAAAATTGAAAATAACAATATGTGCTGTGCCTGCCTGAGTTTTTCTCAGGGTCTGATACTACAGTGTATGTAAAATCATTTTTTAGGCTGATAAACACATAAATGCTTAAAAGCAAAGTATAGTAAATCTCAGGACTTCTATCAAATAAAATCCAAATCCTTTACGTGGCATTGAAACCTTCCATTATCTCATTCAACTTCCTTTCCCCACAACTCTTCTTCATTCACTACCATTCAGCTAAGCTGAGCTCTCTCCAGGATATTCTAAATACTGCTACCTCTCACATGTGCTGTCCATTCAACATAGAATGCCCTTTGCCTTGCATATCCAGATTTTTTGGGCCTAACTCAATTGTCTCGGTGAACCCTTTCTCATGATCCCTTCTCAAAACTCACATGGTATTTCACTGTAAATCTTTATGGTCCTTATAACAAGAATAGCTGCATATGTGCATCTCATTTCCTCTTAGATTATCAACATACTGTTTTGAATGCAAGTAGATATTAAATATTTATTTAATGTCAAATGCCAAGGGAGTGGTATTTGGTATTTCAAAAGCCATCTTTATTGTCTCTGTCTTAATCAGTGAATTGGGAGAAGTAAAAAATATTTTTTCACCAGAACTTGTCCAGGAGATAATAGCTTAGGGAGCTCCATAAGCACTTTTAATATTAGGTTTAGTTGGGACAGAAGTACAGACAGGGATGGTAAAGTTTTCCTATCCAGAGATAATAAATCATAATCCACTATAAAATAAGTAGTCACAATTAAATATCAGAGTTTTAAAGAGCTGTTAGTGTTCTGTTAAGGTTCTGTTCTAAACTGTTTATAGTCAAAGACTTCATATTCGCTATAAAAAAGTTCTTCAAGATGATATTTTGTTTTCCAACTTTTGAGTGAATGTCCTATTTAGGTATTAACTAAGGACCTCGAAAAGCATGCAGCTGAATTACAAGCTCAAGAAGGATTGTCTAGAGATGGAGAAACAATGGTCAATGTGCCACACATTCATGCAAGGTGAGGAATTTGCTGGTATTTAGAATTGGGGCATTGAAGACTGTTTAAGAATGAGAACCTTAGTTTATAAAGCCAAAGAAATCAGTAAAAAGAGTATAAGTTCCTTGCTATCTCATTGGTCAGCACACCCAAGTGAACCCATTGAGAATTCATTAAAGAGGTCATGACCGAATAAGCTTTTTCTGCCCAAATACGTTGATTTCCCAACCTGCAGATTTTGGTAAACATTGATTTTGGATGTGTACTTATCAAGACCCTGCTGTTTAAATTAATAATCCATGTAATACACTAAATGATGTGATTATATTTTGTTAAAATTATTAGGTTGCTAATAGACACAGAACAAATGGAATTTTGTTTTTTAATTCATCTTTATTGATTTTTTTTCCCCTTTTTCACTAGAAAACAGCCAATGGGACAAGAAGAAAAGAGAAAATTTAGCATTTTTTATTTTTAAGAATGATTTAATTTTGGTGAAATTTTTGATATATTTAGGGATGATATGGTTTGAGGATTGCATAGTCGTGAAAATGCAAATAACTTCAATTTTCTGTCCATTGTAAATTCATTGATAAATTTGTCCCTGTTTTTGCTTTTAGGGTATACAACTATGAGCCCTTGACACAGCTCAAGAATGTCCGAGCCAATTACTACGGAAAATACGTAGCCCTGCGAGGGACAGTGGTTCGCGTCAGTAACATAAAGCCTCTTTGCACCAAGATGGCTTTTCTTTGTGCTGCATGTGGAGAAGTTCAGAGTTTTTCTCTTCCAGATGGAAAATATAATCTTCCCACGAAGGTAATAGCATGTACTTTAACTGCATCTTTATTTACTTGGTAGAGAAGGCAAATCAATTTTCAGAAAACATTTCCCAATGTTTCTGAACACAGAGCTTATTTTTATTTCTGGTTTTTAAATTGTGAAATACTTCAGGGTACACAAAATAAATAAAACATTCCTTTGCACATCACTCGGAATTTATGTTTTGCCAGCCTCAAATATATTTTTAAAGATATATAACATAACTGATAAAATTAGTGTCAAAAAATTTTTTTACCCCTTGCTTATACCTTTCTCAGAGATGATCATTATCCTGATGTTAATGTGTATCCTTTCCATTCATATTTTTATATTTTGATTTAATAGATACACCAAGTTTTCTTTCCTTTATTTGGCTGTTTGAAAGTGTTCCTTTTTTTCTTAACCTTTTTAAAACCATAGAAAAGTGCAGAGAATAATGTAACTAACATCTGTATACCCACCATTGTGAGTTGGCAAATATTAATTTTTTTTATTTTTAGCTTAATTTTTTAAACAAAAATAGTTAAGTATTAAAGTTGAAGTCTTTCTGTTTTCCTCCCCAGTTCCATTCACTTTGTTCCATCCCTAGAGAGAGCCACTTTTGTGAAATTAGTATGTGTTCTTCACTGCATTTTTATACTTGACTATGAATGTAGAGTTTGTTTTCTTGCATGTATTACATAAACGGTATACTAAATGTAACATTTGGCAACTTTTTTTCACGTGGTTATTTTGGAGTTCTACCTATCTTGTTACACATCTAATGCTTTCATTTTTACTGTTGCGGAGTATCATTTTCCTGGTGAACATTTGTATTGTTTCCAGTTTTTTTTTGTTGTTTTTTTGTTTGTTTGTTTGTTTTAGCAGAGGAATTTCTCAGTTATAAGATATGCTTATTTTTAACTTTATTAGATGTCACCAAATTATTTTCCAGAATGTTGGTCCCAGCCTACACTCCTACTGGTAGTGTTAAGCAATTACTATTTCCCCATATTTTTATTAACACTGATGTTGTTAGGCTTTTTAATTTTTGCCAGTCTGATGGGTATAAAATGGTAGTTCATTTTTAATATGAATTTCTATGATTTTTGTTATGGTTGAGCATCTTTTCACATCTTTTTTGGCCATTCAGTTTCCTTCTTTGTTGAATTTTCTGTTTATAGCTTCTGTTCATTTTTCTCTTTATATAGTAGTTCCCCCTTATCTGCAGGGGATATGTTCCAAGACACCCAGTGGATGCCTGAAACTGCAGACAGTAATTAACCCTATATATACTATGTTTTTTCCTTTATGTGTATAACTTTTTACCTAAAGGAAGCACCTCTCGGCTTCTCTTTGGTAGATTGAATTGCCAGCATCACTGCTCTTGCATATTGGGGTCATTATTAAGTAAAATAGGAGTTGCTTGAACATAAGCACTGTGATACTGTGACAGTTGATCTGATAACGTAGACAGCTATTAAGTGACTTATAGGTGGGGAGCATCTACAACATAGATATGCTGGACAAAGGGATAATTCACATCCCTAGTGGGACAGAATGGGAGGGCATGTGATTTCATCATGCTACTCAGAAGGCATGCAATTTAAAACTTATGAATTGTTTGCTTCTGGAATTTTTCATTTAATATTTTCAGACCATGGTTAGCTCATAGTTATCTGCAGATAACAGAAACTGTGGAAAGTGGAACCATGGATAGTGGGAGGACTACTACACTATTGCTAGGAGTTCTTTGAATTGTAGATACTTATCATTGATTATATACATTGCAGATATTTTCTCCTAGTTCTTGGTTTCTCTTTTAACTGTGGTGTAGCTTTTGTTTTATAGTTTTACATTTTGATATGGTCAAATTGATCGTCTTTTCCCTTATGACCTTTATATTTTATGCCCTGTTTAAGAAGGAGGCCTTCCTCACTCAGGCATTACAATCATGTCTCTTACATTTAACCTAATACTTTTAAGCCTTGTTATATATACATACACACACATACAGCTGGAATTTAATTTTGTCTATGGCAAAAACTAAGGATTTAATTTTATTCTTTTAGGTGAAAAGCTAGTTGTCACCATTTATTAACTAAGCTCTCTTTTCCTACTGATGTATAATGTTTCTTTAGTACACCGTGCTCCTATAGACATGTGATTCCGTTTCATTTCAATGGTCCTGTGCCAGCTCTGTATGATCTTATTTACTTTGATCTTATTAAAACTTGATAAGGTAGTTAGACTTACCATATCTATTCATCTTTTCCAGAGTTGACTTTATCATTCTTGGACTTTAATAAATTTAACATTACATTTTTACTTGAATTGAAATTACTCAGTCCTCTTTCTCTTACAGGAAGAATAAGGTGTTAGAGTCATCCATTGGTTCTGAATAATCAGCAGTCTTCATAAATTGGTGTCATCTACTATTTGGCTAGGCTTAAAGTTCAGACAGTGCCCTTAGCTTAGAGGCTAGAAATTAAATCCTCATTTAAATCAGATATTTTCTGTAAATTGTATTTGCTCAAGATATTTCCCTGCCTTCTAATGTAGTAGGTAGTAATGCTGATTCATAAGATGAGTGAGAATATGAAGAGGTCCGGCGTGTGTGAATTTCAGTGAATTGAAATGACCAGGATAATGGTTGTTCCAGGTGATCTCTGTTCCAGTCATATTGCTACATGACAAATCACTGTAAAACTTTGCGGCTTAAAATAACAGCAATCATTTTATTATTTCTCGTGGTATCTGTGGGTCAGGAGTTTGGAAGAACTGCTTGGCTGGGTAGTTCTGGCTCTGGGTCTCTCATGTAGTTCAGTCAGATGGTGGAACAGCAAAAGGCTGGAGTGGCTGGCGGCTGCCAGGGCATCTCTCCTCTATGTGGTCTTTCTGTATGGGTTTGTTTTGTCTTCTTGCACACAGTATGGGCAGCTCAGGACACTCATTCTGCTCACGTGACTGTCGATACCTTCAAGAGGCAGGTTCAGCTGCCAGGCAGAAATGGCTTTTCCTCTTTTGAGCTAGTCTCAGAAGTCAGGTGCCATCAATTCTGTCATATTCTGTTGCTTACAAAGTAATAAGCCTGTCCAAATTTCAAGAGGGGGTCGTTGGACACCATTTCTTGATGGGGAGTAGCAAGGTTGTAGGAAAGCTCATGGGAAGATATTTTTGCAGACATATTTGGAAAATATAGTCTGCCACAACCTCTGAAATTTTAAATGTACCTTAAAGTCCAATCAGCAAACAAGTGACATGAAAATTTGAACACAACTTACTTATATGTTGAGGACCGCCTGTGTTTTGAAATAAATACTATCCTTTACAAACAGTGTAAAAGGAGGCTAGATGGAACAACCGGTGATTAAAGAAGACCCAGGAAAGGCTTTTGGAAAGGGTAGGATTGAGGCTGGGTATGTGGGACTGGATGCGAGGGGGCATTCAAGGATCAGGAGACTGTATGGGTACAAAGGAAGGAATACTACTTAGGATGAGAGGAGTCTTGAATACCCACAGCAGAAAGAATAAGAGCAGTAATCAAGAGGGACCGGCTGAAAAAGTGCCTCAGAAGCTTGTGATACAAAATCAGTGCAGAAGGGGATAGAAAATTGTTGCAGCTCGTATTTCCTTTTGCTTAAATACCATTTTGAGAACAACTCTTAAGACAATATCAAGTGAAGCATTTTACCTTGAGATGTGATTGTGGTTTATCACATCTGAGTGGGAATTAATCTCGTTGCAGTGTCCTGTGCCTACATGTCGAGGGAAGTCTTTTACTGCTCTGCGTAGCTCTCCTCTTACGGTGACGATGGACTGGCAGTCAATCAAGTAAGCAATCAGACTGTTTAATAAGAGGCAGGTTTTAGATCTCTCATACTGCCAAATAAACCTATAACTTTCCTGTATTATGCTGTGGTTCTTATTTGCAGACAGTGATAAAGTGTATAATAAAAGGTTCGATTAGGAGTTTATGTTTTGAAATGATAAAGGTCTATTTGAAATTTATTTCCTATCAGATTCCAAAAAAGATTTGGTGTGCAAGTATGTCCTGTTGCTACTAAGAAATAGTTTAATAGTTTATTTCTTATTTATGTGACTCATTGAATTGGATGTAGACCATATAATTCATTCTATAATAAGCTGTGAGCAAAATAATATTGTTTTGAAAGTTTAAAGAATTTCTTGGAAATGGGAGTGTTTCATTTCATGTTATCACTATCCATGAAGCATTTTACTATAGATTTTTTTTCCCCAAAAGTCAGATAATTTTCTGCATGTACGTGTATTATTAATCCAACAGTATTTCATTTTTCTGGCTACAGTCCCATAACTCATCCTAAATGGAAAGTAATGGGTAGTTTTGAAGTTAAAATGCTCTGCAGAAAACCTGGCTGAAACAGGAACTAGTCTTAAAAAACTAAGAAGCTACGGTAAAAGTAAGGTAGATTGCTACCAAGCCCTGTCCTAGCTTTACACCCTTCTGTCCTATAAAAACCAAGGCCAACATATGTAATAATTAACTTCACTGTGCTGAGATAGTTACAGACACTCTATTTTATAAAAGAGAAAATGTTTTAAGACTCCTGAGCCTAAATCTGTTCCGTGAGTGGAACAGATTCCAGCCCAAGTGTTCAAGACTGTCGCCACTGAAGGGTATGATGAGGGCCTCAGAAGTGTCACAGAAGTGTCATAATAGAATATATGCATAGAAGATTCAGGGTAATTATTTGAACAAAGTCTCTTTGTTGTCCACTGATATTAGGAAATGAAACTTAGGAGTAGAGAACTTTGGCTTCTGCATTTCTTGTACCCTTGTAACTTTTTCCTTTCTGTATTCTGAACACCATTTTGTTTTATCCATCAATACTTTCCCACTTGCTGTTTTCTAAAATTTCAGTATCTCTTGTTTGCTGATGACGCTTCTACATGCCCAAAAACGTCTCTTCACTCTTGTAGTGACTATAGTTTTGGTGGTTGTTTTGGAGGGCAGGTAGACAAATGTACATACTCATCTTGCCATCCTTAGGTGGAAACTGCTAAAATTATTTTAAACCATCAAACTTTTTTTTTTTTTTTTTTTACTAATTGGCTTTTTAGCTAGCTCAGCACTTTGTGGACCCTGAATAGTTAATATGTATAAGAAAGAACCCCAAATCAGTATGTGTACTGACTGAAAATTGTTTACCTCTTAGAATCCAGGAGCTGATGTCTGATGATCAGCGAGAAGCAGGTCGGATTCCACGAACAATAGAATGTGAGCTTGTTCACGATCTTGTGGATAGCTGTGTTCCAGGGGACACAGTGACTATCACTGGAGTTGTCAAAGTCTCAAATGCTGAAGAAGGTATGTTATAACTCTTTCTTCATTTTGATTGTCCCTCAACAATTTGTCAGCATTTGTCTTTTTTTTTACGGTACTCTTGAGTCTCTTTATTTAGGGAGTTCCTTGTTTCTTACATAGGTGAAACTTTTCCTCAGAAGTAAAGGTTTATTTTTTGCTTACTGTGCCATTCTTTTATATTCTACTTGAATCTTTGTTGGGAAAATGAAAATATCAATTATCATATTTCATACTTTGAAATTTACAGGTTCTCGAAATAAGAATGACAAATGCATGTTCCTTTTGTACATTGAAGCAAATTCTGTTAGTAATAGCAAAGGACAGAAAACAAAGGCTTCCGAGGATGGGTGTAAGCACGGAACACTGATGGAATTCTCCCTTAAAGACCTTTATGCCATCCAAGAGATTCAAGCTGAAGAAAACCTGTTCAAACTTATTGTCAAGTATGTATAACATTATCTTAGATTTTATTACGTATGTGCATATTGGGATGCTCTTGGCTACAAGTAACAAAAAACTAGTCAAAATAGTTATATCAACATAAGAACTGTCTAAATCTGTAGAGAATTTTTATGAGTTTATTTGAGCCAAACCAACAACAATTACAGAGAAGCAAAATCTCAACAGATTTAGAAAATCCTCTGGAAAATAGTAGTACTGCAGCTTATTTTATACATTACAGTAAAAGGAGGAGACATAAGAAGGGTCACATGAAATCCGTTGGTGAAGATTAAGGGGGTGGGAGAAAGCAAAGCAGGGGCGAGGAATCTCAGGGATTGAATAAAAATCTCTACATTGCTAATAATTAATATTTACAGCACATAGAGATGCTATGCGGAGAACACAGTAACAATGAGGGGTTCTGTGGTCTCTTGCTCTCTAGTGCTGACGGTTGTGCCTTGAGGGGTCTGGAAAAGAAAATTACTCTGACATTTCAAATGTTGTTATCTTAGACAGTAGGTTCACTTAAGGTAAAGGTTGACCTTTGTCAAGGAAGCTGCAGGGCTAGGACCTAACTATCCATCATGACTTGCTTTTAATTAGGAATTTTTATGTTCAGACCATCCTGTGTGGTTACTTTCAGTCTCTGAGTTTGTAAGACCCACCATGCAAGCCTCCCTGAGCTTGTCGGGTTTAATATATGGTCCCCTTTTTTTTGTCCACAGTTAAAACTACAGTTCACAGGCCAAATCCAGTTAACTGCCCGTTTTGTTTGGCCCATGAGCTAAAAAGTTTTTTTCATTTTTTAACACCTGAAAAAAAATGTATTTCATGACAAAAAATTATATGAAATTCAAATTTCACTGTCCATTATTGGAGCACAGCCATATTCATTCATGAAAGTCGAGAGTTACGACAGAGAACAAGTGGTTTACAGATACTTACTGTCCAGTCCTTTACAGAAAAGTTTGCTGATCTCTATAAAGAGTAAGGAAATATTATTGTCTCACAAGAAGAGTGATGGGACAGTGAACTCCAAAGTCATTTCAATTAGTTGTATGTAGGGTTTTTTTCTTTTCTTCTTTTTTTTTTTTTTAACTTTTAAAAGGCAAGAAAGATTCACATAGAAGTCACTTAAGTTCAATAGAGATTTCATAATATTATTTTATTTCTGTGTTATTGTTCTGTAGTAGAGAAGAAGCAAAGTAGAAGCATTTTTGCTTTACTAGTTAAGAGCTCATTTGTGGAAATAAACCTAGATTAGAATCCTGCTTAAGCCACTTACTTCCAGTGTGATTGGGGGCATGTTACTTGATTTCTCCTTCATTTTAATCATCTAGTACTTGTCTCAGGAGGTTGTTCTGAAGATTAAATGAGATTTTGTAATGTACTTAACATAAGTATTAACTATTAACATAATTAACTATTAACAAGTTAACTAATAACTGCTGTTATTGTGATACCTTTTTGACAACTTTTTGGATAATTTTGAAGAAATGGGAGAAAATGGGACCGAATAATAAATATACCTAAGAGAGGTGAAGAACTAATGTTTTGAAATGCATTGTGTTAGAAAAATTGATCTTATCATGCTTTCCTCTTTATGGCTTTGGGCTCTAGGAGAACTTGACACTTTTTCTTCCACCTTTAATATGTTAATTAGCCAACTAAGAAAAGTATGGAGTTCCTTAAGGATTCTTTGTCCAGAAATTCTCAGAGCTTTCCTCTGAATACGTAGCCAGATGAGCCGCTCTGGGAGAGGTGCTGAACCAGGGTGGGGATATGATCTGGTGAGAATTAATGGCGTGGTGAGTGGTCTGTATCAGGGGCTGAGGAGCTCTCTGATTGAGGATCATAACACCTCTGACTGGTTCTTCTCATCGGTTATAAATAAAAATGAACATTTGTAGTGGTCTTCTGCAGCATTTATAAAAGATAAGTTAATATGAAAAACTTGGGTTTTCTTCCCACAATTGCTTTTACCATTTAATTCTAAATTTTGATTTTAACATCAGAACTAGAATTTTTTTTTTTTTAATGGCACTCCATTGTTCATCTTGCCAGGATTCACAAACTAGGCAGGTGCTTGTTTTTGTAAATAAAGTTCTATTAGAATACAGCCTCACCTGTTCATTTACATATTGTTGATGGTTGCTTTAGACAAACTGAGTAGTTGTGACCAAGACAATGGAACTGAAAATACTTACTTTGGGCTCCTTAAGAAAAAGTTATGGACCCTTGCTGGATTAACAAAATGGAGGAGGACACGAAAGGAGAGTGGAGACAGTGGATGGTTCTTTTTAGTTTCCATTCCTTCAGAAGCAATGATTTGAGAAGTGTGGTTTATTTGGGAGGTGATCCTCAGACATACTGGTAGAGGAATAGGGAAGTGAGACAGAAAGGATGGTAGTCAGTGTATGGTAGGTGCCTTAGTGAACAGGTTAGTTATTATTAGCATCTGGGGCTTAATCCTCCTGAAGCCTCTAGGACACTAGGCTGTGTAGAACTCAGTATTTTTCCATCCAACGGCCTAGATTTGGAGCTGCTCCTGGGAATATTAGATAACCGAGCACTTCTAGCCTGCCCAGTCTATCTGTGGCCATAGACAGCCCTTTGACAGACAAGTGCAGGTGCATGGTAGGGAGCCAGCAGCAGTTATGCAGAAACGTGCTGAACAGTGAGCAAGGGAATATGGCAGGACACCGACATCCATGTTTATATGTATTAAAAGGGATAATAAGTCACAGTTTACTCTTTAGTATATCTCTTCCACCCTATTTTTTGTTCCTTGTTTGTACCATTGATAAATGTAAATATACTTTATATTCATACATGGTCTTAGTTATTCTGATCCTTTGAATTGAACTGAAAAAATGAAATTTTGTTCCATCTTAAAATATGTATGCAGTTCATTTTTAGTCTCCTTTTAATGATTTGGCTGCACAAATCTAAAGATGTTTGTGCACATGAAATACAATATAATTCTGTATCCTAAAGTAGAAAACCATGATTATGATCCATTTTAAAGGCTAGTAACATAAAGACATCAACAGTATATTTGGTCACATTAAAATACTTTACAAGTATTCTATGCCCCTTACATACTGGCACAATTTTTAAGCATTCTTCCCTTTATAGGTTAACCAAAATTTTTGAGAAATTTACTGTTAGAATAAAATTTCTTGAGTCATTTGAGGGGATGTAAATTTTTTTGTTTTTGTCTTTTTTTGGTGCAAAAAAAAATTAAGCAACCTGTAAAGTAGATGTAATAGATTAATGAAGTGTAAGTTATAATTTATAAGTTGTATTCTGTTTTTCAGCTCACTTTGTCCTGTCATTTTTGGCCACGAAGTAAGTATTTTACTGTATCTTTGCTTAAAAATTATATATAAAGTTGGCAAAAATAAAATATGAAGACTTTACAAAAAATAGCTAATTTCTATTGGCCAGTTATTCTTATTTTAATATGAATCATTATTCTCCATAATTGAATGCTAGGACAGGCAAACTACAACCCTTTGTAAGAAAAAGTTGGTTACCAATTAGAGTTAATAGGAACGGGTTTCCTTTAAACTGACTCTGGACACTATAAATATCAAAGCAGAAACTAACAGATATTTTCCAGTTTTCTGGAATGGATTCATGCCTTGCAAGGTGGGTCTTCATTTAGCAATTTTTAAGTTATCACTCTGATTTTATATGCTTTCTAATTTTTGCTTTTTAATCATTTACTTTATAGTAGTTCATATTATTAGACTTACTTTTCTTACGAAAAAAGTAAAGTTCAATCTTTTTTTTTTTTTTAAATCCCCAAATAAATGTTGTAAACTGAAAGGAGGAGCACCCCTTTTTCTAGTCATCTTTATATTTTTCTCACTTCTGCATTTTTATTCCTCTTCTTCTTTCACACTTGAGCTTGTTAAAGCAGGTCTGGCACTAGCACTCTTTGGAGGAAGCCAGAAATATGCGGATGACAAAAATAGAATTCCAATTCGAGGAGACCCACATGTCCTTGTTGTTGGAGATCCAGGCTTGGGAAAGAGGCAGATGCTACAGGTAGGAATTTTACCTTTTGTTTACAAAATACATGAATAAATGGGAGGCGAACACAGAGTAAATATATATATGCCTTACTGTTAAAATGTACAGCCGAAACTTATTGGATTTCATTAACACAGTGTCACCATAAAAAAAACTAATTAATTAAAAGCAAATAATTCAATTAAACAATAGAAAAACTAAAAGAAAAATAAAATACATGAATAAACTAAATAAATGAACAAACAAAACAAACACTCATAGATACAAAGAACAAATTGATGGTTGCCAGATGGGAGGGGAGAGTAGGGGATTGGGTGAAAAAGGTGAGGGGATTAAGTACAAATTGGTAGTTACAAAATAGTCACAGGGATATAAAGTACAGCATAGGGAATATAGTCAATAATATTGTAATAACTATGTATAGTGCCAGATTGGTACTAGAGTAATCAGGGAGATCACGCCATAAATTATGTAAATGTCTAACCACTGTGCTGTACACCTGAAACTAATATAAAATAATATTAAATGTCATCTGTAATTTTAAAAAATGTATGAATAATTAATAAATGAATTTTCTCACAAAGCACGTAGTGTTCGTGTTCCAGAGGATATAGGTTGTCTGATGGTATAAGTGAATTGGGGTTTGTGTGAATAATGTGTAACTTGAATCTGACCATCTTTTCAAATTATGCCAGACTTCTGTCACACAGACTGCACAGGCATGCTGATCTGTTGAGATGTTAACTATTGTGAAACATTAGCCATTTCTCTAACCCCTTTTTTTGTATCCAGCATTGCTTTGCTAGTCTTCATTGTTGTGACCTCACCTATGAACAGAATAGCTCGAGAGTAAAGCAGGGTCACTCATTCTCTCTTCACACAACTACATAAACACTGTATTGGGCTTTAAGAATAATCTGATAAAGGTAAGAGGTATGTCGATATACATTTCAACTACTTCTGAGTACAAAGCAAGACAGCTTCTATAAGCAGTCCTTTGTCAGTCCCCAAGAAGTTGCTGCCTCTGCCATTCAGAGTCTAGTAATTCTTTCAAGGGTTTATGATGGCCCTAGAAGGTGCTTTTTGGAATGCCCGTAGTTTTCTTGGAGTGACACCTAGTAAGCCAGCCATAATGTCCTTTCTAAGAATGCCCATGTTCTTCCTCTGACCCTCTTCCACACATAAGGAAAAATGTGACCAGACCAGGGTCTCCCTGTCTCTTCTGTGACTATTGAATCTTTGTCTGTGGGCTGGGAACCCTGGCTACATATTAGAATCACCTTTGGAGCTCTCTGAAACTACACTGATGCCCAGGCCAAGTGAATTAAGAGTCTCTGGGTTAAAGTCCTAGTATCTGTATGTGTGTAACCCTCCTCAGGTGATTCTTATGTGCAGCCAGGATTGAGAACTGCTTTGATCTCATTGTTGCACAATAAACCCACTGTCTTTCATGTCAGAATGATTATTTCCTGTGACTGAATGTTAAACCAGTCATTATTTTAATTTCTAATCTGGCATTTCATCCATGTTGTCACATTTTGTTTCTTTTGACTAACAGGGCCTGTATTTAAAAAAAAAAAATTCTGTTCTGAGCCCTTGCTAGAAGTCTGGCACAGAGTACCCAGTTATAGGTGAAACTAGATAAAAATGAAAATGGGATACCTGGTCAGAATATGCAGACAGAACGTACATGTGATTTTAAATGGTTATAGTTTTCTTTTCTGTCTTTTGTAGTGTGTGTATGTGTGTGTGTGTGTGTGTGTGTGTGTGGACGTGCACGTGTGCAATTTTTTGTATTATGATATAGGTGTAAGCCTGGTTTAACCTCTATAGTGTCTGATTATCTGTAAAAATTGTTTAATTTCTACATTTTGTTTACAGTATGTAAAACTTCATTTTTCTCTTTTTTATTTACAAACTATGTCTTGGCAGATAATGGTTCCAAAATACATTTAATGGCACTGAAAATGTTTTGATACCAAGAAAAATGACAATGTCAGTTTTTCATATTTTTTTAGACTTGGAATAATGCCTTTTAAAACCCTTGGCTCAATTTAAAAATAGAAGCTGTAATATTAGTTGAAATTAAATATTGTAAATAGTGGAGAGTATCGCATGCAAGTCTGCTAGCCCTACTAAGCCAAGGTTTTTAAAAAATTAGGCTAACATTAACAGGATTGGTTACTTTATATTTTTAATCCCCTTTTCCTCTGACTATTTAGTAGACAATCATATTCTCAGACTAACAAGAAATTACAAGTAACAAACACAATTATAGCTATTATTTATAAGCCAGGCACCATAGGGTCCCTTGGGTCATGCACTGCCAAGTCCAGATTACTCTGACATAGATAACAGTGTGACTGCTGTCTGCTAGAGTTGTGCGGTGCGTAGCCATATACAGTGGCCTTGCATTGGGCACTTATTGTGCACCAGGTACCAGGTTAAGGGCCTTACATACACAATCTCATTTATTCCTCAGGGCAATATGTGATAAAACATAAGAAGGGTGAGGCTCAGAGAGGTCCGAGAGCAGCACAGTTGGTACATGGTACAGCCAGGATTACAACAGGTCTGCCTCACTGAAGGTTCATGCTTTTAACTGTTGTGCTATTTGACTACTTTCCTTATTTGTCATAGATTATTTACTCAGGTGAGCATTATTGAGCCATTTTATTACTTGATGTTTAAAGAAGCATTGGAGCTTTTGAAATTAAAATTGGTACTCATATTTTTGCTATTTGAACTTGAAAGTGAAGCATAAAATGGAATTTTGTATTCACATGCCCACAGATAACATCCTGTGTTTGATTGAATCCTGACACTTCACCCTTCATAGCTGTGTGAGTTACTCTATCAGTACATGGGGACGTAGTAATACCGTCCTCTTACTGTGGTGGTGAAGATTGTGTGGTAAAGCTCTTAGAATAATACCTGGCATGTAGCTAACATTTGTGAGCAATTACTGTTAGCCGTTATTTCCCTTTTACTTTGGCTGATTCTCTTAAACTTTTCGTTTCCTCAGGCAGTGTGCAGTGTCGCTCCACGTGGTGTATATGTTTGTGGTAATACCACTACCACCTCTGGTTTGACTGTAACTCTTTCAAAAGATAGTTGGTCTGGAGATTTTGCTTTGGAAGCTGGTGCCCTGGTGCTTGGTGATCAAGGTAAGAGACCAAAGAGAATAATAATAATTCTGGCAATAATAATAATATTTTTAATATTGTAAAGAACAATAACAAAAACTCCCAAGAATACGTGGCAGACTCTGTGTAGCCTGCAAAATGTAAAATATTTACACCTGCCCCTTTACAGAAAAAGATAGTCAACTCCTGCTTTAAAAGTTTGAAAAGTGCTAGTCAAAGAAGTAGCTTGACTTTGTTCCTACACTGTATTAGTAATCTTGAGAATTTCTAGTAATACCATCAATTCCAGAGAGATATGGACTGACCTTGGAGCTGGCATGGCTTACTTGGTCATAGAGTCGGTGAGAGGGGTTTATCCACAGCAAAGCCCTCTAGAGATGACCACCTAACTGCTCATGGTATGGGAAGTAGGGGAGGAAACACATTATAAGGTAATGTTAGAGGGTCTCCAATAACTTGTGGATTAGACATAATAATATAGCTGACACATAAAATGCCTTCAGTCAGTGGTGGCCTCTATGGCCCTACAATTGTACATACAGCACCTGGTATTGCTGAGAACTGCACTCAAGTCTTCTGACTTTAGAGCCATGCTTTTCTTTCCAAATCATGCTACCCTTCTGTTCCCAAAAGACCCGGCTCAAATAGCACATTTTTCTTGAAACCTTTCCAGATTCCCTTTCCTCTTTTAACCTCCCCCCACCCACAGGAAATTCATCTTATATAATTATGCATAGCTCTTAGAGTTGTTGAAGTATACTCTCTTGAATGTGTATATGTCTTATCTCACCTGTTTGAAATTAGGCCTTTAAGCTTTTTGAGGGTCACTCTCATATCTTCTTCCTTTTTGTGACCCTCACAGCATAGTGCCTTGCCTATGAAAAATGCCGAATGAGTATATATTACATAAAAATTAGTTAAATAAGACATATGTTTTATTTGCTGTAAAAACAATCAGAAATTCTCTACTATATGACATTTTATAATTTTAACTGCTGGAAACAGATGGAAATATTTTTTTATTGGGGCATAATTTCCATTCTGTAAGATTTGGAACTTGACCAAAGGACAAATTTTTGTCTGTATTATATTACTGTTATTATAGGTATCTGTGGAATTGATGAATTTGATAAGATGGGGAGTCAACATCAAGCCTTGTTAGAAGCCATGGAACAGCAAAGTATTAGTCTTGCTAAGGCTGGCATGGTTTGTAGCCTCCCTGCAAGAACTTCCATTATTGCTGCTGCAAATCCAGTTGGAGGACACTACAATAAAGCCAAAACAGTTTCTGAGAATTTAAAGTAAGTCTCTTCAAATATTTATACCTTTAGTATATCGAATCCCTATAAATCAATAAGAAAAAGATAACTGAAGATATAATGGGTAGTTCACAGACGTTACAAGTTTCCAATAAATGTATAAAAATGTATTTGAACACTACAAATTAAAACAATGAAATACCGTTGATATCTTCCAGATTGGCAAACATTTTAAATAATAATCATTGTTGGCAAAGGGATGGGGAAATGGGTTCTCACATACGCAATTTAGCATTTTGAAGGACAACTTGGCATGTTCATCGCTATAGTAAATGTACATTCTGTTTGTTCCTGCCAATTCTTTTGGGAATTGTATTCACAGAAATAGTCACACAAATGCACAAAGGTATGATTATAGGGTGGGTATTATCGCATTGTTTATCACTGCCAAGGCCTAGAAACAACTTAAAATGTTCATCGATAGGAAAGTGGTTAAACTATACAGTAAGACACTGAAAAGAGGCAATTACAAGAATGAAAGATGTTGTAAGTACTGATGCGGGAACATGTCTCTTCTTTACTGTTAAATGAAAAGAGCACATTACACACATATGTGGAATGATCCCACTTTTTGTCTGAAAACAATGTTTGTATCTGTATGTGCGTATGCTTTCTCTTCTAATTTGTTATGTATAGGTTGGACAAAATGTATGGGAAGGGAAAAATAAATTCAAGCAATGCAAAAGGGAGAAAAAGACAAAAGAATGCCTCATCTGAAAAACTGCAACCTTAAATTCTAGTGGGAAAAAAGCTGATTTCCTAATGTTTAATAATGTGTACTTCTAATACAGAAATGGTACATAGTAAAATATACAATTGTACTTTGAGATTCTGGGTATTTCTGTACCACTACCACCAAAAAAGTCAATCTATTAGTTTTTCTTAGTAAAATGACAAAGTACTATATTGGAAAGATCAGAAGGATTCTATTGAACAGGATCTCATGGACATGGGTTCTGGATTTTAGTGGTACCACAAACCTGCTTTGGGATGTTGGTCAAATTTGTCATTCTGAATTTGTTTTCTTATCTCAAATAGAGGAGTTATCTGATTGGTGGATTCAGAGAAGATGATTAAGAGTATAACATTTTTATTATAATGACAAATTAGATGGCTCTTTAGGAAAAAAAAATGGCCTTTTTGCTTCTAAATGGGTGCTTTGAGAGACTCAAAATATTGGTGAGGCAACAGATATAGAAGAAATTAAAACTACTCAACTAGATAATCACTCATGTATCGTGTAGCATTCTAGCTTAAAAATTCAATGATCCAAAATCATAGGTGGTGATACAGAACACAGAAGAATTCATTGATTTTGGTGGTGAAAAAGGCCATGTTCCCAACCTATCAAAGGTAGTACAAGTAAGGCTGTGCACATGTTAAAGGACATATGGCATGGTGTCTCTGGAGTTGCTGGGTGTGTTGAATTCAAGAGCTATTGCTTATTTCTTTAAATCCTGTTTTAAGTTCTACATGAAACTTGAGTAGTAAACAACCAAGTCAGCGGTTTTCTAGGTTTTTAGTTTGTTTTGATTCCAATCAGTGTTTCTTCTTTCTTTCATGCCTCTTTAGAATGGGGAGTGCCCTGCTATCCAGATTTGATTTGGTCTTTATCCTGTTAGACACCCCAGATGAAGATCATGATCACTTACTCTCTGAACACGTAATTGCACTAAGAGTTGGAAAGCAGAGAACTGTTAGCAGTGCTACAGTAGCTCGTATGAATAGTCAAGATTCAAATACTTCTATACTTGAAGTGGTATCCGATAAACCATTATCAGAAAGACTAAAGGTATAAATGTTTCTTCTTAATCATTCAGTTCACTTCTGTTTCAATGTCAGAGTTCAGTGCGTTGCTTATTGTAGAGCAGTAGTATATAAACTTTCATACCAAATCTTTTATATTGATACTAGGCTTTATGTAAACTCCATTTGAAGTAATCTAACTCAGCTAGGCCAAGAGCTGAGTATCTGACTTATCTGGAGAGTGTATCTGACTTACCTGGAGAGTCTTTTCGAATTTTATATTTATCTAAACAACTTATTTTAGCAGAAAGATTTTACTTGCTATTTATCCTTGTCATCTTGGGCCTTTTTATCATGTGTTAGGTGGTTCCTGGAGAAACAATAGATCCAATTCCCCATCAGCTATTGAGAAAGTACATTGGTTATGCTCGTCAGTATGTCTATCCAAGGCTATCCACAGAAGCTGCTCAGATTCTTCAAAATTTTTACCTTGAGCTCCGGAAACAGAGCCAGCGGTTAAATAGCTCACCAATCACCACTAGACAGCTGGAATCTCTGATTCGTCTAACGGAGGTTTGTTTGTTTTAAGTTCATGCATTTTTGACTTAAGAAAGGGGACAGAGGACTAATAGTATTTCTCTCAGTTTTCTGCATGATTGATTTGTTTTTTAAAAGGTTTGTTCATCTTTTTAACATGTTAAAGTATAGCCACTTCTTTCTAGGCACAGGACCAGTTAATTACCATGCAACTTTTTTTTTTTTTTTTAAATGCCACAGGAAACTCCTGTAGTGTGAAGAGTGGTTAAGTTAACTAAAGATGTTGAGATTGAAAGCTGAGTATATGGGAACATGGAATGTGTCAAATACCTTGAGTATTTGACTTGAAACACGACAGGTCCATAAGGATAGTGCCTATTTTTCTAACATCTAGTCACAGCTATGGAATACTGAGAGAACCCTGGCAGTTAAAATTAGCTGGGTCAGAGTTTGGGTTTTTTGCTTTGAAAATCTGATTAACTCCTCTTTGTTGTTTTAACAGACTGGTTAAGCATGACTCGTTGAAAGTTAAAGGAAAGGAAAAATCAAGTATATTTCATAGTCAACTCTTCTGAAATGAATACTCAGAAAGATGTTAGTAGATAAAAAATAGTTTTTAATCCATATTTTAAATGAGTGATTATTTTCATATTCAAGTTTTCAAATCTTTTTAAATTCCGACTTTCATATTACATACAACTGCCTTCCCCAGAAGTCAGTTTTTGTGTGAAATGAATAAATGAAAGAAGCTTAGACATACTGTATCTACTCAAACAAGATTAATATATTTATAATCTTTTGTTGTCTGAAAATGGTTGTATTTCAAAGGCACGAGCAAGGTTAGAATTGAGAGAACAAGCAACCAAAGAAGATGCTGAGGATATAGTTGAAATTATGAAATATAGGTAAGAATAAAAATTTTAATGTTTTACATGAAATACCAGTCTTCTTTCCATCTCTATTATAGATTTAATTAAACAAGGCAAAATTGTTTTTATTTTGCTTATTGGATCACATTTTCCTCTGAACAAACTCTACTTTCTTGGTTTAAAATATTTCTGTGTAAATAATCTTTAATTGATATTTTTTTGAATGGACAATACATATACATAGCTCTAAAATCATTTTACAGATACATATTTTAAGAAGGCTTGCTCCCATCCTGTTCACCATCCACCCTTCCTCTCTACCAAAACACTCATTTTTTGTAAATAGGATATGACTTACACTGTTCCATACCTCTTTTTGTTTAATTTGACATTATACAGAGATCTT
>NW_006442491.1:14475830-14538507 GCF_000325575.1 Pteropus alecto | reverse complement strand
TTATGACATAGTAACTTCCTCCTTTTTTACAGTTACATAGTAATGTATTGTTTAGATACACCATAGTTTAACCAGTCCCCCATTGCTAGATACATGAACATTTTCCATTCTTTTGCCATTACAAACAATGCTACAATTGAGTACTCTCTTTAAGATACTTCATATGTGGGTAAGTGTATACCTGTATGAGAAATTCTCAGAAATGATATTTCTGGGTTCAAGCGTAGATAAATACATTTGGATTTTGACAAATATTTCTAAACTGTGTCCTTTGTATTTTACATCATTTGGTAGAAAAGAAAAAAAATTTATATTTTAACTGATCATACATGTCTACCTTAGACATTTTTTCAACCAGTAAAAGTGAAAGCTAATTATTTTAGGTAGGTTTTTCTTTCAGTTAAAAAATATTTTTAATAGGTTCACACATTCATATGCTTCAAAATTCCAAAGTTCAAAAAGTGTACCCTGTTTATTAGCCACCTAGTTCTTTTTCCTCTTGCCCCAGTGGCTGGCAACAGATATCTTTTGTGTGACTTTCAGATATAAAATACCCATCAGAACTCTGTATCTGTGTATTCTTTTTCCCCTTTTATAAAGACATAGTAGCATGCCATATACATTCTATACCTTGCTTTTGTCATTTAAAATGCAGATCTTGGAGATCATTCCATATCAGTGCCAAAAGAGCTGTTATTTTTTACAACTGCCTAGTATTCCATTGTGTGGATGTATTATAATTTAGAAATTAGTTCTTTTCAATATGCTGTCACAGCAATTAAAATATAAATCTATTAGGAATCTACTTTTCCAAGGCAAAAAAAATATAGTAAAGATGAAATAATTTTGTTATTTTGTTAAGTAATTTCTATTTAAAAGTAAATGGAGTTTTTGTTTTCCTAAGAGCTCCTATTCTGGGCTTAATCAGAGTCAGAAGCAGGTGACTTTACCTAGTTGTTCCTCGGGCTCTGAGTAAAAATGGCACAGCATAGTTGGAAGAGCACAGGCATTAGAGTCTGACCTGGAGCTGCCCTGGCAAGTTATACTCTTGCTTCTCAATCTCCTTTTGTGTGAAACACACACAAAGGATTGTGCTCTGAGATATCATGCAACGAAGCTATATAAAGTGACAAATATGGTTCTGGCACCTTAGTGGACATTCAGTAATTATTGGACACTGTATGACTTCTAGTGCTAGCTTTGATATTATTGAGACTGAGCAGATCCTCCTTTCTCTGGCTCATATAACACACTGAAGCCTTCAAAACTGGCAAATCTCACATTATAGGTTAGAAGTTTCCAAAATTATTACCCTTTTCAAAGAATCTTGAGTCTAGTCTTCAGTGCTCTCCATCTAAATTTTCTAGTAGCTCTAACCCTACAGATCCTTTTTCCCCTTCCTCACAGGGAGAGACTTTAACTGGTTGTCTCTTCATTCCCAGCTGGTACTGACCTGTCATTGGAGGCCACTCTTTTCCCTCTGCTGCCTCTAGAAGTATGCTGTATGGGGAGAAGGGCACCCATGCTACACCCTGAAGGTCTAAGCATTAAGGTGTAATTTGTTTCTTACCTTTGCAAGCAGCCTATGGACAAAGGAGAGCCTTTCTCTTTAATTCAAAGTGTCAGAATTTGTCAGCAACAGTGAGGTTACATTTGAGGTTTTTGAAAGATTTAAAGACTCTAGAATTGACAGCTCTTATATTTTTATTACTGATGCCAAAGAACTGCCTTACAATGAGTAAAATCATTAACAATTAATGACTATCAACCCTTTCAGCCAGTTCCTAACATACTACCTTCTATGTCTAAATACCCTATTGGTTTAGTATCACAGTGTTGAACCATCAGTTATCTCTTTTATGTGATTCAGTACTAGGGTTTGAGGCGAAAATTTTACCAAGCTAACTTCTTTCCTCCTCCAGTTGACTTCATTATGTTGGAGACCCTCCAGTTGCCATTTATAAGCAACCAGATAGTCTAGGAATTACTAGACTTTCTCATACAACATGCTGCTCAGTGTGCTAGTATATGAAATAAAAGAATGGCCACAAATTCTAGTTGCCTTCTTGACTTCTGGTAGGAGACCAGACCAATAAGAAATATGAAACTGCCCTAACAGTGATCAGTGATCCTTTTTTCACTCGAAAAATAACACACTCAACCTAACCAAAATTCCAGAAAATTTGGATTCTTTTTTTTTTCTTAATAAAAAACAAGGACCACGCAATAGCAAGTTCTTATTTAATGACAAGTTGCTGACTTTTTGTTTACAATCTAGAATGTGTTTCTTTCTGTGCATCCTGTGTTTAAATACTCCACCTTTGGGGGTGGGGCTAAGATTGCCACTTCTGGTTTCCTTTTCCTTTTAATGATCTCTTGTCCTTTGGGTCTTCTGGTGCCTGGTTTGATTGAAAATGTCATGTATTTCTACTTCGTAGAATGTTGGCTGTCAAACAAATGAAAGGTCAAACTACCCCGATCACCCTCTCTCTTATTTACTTCTCTTTGAGGCTTTACCCTTACTCAATTTCCCTAGGCCTCAGACCCCAGACTTTTCCTGAAGCAGCCATCTGGTGCTTCTCCACAATAAATCCACTGATCTGTGGACACCATGGATTATTTCTCATATCTGAGCATTACACTTAAGCAAGGTAAATTGTGCTTTACCTTTCCAATAAAAATGCCATATTGTTCATTTACAATTAGTTCTGCATGTCTGAATAATCATGCCAGTCAGTGTTTGTATGTTCTTTTCCATCTAAGAAGAACTCTTGGACATTCCTGTATGGAACTTTGTACTTGTTTTCTACAGCTTCTCGAAGTAGCCTTGCTGGTAAATGTGATTTAGTTTTCAGACTGTCAGTTTAATTCTGGGCTTCTGAAAAAAAGAGGTCTCATTTTTAAATGAAAACGGCACCCATTTGAGATTACTAGTTTGTTTCCTTGAATTGTCTTGAGATAGAGATTACCAGCTTGTTTCCTTAAATTGAATGTTTTTTACTGGCTTTTATGAAAATTTTCAGATAAAAGATAGTAGTTTCATTCCAAATGATTGGAATTGCATGGCATAATTGCCGTGGTAGAGATTAAGACCTAGTTAAACACACTGAGACTAGATTGTGAATTATGTTATTCTTAACATGCTTTCTGTCCTTACTCTACACTCTGTGAGCAGAGGGGACTTATCTGTCACATTTACCGGTATAAATTCCTGAGACCCAGAATCATGCCTAGTGCATAGTAGGCCCTCAGTAAATGTACTGCATTGATGATGAAGTTGATCTTAGTAATCATCTTTCATTCATTTACTCTTCCATTTCAGAGTTTCCATTTCTTCAGCTTTTAAACATTTGCTCTTCATTTGGTTTTGAACCTGTAAAATTAAATTTTAACTGGGAAACAGAAGCCTAAATAAAAATCTAAACTGTGATATAGTTCATCATAATTATCAGAGCACATAGCTATAAAACATATGTTTATTAGCAACAGTTCACATAAACTTTCTCTTAAAATTGAAAATATACTAGGACACAGAAGAGAACAGAGCTACCTTCAAATATGAGAGATCATTGTGAGTTCCATTTCAGGAAAGTGGCTCAAATATTTTACTTATCTTTCTTTAAATCTGAAACAGTATAGCTCAGATTCAAATCTCAAGTATGCCACTCAACCTTTGGCAAGTAACTTAACCTTACTAGAATATTGTTTCTTCATCTGTAAAATGGGAATAAAAATAGTCATAGGATTGCTTGGGAGGACTAAATAGGATAGCATATGGTAAATAAATATAGTTAAGGTAAAATGTTAGCTATTATAATTAATGTAGTAGCCTAAAGCATTTTTGACAACTGTATGAGAAATAAGCATACGATAAATTATATGGTAGAAAGGTTTATCATAAAAGTCTTAAATAAGATTATACTATCTTTCAGGGGAAACACATACTCATCTATCTTATTGTTTTATCATTTATACAGTCTTATTTGAATGACACACATTCCTATTTGTACAGTTCATTCTCTTTTATGGGCTCTCATCTATTTAGGGAACAAAATGAACCTGTGTTTTTAGTAACCCTTTAAACTCGTTCCTATGAGCTCCTTAAGGGTGGTAATTGTACCTGTTTTGTTCACCACTGTAAGCCCACTACTTAAGTGACCAATTTATATTTGATTAATTTCTGATTAAATAACATCTTTGCCTATGAGCCTGGCTGTGAGATTATATCTGTCTCAATATAGGCAGAGAGTTCAGGTAAGGAATCAGCAACAGGGCTGCATTAGAGAGGATAGCTAATTGTATCTAACTAGTGTTTTCAGATTTTTGGCTAAAATTTATTGTCAAGTGTGCATTTCTTTCTTTAATGATACTGTAAAAATAAGAGGACGCAGCAGAGAACTGGAGGTAATAGGTGTATCTTTTAATATCTAACAGTCATTACTGCAAGTCAGCGGAACCCTTCTAGTTCATTCTCAGAATATTGTAAGCACTTTTTATTTGCCAGATGCCACACCGGGAGCTGGGAACACATCTTTACCCAGTAAAGTCTAAATTTAGTATGTTTAGAATTTCTCTTTTTCATGGATCAAAAAAAATGTTCCAGGTATTTATGTTACAGTCTCTCCACTTTCTATTTTTATGCATTTGTTTTCAAATTTAGAAGTTTCTTAAGAGTGATAACTGTATCCAAAATATTTTTATCCCCAGTCCATCCCATAGTGAATTTCAATAAATACTGTCTTTGCTATGTGAGGCCTCATGACTACTTCCACATTTTTCTTATAATCTGGAGGCCTGGAATAAAAATTTCTACAGGCACGCCACATTGGGTAACTTTGTTTTTCTTCCCCTCCTATTAAGTATGCTTGGAACTTACTCTGATGAATTTGGGAACCTAGATTTTGAGCGATCCCAACACGGTTCTGGAATGAGCAACAGGTCAACAGCAAAAAGATTTATTTCTGCTCTCAACAACATTGCTGAAAGAACTTACAATAATTTATTTCAATTTCATCAACTTCGGCAGATTGCCAAAGAGCTAAACATTCAGGTATGATAAACCAAATACATAATAAATATTTTTATAATAATGCCAGCAGGTCTTTAATAATGTATAATAGAACTTTTAAATATCAAAAGATTTAGATTAAGAGAATGAAATAGGCATTTTTGGAGTATTTAAAAATATAAGCTTGTTTTTTAAGCTATGAAATTAGCTGTGCAGAGCTTTTTAAAAAACATTTTTTGTCTTTACAATTGTGTGTTACTGTTTGAGAGATTAATTTTTAACATCATAGTTTTTTACATTAATTAGTGGGCTAACTCTTTTGATGTTTTCTTCCAGGTTGCTGATTTTGAAAATTTTATTGCATCACTAAACGAGCAAGGTTACCTTTTGAAAAAAGGCCCAAAGGTTTACCAGCTTCAAACTGTGTAAAAGGACTACAAAGCTGGGACCTCCTAGGTTTATTAGCAGTTTAAAGCCATCTCAAGAATTAAGACTGTGCAGAAAAAATACTGTTTTCTGAAAAATGACATCCCAAAAATAATGTAATAGGAAAAGAGTATCGAACTAATATAAAAAGTAATAGTCATTTGTTAATTTTTACTTCTAAAGGTTAAAAATAAACTGTTTATATCTGTTTATCTGAATGACATAAATTACTTACAGTTTTGTTTTTGACCTGTCTTCTTATATTTCATAGTTTTGCATACCAAATGTCCATCTGAGGAAGCATTCACAAAGTTACATTTTAATGTTTAAGCAGTTCTCACATCAAAAAAAAAAAAAATGAATTTAGATGTTTCAGAAATAAATTGAAACCAACTTTCAATTCCAAAAACATTTAGTAATATTTTATATTGACATATTTACCTGAACATTGTAGCTACTGAAATTTTTTAAGATGTATTGTTTTTTATTACTAAAGGTAGACATGTACCTATTTTAAATAAATAGCTGTGCAAGGCTTATATTAAGATCTATACTTCCACACTTCTATATTCCCTAATTTACTGCTTAATTTCAACAGTTTTCCTGTTTACCTCCATTTTTTCTAAAGGACATGCTAGCACTGCTAATTCTTAATTTTTCAATTTTAAAAATTATTAACTTCTTACTAAAGGTACTACTGCTGTTCTCTTAAACCCTTTTACATACATATCTACACATTTCCCATTTCTTTCCAATTTAGTTATAAATCACAATTTTTAGTTAAATCTATATTTAGCTTTTACATTATTATGGGTTGAATATTATTTCCTTTCTTGTACAACTTGTTATTTTCTTTAGAATTAAATTTTTTTCCAGCTACTTCATTTTCTATGTATTTACCACTAATTTGACCCCAAGACTCCAACCGCAAATCTAAGTCTCCTCTCAGAACATACAAACAAATCAGATAGTCCACTTTAACTTCTTGGAAACCTCTCTCAGAATTCTCTGGTCTTTTCCAGTCAAAACTACGCAGCTGTCATCTTGGGACTTTTCATTTTCTCTCCCATTTCCTGGCTCCTATGTCTTCTTTCTTGGTTTACTCTTGGCGGAACCCATCTTCTAAGTAGCTTCCTGAGAAAGAGTTCATAAGGCAACTTCCACTCTCACTCCTGGATTGATAGTTTGGACATAGAATTTTAGTTTGAAAATCACTTTCCTTCAGAATTTTAGATTTTGCTCTATTGTTTTTAGTTTTCAGTGTTGCTGTTTAGAAATCCAAAGCCATTTTGATGTTTAGTCTTGGTATGTGATCTTTTTTTACTCTTAAGAAGCTATTTGGATCTCCTTTTTTCCCCATGGTATTATGAAATTTTAGCGTTTAATAACTCTATCATGCTGGTTTCTCACACCAAAAATGTTGGCATTATCTTTACCCTTTCTTTCTCTTATTCCTTTATCAGTCCATGAAAACAAATCCTTTTAGCACTATTTGGAATCTGATCAATTTTTATTACTTCCAGTTCCACTATTCTGGCCCAAACCACTATCTCTTGTCCAGCTATGTAAAGACAAAGACTTCGCTTTACTCACTGCCCTAGCAGGTAGAATGGGTTTTGACCACATATCCCTTATGAAGTAGATACACATAAAATTGGTGATTTGTGACTAAGAAACCTTACTAACATCTGGGTATAAAATTCTTTCTTTAAAAATTTTGTAGGCATTGCTCCTTGTTTTAGTCAAGAATATTGCTTTGGAGGAATTTGAGGACAGATTTTTTTTCTCCTTCAAAGTGGCTTATCCGTGTGACTGCTCATTTAATACAAATGAGGACACAGAGTGGTAGAGAAAAAAACAAGAGTTTCTGGTAATGAGATAGAGGCATTCACCCCCTTCTCTCTTGGGAAGCTGATCAAAAGCAATAAGGAAACAAACAAATATATAGTCCATCTCCTGTGAACTAAGAAACAAAACCCTAAACCCTAACACACTAGGAAGAGCTGCCAAAAGCTATCAAGATGAACCAGGCAGTTTCATAAAGGAGAAAGCAGAGATGATGCCTGTGACTAAAGATTTTAGAAGGAATCAACGAAGTGTATTTCTCAAAGCATACTTTGCACATTGTTTGGAGCAAAAAGTAAAATCGCATATTTGAATATTTGAAATTGTGAATATGGCATACAGATTGGTGGCGGCAGCTTTTCTGGACCTTGCTGGAGTACAAGATGTAAAAGAGGTGTTAAATGAGCAGTCACACAAGCCACTCGGAAGGAGAAAAAAAATCTGTCTTCAAATTCCTCCAAAGCAATATTCTTGACTAAAGGAGCAATGCCTACAAAATTTTTAAAGAATTTCATACCCAGATGTTAGTCAAGTTTCTTAGTTGCAAACAGGAAGTCCAACTTTTTCTGTAAAGGGCCAGATATAAAAGATTTTAGGCTTTCTGGGCCATTTGGCCTCTCACAAATACGTAACTCTAACATTGTAGCAACCATAGAATACATAAATGAGTGTGGCTGTGTTCCAGTTAAACCTTATTTCTGGACACTGAATTTTGAATTTCATGAAATTTTCACATGTGAAGAATTCTTAATATTCTTAATTAAAAAGAAAAAAAACAATTATAGGTAGTGGGTCATATTTGGCCCATGAGCTGCAGTTTGCAGACTCTTGGTTGTAAACAGTAGAAACTGGCTTGATGTCAAAAGCAGGTAAAAAAAATAATTTTTTTTTTTAAAGAATTTTGTTTAGCTCACAATTGTTAGAAGGCTGGTAAACCAAGAGGATAAACTTCAAGGAGCATTTGCTAAAACCATCATACTAGCACACTGGACACTAGAGGAAAGTGCTGCTGCTTCCATGACCCATCAGTGCCACTTCTGTACCAAGAACACTGGGAAACAAACCACTGCCCAGACAGAAAGGTGAAAGAATGTTCCCACCCACACCAAAAGAGCAACAAAAGCTTCCTTAAATTGCTGAACTCAGAATTCTTATCCAGAAACATCTGATTGAAGAAGGCTTGGTTATATGCCCCTTTCATCAAATGCTAGGGAGTTTTCCGGGTTCTACTTCAGAAAGGCAAGACCAATAAAGCCAGACTTTCCAACATGTTGAGAGTTCAAATGGTACTGGTACCATATAAAGCCAACAAATACTTCCTAACATACAAGAACTCAGAAAGTGTGAACCGTTCTTAGAGAATGGTTGAATAAACTCTAGGACCAAAATTTAAACAAAAGTGAGGATAGAACAGAATGTAAATATTAAGTCCTGATTTTTAGAGGAGGGAAAAGGTAGATAGTAGTGTAAATATGATGTCTTTAAAGGCTGAGGTGAGGGTTAAAAGTTATTTACAGCTGATAGAAGTCTATTAATGGAATTAAAAGCATATTTCACAAAAGCCAACAGAGATAATAGCAAAATAAAGTGATAGACATGAGAGAAGAGGAAATTTACTAATTTATTGTTCAAAGGAGAAAACATATTGTTTAAAAGGTCCAAGGTTAAGGCTATTACATAAAATTATAGAAAATAAGATATAAACCTAAATCATCAGAAGAAATGCTTCTGTGTTTTCTATGATTCTGTGTTGTCTGTTTGGCATCCATTTAATCATAGGCCAGACTAATGACCAAAGTTGTTTACGTCTCCCCTGTGATCCAGCTTTGTGGACGTAAATACTCCAACCACAAACTCCAACGTCTATGTTTCATTTCCTGCCCAATAGGGGATGTCCCCACCTAACGACTTTCTACTGCTATAGCAATAAAAGCCTAGGCTTCACTACTTTCCAGCCTCCTGGTAGACCTTGGTATGTCCCCATGTGGCCCTTTGTGGCGTGGTGTGCCCCTTCTCTCAGGAGATGTAAGTAATAAATTTTTTTAAAGGTACTTGTCTTTCTGCCTTTGTCAACTTACCATACGTGATTAAAACAAATCCCAAGTACAAATTTTAGAACAGAAATACATAAAGCAAAGCAAGAAAAATTACAACATGAAAAGTTTTTAAAATAAGAGCCTAACATATTTGTGACAGACGTAAACCTACACCAAATAATAAATGCAAATGGGCTGAGCTCACTTACTGAAACAAAGACTTTAAGATGAGATCACAAACTCTTATATGTAAGAAACACCTAAAACAAAGTGAGGGAAAGTTTAAAAAAAAATTTTTTTAAGTATATATAAAGGTGTACAAGGGAAATGCAAACGAAAAGAAGTAAGGGTGTGATCTTAATATAAAAAGAGACTGAAATCAGGCAAAGCTGATTAAACAGATATTTTGCTAGGAGGAGCAATTCATTATAATTATGGCTATGAACCAAATAGCATTAGAAAGCAGAAACTACAGGAGATACTAGGAAACAGAAACACATTGATAGAAAACTGGTTCACTTCTCTCAGTTCATGGTAGTCAAGCGAACAAAAACTAAGATTATAGAAGATGTGGATAACATAATTAATGAAGTGGATCTAACTGATAAATACCAGTCTGCATCCTGAAAACAGAATACACCTTTTCAAATACTCATGGAAATTGCAAATGTTAACCATAAAATAAACCTTAACAAATTCCAAAAACTGAAAATATTAGACAATAAAGCAATAAAATAAGACATTTAAAATTCATATGTAAATAGATTTGAGACTAGAAATCAAGACCAAAAATTTCATGATTTGTCTATGAGCTAACATTAATCTTGGGAAACTCAGAATATCACTGTAGATCAAAGTTGGGGTGGGGGCGGGATGGAGCTATTGTGAACAGGTAACAAATGGAGTTTGGGCCCAAGTCTGTCAGTGGCCCAATGGGTCCCTGAACCTACCCTAAAGTTATCTGAGTTTCTAAATGCATAACTGGAATAGACATACTTATCAACCTGCAGAATCTCTACTTGGCTCCCTAATTCATGGGTCAGGGCTATTATGATAGGAAGATCAAATATTATGATAGATCAAGCAATGCTGAATTCTTGGAGGAATCACAGAGATTACTGCCAACTCTTCTGGAAGATTAAGGAGTACACTATTTAACCCACTTTATTATATAAGATGTCTTAGAAAAAATAGCAATGTAATATTTTAAATTACTCTGATTGCAGCTGCAGTTCCAAATATAGTCTCTTTATTAGAGTAGATCAATATAGCCCCTAGAATTTGGTATGTGGCTATAAATTTGGCAATGTTATTTTCTCTATCCCAATAATGAGAAAACACTGGAAGCAGTTTGCTTTCACCTGCCAAGGAGAACAGTATTCCTTCAATGTCTTATCTTGGTTTTATGACAACTCTGATTTGCTGTCTCAACTTAGTATACAAAGACTGTATACTATCTCACCATCCCATAGATGACATTCTGGTCTATACATTGATGACATCATGCTGATAGGATGGTAGGTGAACAGGATACTCTAGATGCCTTGGCAAGTCATCCATACCATAAGCTTAGAGATAAACCCTACAAAAATTCAGCGGCCTATCTCCTCAGGGAAGCTTCTGGGGTCCAGCAGTCTGGAGCATATCAGAACATACCCTGCAAAGTAAAAGTCAAGCTGCTGTACATCGGCACACCCTTCCGCTCTGAGACACATGACTTGGCCAGCTTCTTTGGATTTTGGAAGCAAGATACAACAGAGTAGGTATGCTACTCTGATCCATTTATTGTGTAACCCATAATACTTCTAGTTCTGAGTGGGGCTCAGAACAAGGGAAGGCTGGTTGTGGCCACAGTACAAACATCTTTGTGATGTGGGTGTGCTGAAGTGTCTGTGTCAGATTATTGTACAGTGCCTGGTCCAGGCAGGTCTTGATAAGGACAATCATGACGCAGGCCTCTGGGATTGGAACATACCAGGCACATTCCTACTTGAGGGACTTTGCACATGCTGCTTGTTCTGTCTGGGATGCCCTTCCATCAGAGAGCCACATGGCTTATCTCCTCAAGTACCACCTCCTTAGTAACATCTCCCCTTATAAATGCAAATGTCCTTTACAAAGAGTAACTTTTACTTCGTTTTCAGAGCTTCTTTCATGTACTAGAATTTAATATCCATAGGTGTATATTATAGGTTCTATTGAATGAATTTTTCTTTCTAAAATCACCCTTATTTTTACCAAAGATAGCCAAATTAAGACTAATTTATTTGCAAAATAAGTCAATAAACTTGGCTTGATTATTTATATAAGTACAATAAGGATAGCAATTGATCATATAGGCTCTTTTAAATCTTGCTTTGCTGGAATTTTTCACAAAGAATCTTGGGATTGAAGTTACAAGGTCTCTCAAAGCCAGAAAAGCCAAGCCAAAAGACTTGCCATGACTTTGCCTGCAATTCCTTTAGTTTGGGTTATTTCCTCACGTCTCAAAAGTCCCCCAAATATTCTGAAGTTCCTGTACTTGCCAGGAAGTAACCTTTATTATTCACCTGGCAAGTTGCTTGGAACCCTGTAAGCAAGGTACCAGGCTGATTTTTCAAAGAGTTCTATTGGCTCCCAAAGTCAACCCTAGTTCCTTAGAGTTGTCTGGTAGTATCCACAACTATATATGTCTTTCTCAAATATGACATTCTAGACAAAGCTTTGGTAATATGACCAGTTTCCAATTGTGTTCTGTGACAAGGATTACAGATTCTTATTGAATTTATGCAAAGAACAATATTACCATGAAAATAAGAATATTCGCTGATCCAGTAGGAGTTTTTGAATTATGGAGGGATAAGGTAGAGAGAAAAAGACATAGGTTTCAATTCTGTTTACAAAGGTATAATTTACCAAATTGCTCTAAGTCATAGATCGTTTAAGAGAAACAAATTTCCCTATATCTGGAAAACAAAAATTTTTTAAATGAGCACTATTTCAAAGAAAAGCCATAAAAATTATAATCATCTTCATCAGTTTATTCAGTCCCATATAACCAATCTTTGTTTATATTGAACTTCTGTTGGCAGATTTATGAAACCATCAGTTCTACAAACTTTTACCCAGTTCAATGGCATAATCTAAAAGTTTATCAGAAACTTGTATTTTAGAGTGTCAGAGTCCTCTCCGTGAATCTCTCTCTAAATGACAAAGACTAAAATGCCCACCTATAGTTAAGGGTCAGGTGAGAGTTCATTATAATGCAGTCAATAAGGAAATTTGCTTATTTCTGTGGCACACAACATTTATATATATATCAAATATCTATATATATGATATATATCACTTGTAATAACATTATACCAGGACATATCAGAATTTTAGAAGATCCATACAATTTTGGAACTTATATTAATATTTGCCCATACAATATACCATAGAAGTTTATCTCACTTATTTGACAACCCTTCTCATGCAATTCAACACACCAAACAAGCCTAATTTGTTTAATATTTAATATTTGAGAGAGAGAGAAAGAAAGGCGGGGCGGGGGGGATAGAGGGACGGAGAGAGAGAGAAATTCTTTGAAATGTTCCAAGGGCTGTCTTTAGGAAATCTCAGTTATTTTTAGGTTAAGAAAAAGACTCTATTTAAAACTTAAATTTTGAGAAGTCTGTCAAAAATATATCAAAAGGTTTTTAAAACACTTGACTAAATAGGATCATAGGTCATTATGAAACAATACTTAATTATTCATTTTAATTAAAGTGAGGATAAAAGATTTTAAGACAAATAAAGAACGCTGCATCATTGTTACCAAAACTTAGCTCTTACTATTGAGTAGATTCCGTTTTCTTAAGTAATCGAGGACCTCGTTAAACAACACAAAACACAGAAAATTATTTTGATAAAACACAGAATCTTTGCTTTCTAGGCAAAAAAATCTTTTCACAACATCTTATCAGGAGCAGATCAACAGTCTCAGAAAACATTGTACTTTTATTAGATGAAAGATTAAGTTTTAGCTTTGCACAAACACACCATTGATATTAAAGCTTAATTTTTTAAATGCTTATACAGTTCAATTTTAGCCAGCTTGATTACACAAGGTAAAATTTTCTTTCACTTTTCGTACACCCTTAATTTGCCCTTTTAACCAGAAATTCTAGCTTAGACAATATTACTCTCATTTTCCTTAACAAAATGTAACTCCATACCTCGTACCATCTTTTACTGAAAATATGTTATTTCTTTACATTCAAAGTTGTTTCCCCATTTTTCCTAACAGTCTCAATTACATATATTGGCATTTTTAACCCTTAAAGCTGTAATTTCTAATGAAAATGAAGTAATTAGCATTCTTCAGACTAGCAAATTGTAAATACATTTCATAACCTCTAGAAACATAGGCTCTTTAACTGGAAAATATATTTAATAATTTTTAGAAAGATATACTTCCTCAACAAAGCATAAGACATATTCATTAACAGATACACATTTATCTTATGGTCTCTCTGTAATACAAAGCCCAAAATAGGTAAACTTGGACTTACTTAGCAATTAATGTTTCAGTATTTTACCTTGTTTGGAAATTATCTGAATACTCAATAATTTCCATCACTAAACTCAACTTAGCAAAACTCTTAAGGTTTCAAATTGCCAAAAGATTTTGGGTTTTGGGAAACCATTTTTAAATACATAAACCATAACATATACACGTTGCTAACAAGCTTTACCTAAAACCCTTTATTCTACTGCCATCTATTTATTAATCCTTAACAATTGTTTATTCATGAAAACTTCATGTTAGACCAAGTCAGCCATCATTTTGTTATTTTTGCTGACAAATTTCTAAGCCTAAAAAGTATTATCCACTTGATAACTCTATTTCTGTTTTAATTAAACCAACAAATTTAAATTAAGTTTAGTTCCGAATATTTTTCCCAAATCACATGAACGTGAAAAGCATTTGGGTTAGTTTCTATATTTCTGAGATGTTCTGAATACCCAAATCTTAATTTATATAAGTGTTTGCTTGTTTTTAAGCAAATTAAATAGAGCTCTTTTATAAATTAGCAATACCATTGGGGGACAGAAAAATATGTATCTACAACACACACACACATACACACTTGAACATCTAAACAGTGAAGAAAGGCCTGGTATAGTGAGAAAAACACTGTTACAAATGGGATTCCTCTCTTAAATGTAATTGTCCTTCAAGAGTTACTTGTAACTCTTTTCAGAGCTTACAAGTAAGCTATTATTATTTGAAAACCTTACAGGTAAGGTTTTCAGAGCTTCTCCCATGTCTATTTCTTAAAATTAACCAGTCTAAAATATCCCAAAGAGGTACATTTGGTGGTGGCAAACTCTGCTCTCCTTTAGCAGCAAGAACCATTCAAATTCAATTTGATACGGAACCAAGAAAACAGTTCTGCAATATTGCAATATTAGGGATATCGCAATAACTGTGATGTATAATTACTATATGAATATTTAATGTATAGTATTAACCAGTTAATTAACAATAAACTATTATTTTAGGTATTTCTCTAGTAAGTTTCTTAACCCCTCTAAGCCTGGATTTCTTTATCCGTAAGAAAAGTAAAAGTAATTATGGAACCTTAGAGTTGCTGAGAGGATTAAATGGGGTAATGCACTATATATAGGCTGGCTATCCTTTGCAGGTAAACAGTAATTTCTATTATTGACATTTTCTAAAACCCATATTTCTGGCATACGCAAAGCTCAGAAGAGGAAAAAGAGCAGGGAGTCAGCACTACTACTTCTCGCGGACTCCGTTACTAATAAACCTCCTTTGCCAGTGTCCCGAAAGCGCCGCGCACACCTCGGCGTGGGGGGGAGGGAGAACCTTGGCGTCGGGGGGCGTGCTTTTGCAGGTCAAGGGTTTGGGAGAGTTTCGTTGTGTAGCCTGAAGTCACCTGACGTCTTCCCGCCCAGTAGACCACACGGTCACCCCGCCCTGGTCGTCCCTAACTTTCTAAACACCTCGGTCCGGACTGTGGCGGTGAGACGCAAGCAATGTTTACAAATCGCTACCCAAAGCTAAAGGGATGAACTAACTACAAGCGCCTCCCGCTGCCGCCGGGGGCGCAGGGGAGCCCAGCAGCGACGGTGTCGCAAAAGCGTCGCGAAGACGTCCGTCCGCCCTTGGCGGCTCCAGGCCACCTGTATAAGAGAACGTGCTGGGGTTTGAAAACAAGTATGGAGGTTGGGGAGGTCCCAGGAGGATTTGGGTATTCGAGAGAAAAGCGGCTCTTTAGTGCCCCAGGCTGCTGAGCTCTCGGTGCCTGTTTTTGTGCGGCGCGGCCGCAGGGCCATGCTGGCCTCGCGTGTGGCGCGCGGCTCGTGGGGAGCCTTGCGCGGCGCCGCATGGGCTCTGAGGGCGCGGCGGGGCAAGGAGAGCGCCCTAGGGCCCCTGCTGTCGCCCGCGCCTTGGTGCCTGGGGTTCCTGGCAGAGCGCTGGTGGCTGCGCCCCGCCGCGCTCGGCCTGCAGCTGCCTGGGGCATTCTCGCGGGGTCGCTGCTCAGGCGCGGGGAAGGCGACCCCCGGGCCCACTGCCGGAGGCGGTGCGGCCGCCGAGGCCCGGGGCGGCCGGTGGGGCCCGGCGAGCGCCGCCAGCCTGGTACGTACGGAAGAGGAGGGGCGACCCAGGGTTGGGTGCCGGCTCTGCGGGGCTCAGTCCTGGATGCGAATAAGGATCTCTGGCAGGTCCGGGTGCTTCCTTCTCAGAACTTTTAAAACGTTACCTGAAGCGAAGTTACGAGAAGGTTATTCGGTTGGGATGAATTTAAGGGGTACCAACCGGGTCCACCTTCAGTCTCGGTGGTCAGGTTAAAATCCTCTTCTATCCGCACCAGTTGGTGGACTGGCCCCTGGATATTGCATTGGTAAAAATAACCTTCACTTGTTTTATTGTTAAAAGCCTATTTTTAATTTTATGAGGGGACTCCCTAAATTTAGGGCAAGTTTGGGAATCATCAGAAAGTTATACAGGCCTTTTTGTTTGCTTGTGCAGGTTCGATTCGCTATTATTTGACATTTGGCAACCTTACATATAAGGTGAAGGATAAATAATTTATGTCGTAATTAAAAGATCCTTTAACCTCTAATTACAGGAAAAGATTAAAACTCTCTTTTTGAGATAATGGAGGGAAATACTTGTCCACTTACCTGTTGAAATACTACCCAAGTAGAAGACACCAGAGCATAAATGTGGGAGAGCTTTTGATGTCATGTTAGCAAGACTCATGCAATTATTACATCTTCAATTGTTAGGTCTTCAGTGGGCCCTTGTACTGCTTTCATCTGTTGTACAGCATGGCTTGAGGTGGCCACATCCTGGCAGGGGTCTCAGCTCCACTAATAGCTAAAGCATGTTAGGGTTGGAATGCTGGATGCTTTGAGGTTGCCATATGCTGGCTGAAGTCCTTCCCAGAATGGCAGTAGTTGGTCGAGTATGCCACAGGTTATCTGGTTGGGTAATCTGAGATTAGCTCTCTTAATTTTAATTTAGAAACTTTCAGATTGAAATGGTTAGAAATTAATGAGTTACTTTATTTAACTGAAATAGTTTATGTGGAGTTTAAAAGAACCCCTTTCACTGTCTGAACAACATTCTATCTGGTTTATTAATTCAAATGAAATGATTTGGCTTTTTGCAACTTTGTGTTTAATTTTGCCCCATGGATATCTCTGAGATTAATTTTGGGCCTCTTCTTCTGACCCTTTGCTTTGTTACTTTTCTCAGTCGAACTATCTTTTTCACTCTGTGAGTTGCTGTAATATTGAATCGGTATTTGACTTATTCTTCACCACAGTATAGTCAGCAGAGTGACCTTTTCTCCGGATTCTGAAACACTGTCACCTTTGAACTTGAGTTTGGAATATGTTCCAAGAATGTTTCTATTTAATTATGGTGTGTAATGTGGTCTCCTTTTAATAAAAGGTCCCTGAGTAGAGGTTTGTGTTGCCGCTTGTTTGGTGATTGTTTCCTGGAGAATTTGAAGTTTTTCTGTGGCTTTCGATGACAGTATTCTGCCACCTGACCCCAGTAACCCCATTATTCCTTCAAACTGAGGTGAACATTTCTTGCGGGGTTCTGTTTAAAAACACAAACTAAGTATCTTTGGTGAACTCTTTCTTACAGGATTATTCATGGAATTTTAAAAGAAGTCTTTCGAAGTAGAAACTCACTTTTTTAGAAAATCAAGATTAAGATTCAGGCAAATTGGTTACCATTTAAGAAAGGTCATCTAGGGTTAGTTTTGTGCAGAGATAGTCTCATGGGGTAGAATTGGCAGTCTCAAGTCAGTGGAGAAAAAAATCCAGGCTTAGGAAAATACATTTTCTTATTATTTCTGTACCCCATTGTGCTGGGTGTCTTAGCTTCCTTAGGCTGAGGCTTTTTAAAGTTGAAATACCCTTTCATGAAACAGATTATGTTTGGCAAGGAAAGAATGTTCTTCAGAGGAGCTGCCAAGAAGTCCTTGTGTTAGTGTCAACTTCAAACAGCTTGGCTCCAGATGAAGTTTCAAGGAATCGTAAAGCTCTCTCAGGGGAGGTGTGAAAGCTCTTGGTTTCTTGTTGGGGATCTTACTATTTCTATGGCTATTTTGAATATATTACTGAATTTCTCTTTATTTCTTAAGGATCTCAATCCTTATTTCTAGTTCCATTTTCTTCCCGCAGTTCTCCAATTTAGTAGTGAGGTTATGGAATTGAATGTTTTTTTTTTTCTTGTCGTTCGTATTTCCATACACTGTAGAGTAGTAGTCTTTTGATGGGAATCTGTAGGGAAGTGAGGGAGGTTATTTACAATAAGTATTTTTAAGCCAAAATGCCCAAGGTTTATTGTTGTTGTTGTTTTCCTGACATTTTCTAGACTGTCTACTTGATCAGTGTTTTAAGTTTTGAATTCTAATGGTGGAGTCATATATCAAAGGCTTGACTTATGTGGTAGAGAATATGTTTGTTCTTTTTCTCTCTAGGAAGAGAATCTATTGTATATATAGTAGACACTTTAGTCTACGGTTGGGTACATGACAGATCATTTGTATCCTTTGCAGTTTTAGAGCACATCTGTAAAAAACAGAATGGATATAAAAACTCAAAGTACTAAATTTAAAGTTTATACAGCTTCTAACTCTTAAGTTGATAAAGTGAATTCTTCCAATGTATATAGTTATTTAAAGTATGAATTTATAGCATTTAATTTAAATTTTGTTGCATTTGTGTTTCAGTATGAAAACCCATGGACAATCCCAAATATGTTGTCAATGACGAGAATTGGCTTGGCCCCAGTTTTGGGCTATTTGATTATCGAAGAAGATTTTAATATTGCACTAGGAGTTTTTGCTTTAGCTGGACTAACTGATTTGGTAAGTTGTACAGGCATTCCCTCTGTTTTGTTCCCCTTCCAAATCCCAGGACCTCTACTACACTGAAATAGCACGGCCTTAGTTTGCTTTTCTTTGTAAGGAAATCCTCAAGATGAATTTCACCTGATACTTTGCATAGGGACTTGTCTTTAGCATCTATGTGGGACTCTGTTATTCTTTATGTCATTTAAGGAAGGTAGTAGAGATTGTCGGGAGGCATGAGAGGGAGCTTTTTACTCTTGATTTTTAACTTTTTCATAAAAGAAAAACTCTTAGAAATTCCCGAAGAGCCAGGTATTTGTGTTAGAGATAGACATACTCTACGGCCATGCCACCTTGAACAAGCCCAATCCCATCTGATCTCAGAAGCTAAGAAGGGTCGGGCCTGGTTAGTACTTGGATGAGAGACCACCTAGGAAGACCAGGTGCTGTAGGCATACAAAATAAAAAAATAAGGGATTGTAAGCTGACAAGGTCCTTGCAATCTGTGAGGTCACCCAAGAATTGCCTCACCTAAAAGACAAAGAATAAGGAAAGAAAGAAATGCCTTTCCCAGCGTGCCACCAAGAGGGGGCTGGGATTCAGCGACGGGGTCCGGCCTTGCTGGCATGTAAACTCAGTCCACAAACAAAGAAGAAGTAGAACGAGGGTTTGATGGTTAGATTGGACCCCTCGGTAAAATTATTTGTGACCAAGGAAGAGACTCAGAGAGCCACACGAGAGTCCGGGATTTAGGTTACCCTTTGGATCCTGAGGGCCCGGTGGAGGTGACAGCAGTCTAGTCTTTGTGTTTAATTTTGCCCCATGGATATCTCTGAGATTAATTTTGGGCCTCTTCTTCTGACCCTTTGCTTTGTTACTTTTCTCAGTCGAACTATCTTTTTCACTCTGTGAGTTGCTGTAATATTGAATTGGTATTTGACTTATTCTTCACCACAGTATAGTCAGCAGAGTGACCTTTTCTCCGGATTCTGAAACACTGTCACCTTTGAACTTGAGTTTGGAATATGTTCCAAGAATGTTTCTATTTAATTATGGTGTGTAATGTGGTCTCCTTTTAATAAAAGGTCCCTGAGTAGAGGTTTGTGTTGCCGCTTGTTTGGTGATTGTTTCCTGGAGAATTTGAAGTTTTTCTGTGGCTTTCGATGACAGTATTCTGCCACCTGACCCCAGTAACCCCATTATTCCTTCAAACTGAGGTGAACATTTCTTGCGGGGTTCTGTTTAAAAACACAAACTAAGTATCTTTGGTGAACTCTTTCTTACAGGATTATTCATGGAATTTTAAAAGAAGTCTTTCGAAGTAGAAACTCACTTTTTTAGAAAATCAAGATTAAGATTCAGGCAAATTGGTTACCATTTAAGAAAGGTCATCTAGGGTTAGTTTTGTGCAGAGATAGTCTCATGGGGTAGAATTGGCAGTCTCAAGTCAGTGGAGAAAAAAATCCAGGCTTAGGAAAATACATTTTCTTATTATTTCTGTACCCCATTGTGCTGGGTGTCTTAACTTCCTTAGGCTGAGGCTTTTTAAAGTTGAAATACCCTTTCATGAAACAGATTATGTTTGGCAAGGAAAGAATGTTCTTCAGAGGAGCTGCCAAGAAGTCCTTGTGTTAGTGTCAACTTCAAACAGCTTGGCTCCAGATGAAGTTTCAAGGAATCGTAAAGCTCTCTCAGGGGAGGTGTGAAAGCTCTTGGTTTCTTGTTGGGGATCTTACTATTTCTATGGCTATTTTGAGTATATTACTGAATTTCTCTTTATTTCTTAAGGATCTCAATCCTTATTTCTAGTTCCATTTTCTTCCCGCAGTTCTCCAATTTAGTAGCGAGGTTATGGAATTGAATGTTTTTTTTTTTCTTGTCGTTCGTATTTCCATACACTGTAGAGTAGTAGTCTTTTGATGGGAATCTGTAGGGGAGTGAGGGAGGTTATTTACAATAAGTATTTTTAAGCCAAAATGCCCAAGGTTTATTGTTGTTGTTGTTTTCCTGACATTTTCTAGACTGTCTACTTGATCAGTGTTTTAAGTTTTGAATTCTAATGGTGGAGTCATATATCAAAGGCTTGACTTATGTGGTAGAGAATATGTTTGTTCTTTTTCTCTCTAGGAAGAGAATCTATTGTATATATAGTAGACACTTTAGTCTACGGTTGGGTACATGACAGATCATTTGTATCCTTTGCAGTTTTAGAGCACATCTGTAAAAAACAGAATGGATATAAAAACTCAAAGTACTAAATTTAAAGTTTATACAGCTTCTAACTCTTAAGTTGATAAAGTGAATTCTTCCAATGTATATAGTTATTTAAAGTATGAATTTATAGCATTTAATTTAAATTTTGTTGCATTTGTGTTTCAGTATGAAAACCCATGGACAATCCCAAATATGTTGTCAATGACGAGAATTGGCTTGGCCCCAGTTTTGGGCTATTTGATTATCGAAGAAGATTTTAATATTGCACTAGGAGTTTTTGCTTTAGCTGGACTAACTGATTTGGTAAGTTGTACAGGCATTCCCTCTGTTTTGTTCCCCTTCCAAATCCCAGGACCTCTACTACACTGAAATAGCACGGCCTTCGTTTGCTTTTCTTTGTAAGGAAATCCTCAAGATGAATTTCACCTGATACTTTGCATAGGGACTTGTCTTTAGCATCTATGTGGGACTCTGTTATTCTTTATGTCATTTAAGGAAGGTAGTAGAGATTGTAGGGAGGCATGAGAGGGAGCTTTTTACTCTTGATTTTTAACTTTTTCATAAAAGAAAAACTCTTAGAAATTCCCGAAGAGCCAGGTATTTGTGTTAGAGATAGACATACTCTACGGCCATGCCACCTTGAACAAGCCCAATCCCATCTGATCTCAGAAGCTAAGAAGGGTCGGGCCTGGTTAGTACTTGGATGAGAGACCACCTAGGAAGACCAGGTGCTGTAGGCATACAAAATAAAAAAATAAGGGATTGTAAGCTGACAAGGTCCTTGCAATCTGTGAGGTCACCCAAGAATTGCCTCACCTAAAAAAAAAAATCTAGAAATAAAGGAGCTGTGAGACTATTTTCCTATTTATTGTGATAGAAATACTCTGATCTTCAGCAACAGTTTGTTTTACTGGTGGAGAGGGAAACATTGGGCCAGTTTTTGTGATCAGGGAGATTGTAGAGGTCAGAGCTCTGTTTAGGTTTATGCTGGTGGGAGGACATAGGCACTGCACAGATTTGGTCCTTGATTTCTCCTTACCCTGGTTCATACCCTGTGACCACCCAGCATTAGGCATCCTTCTTTCTTCTACTCCCTCAGCAGATGAACAAAGGCAAGAAAAGCTCCTTGATACCTCTGTTGGGGGTTGTTATTTGGGGGTGTTATTTGGCCTATCTCAAATTAGAACTTAGAAGATAATTTTATAACAGAAGGTTGCATTATGCGTAAAAAGGTGTTCATGGACTGACCAGCCATCATGATATATAACATTATTTGTATTTATTACCTACCTTGTTTCATAAGGGATTTGAAATGGATTATAAAACTACATGTCCTACAAAAACACAGCTGAGAGAAATAGGGAAAAGGTAGAGGAAAAATTTTAAATCAGGGCAAAGTTAGCATGTAGAAATAGGTACAATATATTCTTGTACAAGGCTAGTTTAGATCCATGTGAGTGTCCAGACAGGCAGTAATGATTTGGTGCCTCTTCGAACTGATTTATATGTGAAAAGCCTTGCTCAATATTTAGTGAGAAAAAAGAGAAACTCATTTTCTATTAATAAAAGTTGTATAGCATCTTTCTTTGTAACATCAGCTGTTCCCTTTGAAGTTCATAGAAACAAAATTCCACCTGCCCATTGACTGGTGAGCAGTATGGAATTAGCTGAAGATTTTGCAGGTAAACAAAGGGAGGGCATTTGCTTTGTTATATGGCATTTCCAAATATGCATCAAATATAGTCTCTCAAAATGGCTGCTACCTGTGTTTTTCCAGAGTTACCTCCTATTTGTCACAATTTCTCCCCATTCTCATAATCTCTTTTTCCCTGCTTTTATCTCTGAAGCCTGAAGACCTCTGCTGATTATTAATATATTCTCCAATTCTGTCCAAGGACATTATACTGATAATGGATTTTTTTTTCCGTAACAGACAAGATCTTTTTCTCTTACTGGATTCATTCTTTTTTTGTTTGTTTGTTTGTAGTTTTTTCTTAGCTGCCACATAAGATTGCAATAGTCACTGAATGAGAGAACCCTCATTTACATTTTCTAATTATGTAAGACAATGTCTGGAAACCCGAGTTAGCTGGTACCATATTTCACACTTATTCCACGGAGGTTTCAATGCCTCTAGAATGGCTGCTAGGCAGATGGCTGGACTCATGGAGGGTTTAAGCAGGGGAATGACAAGGTTTGATTTATGTTGTATATGGGAAATAAGTGGATTATAGGAAGGCAAGAGTGGAAGCAGAGAGCCTGGTTGGGAGCCTTACAGAAATCTATGGGAGTGGTGGTGGGAGTTTGGAGTGGGAGAGAAGTGAATGGGTTCGAGGTGTGTTTTGAAGCTAGAGTTGATAATGTTGATGGATTGGATATGTGAGGTGAGAAAAAAAGGAGTTAAATATGACTGGTGGGCTGTTACTGTTTTTTTCTTTTCACCAAGCAGGTACATGTAGGTTAACATTTTCTTTTCCGTGATTAGCAACGCTTAGGGTAGGGCAGAGTTTGTGGAAAAATACCAAGAACTATTATGCCTGTCCCCATAGAGGTATAAATTGAGTAGTTAAATATACTAGTTTGGAGTTGGAAGAAGTCATGATTAGAGATAGATTTGAGAGTTATCAGCATATAGATGGTCAAGTCTGGTGAAGTTATCAAGGCCAGTGGTCCCCAACCTTTTTGGCACCAGGGACTGGTGCTCCTGTGTGAATCTAATGCCTGGTGATTTGAGGTGGAGCTGAGGCGGTGATGCTAGCGCTGGGGAGTGGCTGCAAATACGGATGAAGCTTTGCTGGCTCACCTGCTGCTCACCTCCCGTGGTGTGGCCCAGTTTCTAGCAGGCCACAGACTGGTCTGTGGCCCGGGGGTTGGAGACCCCTGATCTAGGCTGCGATGAAAGAGGAGAAGGGATCAGAGAAATGAACAGTAAGTAGAGCAGTAGGGAAGGAACCAGTAAAGGACACTGAGATAGGAATAGCTGGTGAGAAAGGAAGAAAATTAGACAATGAGGTGTCCCAGAAGTTAAGTGAAGAAAGTGCTTTAATTTGTGTTGATGTCAAGCTGAAAATGTAGAATTCATTGGTGACTTTTATGAGTACCATCTCTAGAGGGTGGGAATCAGAGTGCGTTAGTGAGCAAATGTGAGGTGGTAATGGCAATAGACGTTGCTTTGAGGAAGTTTTGCTTTATGGAGCATAGAGAAATAGGGTCAAGGAAAGGTAGTTTTAAAGATACACATACTGGGGAAAATTATGTTGTTAATTAACTAGTTAATTAAATGGGTAGAAAGGGAGAGATTGATGTTGCAAGGGAGGTGGGGAAAGATGATGGCAACTCGTAAGAAGAGAGGGCCTGGGATCAGGGAAGGCAGAGAGAATGAATGGATGCCGGTAAGTGGTGGATTAGAAATGGGAATATGAGGGATTGCTGACAACCTGTTTTTATTTTTCAAGGAAATTATAGACAGTAATGAGTTAGAGTAGAGGCTTTGGGAGGGATGGAATCAGTTTGGGGTAAGAGCAGACAGTGTGAAAAGAGTAGATAAACACAGTAAGCAGGTGTAGGGTTGCCAAGCAGTATTGAGTGCCCACAGGAGATTTGTGGTCATGAATGTGAAGTGCGATCAGTCAACCTATTTATATGTTTTCCTTGATCAGTGTTCAACTGCTTGGGTTTGGGCTTGGCTGGAGTATATGGATAGTTGTGCTTAAGCAGGCTTAAGGCAGAGTGGAATAGGGGTAATAATAGTTATTTGCAGAGCAGTGATGATGACTTTGGAATCTCATGTAAGTAGAGGAACAGTGAGGATGAGAGTGATGATGGTGAAAAAATGGGAAGTTAAGTTCCCTGAGATCAGAAACAGCTGAAAGCTGTATCTTCCAAGGCCCTGATTTCTAGTTCTAGGCACTGTCTGTTAGCATTACATCTAATCTACTTAGGAAGAAAATAGATTGTTTCATTTGTGGTAATAATAGCTAGTAACTGCTTTTTTGGAGGGTTTACCAAGTGTCAAGTACTGCACAAGTATTAATCACATCATATGCTGAAGACATCCAACACCTTTGAGGTAGATAATACTGTCTCTGTTTCACAGATGAGGAAAACTGAGGCTTAGAGAGGCCAAATAACTTGCCCAAGGTCACACAGTAAGGTGGAGAACCAGGACACAAACCAGTTATGTTCTGCCGCAAAGAGCGAGTTCTTATCCATTGTCCTGAGCTACTGCTGTTTCCTCTAACTCAGATCTGGAGATATGGAGGACTTATTTATCCTGTGAAATGTACCATGTTAAATTACGTCTAAGTTAATTTGATATTTTTCTCTTGGAAATAGGACTATAAAATTCGAACATTTCTTGAAGCTTAAAGTTAAAAAAAATGAGTAAAAGCCAGGTAGGGACTTGGAAAACTAAAGACTATCTGCCTTGTTTAATGAGGATAGGCAGTACTTGGTTTCAGTCCATTTTGTGGCCCCAGGGTAGGCCTGGAGATCTGGGGTTTTTTTTTGTTTGTTTGTTTGTTTTTTGTGGTAAGACTTTGAATATTTAAATTTGGCAACTAATTTATATTTTTAAAAGCACTAAGCGGGTCATACAAAACTAGCCCTACAGGCCCCATTTGGCCCATTGGCAATCAGATATGACCTCTGGTTTAAAATATTTGTTTCCAAGAATAGTGAATAAGTAATTTTTGTACCAGAAATTTAAAGTAGGCCAGGTATAGAGGATTGAGTTTTTTCTTCAAATACAGGTCATGCGAATATAGCCAGTCATGGAATTAACAGTAGTACTAAACCAAAAAAAATAAATAAATAATAATAATAGTTAAAACTTGGGGATTTGGATCACATCACAGAAAACTAGGTAAGAGTTAAAGAGTCTCACAGGTAAATGGTAGTTCTTGCAAGTAAAAGCAGCTGTTTGCGCTGCAGTGAAAATTCAGCCCAAGGCTCAAGAGAGGGGCTCCTTGTCCACTCTTATCAGTTATGTTTTCTGTGAGTTTTATTGGGGTTTTTACATCTGTGTCTGGGTTCATCCCCCAAAGGGGCATTATGAAAACCAGAAATATAAGAAGGCTTCGGAAAAGAAAAGTACTATAGAAAAGTGAAATTATTTTCAGACCAGTTGGGAATTTAAAAGCTAACCATATACCAGTGAAAGAGTGAAAAGGTTTGGGGGTAAGAAACTGAAGATTTTATTTGCATATTTTGAAAGTATAGCTGTTATTCTGGTATCTCTTCAAGATATCTACTCTGTACTTATTATGAAATTTATTTTTTAAAAAAAACTTCTATTTTCAGTTGGATGGATTTATTGCTCGAAACTGGGCCAATCAAAAATCAGCTTTGGGAAGTGCTCTTGATCCACTTGCTGATAAAATACTTATCAGTATCTTATATGTTAGCTTGACCTATGCAGATCTTATTCCAGGTAAGAACGCCGTCATGCGTACTTTTTAATAGCACAGAGAAGAATGGTAGTAATAGCTAGTAACTGCTATGGACAAATAATTTTGTTTCAAAAATATATTTTTCAACTTTAAACTGTTTCCCTAATTGTGAACTACTGAACTGTTTGGCATGTCAAGCTTTAGAGTTTATATCCTTGTTATAATAGTAGAATCTGATGTTTTCTTAGTAAGATTGTTTATAGTTAAAATTGAGTAAATATTTCTCAGTGCCAATTCATATTAGTCTAGAATGTTTTGAAACTGTTATATTTTCTTAGTGCCTAGGTTTTTGAAAACAATTTAAAGTTTTCCTAAGTACAATTTAATCATAATAATTGAGAGCTCTGAAACCTTGAAGATTTCTAAAATTTCACATTATTATTACTTAGACACTATTATGCAGTTTCAAATCATGCATGTAGTATGTACATTATATGAATACTCTTTCTAACAGAATTTTATGATCTTGCTTTGTATTTTGCATGTGTTTTCCTGGTTGTTCATTTTCTACTTTAGCTGTATTTCTTAGTTTTTCACCCTTCTTCAGATTAAACTCTTTATTTCCAAGATTTAAAAATAGAATCTGAGAACACAAAACTGCCACATGGCCTTTCAATAGCAAGTTATATTGGCATTTGATAGAAAGAAGTGTAGGGGTGTTTCAGTCTAGTATAGTTTCTTCAATCTAGACATTCTGTTCCTCTTCTATCTTTAGGCTTTTAAATTTCCATACTAAATTAAAAATTGAATTGGACTTATGTTTATATTTATGTGCTTCTTTGAAAGTCAGAGTTGTGTGTATATGATTGGGGGTGTGGAAGGGGCAGGGGTAGTCTCATTCTAATTGCTATAAATAATTTGTAGGAGAAACGGGAGCATTCTGTTGACATTCAAAATTCAAATGATTTTGTGTACTTTTGTGCCTCCTATTTTTCAGAGTTACTTTCTTTTCTTTTTTTTTTTTGTATTGTTTTGCAAAGGTTAGCCAGGTATTTCCCTATTAAACAAGCATTGTTTCCAGGTTTTGGCATTATGGATAATGTTGCTGTGAGCTTTACCTAAATAATGAGTGTAGGTTGTTTTCCAAGCTGAAACTTCCCTTCACTATCATTCTGGAGATTTCCATTCTCTCTTTTCCGTGTTGAGTCTATTTTTCCAGGCTTCCATGGCTTCTTTGCTAAGGTCCTGCTTTTGGTGGATGGAGTGCAACCACTGTTTCCTGTGCAAGGTTGCAGCATGGCGGCCAAATTTTTAGAGCTCAAAAATATCTTTATTCTAAAGACATCTGAAATGTTTGTTACTCTGCTCTCCATACTTGATTGAAGTTCAAACTGGGCATAATTTTCAATTGCAGATTCTTTTCACTGAGAATTTTGAAGACCCTGTTCTGTAGACTTAAAGATTCCATATTGTTGTTGGGAAGTCTCATGCCATTCTGATAACCTTTTCCTTTATGTGTGATTATGTTTTGTATTGGAAGGCTTTTAACATTCTTTTTTACATTTTCCTAGTTGATGTTTTAAAAAAATTCTCTCTTAAAAATTAATTTTTGAACTGCTTCTATGGTTAATCCTAGTGCTTTTTATTGAAAAGTGTGTACTCTCTGCAGACTCTCTTCAACATCCATATATACATGGGTTCATTTCTGGGTTGTCTCTGTTTTCCCCCATTGATTGGTCTATCTTTGCACCAGTACCATCCTTTATTATTACTTTGCTTAAAAGTCATGCTATCTGGTAGAGCGAGTCGTTTCACCTTTGATATTCTTACCCCTTTCCATTTGTATGTAAATTTTAGAATCAGCTTTTCAAGTTCTCTGGAAAATTTGTTGGTATTTAATTGGAATTGCATTTAATTTATTAGATCTATGTGGAAGAATTGATATATTTACAATATTGAATCTTCCATTCCACAAATATGAGGTATCTGCTCTATTTAGGTCTTTTAAAAATGTCAAAATGTTTCAGAGGTAATATTCTTAGATTTATTCCTAGGTACTTACTTGATAGTTCTTAATGCTTTTATAAATGGTAGCTTTTTAAATATTTCATATTGTAATAACTGCTAATTGATAGATGAAAATCACTTCTAATGTTGATTTTTGTGTCTGGTAAAACTTTTGAACTCTTATTCTAATGATGTAAATGTAAAAGTCTCTTGGATTTTTTGTATCCTCAGTTATATATTGTCTATAATCAATGACAGTGTATGTCTTCTTTTCCAATCCTTTTAGCTTTTCTTTTACTTGCCTTACTATGCTACATGGTACAGAGTCGAACAGGAGTGTGGTGTCTGTGTCTTATTCCCAATCTCAAAAGGAATGCTTTCAGCATTTCACTATTATATGACATTTCCTGTAGAGTTTTGTAGATACCCTGATTTTTCAGGTTAAGAAAGTTCACTTCTATTGGGAGTTAGAGTTATTATAACAGGATATTGATTTTTATCAAATTCTTTTTTCCTTTGTGTATTATAGTCATATTTTTTTCCCTTTAGGCTTTTAATGTGTGGTGAATTACATTCTTGATTTTCAAATGTTAGACCAACCTGAAATTCTTGGTTCAAATCTAACTTGGTCAGGATATATTTAAATATTGCCGGATTTGGTTTGCTCATATTTTGTTGAAGATTTCCTATTTAGATCCACAAGATTGTCCTGGAGTTCTTTTCTCTGAACACCCTTGTTAGGTTTTAGTATCCAGTTTATACTAATCTCATAAAATGAGTTAGAGAATCTACCTTTTTTTGTCTGTTGGGAGACGTTTGTGTGAGATTTCAATTATTCTTTCTTTCAGTGTTTGGTAGAACTTTTTTGTTTGTTGAAGCTATCGAGGCCTGGAATTTTCTTTGGGAAAGAATTTTGAAATAGGTGATTCAGTTTTTAAAAAAATCATTACAGGATGATTCCGGTTTTCTGGTTCATGTTCTGTCTGTTTTGTAAGCTGTGATGTTTTTCTAGAAACTTATCCATTTCAGCTACATTTTAAAAAAATTACCATTAACCATCAATAGTATCCACATTAATTTTTTATGTTTATAGATGTAGTAGTGTGTCCCCACTTTTAACCTGATTATTAGTTATTTGTCCCTTATGTTTTTTTCCTGAATTGTCTTGCCAGAGGTTTGTCAGTTTTACCAACCTTTTCAAAGAACTAACTGGGCTTTATCATGGTTCTCTGAGGTGTTTACTACTTCGTTAAGTCTTGCTCTTTTATTTCTTTCTCCTCTTTCTTTGGGTTTCCTACGCTGTTCTTTTTCTAAATTCTTTAGATGGTTTTGTCTAGTAGAAATATAATGGTAGCCATATATGTAATTTGAAGTTTTCTAATAGCTGTGTTGAAAATAAAAAGAAACGGGTAAAATAATTTTAATAACATTTTATTTAACCAAGGAGATAAAAAATACTGTCAGTTCAATTGTATTCAATAAAAAAATAGCGAGTTTTTTTGATGCTATGTCTTTAAAAGCCAGTGTATAGTTTCCATTTAACAGCACCTCTAAATTCAGACCAATCACATTTCGAGTGGTTATCTTCACATGGGCAAATGCTGTTGTATAGAATAGCACAGCTGTAGGAGTATATTTAACTCATTGCTTTTCAGTTTATCTTTTCTAAAGTTTGCATTTAAGGCTGTATATTTTTCCCCAAATACCCCTTTTACTGCATCTCTTATGTTGGTAATAGCATTTTTTGTCATTATTGAGTTCAAAATATTCTGTTTTCATTATGACTTTTTCTTTGACCTGTGTGGCAATAAAAGTGGATTCTTAATTTGTAGGATTTCCTAGGTATCTTTTTTGTTACTGATTTCAAGCAAAACTACCTTGTAATCAGAGAACCAGGCTCTGATTTTAGGCCTTCAATCTAAGTATACAGTCAGATTTTATAAACATTTAAAGCATGCTTCAAATGAATGTTTATTCTATATTAGTTAGGTATGATGTTATGTATGTCCATTTGGTCAAGTTTTTAATTCTGATGTTTAAATGTTTCTTCACTGACTTTTTTTTTTTTGGTCTCCCTGTTCTGTCAGTTACTGAGAGAGTAAGTTAATGTTTCCTACTGTATGTCTAGTTTTCATTTTTCTTTGTACTTTTTTTTGTGTCTTTCGAAGTCATACTATTAAGTGTATATAAATTAAAATTGTTATGCCTCCTTGGTGAATTGAATGTTTTTTTTTTTACTTGGAGTGACCATCTATATCTGTAGTAATGAGTTTTGCTTTAAAGTCTCTTTTGTGAAATATTAGTACATATAGTTACACTAACTTACTTTTGGTCATTGTTTGCATGATGATAAATCTTTTACTTTCAACTTTTCCATATCTTTATGTGTTAGCTATCTCTTATAAATAACACATACAGAGATAGGTTTTCTTTATTTTTTTCCAGTATAAAAATATTTTATTTTTCAATCAGAACATTTAATCCATTAACATTTACTATGAGTACTAATATTTGTGTAGCAATCTTCCATTTTATTTTGTGTGTTTTATTTGGCCCATATGTTCTGCCCTACTTTTATTTATATTTTTTATCATTACATTTGTTTTCCCTGTACCAGTTTGAAAGTTTTACACTCTTGTTTTCATTTTGCTATTCTCAGAATTATAACATTCATCCTTATATGTCAAAGTTTAGCAAACTCTTTGCTCATTATGGGCACTGGAAGGGCCTTGGAATACTTCAACTCCCTTTCTTTCTCAACTTAGGTTATTGTTGTCATACTTTAATTTATGTATTTCTTAAACCCTCATGATATTGTTTATAAAATCAGTGTTCATTAAGGTTTATCTTTATATTTACTTTTTTTTGGAGTTTATTTTGTTTGATGTATTTCACACCTTCCATGTGGAATCATTTTTCTTTTGCATAAAGTGTATCTCCAGAAATCCTTTTAATGCAGATCTACTACAAGTGGTACATTCTTGTCTTTGTTTCTCTGTAAATATTTTTATTTTGCCTTTTTTTCTTTTTTTGTGTGAGAACATTTACATTCTATCCCTTAAGCAAATTTCGGTCATATAATAGAATGTTATTAACTGTAGTCACTGATAACAAATAAAGATTTGAGGCTTTAAAACAAATTAAAAATGTATTTGTGGTCTTAAAGGATTCAGATTTAAAAAAATGTAGATTAAGTTAGCAATCCAAACTGCACTCTAGAGAGACTAAAAACAGGCAAGATTTATTAAGACGAAAACCACAAAGTGTATCTTTTATTCAAATGAAGGATCCAGCTTAAGTTAACAAGGATTGGTTAATTCCAATTTGTGAATGAGAGAGGCAGAAACTACAAGGAAAGTAAAATTTATATATGTCCCTGTAGCAATTGTTATTCCAGGATGTTTATGACTTGATCTTGAGCTGAGTTTAGCAACATGTTTAGCAATTAACTAGCAAGTAGCTCAGAGAACTAAGGTACAAGATGTGTAAGCAGCTCAGACAACTAAGGTACAAGATGTGTATAGGTCGCACTTCCCTAATAGCCTCCTGACCCTATTTTAAGTGATTCTCAGCAATGTTTATTATTCCATTTGTTTTTCTCATTATCATCACCATGTTGTACATTAAATCCTCAGACCTTATTCATCTTAAAACTGAAAGGTTATACCCTTTTCCACCCTCTTCCTGTTTCTCCCACACTCGTCTCTGGCAGCCACATTTTTACTGTTTCTATGAGTTCAACTTTTTAATTAGATTTCACTTAGGACACCATGTAGTATTTGCCTTTCTCTGTCTGATTTTGCCTCTATTCCTGAAGGATATTTTTGCCAAGTATGCAGTCCTGGGTTGGTAGTTATTTTCTTTGAGCACATTGAACATATTATTGCATTATCTTTTTATGTCCATTGTTGGTAACAAGAAAACTGGTAGTCCATGTCTTTTTTGAATGAATTTTTTTTACTTTGACTGCTTTTAAGATTTCTCCTTTGTCTTTGGTTTTCCACAATAATATTTCTGAGTGTGAATTTTTTTTTATTTATCCTGCTTGGGATTTGTTGGACTTTTTAATCTGTGGATTGATATTATTAATCAGTTCTGGAAAATTTCTAGCCACAATCTTCAGATAATGCTGTGCCAGTTTTTTCCTCCTCTTTTCAGACTGCAGTGTACCTATGTTAGACTTTCTCCAGTGTCTTTTAAGTGTCTTAGCCTCTTTTCTGGATGTTACCTCATTTTATCTTTCCGGGCTCCATTCTGGCCTCTTACCAATGTACCCGCTCATTCAGTTCACTAATTCTCTGTTCAGCTGTGCCCAATTTATTCTTCTGTTTTTCAGTTATAGAATTTCTATTTTATTCTTCAGACTTACAAAATCATCTTTTGTAGTTTTGAATTCCTAACTGAAAATTTTGTTTTTATATCCTTTTGAACATAGTAAGTTTAGTTGTTTTATAGTCTCTTACAATTCTAAAATCTATCCTTTGAGGATCTCTTTCATTTGTCTACTTTATTGAGTTTATGGTAGCTTGTGCCTTTGGTTATTTTTGACTGTTTAGACATTGAATTAATGTTCAAAAAATAATTTGGAGGAATATTTTGATGTCTAGGATGATGGCATTACTCGCCAGAGAAGGTTTTTTTGTTCAGTTTTGCTAGGTGCTAAGAGGCTGAGACCACCTAGGCTGACAGATGATGAGGCATTCTATGAGGCCTAATTTACTTAGTAATATCTCCTCTCCCAATCTTGTGGGAATAGTCCTTCAGATCCTAGCTCACAGTTAGGAGTGGTTTATCAGAGCCCAAGGTTGAAGGCTCTGGGCTTTGATTACTATCTCTTAGACTCCATGAGGCTACCATAGATTACACTCTTGTGTCTTTCTTCTGTGTGTTGGGATAATGGCTTTGAGTGTCTAGGCTTATTTTTCTGAGTTTTTAGCCTGATACCTTCTTAGCATCATGTAAGCCTTTTGCTTTCAAAACAATTCTTTTAATGTTCTTCTTAAGTTATCTTATCAGAAGGATTGTTCCGAATCATCTAGTCAGATATTAATGGAAGCCGAACCCCAGGATATTTTTATTATTATTGTGGTTTTCTGAAATTATGCAATGGTATATGCTCTAAATCCTACTCGAGTTTGGTGTGAGTCTTTCGTTTTGCTGAGTACTTAGTAGGCCCCTTCAGTCTGAAAACTCATGATTCAGTTCTGGAAATTGTATTATATTATGTCTTTAGTAGCTTTCTGTCCTGTTTTCTTGGTTCTCTTCTTTCTGGAGTTCTTTTTTATTCAGTTTATTGGGGTAACATTGGTTAATACAATTATATAATTTTCAGGTGTACATTATCATTTGACATCTGTATATTCTATTGTGTGTTTACCACCCAAAGTCCAGTTTCCTTCAGCTTCCATATATTTGATCTCTTTTACCCACTTCACCCTCTCCCTAACCCACTATATTTGACCCCCTTTACCCTGTCTACCTCCCCGCTCTTCCCCTACCCCTTCCCTTCTGGTAACCACTAGTCTGTAGTCCATGTCCATGAGTCTCTGTTTGTTTGTCCTGTTTATTTGTTGCTTTTAGGTTTATATCCCTTATATAAGTAATAACTTGTGATTTTCAACTTTTTCTGTCTGAGTTATTTTGCTTAGCATGATTATCTCAAGGTTCATCCATGTTGTCACAAATGGCAGTATTTCATCTCTTCTTATGGCTGATGGAATTCTTAATCATAATCAAGCTTCATGGATTGATTCTCTTCTTTCCTATTTTATATATTTTTAACTCTGTCTTTTCTCTTTCTGGGAGATTTCCTCAGCTTTGTTATTCCTTCTGTTGAAATTTTTATTGCTATCATTTTTAATTTCCAAAAGCTCTTGTTGTGTTTGTTTGTTTTTTTTTAAAGTTTTTTATTTTATTTTTTTAATTAAGTTTATTGGGGTAACATTGGTCAATACAATTATATAATTTTCAGGCGTATATTATCATTTGACACCTGTATATTCTATTATGTGTTTACCACTCAAAGTCCAGTTTCCTTCAGCTACCATATATTTGATCCCCTTTACCCATTCACCCTTCCCCTACGCCCCTATATTTGACCCCCTTTGCCCTGTCCACCTCCCCACTCCTCTTCCACCCCACTAGGAACCACTAGTCTATAGTCCATGTCCATGAGTCTCTGTTTGATTGTCCTGCTCATTTGTTGCTTTTAGGTTTATATCTCACATATAAGTGATATCACGTGATTTTCAACTTTTTCTGTCTGGCTTATTTCACTTATCTTAATTATCTCGAGTTCTATCCATGTTGTCACAAATGGCAGTATTTCATAAAAGAGTCTTCTTTAAATTTCATAGATGAGTGTTATCATTCAGGATATCTTCTACTTACCTATCTGTCCTACCTGGTTATACAGTTATGTAACGCATAATAATGTTTCAGTCAATGATGGACCACATGTATAACATGTGGTCCCATAAGATTGTAATGGAGCTGAAAAATTTTTATCGCCTAGTGATGTCAAAACCATCATAATGTCATAGGGAACACATTACTCATGCGTTTGTGATGATGATGCTGTAAACATATCTGTTATGCTGCCATTCATATAAAAATGTAGCATTTACAATTAATGTATAGTACATAATACTTGATAAACAACTATATTACTGATTTATGTATTTACTATTCTATACTTTCTATTGTTGTTGTAGAGTATACCCTTTCTACTTATTAAAAACAAAAATTTGCTGGAAAATATTATGCTGTGTTACACTGGCCACAGCCTCATACATTTTGTGTTTACCATGTCTCTTGCGCTTCCTGCTAGGGTGAACAGGCGGGAACCAGGCATGGCTCAGAATTCTCAGTACTTTTAGGTCTAGTCTATAAGTAAGAGCTCTTTTTGCCACCAATGTTTTGGGAGCTAAGCTATGAGAGGAACTTTGGAGGAGGGAGAGGTGTCTCAGTGTTCAGTATGTTGACCTTAACTTAATCCCACCAGCACTGTCTCCACCACCATATCTGTTGCCTCTTTTGCCATCTCTGTGCTTCTCCTGAGCATCCCTTTGTGAAGGACTTAGGTTTCAGCTCTTCCCACTCTGTTAAGGTAGTTACTACCAGAAAACGTAGTCAAAACTTTGAAATTTGTCTCCTCTATCCATTCTCTTTGTCTTTTGACTTTATATCCTTTCATTCCTTTACTGTCATTTTATATGGGTTTTGAAGAGAAAGATGTATATATGTAGTCTTGTATCTTCTTATATTTATACTGCTTTTGGGTTAAAGTTCTATCCACTTTGATTTGAACAGCCTTGCTTCTTCAAGAGTAAGACATTTACTTTTTTCCTCAGCTAGATAGTAAATAATTCTGTTTTTCTTGCTTTTTCTCTGGAAGGGGAAAGAAGGATGGAAACAAACTCTTTGCTTTGTTACGTTTATAATAGTATCGGATGTGAGTCCAAGTTAATTTCTACTTGCTTATGTGCATTTGTCTTGCCACATTTACCAAGTAGTGGTTCCTTTCCATGTCATTATGTTGTTTACAGTTTATTATACAGCAAATTCTTATTGTTAGTTTAAATCAATTTCTAGAATAATCTGTTAACTTTATTATTTTCAATGCAATAGCCTATGATATTGATGACCACATTTAATTTGTAAAGGTGACTTGATTTTATTATTTCCCTTTAACACTAATAAAATTTGACCATTATGCACCTCCTTGTGGTAGACATGAACTATATTTCATACCAAGTTAGCAAGTAGGAAGGAAAATCTTGGAGTAATCTCTTACAGATTTTATACCCCTCTGCCTGCATTAACATGCTATCATACTCCGATAGGCAAAATGAAAGCTACTTTAGTCTTGGAAGCAAAGGGAAGGGAAGGGAAGGCTGGGAGAGATAGCAGGAGCTCTTAGGACATTCAAAAGCCCGGAAACTGGATAAAATTGCCCAAAGAAGCAAAGTAAGAGCCTGAATATATATTGTCAGTTGGCAGAGGCCTTAGAGACCACCTGGTTCCTCAGGGTCCCAGCCTGTCTGTGCATCTAATCCCCCAGGGAGGTTTCATCTGTGCTTTTATAAAGCTCTCTCAAGGTGATTCTCTGAAGGACATCAGTTTGGGGAACCCTTGATCTTATTAACAACCTTTCTACTACCAGACTGTTACAGATGGTAAACTGAGTCCAGAAATGCTAATTCCTAGTCACACTGATGTGTTGGAGCCTAATGCAGTACCCTGAGCATGGGCTCTAAATTCCATAGACCCAGGTTCTATTCCTAGCTGTGCTACTTACTAACTAGTGACCTTGGCCAAGTTATATCATCTGCCTGAGGCTTGTTTTCCGTATTTGTAAAATAGAGATAATGATGGGGCCTATTTTTTGGAGTCAGTATGTAGCTTAAATGACATTATATGTATGAAATGCTTAAAACAGTGTCAGATGCTCAGTAACTCATGGTAATTTTGGCAGTTAATAGAACTAGAATCCAAGTCTTTGCATTGAATTGTCTCATTTCCTCTCACGCAGAAACTTCTTGTTTAGAATTAAGTCATATTCTCTTTCCTTGTGGTGATGAAATACATTAGCAGGTGTTTATTTTCTTCTAAAGTTATGGTTTGGAGATTTACTGTATGTAATTTGCATGAGTTTGCTGCATTTTGAAATCTGATTGTTAGATTTTGCCAGCTAGTGATTGCTATAGAAAAGTTTTTTTTTATAGGCACAGAAATGCTTCTAAAAATCATGGCTAGCTGTTTTGTTATTTGGCTCATATATTTGTATCTTCTGTGTGTACCAAATAGCATGACTTGAGTGGATAAGCATTTTCTCTTTGGAATAGTCTTGTCACCCAGGACTAGGCCAAGAATCAACACTTACATCATGGCTGTGATCAGAGATTTAAATTTTAAATGTGTAATTAGTGAGATTTTTCTCAAGTTACACAATCAGAATGTCAAAACGAGAGGACCATAAGTATAGCCTCAAAAGTAATTCACAAAAGAGCTGTTTGAAAGTATTATGGAAGGGATGTGCATGATCCTTTTATTTTAGCAATTGAAACATTTTGAACTGAGTTTTAGTCCTAGGATTGTTTCCCCTTTATTTAAAAAAATTTTTTTTTCTTATAAAAATAATACATGTTTCATGGTTAAAACTTCTGTAGTGCAGAAGGATGTAAAAGTGAAACAAGTCCTCTGCCTTCCCATTCTCATTCAACAAAGGAATAAGTAAGTAAGGTTCCTTAGGTCTCCATCTGAAATATCCTCTGCTGGCTCAGAGGTCATGTTGTAGAGTCGAAGGAATAATGAGAAAACCGTTGACAAGTTGAATTCATGTTTAGTTAAGAATTCATTGAATGAATGGTGCAGGAGAAAAAATAGCAATTACTTGGGTAGGATCTGGCCAGACAAGAATGAAAATATTTTGTTTCTCCCCAAGTGGTATATGCAGCAAATTGTGCTGTTCACAAAATAGTCTAGAATGCAGAAGCAATCAAAGGTCCTGAGATGCCAGAATGGTTGAGTCCTAACATCCTTTCCAACCTCTTTACCATCTCATTTCATGTAATTACAGTGAGCATAGTGATCTTTCTTCCAAACTCACAAAGCTGAGAAATAAAGGAGATAGTGGGACTGAGTAGAGCTGATACAGATAATTGCAGCTTAAAAACATATGAAAGAAGAAGAAAAAAAAAGGCCTAGAAGATCAACATTCTGAATGACATACATAGATTTTAAAAGCCATAGTCTGTTCTTCACTTTATTTTGAGGGAAGGTTAAAGAATATAAAAATCAGTGGTTCACTATAAGGACCATAAACCATCAATAGGTGTTTATTATTAAAATTTTTACTTATGAGAAATACCAGTTTATGGTAAGACTGAATGAGGGGCTTCATTGTATGTGTAATGTCTTAGTAATTTTTAAAATCCCAATCAAAATTATTTTATATTTGACTTTCAGTTCCACTTACTTATATGATAATTTCAAGAGATATAATGTTGATTGCTGCTGTTTTTTATGTCAGATATCGAACTCTTCCAACACCGGTGAGTTACAGAAAAATATTCTGTTACTATTCATTATAACTTATGGTAAAAAAACAAAAAGCACTCTTGTATACTGAGTTTGGCTTTATGGGAATAATTTATGGCGATTATTTTTTGATCCCTTTACAAAGAATTTTTAAAAACACATTAACTATCATCTCACTATGGTTGTTGTTCAGTGAACACATAAATAATCAGTTTTTAAAAAGTACATTTTTGTTTTTAGTCAAAATCTTTTCAGTTGAGAGCACATAAAACCCAGACCAGCTAGCCCTATCCCCAGCAACAAACTCTGTTAGGAGTTTTTGTATAACCAGGCCTACTATGCTGTTAATTTAATTCTACTGTGCCTACTATGCTGTTAATTTAATTCTACTGTTAATTCTACTGTGGATTATCTAGAACTGGAAAACCACAGTTGTATGATCATAGAATGGGTTGTTTGCATATATGTTCATTGGTTCTACAAATGTCTGAGCACGTAAACATAGCATAATAACCTCATCTTTTGGTTCTCAGGCCACTAAAAATAGCAGTAATATATTTTTGTTTTTTAGTTTATAAAAAAAAAATGTGATAAGGAGGATTTATTGAGTTTATTTTGTAAAAAGATTTAGTCAGGCAAACTTTATGATGGTTACAGTGTTAGAATTTTATTGGAATTGAGAAATCTATAAGTTTTAAAAAATCCATTTTCAGTAACCCATGTATAATTTATAAAGAATGTAGATACTGCTCAGTTAGGATAATAAAAGAAAGTGCAGATAAAGGGCTTATTTAACATAGATTCAGGCATGTGGTAAGCACTCAGTTACTGTTACCTACATGTAATAAAATGTTTGTTTTAAACTTGAATGATAAATAATAAACCTTCTCTCTTTTCTCCTCTGCCAGCGAACACTTTCTAAGTATTTCAATCCTTGCTATGCCACTGCTAGGTTAAAACCAACTTTCATCAGCAAGGTAAGAGACACCCAATGTCCTTTTAAGTTGTTCCATTGTAAATTTTTATTGCAATGAGTATAAATCTTATTCTAGAACAGCCAAAAATGAGACAGGTTTAAGTGCATTGACTATAGAGGATAGAGATTGGGGTCATTACCCAATTTTTTTGTCCGCTAAGCTTTTTGACTCTTTAGTATATGCATGTGTTTTGTATTGTTGGTCTGAGAATTTAAGTCTTTGAATGAAGTAATAGGGCCACTGTTTAGGGAAGGTGGAAAGAGAAGAAAAGTAATTGCATTTTGATTGAGATACAATACAGATTATGAAAGTATCTTTCTGGTTTCACTGAACCCCTCCCTGTGATGAAAACATCATATAATAAATAAGATCTTTTGACTTTTCAAGATCTATTGTTACATGCAAAGGGGTAGGAGAAAGTTTAATTCACTAGTAAATAATTGTTATTCTTAGTTGTCCATCCAGTTTTCTGAGTCCTCTGTAGAACAATAACTATATCCAGTCTTGGTACACAGGACATTATTAATGCCTCTCTAGGCACATTTGTTTTTCAAGTGGCCTGATAAGTTTGCTCTAATCATTCTTCTGCACTATCCCCTGTGGCAGAGGTTTCACGGTTAGGGATGCCGATCATCTCTGGCACAGAGTAGTGAGATTACTTTTATACCACAGACTTCTTGGCATGGACTTTAATCTACATATCTGGGTTTTTTTTTTTTTTTATTCACATGACATGCCCGTATCAAGCACAGCAATTTGAGTGTAGTGCTACATAGAAAGTGGCTTAAAGAGGTACAGGGACAAATGCCTCAGATCCTTGGTCTTGCAAGGAGTTCTCCAGACAATTTTTATTATTTATTTTTTAAACTAATTGGAATCCTGTTAATTTTGCTGCAGAATGAGTGATAGAACATAGGTGCTTCTCTAGCATATCACCCACTGATTCATACTTCACACGCTCCCCTCAACACTTCTTTCTTTGAGTAGTGTGAGTCCCCAGTGTCTGGTTGTCTTCTTCCTTTTATCCTCACTGCTGTCTTTTAGGGTAGGGAAACCTACTCCTTTCCTCCAGAGAACTTCTCTCATGGAGATGAATGTATTTCAATTTTCTGACCTCATAGGTTTGACAGGTAAGCAAGTGAAAGGAACATGGAATGAAGTGCCTGGAAATCTGGGTTCTAGATTTGGATCTTTAACCTGCTCTGATTGCAGGCAAGTGAAAAAGTGGCTTAATTATTTGCGTATCCACAGGGCTGTTTTAATGAGCAACAGGCAGAGAACTTTGCAACATTATCAAATTTCTTGGAAATTCAAGATAGTGGTTATTTTCTGACAGTTGTTCTCCTCGTCACTGTAAAAAGCAGCTGTGCAGACAGATGGGCCAGTTAGTGAAGTTCACCCTTTCATGTGAATGCCAGCTTCTGTGGCAGGGATGTTATAACATCAAGCATGCTGAGGGTATGTTGTGTTACACCGTGATGGGCTATGCCTTTGTCTCATGAGCTGGAAACAGGATCTGGCCGGCACTGTTCATTTATGACTCTTTTTTTTTTTTTTTTTTTTTAGGTAAACACGGCAGTCCAGTTAATCTTGGTGGCAGCTTCTTTGGCAGCTCCGGTTTTCAATTATGCTGACAGCATTTACCTTCAGATACTATGGTAAGCTAAATGTAGAATTACCCTGTGAGAATGTCAACTAAATGGCTAATTTTGGCAGTCCTAGAATTACTTTGCTTTTATAGTGTTTATTGAGCACCAACTGGGTAAAGCTCTGGAGTATATTTTAGGATTGATATCATTCTTAAGAAGCTTATTATCAAATATAGGATGTAGAAATTATAGAAGCTTTCATGCAAGTTAAAAGAGATGAGAAGTACAGATAATGTGTTGGAGTTCAGAGGAAGGAAAGAGTTGTAGTTTAGAAGAAGAAGGAAAGCTTTAGGGAAGAAGTGGAATTTTGAGCCATGAGGAGGTCTAGGTGAACTTTTTACAGGGAGAGACTGAGAAGAGGCCATTCAGGGGCAGGACACCCTGAGCAAAGTCAGAGAGTAGCAGAGTCCAAGGGAAAGTGCATCCAGCCTAGTCAAAGGGGCAGAGTGAGGGAGAATCTTGGAGAAAGGAGTTTGAATTTCATCTTATTGTGCTTAATTATAGCCTTGAAAACATGTCAAATTCAAACTTTTTCTTGAATGAACTACATAATACAACCTCTCTGATTTTCATTTTCTGCTTCTTTTAAAGTGATGTAAAAATTTAAGACATTTACAAAGCAATCTGAGTATAGAAACTTTCTAGGTTTCTTACCATATTCTCCAGTATTTTAACAATTATATTCCCTGCATATTTTGATAGTAATTTTTTTAGCAACTGGCCTTGTCTAAGTTTTTCCAGAGCATCCAACTTAGTTTTCAGAAATAGCAACTTTTCCTACTTGTACGTTTCATTGGCTTATGAATATTAGGTTTAGAATATTAAACTGGCATGAACAGCTTTAGGATCAAATGAAAATTGAATCTTGATGGCCCTACACCTCACCTGGTAGAAGCAGAAGTGCATGGTGCACTAAAAAGTTAGCCCGTTAGCTGCAAGCATTCAGCAAGCCGTGAGCATCACTGATGTAATTTCAAGCAAATCTGGTTATGCTAGTAATTCACCTAAAGAAAAATCAAAGAAAGCTGAAATTTATTTTAAATGGCTTAGATATTCAGGAAATAGAGTCTAATACTCTAAGCAGCATGGAGCAGTAGAAAGAGCACATGGCTGTAGAGTTGAAGCCAAGCCAAGCCCAAAGGTAGTTCTGTGGCCCTGAACATGCTCTCTGGGGCTCCGTTTCCTCCTCTAGAAGGTGAGGTGGTTGTGAAGATAAAATGAAAGACACCTAGAGTAACGTCTGGGTAAAAATGACAATTACTAATATTTTTCAGGGTCATTAACTAGATTAATGATTTGACATTACTGATTCAAATGAAGTCTTAAAAGCAGTGTATTTAAATTCTTGTAAAAAAATTGTACCACATAGCCTTTTTTATTTTTTAAACTCTTTCAAATGTATTCTCTATCATTCTCACAGTTACCGATTTTTAGACTTGACAACTAAATTTTCTTTCCTTTCATTAAAGGTGTTGCACAGGTTTCACCACAGCTGCATCAGCTTACAGTTACTATCATTATGGTCGGAAAACTGTTCAGGTGATAAAAGGCAGATGAAGGTCACCCATCATCCTTAGCAAGGAAGCAATACACATCATCGGCAGCGGGGCCCATGGAAATCTATAGGAGTTTCCCTAGTTTGGTGTTCAGCTTGAAAAAGGACTTGTCAGAACAAACCATGTCATCACAATTTAAGTAATGTGCATTGAAAATAAGTTTGATCATGGGCATATGTGAAATTTCCAATGTATTTTTAAATACAAATAAAACTATCATTTAGAATTTTTTTATCTTGGGTTTCTTGATTAACTCTAAGGAACCAGTTATTCCAATTATTGTCAGTCACTTTTTAATATTTAAAAAAAAAAAAAAAAAAATAGACCAGAGCATGGAAGCTGGAAAATTGCCACTTTTCTTCAGTAGAATTTAGATTGCTCACAAAGCACTAAGGAATTTCCTAGATTTAAACATATATCTTCCATAACTCAGCTACACAGTTTTATGTTTAATTTGATCGGTGTACACATTAACAGTTCATATGGTTAATATTTAATCATTTAGGATGATGACAGTAAAGGTGGCTTAGTTGTGGATGAAATAAACTTGTAAAGAGATTATAAATGCTGTAAGTTTTGAAAATATTAAGATCAAAATAGAAGATATTGAAGTTCATGTTGAATAATCTTCCATCCTCTCAGGTGCCTAATAGTTTATGTATCAGGATAACAACAGAGGTAGTTGGACTATGAAAACATATCCATGAGCCTACACCCTCCAGGAGGCAATGAATTATGCCTTCCCACTGTATTTCTGAAACATAGCAGTGTTTGTATGATATTGGAACATGTACTCATATGTTATTGTAAATAATATGAAACTGTATATTTTTCAAAAGTTTTTTAAACTTTGGGGAATATTATTTTGTTAAGATGTTAAAGGAATAAAAAAGCTGGGAAAAAAAGTTACCTTTGTCTTGGGCTGTTTGTATAGCATACTATGGTCCTCTATTGTGTAAGTTTTCGGATTCATAAAGTCAGTCCAGATACATCACTTGCACTTTTATTGTAAAAATAATTGGTTTGTCGTCATCTGACTTAAAAGCCCTTATTTTCACTACACTGACATGTTTGAGAATGTGAGATTCAGGGAAAAGGAAGAGGAAGACAAAGGCTTGTGCTGGTTGCTTTCTCTTATCAGTGGTTGCCTATTGCTGCCCGTTGTCCCAAGTTTTAACCCAAGATGTGGAATCATACAGTGAGATTATCTAAACATAGCCTGTTGAGCTGTTAAAATAGAAAGCTGCAAGCAAAATTCATGCCTCTTGGCATCCTCAGATTGGTGTCCTGTTGCCTCCTGGTCCTGGCTTCCTTTTTCCAGACTAGTTGCTAAGCAACCCTTGTCTTGGAATACACTGAAACCTGCAGGCGGGGACACTTCCATTGAATCAAATGGAGGTTGGTGGGAGGGTAAAGAAGGGTGGCATGTAGCTGGTTTTTCCTTTTGGAACCTCTTGTGTAGTCATCCTGGGAGGTGATGAGGCTGCAGGGAGAAGCCTGGACCATCCAAGAGGCACTCTGAGCACATCTCAGCACTAGCAAAGTGTGAACACACAAAAATGGTGTTCAAAAAAGAGAACTTGAAATAAGGTAGTTGTGGGAGAGATTAGGATTTTGTACTTCATTATGTTTATATGTAGCTTAGTGTCAATGCTATTGGTGTGACTTATGAGTTGGACTCATATTCTCTTTAGAAAAGGTTTTATCTGGCTCTGGTTAATATACTTTGACCACCTCAACCCTTAGAAAAATAGTCTAAGTTTCCTTGGGTTTTTGGATCCTGCGTTGTAAAACATGTAAATTCTGAGTTTAACAAAACTTTGGAATTATATTAGGCATGTTTGAGTGTATATTCATGCATGCAAACTGAAAGCACAGCAGAAATTCATTTGGGTGCCCCTACATAACAGATAACAATCTTAGTAAGCTTAAAAGGCATTGGGATAATTACATGTCTGAAAACTATGCTAATTAGTCACGTTTTTGGATTTTGTTGTGCTTTTTTTTCCTTTGCAATTTTTAATCGGAAGCTGGTAGACACATTTTAAATAGCTCAGTCCTTAGAGTTTGGGGAGGCTTTTTCGAAACTTTTCAAAACTTCTTCAAAACAATATATAGTGGTTCAGTTATTCAGGTCAAACTTGAATAGGCTGTTTCTGCAGCGGGGTTTTGTGCTTGTATTGCTTTTTGGAAACAAAAATACATGAGACTCAAACTTGATTTTTTTTTACTGTAGAAATAAATGCTGTTGTGGGTTTGCGTCTCCCAAAAAGATAGGTTCAAGACTTACACGGTGTTACATGTCACATATCTTAAAGCTGGAGGAAAATAATAGAAAAGGGAAAAATTCACACAGAATGTCATGAGACAACAGAAGCAGAGGTTGGAGTGATACATCTGCAAGCCAAGGGACACCAAGGATTGCCGGCAACCACCAGAAGCTGCGAGGGGCATGGAGCAATTCTCAAGTCTCCAGAGGGAACCAACCCTGCTAATACCTTGATTGTGGGTTTCTGGCCTGAACTGTAAGAGAATAATTTTCTGTTGTTTCATTACCACTTTGTGGTAATTTGTTATGGTAGCCACAGGAAACTAATACAAATGCTAATGTAGAAAATTAGCAATATGACCCCATTATAGTTTGATAAAATCACCTTTTCTCCTAAATTTGTATAAAAGTGAAAAAATGTGGTAAGGCATATCCAACACTCAGATACAAATCATAAAGGCATTGTTTAATGCAATTGGGAGCAGAAAAATGCCTTAGTCTCTAGTCAGAGCCTTGAGGTTCTCTTTCACTCATTTCTTCTAAGAAAAATTTCCTAAAAGTGAGCTCATTATGCTTCCTTAAAAAAGAATTCACAGTTCCTTTATCCATTTAGGTGAAATTCAGTAAACACTTTAAGAAGGACAGCCTTTTCCTGTGTTTCACAAATGTACCCAGAGGACTGTGTTTTTAACTAAAAGCTAGAGAAGCACATTTTTGCCATATCCTAGAATGCAACTAAGAAATCCAGAAGTCCTCAGGAAACAACCATTTCTCTTCTCCCTTACCCCCACTTCTCAGATTAAGAATCCACTGGAGTGATTCCTTGAATAACACGTGCGTTGCCTATGAGCTTGACCATGAGTGAACTTCCCTAAAATGACTTGAGGATGTTCCTTCCAGTCTAGTATAAGAGGCTGGATTGCGGAATTTGTTTTATCTCTTCCACACACAATACTAGTCTACTGAACACTGGGGCCGATTGCTACAAAAACAAACACAACCAAATAAAACACACGAGAATGCCCCATTCAGTAGAAGTTGTCTGGTGTAGACCACCACATTTTTGGAAACAGGCAGTGAAGTAGAAGGAAGGGAAGTTCCTTGGACTGAGAAACTAGCTTGGCAAATTCCGTGCTTGTAGGAGGAGTGCCGGCTTCACAAGAATTACAGATGTTCAGAGCTGATAGGATAGGGCATTGTTTGACTCTGTATCTTCTTTCTACACACCGGCAATTAATTCCTCAGCTCGAGTTCGACTGGCGGAGGGAACGCTGGGCTAACTGAAGGTCTGGAGCATCAGCGAATTGTCAAAGGCTGGATTCTTGTAAGCCACCAGGTGCGTGTCATAGTGCTGCCGGCGTGTTGCCCGGCCCCGTCTGCAGAGACACGCGGACAGCAGCAGGGTGCTGACGAGCAGCAGGCCACTGGCCGCGCACAGCCCCGTGAAGACGAGCACGAAGCTGGGCTTGGTGGTGAAGGCAGCGCACGGCCCCCACGGGCCAGAGGCCTGCGGCTGGCTCAGGCCGGCTCTGTTGGCCGCTAGGACACACACACGGTAAGTGGTGCCCGGTGAGAGCCCATACAGGGGGTGCTGCCGGGCAGTGGCATAGATATCCCTCACCACCGACTGGTTCCCCGGCCAGCCCTCCAGAGAATACTGGATCTGGTAGCTGCGCACCACCGAGTTGGGGGCACACCAGCGGACAAGTGCGGACGTGTCGGTGGTCTCAGACACCTCCTGCAGCTTGGGAGGGTCTGGGATGGTGTCATCATGGCTGAGGCCTGGACACCGGCACCGCAGGCGCCTCTGCAGCTCTGCACATGGGGTCTGGAGGTGCTTACAGGGGTGGTAGTCACAGGGGACATCCTCTGGAGGGGCTCCCACCTCTTCCTTCTTCCCCTCCTCCTCCTCCTCACTGGAGTCGTCCAACAGCAAGATTGGAATCCCACCTTCGGAAGGACTCGGGTGGAGAGCCTGTGGGGTGGCCCGTGTCCTCCAGGCGGGCTTGGGCGTGCTCACCGAGTTTGGGGAGGCAGGGACGAGACTGGGGTGTTTGCTGGCCCATGGGGTGGAGACAGCTGAGACATTAGGGTCAAGGACAAGCCAGGTAGCATGTTCTCTGTGCTCTGTCCCAGCTGTGCTTGTGGCCCTGGGCGGATTGCCAGAGTTGCTGGAACCTCCCGTAGAGATGGTAATGGAGGTGGTGGCCCCCTCTCCAACAAGGCTGTGTGGCCATGCAGCTTGTGTGTGGGGCCCCACAGGGTGGGAGGGGTCCTTGGTGACACTCCGTTGGCCTCTTGCAGCTTGAGGGGAAGGGGCTGTGCCCCGCAGGGTGGAGGGACCCTGTGTAGATGGTGCATGGGTGGAGTGGACAGAGGAGGGTGGATTGGAATCTAGGAGGGTAGTGCTTTGGTCAGAATGGCACACACTGGGCAGCTGGGAGAGCTGAAGAGGGGCTGAGAAGGCACCATGGGATCCTGCAGCTGGTGCGCACACAGTGTCTGCTGCCCTAGAGGGGAGGCCAACCAGTTAGAAGGTGTTTGGCATCAGGGTTGCTCCTGTGCTGGCCTTTGTGTCCTCAGTGTAGACTATACTCTGCCAAAACCTTGTCAACGCATCTTCCAAGTACCACATGCCAGGTACACATTAGACACGTACTACCTCTCTGCCCTTCTGGGCAACCTGTGGAGGAGGCACCTATCATCACTCCCATTGTGCAAGAGGAAACGGAAGTGCAGAAAGAACTAACTGCCTATATAGTATGGTGCCCAGCAAATGGGGGAAGGACTGTGAAAGGCAGGCCTAGATTCTCTAAGTACAGTGGGCCATTCTGTTCTCACCTACCTGCTCCCTGGTCATGAGTACTAATAACAGCACATACCAGCTAACATTTTCTGAGTGTTGCCACTTGCTAGGGATGATTGTTAGCACTTTACTGTATTGGCTAATTTAATTTAACAAAGTAGGTACTATTATCCCCATTTTACAGATGAGGAGGTAGAGGCCCAGAGAGGTTAAGTAATGCAGCCAAAGTGAACAGTAATAAGTGGTGTAAAGAGCATGCACTCTGAACCTTATCATTAATACAAAGTGAGACCCTTCACTGCAAAGGGCCTGGGTGTTTAACTTCGGAGATAATGTGAAGGGGCGAGGGGGGCAGACTGATCTTTGCTTGATATCCAGGCTTGGGTGGGAGGTAAGAAAAGAACCCCCGCTGGAAGGGGGGTTGTTTTCCAAAGTGAGCTGCAAAGAGGACAGGTTAGCATTGGAGCTGGGTTGAGGGTGCTCAAGACCAGAGATGTCCCCAGCCCCATCCTTTCCTAGTGGCTAGCCTGGGCATGTCTCCCCACTGCAAAACTAGCTCTTCCAGCCAAGAGCCAATGAGAAGTCTTCATAAGACTCCTGTCCCATGAGAGCTTTGTAAGCTCACTGGCCTTGAACTGAATGACACAGGAGCCAGGTTCTGTTTTGGGGACCTAAGAGGGCCCACTGGTTAAGAGCAGTTTTGGAAGAAGATAGATTCTGCCTTCTCCAGCCAGCAGCTGCATGAAACTAAGCAAGTATCTCCCCCTATTTGGGTCCCAATCCACTCGTCTGTAAAATGGGGCACTGCTAACATTGCTTTGACATTGACAAGCCAACTGTTCACAGAGTGCATTTCTTTTTCCTACTGGGCACAGAGGCGGACTACATTTCCCAGCATCCCTTGCAGTTAAGCTTGGTTTGCTGACTGATGTTCCATCAGTGGGATGTGAGTGGAAGTGATGAGCACCACCTCCTGGCCTGGCTCATTAAAATGTCCTATGTCTACTCCTCCCTGTTGCCCACACCTCTGGCTGGCTGGAAGGGAGGCAAAATCTCCATCACCTGGGTTCCTGAGTATGACAACATGGGGGACAGCTGCTCTGCCCAACACTGCCAACCATCCCAGCATGGATACGTGAGCAAGGCATGAGCTGCAAGAACTTCAGCTCTGGGGGGCTGACCCTCACCCCTCGGTCGCCTGTTTTGTAAATGTGTTACCTGCTCAGGACAGTTCTCTTTGCATCCATGAGGAGCCAGGACAACTCACAGCTGCAAGTGAGGGGGTTGCCAAACAAATTGATGGATAGGACCTGGGAAGAGTGCAGGGTCCAAGGAGGGAAGGAACTCAAGTTGCAGCTGAAATACACAGAAAAGCAGTTAAGTCAGGCTTTTACAATCAGGTCAGAACTATTCCCAGAGAGTCATGGTGGTGTCATGGGGAAACCATTCTGTTAGGAGTTAGATATTACTTTGGGCAAAAATCTTAATGACCTTGGACTTCTTTTTTTTTGTCATCTGTAAAGTGGAGACACCAACCCAGTCAATATCACCCATTATATGGATGATATAGATGATATTATGTGGATGATATATGGATGAAATGGAGACAATTCCCCTGCCCACTGGTTATATTAAAAAGAGTCTGTGATGAAGAAAGTGTTTATAAATGTATATCTCTACACAAAAGTAAGATATTGTTATTATAGACTAGTCGCAAAGAATGGCAGGAATTCTTAATTAATGAGAATCTTGGATGTGTACTATTGCAGTTGGACTGTAGCTGACGGCCCGCCACACCTGTCCATTGGAAGATACCTCGCTGAAGAGTATCCATTAACTCTTGCTAAGTAGAGAATTTTCCCCAAACTTAGTAGATTAAAACAATAAATGTTTATTCATTCTCCTGATTCTGTGGGTTGGTTCGGTGGTTCTTGTGATCTGGGCCACCTCAGCTGAAGCCAGAAAATTTAGGATGGCCTCACATATATGGAGCCTTAACTGGGTTTGCTGGGGCCTCTCTCCCTGTGTCTCTCATCTCCCAGGAGGCAAAGGAGAACCTGGCTCACGTCCTAGTGCATGTCCCCCTTTAGGGGTACTCTGAGTCTGAACTGACACAGCCCTAGCATGAAAGAAGTTTCCATTTGTTCTTCCAAATAGTCTTTTATCTTCTTTGCAGAAATATTGCAAGGGCTTCTCCCTCCTGCGTGCAGTGTTGTTGGAGGGAACTGTGGAGGGCTTTGAGCATGCTGAGTTGGCAGAGCAGCCAGGAAGGCTCCTATCTCCTCTCCAGAGGGTTCTGGCTATACCAGGGCACCCAAATGTCACCCACTCTTTATCACAGATAGCCTCCCAGGGGAGGAAATTGAGTGAGCTGAGGAATGCCAGGATTAGGCCAGGCTGAGGGGGCAGAGAGAGAATCCAGCAGGGAAGGTAGAATTTAACAAGCTTCAGAGGCTTGAGAGCATCCAGAAAGGAAGAGGCTCCCTCCTCCCAGCTGGATCAGTGGTGGTGCGGTATGGGGCCCAGGATAAGCCAGCCAAGAAATGAAACCTTCTTCAAGCCATGAAAAGCACTGAAAAGGTTTCATTTGGCAGGAGGCTTATAATTTAGACAGATCTCCGGGCTGAATGTAGTGACTGGATTTAAGGGTTCCTAACCTGAGGTCCACAGAGACAGGTCCGTGAACATGGATGGAAGATACTACATTTCACTGTCAAAATTTACCATTTGCTTTAACAATGAATAAAGGCAACAAACCATGGGTGAATATCCAATAGAAATCATAGATATTTCCATATCACTTTTCAGTAGTTTCTTGTCATTTATAATCATCAAAATTATCGAAGTTATTAGACCCACTGCTGGATTTCGTCATTTAAGGTATTAAATAAAAAAGCACTCTACATACATGTATATTCCTAAAACACCATTTAGAAATATTTTTATAACTATAATTGGTTTCTTTGTAAGCTTATGTACTTTATTTTATGCATCAAGAACATTCTTGAGAAAGGTCCATAGGCTGTACCAGACTGCCAAAGAAGTCCATGGCACAGAAGCGTTTAAGATCCCCTACACTAAAGGGTGGGGCCCTGAAGGCAAAGTCCCTGATTACAAGGCCCTTGGTAAGTGGGGTAGGAAATGATGAGAACTTGACCTAAAGCTGCCCTAAAGGGTAGCTGGGAAGGGGCTGTTGAGACCAGGCTGGATCTGGTGACAGGAAAGCCAAACTTAAGAGCTGTTTACACCAGCAGTGGCTCTTGAACATGCTCTCCTCTGGCTCCACTGAGAATGAATGTCACCAACACCCAATCCTAGGGTTATTTCCCTGTCCTCAGATGACTAGGCCTCTCAAGGGCATTCAGTTCTGCCAACCACTCCCTTCTCCCTGAAACTCTTTTCTGTCGGCCTCCAGGGCATCACACCCTCCCAGTTTTTCTCTCCTCACTGGTGGTACTTTCTTTTCCTGGTTCTTCCTCTTCCTGATCTTAAAAGTTTGGGTTCTTTAAGACTCAGTCCTGGGCCCTCTTCTATCTAAATCTCTGATCTTACTAACTTCTGTGGCTTCAAATTTAATCTTTATACTCCTAGATTTATATCTCTGGCTCCGACTACTCTTTTGAGCTTCAGACTCATGCAGTATTTAAGGTTATCAGATGTGGAACCAAATTGCCTGGGCTCGAGTCCTGACTCCACTGCTTACTAGCTGTGTGAATTGTTGCAAGTTACTTAATACCTCTTTGGCTCAGTTTCCTCATCTGTGAAATGGGGATAGTGACTATATTCTCTCCCTTTGAATTCTTGAGAGAGGAAATGATTTGATATGTGTCTTAAAAATTCCTGGCACAGAACAAAAGGTTCGGATGATGATGATGATGATGATGATTTCTGGGCATTTACACTGGACGTCTCATAGGTCTTCCAACATCCAGACAGTTAGATACAAGGGCCTGGAGCTTATCAAAAGGCTTGAGCTGGAGATACTTAACTGAGTGTCCACAGCACAGAGATGGCAAAGGAGGCAACAGATATGGCAGTGGAGACAGTGCTGGGGTCATCATGTAGGGTGAGAAATGACATGCAAAAAAGTTGGAAATGTAAATAGCCAAGGACCTTCAGAAGCATATGCAGGAAGGCTGGAGAAGCACCAAGGCAGCATTCCGAGAACAAGGAGACAGTAAGTGTTGATAGGGAAGAAAGAATCAACAAGAGGCTCAATGGACAGAGACGCATCCACTGGATTTAGCAGTTGAAATACCACTGGTTCCATTCAATCACGGAGCTGAAGTGGGTGGTCAGATTGCAGTGAATTGAGAAGCGCAGGGATGAGAGGAGGTGGCCATCACTTCTGAACCAGCTATGCCTGCTTATGTTGGGGTCTGGGTTGTCTTTCTCCTCTGGCATTCACCTGGTGAGTTTGAACTCACCTTTAAAGGAATGGATCCATTATGTTCTTCTACGATCCGATGGAGCTGATCATTAGCCCTACTTGTTTTATAACACAATATGTGGTGTGTGCCTCTGACACTGATCATAATGTATTGTGACAATTGGCAGATGTCTGCTGGCTACACTGAACTGTGAGGTTCCTGAAAGCAGGGGCTGTGCTGTCATCATCACTGCCACCATCATCACCAAAACCATCATCACCATCAACAACATTATTGCTACCAATACCTCCATCCACCACTATCGCCAGCAGCATCATCACTGTATGTTTCTTCCAACATCTCTGGGCTGAGGACTTCCAGGTATCTCCAGCCCAGGCCTTGTGATAAGCTCCAGGCTCACGTATCCAATTGCCTGCTGGATACTAAAAGACCTATGAGACATCTAGTGCAAATTCCCATTAATAATAATAATCTGAAACTCTTGTTCTATGCCAGGCATATCAAAGCATTTCCTCTCTCAACAATTCAATGGGAGAGAATTTGGCCATTATCCCCATTTCACAGATGAGGAAATTGAGTCATAGAGGCATTAAATAACTTGCCCCTTGAGCCGAGGCAGTTTGGCTCCACATCTGGTGCCTTCTACACAATGCTGCATCAGTCTAAAGCTCAAAAGAGGAGCCTGAGCCAGAGATGATTTCATTCTCATCAATGTTATCACCGCCACCATCATCATCAGCATTACCATCACTATCATCAATTCACCACACTATCAACATCATCACCATCACCATTACCACCACGACTGTCATCGTTACCATCTCCTTCACCACAAACCACCTCATCTTCATTAATGCTATAGAGCATACACCATGTGCCAGGCACTGTACTAAGTGCTCTGCATGTTCTGATTCCCTATTCCTTGTAAAAAGTCCCAAAGTGAAGTACTGTGATTAGGGCGGGAACCAGCAGAGTAAACGAAGTGGCTACATTGAGAGTGATGGTGGGGCAAAGGGGCTTCCTTCCCAGGACCCAGATGTGGGTGCTTAGGAAAGGAGACAGCCTGGGGTCATCTTCAAAGGGACGCTGAAGGGTGGACATCACTGGGCCATAGGGCACCAACCCTGGGTCCCCACTGCAAGTAGGACTTTCCTACCCTCTCACCTTTCCTCCCTAGACCCACTCAAACCCTGGAAGGGGCTTTCTTCCCACAGGGGAAAGCAGGTGGATGGAGAAATAGAGAATGCGATGCCCTCACCCCCTCTTCCCAAGGTTTCTCACCTGGGGCTTAAGGGAAACCTTACATGCATGAGAGTTTGGAGATTCAATATTGCCCTGAACAAGACTGAGTTGCATGGTTTGTAGGCTGGACGGACTAGCTGGAATCTGCCTAAGATATCACCCAAAGGATGAGGAAGAACAAAAGCCCAAAAAGAATTTAAAGGAGCCATAGGAGGAAAATTAAGGTCTTGTGTGTTCTATAAAATAGTTACACCTATTCAACATAGTGTAATGGGCAAAATTCGGCCATGTGACTTGGAAACACTTACTTCTGGAGCAGAAGGAGCTGTAGGCGGGGAGTGTCTCGAAAGATGTTTGTCTGGACAGAGGTAAGTGCTGGCGAATCTTGACAATCCAGCTGTTGCAGGTCAGGGGTCATCTTGAAAATGTCTCCCTCCAGGCTCCTCAGCCTGGGCATCTTCCTCAGGTGGAGGGATGAGAGCTTCGGCAGGTCTTTGATCCACCCCGTCTGAACTGAAACACAAGGGAAACTTCCTACTACCCAGGAAGGCATAAACCCGGGAGGCTAGCACAACCTTAAGGAAATACCGAGAGTGACAAACTGAGTTTTGAAGGTCACCGCTGAGCAAGGGCATAGTGGCAGCTTTGGGAATCTCAGAAGCCTGGGCCGTTTCAGCCAGAAGGGCCCTCAGAGATGACGGGTCCTTCCTTCCTTTCGACCTGAGGCAGCTGAGGCCAGAGAGGTGAATGATTGGCCCAAGGTCACACAGCTGGGAAAAGACAGAGCCAGGACTCGAACCAAGGGCACTGTCTCCAAGTCTGCTGCTGGCCCACCCTCGCCACACAGAGACACCCCAAACTTCACACAGATGTATCCACACTTCACTCCGATGGTTGCCGTGAGTGGGGAAATTTTTGAGGAAGGTGAGGAAGAAGGAGAAGAGGAGAGGCCCAGAAACCTAACTCTGTGGCTCTCCTGACACGTGGGGAAGTTCCCCTTCCTCTGGGTTTCTAGTTTTCGCTCTCTTCTTTCTTTGTCTATGGTGGAACAGGTGATCATAGATACATGAAGTGTTTTTTAAAAAAATAATAAAACCGACCTGTGAACCAGAGTCAGAACACACTAAGTACAAGAGAACTGGTATTCTCACCTTCCTCCTGTGTCTTTTTTGAAGGAGTCAACATTTACAGACACAATTTTAGTCAACCAAGTAGAAAAGCCAACGAATTCACCCTTAGAACATCGGTTGCTTCACATGAACTGCGTGTTCAGTGCTGAGCCCCAAACATCCCCTTCTCCATCCTAGGAGCATTTACCAGCTGTGCCAGTAGCACTACGTGGCTAAAAAGTTTGGGCTCTAGACCCAGAAAGCTTGGGTTTGGATTTGGAGGCTCCACTTAATAAGCTGTGAGACTTCGAGCCAGTCATTCGCCTTCCTGTTCCCACCTCTTGGAACTCAAGGAGTTAACGTCTGTATGGAGCTTTGAACAGGGACCACTTGGTTCGGGAAATGTAGCTGGCACATCTAGGAGCGGCACTGTGAGCTAGGATCTAGGTCACCACCCCTGGAGATAGTTACAGCCCGACCGCGGGGAGCGCATCCCCCAGCATGCCTCTGAAAACCCGGAGCCTCAGGACTCACTCTGCGTGAGGAACGTGCTGCTGAGGTCCAGGACCTCGAGCGTGGCCAGGGGCGCGAAGGCGGCGTCGGCGATGTCCCCCTGGGTGCCGTGGCCCAGCGCGGTGCTGGAGAGGTTGAGCAGGCGCAGCGCTGGGAAGCAAGTGAAGGCCTTGGGCGGCAGCGTCTGCAGAGGGTTCCCCGCGAGCTCCAGCGCATGGAGGCTGCCCAGAGAGGGCCCGGCGCACAGAGGCAGGGAGGTTAGCTGGTTGTAGCTGAGGTCCAGCGTGTGTAGCCCCGCCGGCCCGCCTGGGCCCCAGCGCAGCGCGGCGATACGGTTGTGGCGCAGCGTCAGCACCTGCAGCTGCGGCAGGTGGCCGAGCTCCCGCGCGCTCAGGGCGCGCAGCAGGTTGTGGCTGCCGTCCAGGCTGCGCAGCGTGCGGGGCAGGCAGTCAGGTAGGCGCTCTAGGCTACGATTCACCAGTGTCAAGGTCGTGTTCTCCGCTGCGAAGAGACCCTCGCAGGATGTGCCCGTGGTGTTGCTGGCCTCGCTCCCCCAGGGACCCTGCTGAGTGATCCGGAAAAGGGGGACCCTCTCCTGCAGAAGCCCTGCCCTGCTGGTGCGCAGCGCCATTGGCGGCAGCAGCAGCAGGGCCCACCACATGGCGCGTGGCTGGGGAGAGAACAATGTGACAGCCCATTAAATCCAGCGGAAACCACGGAAGGAAGGGCAAATGTCCCCCCTACCCCCAGGCTCTGCGGGGAAGCACGAGCCTTAGATGCTCCCTGGGAGGCAGTGGACATTCCCAGCGTTACTGGGTGTGCAGTGACTTTGCCCCTACCTGCTTTTCCCCATCCCCTCCACAAAGAGGCCGCGGCACTTCCTGCCCTTCCTTCTCCCAGTGATGCCTTTCCCTCTAATTCTGTCTCATTATGTGGGTGCTAATCCACAGGGGACCTTTTGCAGAAGGCCTCCCTCATCTGTCCTGTCTGGGCTTGAACCTCCCCGTAACCCTCTTCATTTACTTGTCCTGATGCCACGAACTTCCCCAGGGACGGGAACATGTCCTTTATCCCTGTAAACTCTCCCCAGGTGTGCAACGAATGACTTCAGCCAGGGAAAAAGTTCTGCTGGACTATAAAGATGGGACTAGAGGAAGATTGTATCAATCTCAAGGAAATTCAGTTGCCCCAATTTTCCCCCTACAACTGACGAGTTGCAGATGAGTCGTGGTTTGCATGTGACATGGTTTGCAGGTCACATTTTAAAATAAGATCTTGAGTTTCTTTCTTGGGAGGGCACAACTCAGAGTTGCTTTCAGGGAAGGAAGGAGCCCTCAAACAGCTGTGAGGCTTGGGAACCTGGAGTCATATTTTCTGGTCCCAACAAAAGCCATGGCTCCTGAGGTCAGCCGTGCCCAGGAGGGACGGCTGAGGGCTACTAGGCGTGGAGTTTCTGGAGTATCCAGGGTTGTACAGGGCAGCTGAGAGATCAGGTGGGGGTAGATCAGGCAGCCACGGGCTGGTCTGGGGGCTGCAGAGCTACTTCCAGCAGGCCCTGGCCGCGAGGTCACCCCTTGATACTCCTCCGTTTCTGTAGGTGTGTACTCCTGTCCCAGCTATTTCAGCCGACCACTAGGTCTCTGGGCAACCACCCCGGCCTCCCTCTTGCTGCTCAGGGGTTAAGGCAGCGAGAAAGATCCTGGAAACTAAGGCAAGGAAGCCATGTGTCCAGCAGTATGTCATACTCACCGGAAGCTGACCTTTTAGAATCTGGGACCTCTGGATGCCCCTTTGCAGTCTTCAGTCTTGTCTTATAGATTCCAGGAGCCAGTGATTTAGACAGCAGCTCAACTCTGAATTCCAGAGGGAGGCCTGTTTCCCAGACGCCCCTGCCCTCCGGCCCCACCCACCGAGACGGCCTGAGATACCCCAGTTCCTGCAGCCCCTCCTTTCTCACACTGTGGTCTTTAGCAACACCTTCATTTGCTTGTCTCCTCCTCTCACTCTGGGCTTGAGCCTGCCCCTTTGCATGCCCAGCACCTCCTCCTAGCCCTTCCCCATCTTCACTTCACCTTACTCCTCCTTTCCAGGCTGAGAAATGAGGGAGTCAGCTCTCCCTGGCCAAGGGGAGGGCTGAGAGCTAATGGGTACAGTGAGGCAGAGGCGCAGTGTCACCTCCCAGGAATCTGATCCTCTTGCCACGTGGTTCCCATTTCCTGGGACAGTTGGATGCTAAATGGTGAGCCAGCATGAGGAGGAGACCCCACACCCCAAAGGAGGAAAGTATCTTAGTTCATACGAAGGCCTGCAGAGATTTATGGGAAACAGTGGCCAGAGAGGGGGCTTCAGAGGAGTCTGCGAGCAGGGACAGGCTCAAACCAGATCCAGGGGACACAAGAAGGGTTGGTCTGGTTTCTCTAGGAGCCAGTTCAGTGACAACATGGATGTTTGTCTCTCAGAAGTGGTGGGAATAAATAAAAAGGGCAGAAATGCAGAAAGCATTCTCGACTCATGGCTAGGGTTATTGATCCTGGTTACCGAGAGCCCCAGGTCTCCCTGAAGCTGTAGTGATGCTAGATGAGCTTTGTTTAGGGCACATTTGTTTAGAGCAGACAGTGCCTTTCTCCCTCCGAGTTATAAGACTGTTCATTTAGTCTGAGGACCTTTGATCTGCACCTTCCCTCACCCCCAGGCCAGGGGTTGTTCACCCCCAACCTCCTGAACACTGACCCTGAGATCAGAACTGCAGGGGTCTTTCCTCCTGTCAGTCCTTATCTGAGCAGCCCTGAGGAACCCCAGGATACCTCGGAACTGGCATGTTGGGTTAATTGGATAATTGCACATTCCTGGGGATCTCTTTGAGGCCTTCTCCACCCAAAGTCTCAAAATAGCCTTTTAGCCTCAGTGCCAGCCAGGGCCTTGCTGCTCAGAAGCATTTCTGCATTGGTCCCAGGCTGGGGCAGGGAGAGGCTTGTTCTGTGCAACCTTGTCTGGGGCAGTGCAGTCACCACCCAGGGAGCCCAGGCCCTAGAGGTAGAAACGCTACGCCATGGACAACACAGGAGGCCAAGTGGGAGGGAAAGGTGGGAAGGTGAGAGGACCAGAGTGTGCGTCAGGGGGCAGCCTCAGGTGAATCTCTACCTCTGACTTTGCTTGGTTCACCGGGTACAGAGAACACCCAGCAGGTCAATTAAAACATCAGCTTCTCTCCGAGTTAAAGCAGCCAGGTCTACTCTAGGGGCAATGGACCACCTGAGGCCGGCAGGGGTCTCGGAAGTTCAGGCAGGGCTGCCCAGATGAGCGGAAGCCGAATCCACGGAAAAACACCTGTTTGAACAGAGAGCCTGAGGATGAAGTAAGTTGGCTCCTCATGGAGGGCTATAAAAGAGGACTCCAGGGGGTGATGTTGGGGTGCTTCTCTATCCACCTGTGGAGCAAGGAACGTGGAGAGGCCCTGGTCTCGGAACTCCCCTGAGGTCATCACCCTGCGCTTGCCCAGAGCCCCAGGCCCTCTGAGCCAACTTCTTGTCCCCACTGCTTGTTGGCTAGTTCACCAATGGCAGCAAAGGGCCTGGCTGGACAGGCTGAGCTGGTGTCCAGGTTTGGCCCTCTGGACAGCTCTATTGCTCTGGCTCTGGTCATACCCAACCCAGGCAGACACACCTTGGGTGGCCTGCCCAGGTAGGCTTTTGAGCTGGGCAGTCTGGTGGCAGACCCTGCATGGCAGAGTTTGCCTACTAGTCTCACTCAGGTGGCAGGTTGGCCTTGCCCCAGTGGGTGTTCTCTCCTTCTCAGAACAATCACACTTCTTTAAATGGAACACTTATTACAGTCAGAGCCTCAGCTCGTGTGCATTATCATATTGAATCCTCATCAGGTTCTGGCTGTTATTACTGTGCTATAGATAAGGAAACTGCGGCTCACAAAGGCTGATAGGCTCTGGAGCACACAGCTAGTTAGTCTGTCTGGCTTAACCACTGCTTTTACGTTGTCTTCCGTAGGCCTCAGCATTTGACACTGTAATATTCCCTATAAGCACAAGAAAACATTTTCCAAATATTTAGATAGACCCAAATCATGAAAGAAGCCAGGTGCGTTGGGAAATTTCCTTTCATAGATGAGCAGTTCATTCTCAGAAGAAACAGAGCCCACTCCTTGGGGCCCTGAGGGCCCAGGACTGAAGCAGATGCCTGAGCAGGGCCATTGGGCACCTCTCAGGAAGGCCTTGGCCACCTTCTCCAGCCCCTTCTCTTCTAGCACCTCTGAGAGGTCAGGAAAAGATGAATGAAGTGTTTGTCCCCTCCAGACAAGGATGCTAAAGTCTCACAACAAAGTCCTGGGACCAACAAGTATGTGTCCTCCAAACGCCACACCATGCCAAAAGCCATGCCACCTCCAGCCTGCCATCACTTTACCCAAGTGGCTCTCTCTCCCCCTTGACCATTTCAGCTCACATTCCATACCTACTGTGGGTTCTCTCAAAAGTTGACCCTGAGATAGGGACTCAGGTGCAGGTAGTTTATTTGGGAGGTGATCCCAAGAAGCATGGAGAATGAGTAAGGAAGTGAGACAGAGAAAGGAAGGCACTGCGTTAATGAGCAGGTCGCTCAGCTTCTCTGGGCCCCTCGGATCTTCCTGTGGCTTTCACTGCCGGGCATGCCTGGCTTGTTCTGAGCATGGATCAAGCAACTCCAGGGAGGGCTAAGAGGATGGGCACTGACAGCATCTGCTATAGCACCCTTTAGGATTTTGCCCAAGCAGGCTCTCCCTTGGGGCTCACTCCCAGGTGACCTGGGCTGACTGCCATCAGGTGGATGACATGGCTCCCTAACTTAGTACTAAAATTCCTGAGGATTGGGCCATGCCATTCTTCTCGGTAGCCCAGGTAGCCAGGGTGGTGTCTGGCACTTGGGACAAATGTTTAACAAATGAATGGGAAGAGTACGTGGTGAGTCAGAATTCCTTCGTGGTGGTGAGTCAGAATTCCTTCATGGTGCCCTGGAGTGGACGGGGCAGGATGCAAGACGGTAAATATTACATTCAAGTGCCTGAAGTTCGCAACCCAGGTCCCTAGCATCCCAGCCTCGAGAAGGGCTCAGGTGAGGGTTGAACTGGGGCACAGTGGGTGGGGTGGGGATGGAGGTGGAAGGAGAGAATTGAATCACAAAGAAGTTTCTTATGGATCTTTGGGAGAAAGATCTTGTGGAAGAAGATCACAAGGTTAGAGTGTTAGTAGAACCATAGCCTGCCTACAGGGGCAAAAAAAGAGCCAGTAATTTACATACTTGGCAACACTTCTTTTCTTGCTTTAGATCAAAATCAGAGTCATGAATCCTTGGCCTTAGAAGTGACTTTAGAACTTGTCTGGTTCCCTCCCTGTCCATTTTAGAGAGAGAAAACTGAACCCCAGAGAGGGAAATTGGTTTGTCTGAGGTTACAGAGATGAGTCCCAATTATCTATTGAGAAAGAACGGTGATCTAATTCTCACTATTCTATTCTGGGCTCTGGCTTATTTGCCCAGGTGACCAGGTCTCACCTTCCCTGGCATTAGCTTTGTAGGCCTTTTCCCACAGGTATGGCAAGTAAACATACCTAGCCAATGTCAGGTCATTGGTCAGAGTTTCAAGGGGTTCTGACCCCTGCCATTCCCATCCCATTCCCAGAACTCCAGAAATGAATACTCCTAATCCCGGCTGCTCCAGAGACCCAGAATTGGTGCTTTCCGAGGGGGTCCTGTCCAGCTCTGTTCACAACTCTGATAACCCGGGGTGGAGTGAGGGGGGCTGGCCTAGGTGACAGGTGACTTGCTCAGCCCGCTGCCCCCGCCCTGCCCTGCTGACGGCAGCTGGCTCTGCTGAGGGCTCTTCCTCTAAGTGCTGGAGTTGGAATGTACAAACTTGAAGGCTGCATTTTTCTCTGACACCAATGATAAGCCCAACGAAGGGGAGGGTGATTGTGGGAGGATATGGTACCAGGTTGTCAAGTCTCCGGGCAGCCAGCTCTCATGGAATGGTATGCAGAAAAGAGGCTTTCACGTGGTGGGGACCAAGATATATCTGAGTGGGCTCCGCTGACGTGGCCGAACTGCCTGTGGGGAAATGATCTTGAGGGAATAAAATAGTCATGGGTTGAGACTCATGTTTGTTTTCCTATTGAGGCGTCACTCAGTAGTAGTAAGGTTTTGGCACGAGGATTTGTAGAATGCTTAGAATTTTAAAAAATATTATTCGAGATCCTTTTAAAATCTGTAACGAAAAAGTTTCAATCTGAAATGAGAGGCCGGAGTTTAATCTGCCACTTTATTTTGCTTGTGGATGTGAGAAATGGGACAGAACAGTACATGGGCTGTTTTTATAAACCACATTCTGGAATTTACCACAGCCAGAGATAGCACATGTGTATTAAAGGTCATTAAACTGGGACAGGAAACTGGATTTGCATCTGGAACACCTCTACTATTTTATTTGGTACAATGTCTATGTTCTTAAGCTTTTGTCTGTCTTGTATTTTTCATCTGTAAACTAAAGGAATTGGTTCAGGCTCAGCAATTCAGCACACATATCCTGAGAACATGCCAGTATGTGCCCCAGGTGCTCACTATAGAAAATGAGGACTCACAGATGAACAAGACCTGGACCCTGCCTTCGACGAGTTCCCGGTTTAGGAGGGGTAGAAGACAAAACCGTCACTAATAGTGTGAGCGCCCGATTGTGTCACCGAGGTCTGGTTTTCAAGCTCTGTTAGCCTGGGGGCTGTGTCCAGCTTGCTCCCTGCTGCATCCCAGTGTCTGGTACTACCTGCACATGATACATGCTTAAGAAATATTTGCTGAATGAATGAGTGTCTACTAACTGTGCCTTCTGCTTTTTCTGTTACTAGTCAATTATATTTTCTTATTTGGGATCTTCTACAGAAGAACAGTCAGAGTTTACCTGTAAATTTATTTAGGTTTTTAATATGTTTTTTTTTTCTTTTTAACAACAAACTCTCCCCAAAGCAAAAGTGCTCATGTTGTGCAAACAAAGCAATGATTTGGAATCTCACGGAGTTTGAATGTTATTTATTCCCTATGGCTACAGCAACTTGCACATGCGCTGTGGATGTTCAGTTATATTTTATTGGATGAAGAAATGCAATGTATCCAATAAGCCTGTGAGCATGTGCTCATTACTCATCATGAAAATGCAAATTTAAACCACAATGAGATTCTACTATGCACCCACCAGAATGGCCAAAATTTAAAAGATCGACAGTACCAAGTTTTGGGAAGGATGTGGAGCAACTGGAACTCTTTTAAAGTGCTGATGGGAATGTCAAATAGTACAACTACTTTGGAAAGCTGTTTGGCACTATCTATGAATGCTAAGCGTATATCCACCTAATGACTCAGCAATTGCACTCCTGGGTTTATACTCAAGAGAACTGAATGCTTATATATACCAAATGTTTATAGCAACTTTGTTCATAAAAGCCCTACACTGGAAATAAGCCAAAAGGCTACACATAGGAGAATGGATCCACAAATTATGGTTTAGTCATACAATGGGCTCCTAGGAAGCCACAAAAAGAAGGAACTATGGCATGTTCAACACAGATGGATCTCACAGACATTGTGTTGAGCAACAGAGCCAAGCACAAGAGTATATACTGTACAGTTTCATTTATACAAAGTTCAGGAACAGAAAAAATGAATCAATGGTCAGAAAACTAGTTACCTCTGAAGAGCATCCCAGCCAGATGGCCCAGTACATGCAAAGCAATGGAGGTATGACGAGGCGTGGAGTCGTGGAATAGCAAGGGAATGCACAGTTCACTATGGCAGGAGGATA
>NW_006442491.1:14462074-14475800 GCF_000325575.1 Pteropus alecto | reverse complement strand
GTAGGAAGGTTATTTGGGTCATTTTGTAAAAGGCCATGTGGTGGCTATTAGTGCTATTTGCCACATAGTTCAGGTTTTCTGGCCACTTTAAGATTGTACTTCCTGACTCTTTGGGTTGGGTGGGACCATGTTTTTACGTTTTGTTCCTGCTAATGAGTTGCAATTTATTAATTATGTTAATTTAATTTAATTGCTGGTGTGAGACCTTCCAAGGTTCTCTTTTTTTGTTTGACAACAGTTCTTTTTCAACTACAGTCCACATTCAATATTATATTAGTTTCAGGTGTACAGCATAGTGGTTAAATTTTATATAACTAACAAAGTGATCCCCCCGGTAAGCCTGGTACCCACCCGACAGCATGCATAATTATTACAATATTATTGACCATATTCCCTATGCTATACTTTTTATCCCTATTTTGTAACTGCCAATTTGTACTGCTTAATTCCTTCACCTTTTTCACACAGCCCTCCAACCCCCTTCCATCTGGCAACCATCAGTTTGTTTTCTGTATCTTTGACTTTGTTTCTGTTTTGTTTATTTTGTTTTTTTTTTTGATTCCCCATATAAGTGAGATCATATGGTATTTGTCTTTGTCTGACTTCTTTCACTTAGCATAATTTCCTCTTGGTCTGTCCATGTTGCACAAATGTTAAGATTTAATTCCTTTTTATGGCCAAGTAATATTCCATTGTATATGTATATGTGCACCGCATCTTCTTTATCCATTTGTCTATCATGGGCACTTAGATTACTCTCATATGTTGGCTAGTATAAATAATGCATCAATGAACATAGGGATGCATATATCTTTTCTAATTAGTGTTTTGGATTTCTTTGGATAAATACCCAGAAGTCAGGTTGCTGGGTCATATGATAGCTCTCTTTTCAATTTTTTGAAACTGATACTATTTGGGATGGTGGCCGCTCCATCAGTCTGGGTCTCTAGGTAGACCAGAGCTCCCCTGAGGCTAACCGCATGGATATATACTATGAGAAATAAACTTTGTGGTTTTAGGTTGCTTGTTACTGCAATCACTTGTTTATTTATTCATTTAATACACTGAACATCTGCTCTGTACTAGCCACTGTTCTAAATGCTGGAGCAGATACAGTCCTTCCTCTCAAGGAGCTTTCATTCTGTTGGGGAATATAGACATTAAATAGATACATGAATAAGGTAATTACTAATTACAGCAAGAGCGATAAAGGAAATAAACAGGCTGATATGATATAAAGGAATTGGGGAGGAGAGTGGAGATGGTCTAGAAGGGCTGCTTCATTAGAACTAAGACCCAAGGATGAGATGGAGCTGTTATGCAAAGGGTCCTGGGAATAATGCTCCAAGAAATAGCATGTGCAAAGATATGGAGGCAGCAAGGAGCCTGCTGTATTTGAGTCATGGAAAGCAGATCTCTGTGGCTGGAGGTTAGTGGGTAAAGGAGGAGATAGGCAGGGATCCTATCATGTAAGTTGTACATGGCCTGCTTTATGTGTTAAAAGGCCACTCCTGTTGCTATGTTAATTGCAGGTGAGAGCAAAGCTAGAGTTACATTAGAAGAAGGTAATGTGGAGACTGAAGGAAGATGCTGCACTGCTGGCTTTGAAGACAGAGAAAGGGGAGGACAAGAAATGCAAAGAATGCAGCTTTAGAAACTAGAAAAGGCAAGGAAATGGAGTGTCCCCTAAACTCTGGAGGGAATATGGCCCTGCTGACACTTTGATTTTGGCTCACTGAAATTGATTTCAAATTTCTTACCTTAAGAACTCTTAAGAGAATAAATGTTTATGTTATTGTTGTTTTTGTTGTGGTAAAACATACATATTTGTCATTTTAACTATTAGTTAAGTATACAATTCAGTGGCATTAAATACATTCACAACATTGTGTAACTATCACCACTATTTATGCCTAAAACATTTCATCATCTACAACAAAAACACAGTCTGTACTCCTTTCTCATTCCCTACCCCCAACTCCTGGTAACCTCTGTTCTACTTTCTGTCTCTATATTTGTCTTTTCTATGTACTTCTTATCAGTGGAATCATATAAGATTTGTCCTTCTGTGTCTGGCTTATTTCACTAAGTATAATGTTTTCAAGGTCCATCATATTGCAGCATATATCAAAATTTCATTCCTTTTTATGGCTGAATATTGTGTGTTGTTTCAAGCCATCAAGTTTGTGGTAATTTGTTACAACAGCCATAGGAAACTAATGCACAAAGGATGAGAGAAAAGAAGGTATCAAGGATGATCCCTAGGCTCTAGGATCTGAGGACTGGATGGATTGAGATTCATTTACTGGGGTAGAGAAGTCCGAAAAATGCAACAGATTGAGAGTAGGATCTGAGGACTGGATGGATTGAGATTCATTTACTGGGGTAGAGAAGTCCGAAAAATGCAACAGATTTAGAGTAGGATCTGAGGACTGGATGGATTGAGATTCATTTACTGGGGTAGAGAAGTCCGAAAAATGCAACAGAGTTAGAGTAGGAAAATCATAGGCCCTACTTTGGCTATATTAAGTTTGAGATATCTGGTAGACCTCCAAAGGTGATGTTGAGGAAATAACTGGAGGTAGACCTCCAAAGGTGATGTTGAGGAAATAACTGGAATTCTGGGGAAAGATCAGAGCCGGAGAGTTAAATTTGGAGGCATCACCATATTGATGGTGCTTAAAGCAAATAGATTGGTTGAGGCCACCTCGGGAAAGTGCATAGAGAGAGAAGAGAAGGGAACTAAGCTGACATTTGAAGGAGCTAGCAGGCCAAGAAGGAGCCACCAGGGAGGTAGGAGGAAACTCAGGAATGTTTGGAATCATGAAAGTCGGGAAGTTGAGAGAGAACAGTGTTTTATTAAGGAAGGCACTGGCAAGCAGGTTTTGAGAGGCTGCATAATGGAGGACATTTATGACCTGGATAATGGCAGGGTTTAGCGGGGATTAGGAACAGAAGCCAGAGAGGAGTGAGTTAAGGACATTAGAAAGTGCATGTTAGTCTTCTTAACTTTTTGGAGAAGTTTTACTGAGCAGAAAAATGGGGCAAGGTAAAGTTCAAAATCTAAGGTGGGATGTAGTGTTGTAGTTATCAACTGCTGCCTAACATGTACTCTAAACTTTGTGGCTTAAGCAACAAAACTTAGTGGCTTATATTCTATTCCATGATTTTGTGGCTCAGGAGTTTGGTCCAAGCTTGGCTGGATGGTTATTTTGCTCCACATTGCATCGACTAGAGAGAGTCACTGGTAACATTCAGCTGTTGAATGGGCTGGTTTTGAGGGTTCAAGATGGCTTCACTCATAGGTCTGGCATCTTGGTGGGGATGACTAGAAGGCTGGGCTCCCCTGGGACTGTCAACTGCAGTGCCTAATTGTGACTTCTTTGGCATGGTGACCTCAGGGTAATTGAAGCTCTTATACGGTAGCCTCAAGGCTCCAAGAGGGAGTGTCCCCTGAACAGGACAGAAACTACACAGCCTTTTGTGACCTACATTTAGAATCCACATAGCATCACTTCTGCTGTACTTTATTGGTCAATCCAGCCACAAGCCCACCCAGATTTAAGGGGAGGGGCAGAGACCTGACCTCTTGATGGGAAGCAAAGAATTTGCAGCCATGTTTTAAAAGCCTCCTAGATTGAGAACATGTTTGCAGGCTAGAATGCACCAGGAGATAGGGATAGGTGAAAAATGCAAAATAGAGAAGAGGAAACTGTAGAAATAAAGTTCTTTGGGGATCGCAAGGGGATAATACTCAGAAGGCTGGAGATTGGACACTTTTCTCATTGAGGCAGGAGGGAAGAAAGACACAGAGGGAAAATGCAGAGTGAAAAGAGGCTGTTCCCATCTGATGACTTCACTCTGCTCAATAATATACAGGTGAGCTCAGAAGCTGAGGGTAAATGTTGAGGAAGCATCTTGAGAAGAAGGTATAACAGTGATTTCAGAGAGTTAGAATATGTTTGGAAAGCAAATTTTAACAGTGGTGGCTTTCTGTCATTACTGAAAATAATATAGATTGTAAATACATGATTTATTAATCCTTAATAAAATATTAATACAATTACTTTATTGGTGATTATTGTCAGGTATTTGGCTCTCATTCACTGGCTCTCTCTACTAATGGCCCCCTCTGCCAAGCTTGAGCTAATACCCATCCTTTTCCCAACTTGGCAAAGTCTTACTCATCCTTCAAGGCCAAGCTTAAATGTCCCCTTTCTGTGAAGTCCTTCCTAATTTCCTCCTGATTCTAACAAAACCAATTATTCCCTCATTTTTTTTGTTCTCATGTATTTTTTTAATATGTCAAGAATAATACTTATTATACAGTATTACAGAGTTATTTGCTCAGACATCTGTCTTTTGGTACATTACAAACTGTTTAATATACTATGCTTAGCAGCTAACATAGTTCCTGGCACATAGCACGTGCTTATGGCTGAAAGAGTTACTTGTCTCCCAATATCTATTACCATCTTCTTTACCACTAAAAGAACTCTGATTTTTAGTTGAGCCCATGGCTAATCTGAATAAAGACCAAATATTTCAACCTCCCTTGTAGCTAACTGAAACCATGTGACATAATCCTGAAGATAAAGCAGCCATGTTTGACCATAAGTTGACTTTCTGAGTGGAAGCTGTGCATGGCAGAATGAAAAGATAAAAGGATGTGGGTCCCTGACATGTTTTATGAGTTTTAGGTACAAGAGAGAAAAACCTCTATTATTTTTGATTTTCTGTCCCTTGTAGCTAAGCAGTTCTGATAGAAGTCTATACATTATATATTTAAGTTATATAAATTATACAATATTATTTAATATAAATTAAATATATTTATATTATGTAGGTAGGGCCTGTCTCACAAATCTGTGTGCTCTCATGTCTGACAAACTGTGCCCATGTACATCGCCTGCCCCCAAATGTATTTTCATTTGCAGCCTCTTATCCTAGAGTGAACTTTGCTTAGTTTTAAGCAATAAATTATTTAATAGCTTCTTGCCAAGTGTTTGGCTGCCCATTTGTTCCCCTGATGTCTACCCGATTCAAAGAACCACTTATAAAAGGAAAAAAAGGTCAGAATAAGAACATATTACTCAGTGTCTAAAAACAGCTCAGCCCCTGAGGAAAAGTCACCTCTCTCTGGTGGGATTGACATTAATCATATAAGCAGTGGCAAGACCTGGGCCAACCAGTCATGGGGATGGGGATAGATGGGGTTGTCTCCGGTCAAGGACTGGTGTTTGCTCTGTTAAGAAGGGGGAACCCTATCTTCCCCTCTTGAACCCTAACTCTGACCCAGATTTGCCATTAAATGTCATTACTAGACAAGTGGGCCAGGAGTTGAGGTCTGCATTTTTTTTTTTTTTTAGTAGAAATTTTCACTCTTTAGGCATTTGAAATCTGGCGTAATATAATTGGAGGAAGGAAAATATGTCCATGGAGTTTTGGTAGTCCTTACCCAACTACGTTCTGGGAAAAGTCACTTCAGGGGTATTATTGCAAATAAAGGCAACCTAGGGTTCTTGGCTCAAGAGGCCTTACTGTTCACACAGAAATATCAAGAGTAGTGCTAAAGAGCATAGCTTAAGTCAGAAGGTCTGAGTTCAAATCTTCACTTACCACATTCTAGCTGAGTGACCTTGACAAGTTGCTTGACTTCTGTGTACACAGTTCGGTTCTGGTTTGTCCTGGAGCTGGCTCATCCCTATCAAAGAGCTGAGTGTTTGAATCTCTTCCTAACTCTGTGTTCACTGATGTCATATTGGTGTCATGTTGGCTGTGGTGGGAGTCTTACACTGGGAAAATTGGCAAATTAGTCCTCCCTCCCTCTCATAGAATTATTAAACATTAACCAACACACCACTGAACATTTCTTAATTTTTACGCTGAGGCTGATGATGTCTACCTCACCCAGAGGTTGAACTGAGAGAACTCACGGGAAGCCCAAGTAATAGCCCTTAGTACATGTTAGCCTTCTGATTCTTTTAGCCATGTAACAATAGCTCTATTACTGTTAAGATTACTCTTTGGGGAGGCAGAAGCCTGATTTCGCTTGCTCTAACATTGGTTGGCATAGCCATTTAACCTTTTGATATCCCTTTTGCCCTTGGGGTATATTTGGCTCTCATAACAGCCTGTCAACCTGCCCTGAAATTCGAGTTACAGAATTATGTGGCCTGACTCAGATAATGGATCAGTGTTGGCAGAGCGATGCCAGAGATTTGGAAGAAAAGTACACGTATGGTGCAAATACCCTAGATTATTACATCAGAGTGGCGGATGTATCTCAACCTGGTGGTGGGTGAAGATGTACCATAATCGAAGAATGCTGGAGTACAAAGGGCTACAAGAAACCACACAATCCAAACCCTTGTTTTACAGATTCAAACTGAGGCTTGGATTTTCCTCTACTGTTGTTCCAATTTTCTTTTTGACCAGGCTAATGCTCTTAGCTTTTGGCTGTGGTGAAAATATGATCAAATTCAGAATCTGTACAAGAATTTCCTGGATAGGATCAGAAAAGCAAGAAAGAAAATATCTTAAATGAGGATACAGATTGGTGCGGCCACTATGGAAAACAGGATGGTGTTTCTTCAAAAAATAAAAGTAGAACGATCATATGATCCAGCAATTTCTCAGCTGGGTATTTGTCCAAAGGAAATAAAATTATTATCTTGAAGCTATATCTGTACCCCATGGTCACTGTAACTATTCACAAGAGCCAAAATATGGAAATAACCTTTGTCCATCAACAGATAAATGGTTAAAGAAAATGTGATATATGTATGGTGGAATATTATTCAGCTATAAAAAATAAAATTCTGTCATTTGCAATAACATGGATGAACATAGAGGGTATTATGCTAGGTAAAATAAGTCAGACAGAGAAAGACAACATATGGTTTCATTTATATATGGAATCTGAAAAAAAAAACCAAATTAACAAATAAAACAAAAACGGATATATAGAAACAGATCAAAATGATGGTTACCTGAGGGGAGGGGATTGGAGGATGGGTGAGAAAGGTGAAGGGGAATATAGTCAATAATATTGTGATAAGTTTGCATGGTGACAGATTATTACTAGACTTAGTGTGGTAATCATATTGTAAGGTATATAAATATCAAATCACTGGATTATATACCTGAAACTAATATAATATTGTATGCCAACTAAACTTAAATTTAAAAAATACACAAAAATGCCCCAGGATACAGGATTTTATAGAATGGAAAGACACATCAAAATGTCGACAGTATATGTCTTTGGAGAGTATTAGTGTGGATAGATTGTTTTTTCTACTTTTTGTAATATTCCACTCTGTGTTAGTCAGCTATTTCCCAATAATGCTGCTTAACAAACTAACCCAAAACTCAGTGGCTTACAATAATTAGAATTTATTCCCATACCAATAGTCTGTGGGTCAGTTGATCTAGCTAGGCTTTGCTCCAGGCTGGGGTTTAGGTTCAGATCTCCTGCATGTGTCTCATTCTGTGCCCAGGTGATTACCTGGGAGACTTGTTCTCACAGAGGGTGGCAGAAGTGCAAGAGGTCAGCCAAATCGTACAAGCACATTGGAGGCCTCTGCTCACATCATACCCTCTAAAACCCCATTGGCCAGAGGAAGTCATACGGCCAAGCCCACGTCAATGGAGCAAGAAGCCCACAGTGGGAAGGGAGCAAGTATTTGCTGCACAATAATTTATCACACGAACTATCACACTTCTTTGGAAAAAAACTACATAAAAACAACTAAATTTTATAAATGAAAATATGTTTTCACTAAAAATAATAGCACTTCACATTTGTATTGCATTTTATAGTTTTTAAAGCATCTTTACATCATTCTCTCATATATTCTTTCCAATAACCCAGTGACATAGTAAGGAAGGCAGCATCCCCATTTGTAAAGATGTGAAAACTCTGGCTGCATTATTTTCCTAGAACTGCCATGACAAATGACCACAAGCCTGGTGGTTGAAAACAAAAATGTATTCCTTCAAACAGTTTTGGAATCTAGAAGTCTGAAATCAAGGTGTCCAAAAGACCATGACTCTCTCTGAAGGCTCTTGGGGAAAATCCTTCCTTGCCTTTCCTAGCTTCTGGTGGTTGCCAGCATCCCTTGGCTTGTAGCTGCATCACTCTAATCTCTGTCTCCACCATCTCCACCACGACATGGCCTTCTTTCTCCCTGTCTCTGTGTATCTCTCCACCTCAGTCATATTAGATTTATGGCCCACCCCATTTAGTACGACCTCATCTTGACTTGATTACATTTGCAAAGCGCCTATTTCCGAATGAGGTCTCACGTTCACAGGTTCTGGGTAGACATGAAGTTTTGGGGAACACTAGTCAACCCAGTACACTGGCTTGCAGGGTATATGGCATTTGCACGCTTCCTTGACAATTCCGCTAGTGTCTGGCATCCTCCCTGCCAAAGCCATGCCACAAATCTTAGGCCAGAGCTTCTCAAACTTTACTGTGTACACAGATCACTTGAGGGTCTTGTTAAAATGCAGAGTCTGATTCAGAATGCCTGGGTAGGACTCGGGGGCTGCAACTAGGGTGAGGCAAGAAGGCGCCTGGAGTGGCATTGTGCGGCCCTTATGGTGGGGGCCTCCTTAAATGCTGTGCCCTGGGTGCCTCACTTGACTCACTCTGGTCCTGGTCCTGTGAGATTCTGCATTTCTGACAGATGCTGCTGGTCCAAGGACCACACTTCGAGTAGCAAGGCCTCACATTGCAGTCTATGAATGCTCAGTATTCAACTCTCAATAGCAATGAGGGTACTTTCTGTTTTGAAGCTGGTTGTGTGGGCTTCGTAACTTCTAGAAAGAAACACTGGTTCTGCTACACTATTTAAGATAACATTGGGTCATATGGGTTGGCCTGGCTGCCAATATTGGTTCTTTGGAAACATTTTAGGAAGTGGTGGCACGGAGATCCAAGATCCGTTTGTAAGCACCTTGTCAGACCTCCATTCCCAGCCCTACCGGGTTCCTGGAATACCCCACTGTTAGAGCCCTGGCTTCCTGAGCTTCCAGTGTTGCCTGCAGAGTGTCCTTGTTCTCTCCTATTGGTCATAGTGGGTACAAGTGTGGTTTCCTGCCACCCCATCACCAACACTTGTACATATGTATTGAGGCCTGACCCCAGGCCCTGTTGCAACCCCCAACTCTTTTCTCAAATGTCTCTGTGTGTATGTACACACATGCACACACACATATAATTTCTAGACATTTAAAAATTTTTTGTAACCTCACTCGCCTTCCTGTTATGGCTCCTGTTTGGGGCCACCAGGATTCTGAATCAGACCACACAGGCTTAGGCTTTGAACCCTCCCCTCCCTCCAGGCCCTGGGCTCCTCTCAATGGCTCTGTCTCCTTCCCAGGGCATAGTTTTGTGTCTCAGGGATTTCAGGGAGCAGCTGAAGGCCTCACTGCTTAACTTTCTCTGGCCGAAATCATATCCTGCTAAGTTTCCAGACAACATTCTATGTTTGGAGGTCCCCTGAAGGGAAGTGGCTACTGGATTTTTTCCTCTGTAACAATTGAAGAAATGGAGGCATACAGGGACACGGGAATTATGGGTCTTCAGAGTCACACAGCAAGTCAGAGGAAAGAAGTAAATCTGTTTAGTCTAAAGAATCTTTCTCACAGTTATTAGTCAGGAGCATTCGTGATTCTAAAGAGAAACCTCTAATTACCATTGTGCTTAGGTGTGTTTTAATTTATAGGGGTTCAGGTGATTGAGTCTTGATACATCAGGAAATGTGTGGGAAAATGTGGGGAGACTAAAGAAGGCTTTTCCCAATTCATCTAATCTACTGTTATCCAAAGTGACTTCCATGGAATTCTGGGCTCAATTTATTAGAATCCTAACTTTCATTCAGCGAGAAGCGTTCTTCTTTAAAGAAGTCTAAGAACCTATTATCCCGACAACAATGGGAGTTTGAGGCCAGCACAGGCATTCGTGAGTGCAGATAGAGAGCAGGCTGTCTTTTTTTTTTTCTTTTGAAAGCACTCAGTATTTCCACACCTCCGTGAGGTATATGGTGCTGAGAAAGGGGATGGGGAAACTTTAACATAAGAAAGGGCCAGATGCCAAACTTTAGTTTTTCCATCCATGATTTCTAGAACTCAACAGCCCTTGGTAGTAGGAGGCATCAAGGGGAAAAAGGGGCAAAATAGCAAAGAAGGATGCTCCCTCCCACCCCTACTCTGCTGGAGAGATTCTGGTGTTAGAGGGGGAGGGGAGGAGGCAGAAAAATCACGTGTTTGTGTGGGAAAATGGTGAAAATGAGTAAGAGATGTTAAATATACTGAAGCAAAAAAAGGAGTCATAATTAAAGAATTTTTTTTTAGTGATTTTATAAAATAAATATTACTAGATATCTTGGCTTTTATGGCCTACAACTCAAAGAGGAGTTTTCAGATGAAAGACTCATTTGCTCACTTTTTTGACTTTGGGACCGAAAATGAAACTGATCAATAAAAAATAAATTCAGAATCATAAATAGAATGCTAACTAGGCAACTCACGTCTCTGGTTCCTAGATCTTTCTGATCCACCTGCACCTCCCCCAGCTAACTTTGGGGCAGCCAATCCCCTAATGCTTCTCACTCTCTCCTACCAGAGAATAGAGGGCATTGACTCCGGATGACTGCATAGGGGCTTGGGGTGGGGGCAAGCATTTCAAGGCTGAGTAGGGCTGGAAATGGAAGGGTGGGGTTTTCTGGTTTAAGCTTAGTGGTTTTTGAAGACAAACTTGGCTTTGAATCTCCATTCCACTGCTTACTGGGGACGTGACCTTGAGCAAATTACTTCATCTGAGCCTATTTCTCCTTTGTGAAATGAGAAGGTAAACCGTTCCTGCCCCCTATGGGTTGATGTGAGAAATGCATGAAGGGGTATCTATAAACTACAACATCACAGGTATGGACCATCTATCAACTAAAAGAAATGTCCTTAACATTCGGCTCTCAAATCAGAGATCCTCTGATGCTCCTCTGCCTCTGGACATTTCCTTGTTCTCTGGTGCTTTTTTCAAAAGGTAGACCTGGAACAAAAGAGCTCACGATACGTCAAGAAATCTGGTGACAGTCAATGAGAAAGGAGTTGAAACCAACAGGTTTCTAAGTCAATTTCACTGGGGAGAAGGAGCTCAAATCTTGGAATTTTGAGGAAAACACATGTTAAACCTGAAAGTTGTACTTCTATTTCATAGTGGAGAAAATGTTTACATTTTTTTGAGAGACAGCAGACCAGAGAGAGTACACTAGACCATATTCAAATCCATGTAAACCATTTAATTAAAAAAGTTATATAAAAAAAAACCCAGATTATCCAATCTAGTTTACATAAAGCAAATGGGGTTGAATGTCACACGTTAATTTAAAATTTCAGCATAAGTAGTCAGATGACCTTTTGTACCCAAAGTAAAAAAAAAAAAATCTTTAAGTTGCTCTTTGGAATAGCAGCAGTTAAAAATGTTCCCTGAACATTTGGTTAAAGCCACTCAACTCCTTTGAGTGGATTTGTGGAAATGTCAGACAACCCTGAAGAGCTAAGAAAGAGGATTGTACTGAAGGTCTGGCTTTGGTAAGTTCTGCAGAGCTGTACCTGGCAGCAGACAGGTGAAATGTGACATCAAGGAGTATTATTTGAATGTAGGGCCTGACGTAATCTTAAAGACCTGACTAGGTTCTAAAATAACAGAGCCCAGGATGCTACACAAATGATCAAGTTTAACACAGTAGACTCAGCACTAGTTTCCATATAAAACATTTCAAACTAAGTTCTTTATGACATACACCAGATTTTCCAAGTGCCTATGCCACCTCTGAGCTTTCAAGCAAGGCCTGAGAAGTTCAGCTGTTGCCTGGGGAGTCTTCAACATTCACCTCTAAGGAGAGGCTGAAAGAGGAATTTCCAGTGACAGCTTCTGGCTCAGGGCCTGGGGGTCCTTGTCCAAGGCTGCATCAATGCAGCACCAGGAATTCTGGGGATCTTTCTTCTCAAAAAGCTTTGTTGGAAAATAAAGCGACGGCTAGCTGATGTTTTCTGGCATCTGAGATCCAGCCAGGCCCCCTGAAATTTGCATCCTAGGGATCTTCAAAATGGAAATAGAACCTCTGCCTTATCTTGGCAACCCAAGTCTTTCGTGTGACAGAACATTTATAAAAAAAATAATTAAATACCATCTGATATTCCCTCTACCCTCAATATTGCTTTTTACCTTCTCAAAATCCACTCCTCCCAACACTGACAAACCAAAACAGAAAACGACAACCGAGGCAGCTGTTAACTGACCCACGCTCATGTCTTAAGGCAGAGAGGAAAGAAGTCTACCATTGGCTTTTGATTTACGAAAGGCGAGGCCTTTATGGGGGAAGGCCAAGAGTCATATAAACAGACACCAAATTCTGGAGAACACTGATGAGTGATAAGAGCAGGCTTCCTTGCCCCTCAGACCAGCCACAGGCCTCACAGATGGAAGCCAGAGGCGAAGCTGTCCGCCCTTGAACCTGGTGGTCTTTGAGAATGGGCCTGGCCTGTGTCCTGCCCTTTTCTTTCTGACCATTTGGGATGGGGACCTCATTGGAAGTCTGGATGTGGGGAGGTGGTTTTATGAACAGAGAGAATTGGGCCTGTCTTCCTGAGCCCTGACCCAGAGTAGAAGCAGTGGAACATGGAGCTGAGTTGAGGAATGGGTTCCCTGGACCCGTGTCACCCACATCATTGAGAAGGGCTTAAAGGTGGCTGAGGGATCCCCAGGATGGAATGGGACTTGTGGGTGGCAGCAGTAACCTTAGAGGAAATGTCTAAGACCAGATGGGTCAATGGTTACTTTGGCAAGTCAGTGTGGACTGATGACACTGAGGGCCATCAGTTTTGACCCCTTGCAACCAACTGGTGCCAGGTAACCCCACCTCTGCCCTCACCACTTCCATACCTTGACCTCCAGGGAAAATGTTTATGTGTACACTCCTGCCATTTTCACAAGGTGGGAACTAAAAGCAGTTAAGGAACAACCTATTTCTTTTCATATCTGATTTTGTGGAATAAAATATATGCTTGCTATATTCATGCTTTTAAAGATTCTGTTATTTTTTTTTTACACTGACTTAGGAACAAAGCAGATATGCACAAGGACAACTTCTAGCCATACACTTGCAGATTCCCTTTTCTCCCGCCCTCCCATTTTACAGAAAAGGAAACTGAGGCTCATTCCACTGCTGGTAGCACAGGGCAAAGTAAGGAAAGGAGTGTGCAAGGCAGTGTGTTTGAAATGAGGTGAGGATCGGGGTGACCTGTGGTTGTCTGTTAGTCTGGAACCCACACACTGTGCAAGCCACGGATCCCATCATCTAAGGAAGACTGCCTTTAGCTCACCCTTGGTGTGTAAGTCCAAGGTGGCCGGCTTTGCTTCATTCCTGACCACCAGTCAACTTGTGGAACAGGTCCTCATCGAGCGTTTCATTCTGGTCCTTGGAGCGGGTGGACAAGAAAATGTAACCACCGATGTATTCATGCACGACCTTGCAATCTGCACTCAGGCAGGTGAACGCAATGGAGACGTTCTGGTCAAACTCGATCGCCACCTGGAAGAGAAGGGACAGGTAAGCTTAACCTCTGATCAGGAAACATGAGAAAGAAGTGGCTTTTCTTCCCAGAGCTGAGGACTGCTGAGGTGGTTGATAGATGGTCCCTGCCGCCACCCACC
>NW_006442491.1:14436569-14462040 GCF_000325575.1 Pteropus alecto | reverse complement strand
AAACCACCTTTTCCATTAAACACTTACAGAAAACATGTTTTTGCTCTTTGCTCTCTTTTGTTAGTGACTTTGCTGTACACCTGGCAAAACATCCTAACTCCCAACACACACAGATACTTTCTATCTCGTTTAGATGCAGAACTCTCTAAGCACTCCCTGTGTCAAAGGGCAGAGTACTTTGCAGACTTTTTTTTTTTTGGTGAGGCAATCCTTGGTTGACCTCACAGATTGCAAGGACCTTATCAGTTTACAATCCCTTATTTTTATTTTTATTTTTTTACGCCTACAGCACCTTTACGGACTTTTTAATGGAGAATAAAAGACCCACCTGAAATTTCCTGTGGTCACTGCCCCTTACCCCTTCCCAGCTGAAAGTCATAAAGAAGAAACTGAGACATTAGGAGTTCTCAACCTTGGCTGTCCATTGCAATCACCTGTGGACCTTTAAAAATTACTAATGCCCAGCAACCACCCTGGAAATTCAGCTTTAATTGGTCTAGGGAGTGGCCTGGGCAGTGGTACTTTAAAACTCTCCAGGTGATCCTCATATGCAACAAGGTTTTAAAGCCGCTCCCTTAAAGATCATCTAATTTCAGACCTTCATTCTGTAAATGAGTGGTGAGATAGTTAACAGCCCTACTGACAGGAATCCATGGTTCTTAAAAAAAAGTTCGAGTCTCTTATGATGCCTTTATGTTGATGGTATTCTATCGGAAAAACGAAGAAACAAGGGAAGAGAGATTCCACACCAGCCACATCAGAATGTTTTAAATCAGTAGGACACTAAGGGACCCCTAACTTCACCGAGATTTCCCATGATGTAGTCTTGGCCTGAACTTTCTTCCCAGGGTGCAAGTGATGAGGGGCTGAGAATGTGAGGATTCCTACTCAAGAGGCCAAACTTTTTTCAGTCATCCCTGTGCACTTCACTTGCTCTTCAAGCAGTTTTTCCCTTCAGGGACTGGAATGCTCTCCAGGTGAGAAGTGGAGTCTCTGAGTCCTCCACCAGTTCGACCTTTTGGCAACCAGTCAGATGAGGCCTTTCTTGGATTTATTTTGAGTGGCAGTTATATCTCAGGTAGTTTCTGCTAAGTAATTATCAGCCTAAGTCTTATATAATCCTATGCTGAGTCAAAGGAAATTAATCAAAATGCTCAGCAATTTTAGAGTCTGCATGGAAAGTCTGTATGCAGACTAAGCCAATTTGTGGGGTTAATTCAAAAGTACTTTTGGTCTGTACTTGTTAGGAAACTGCCCAGAATTGCATGTGATTATTTTAGCAGACAATTACCACATGCTTGTGGTTTCTGAGTTCTAAATATAAGAACAGCTTTTAAAATCAGAATAATCTGCAATTTTGAGGGAACATGCATTTACAGGCTCAACACTGAATATATCCAGAACTTTCACTTTACCTGCCGGATTTCCCAATTTACATTCCACTGTTTCATATTTGTGAATCTCCATGTTGTAATTGGAATTCCAGTGGCGGCATCGATTCTAATCAACCTATTATAGGAAACTCCCAGAATGTCATCTTTCTTGCTTCCTTTAAATCTGAAAAACAATTTAATTAATAGAAGCAACTGCTTCCTATAATATGACGTTTATTCATATTCATAACTTCTTAAAGATAATACCAACCTTTCTAAATCATTTCCAAAGAATGGACAATGAGGGATTGACTTTCTACAGAAGGACATTTCTGCTGTGACATAGAGAATGGAGAGGGTTAAGGCTGTCCTGCGGACATTCTTTAAGTGAAACTGACATCAGAAGAAATCAAAATAAGAGGAAGTCAAGTTAATTAATTCAAAGTCAGCACCAACTGTGTATGTCAGGCACTGAGAATATAGTAGTGACCTAAAAGGATAGAAAATTCCTGACTTCATGGAGCTCACTTTCTATTGTGGGGGAAAGGAGGTCACCGATTTCAGAAAATCAATGTGATTTCTCTCTCTGGTTTTGCAAATACTGTTATCTTAAAAAACTAAATTTCCTTTTAAAATTTCTTTTCCCACCCTGAGCTAAGATTCAAGGGTGTTGGCACTTGAACAAAAGGTACGGAAGATCTTTATGAGCAGCCAAAAGTTCTGGGCCATTTGTGAAAGGACAGCATTCTAAAATAAAAAAAAAAAGTTCTATGTTCTCGACTAGGAAAGAATTAACTGGGCTCCAAAAAAGCTACTTAAAATGGAATGGAAAGTGAGAGAGGCAAGTGAACATTGCAATCACCTGACAAGGTAATAGGTGAGACCGAATTCAGGTAGAGACTGCCATGCCTGAATGAACCGCAGCTTGGCTTCGACCAGGGACATCTGGGACACATTCTGGTGGGCTTCCAGAATCCGGGCTGCCAGCTAAACAGAAACAGGAGACATCAAACTCTCCTTAGCAATCGTCCCCCAGTTAGCTCCAGATCCCCGATGAGAAAAGTAAATGCAGATCCAACTGCAGCTTTACGAAGACAATTCATTCTTGTTTGCATTGTCTCCCTCTCCTTTTCTCAGACATGCAAATCACTGGTGAGAAGCAAAAACAAGATCAGTCCACACAAGAGCGGCTAGGGTTCATGCAAATGAAGAGTTGTGGGTCCCTTTTTCAGGAGTCTGGGGAGTGTCCATGGACAATGTGTCTGCTTAAGTCAGTTCATCTGTTTAACTTTTTTAAACCATGCTTATGGAAGCATAATTTAAAATTTTAATTTGTAGGGACTAAATCATTTTATTTTTAATTAAATTATGTAAGGGCGCAATGCCATGTTCAGTGAGCAGTACAGTCACCTCTAACGTAATTAACAATTTCTTAATATCATCTAATACCCAGTCCATATTCAAATTTCTCCATCAAGTGATTTTTCACCATGACTGCCTTAATCATTTTAATGCCTCATTTTACTTCAGAAAATACAGGATTCACTGCGAACAATCACTCCAACAAGAACAGTAGTACCTGTTTAGATTTGTGTTTTTTTGCACACCGAGGTGACACAAAACATTCTGGGTTGATGTCCATGTTTTCAAGACTGGAAGTCACTGGAGATGTTGAGTTCCGGTTTTTCATCCTCAGAAATGAGAGGATGTTGAGGACCTCTGGCTGGTAGGAGCTGTCTGCCATGGTTTTGCCCTTTGATGCCAAGATGCAGGCAGCCATCCATTGGGCATACTGATTCTCCTGCAGCAAACACCAGAGGGCTAAGAAGCAAGTTCAAGTGCAAAGCCATCCTGCTGAGAACAACAGGACCTGGGCTTTCATCTCTATAATACAACACCACTGCCTTCCAAGCATGGAAAGATGGAAAGTGGCACATGTTCTGAGTGGCTATTAATCACTTAATTTAACACCCAACAAAAGCTTTTGAGTCCTATGTTGAGTTTCTAGATGATAAAGGGCTAGGGAATAGGAATGTGAGCTTTAATAAATTCCATGAATTTAAAGATGAACCAAGGACATGTGCCAGGGAGCAAAGACAGGTAAAAACCCAAACAACCAAAGAGCCTTCCTTGATATATATTTCCATTTTTATATCATGTCTGATCTCTATGACAGAAACAAATGATAAAAATCGTAAATTGATTTCCCATATTATTTCTACCCTGGCTTATCTTCTGTAAAGATTCTAATGTCTCTGTAGGAATCAAGTCCACCGATGGGTCTTGAACCACTTACTGGTGGCTTCTATTGTTCTTTAATGTTTGTGCTGATTTTTTACCTCAGCTACCAAAGAGGAGTGGTCCCAGAATCTGAGGGGATGCAACTGAGAAGTAGAATTCTTCAGAGCAACAGTAGGTGTGGTACCTGGAATTACTGGCTTCAATCTCCACCCTCCTGGTATGCAAACCTACTGCCATGTAATTTTATAGTCCCTTCCACCAAGCCAGAGTAGAATTTTCACTCCTGACTTTGGGCCCAGCTAAACTTGCTTTGGCCAATGGAATGTCGGTGGAAGTGGCAGTGCACCAACTACAAGCGTAAGAGTCAAGAGGTCTCACACATTTTCAGTTGCCTTCTTACACTTCTGCCATCACTATGAGTGCAAACCTACTGCCATGTAATTTTATAGTCCCTTCCACCAAGCCAGAGTAGAATTTTCACTCCTGACTTTGGGCCCAGCTAAACTTGCTTTGGCCAATGGAATGTCGGTGGAAGTGGCAGTGCACCAACTACAAGCGTAAGAGTCAAGAGGTCTCGCACATTTTCAGTTGCCCTCTTACACTTCTGCCATCACTAACTATGACAATAGTCTCCCAGGAAACCTGGGACCCAGAATAAATACAGTGAGTTCAACCTGCAGCAAGGAGCCAAGCCTCGGCAGATCAGATTGAAGCAGATGTGCTCAGCTGACACCAGCCTGGATCATCCAACTCCCTGCCTACATGCAGATGTTTCAGAAACAAATGCTTATTGATATATGTCATTGTAATTTGTGTGGCTGTTTGTTACAAAGCAAGAGCTGACTGATACAACAGTGCTCTGATTTGGGAAAACATCTCAGATGGTTTGTCCTTAGGCTTACTAAAGGTGAAGTGAATGAACATTTTTGTCGTTTTACTTACATGGTCGCATCTCAAATACACTTCATTCATACCATCAGCAACAGGGATTAATAACTTGATTCCAAATTTTCTTCCTGCTACATTCACATCTGGCACAACTTCACAGCCTAAATAATAAAAGGCAGGGACACAACTGAGTTCTGAAAAATCCGTTACATAAATATCAGGTGTGTATCTAAAATAAAGACTTTGAACATAAGCCCCTCAGATTTGGTTCTGTTCTGAAAAATGCAGTAGCAAGCTGATAACATTAATTACAGGACAACTAATTAAGACTTATGAACAATTAACATGGATAGAGAAAAATATTTTATGATTTTCTTAAATATATCAATTGAATTCATTTTTAAGGTTGATCTGGCTATCCTAACCCATAGGAATGATTATGAATATGAACTAAAATAAATCAAAGCACAGGAAATTCTCTAATTGCCACAATGATAAGGAAATTGAGTATACTGGTTAACAAAATGTTTCAATTAATATGCTTACCAGTAAACTCACAGTCACAGAAATTAGAACAGGCACTAAAGCAATACTGAATTAAACATAATTGTTCTGGAATTCAGAAAGCTTTTCAGGATTTTACAGTGCCTCCTGTACAACACTTATGACACCAATTAGACTTGGGCACACAGGGAAAGAAGAGACAGCAGGATGGAAACAAACACATTTACTGAACCACATTCTAGTTCCAAGCTCCATGGGGAAGAAGAGCTGCAGGCAGGCTGTCATTTCAAACACAGTGATACACTGGAATTCGACCTTGCTTCAGTGGGTAGGAATCCTGGCTTTCATCTGCTTACTGGGTCATGACAAGCCACAGCAAGATATAGAACCCTCTTACCTCTAAGATTTAGTTTTTCTACTGGTTCTCCTTGTTCAAGTTCCTTATTTTTAAAGTAGGCTATAGATGTGTCTTTAAAGACAAACCAGTATTGTTTGAAAGCTTTTAATATTAGCTTCTTGGGCCTGCAAATTAAAGTACAGTAAGCATTTAAACAGCCATTCAGAAATCTAAGACACATTGCAAATTTTAAGTGGATCTAGATGCTCTTTCAAATAACACATGCTTTATTTTTAAAAACAACTTGCAAATCGCCGACTCATTTCCAAGAACTAGAAATGGAGTTTTGCTATGACATACAGAAGTTAATACAAAAGCTCAGGAGTTAGACCACTTGGGGCCACACTGTGGCTCTGCTACTGCCTAAATGTGTGACCCTGGGAAAGATACTTCAACTGCCCAGGCCACATGCACTCTCTCTGAGTGATGGGGAGAGTAACAGCCTCCAACTCACAGGGCTCTTGTGAGGATGGAAAGAGGTAATCTCTGTAAAGTGCTTATCACAATACCTGGCACAACGGAAGTGCTCGATAAATTATTATGATATATGTGAGAAACATCCACGAATCTGGTGACATCTGACATGTCCATACACTCTTTAGATCTGAAAAAGCTGTCCATGTGGACAGCATGACTTTCAAGTTATCAGACATAAAAATCAGATATAAAAGTGAGCAACTTTTTCTGTGGTTTCCTCTTGACTCTGAAGAGAAACCGCCAGAGAATTCCCAGTGAGCCATGGAAATCACCCAAATCTACAGCTAATCTATACAGACTCTACTGTTATTAAAAATATTTTGGGGTAAGATCTCCAACAGTGATATCTGTTGGGGCCAAAAAACGTTGTCCTTTGGGCTAAACAGGGTCGGTGGGGCCATTGGCAGGACTCAGTTGGGTCACTGAAAATAGAAAATGCGAGAGAGAGCTAGGGAGCAGGAAAGTGGGTACAGACGGGCAGAGAAAATATGAGTTGCATGAGGTGCAGTAGAACAATCCTGGCCCTGGGGGTGGATCAGTCTACTCATGCCACAGGAGTGGATTTCTGTATTAAAAAATGTAAGAGAGGGAGGTTGGTGTTAACATCACTCACATATAATTTGGGGCAAGTCTTTTAACACATCAGTACTAGTCATCCCTTAGCTAAATATGTGTTATCTTTAACACAAGAATAAGGGTGATGTTCATTAAAAAACCAATGTATTACAGGAACATATTACATAAAAATTATAAAATAAACATATATGAAGTTAACATTTCTAGGATTTAGAAAACTACTGCACAAAACTACCGCAATAATATTCATCACGTTGAGACTTGTAGTTAATATTATTCTAAAGAATATATTTAAAAGATTATTTGTCTAAGAATCAGATTATCCAAAATTAACAGTCTTTTCAAAATAAAATCTAAAGACTAAGCTTATAACCAAAGGTAGTAAGGTCTCAGTCGAGTCCTGGCATCTAAATATTTCTATTCAGAATAAAGAATGAAACCCTGCTTCTCCATTTTAACTGGATTTCGAAAGTATCAAAAGATCTCAAATTCCTTCTACTATCTTTTTCCAGTTTGGTTAAACCAGGCTGTTTCTATACATCTCCAAAGCTAACAGTTATTGATTCTATTCCACGTTCCAGAGGCTGAGGCGGGAGAGGATAGGGGAAGGAGGGGTAGAGAAAGATGGCTAGGTGGGGAATGATGTACATAACAATGAGACAATTTCCTGAATCCTCCTGGAGCTCACAGTTTAAAGAGGGAAATGCAGAAAATAAGTAAATACAATAAAATATGGCAAGTCACATAACAAGGGTGTGGGAAGTGTTGAATTACAGAGGACACAGCATTTAAACAAGAATGAAGGATGAATAAGAATTTGATTGGAGCAACAGGGAAAAAATTTTCAGAAGGTGGCAACTGCACATGCAAAATGCAGATACCTTGTTAATAAGAGTTGGGTAGATCATTTCTGGAACATGGGGCAAGCGGTAGTTTCTGTGGCTATAGCCTTTTTATGAGTGGAGGATGATGCAGATAAGAATGGCAAGGTAGGTTGGGGCCAGGGTGGTACTGAATATCCCGCTAAGGAGTTGGACTTTATTTTCTAGAAGAATGGTTCTCAAACTCTGGTGCTCATCAGAATTGGAAAGAAGCTTGTTAGAGATACCCAAGCATGGCCCCCATCCCAGAGACTGAGATTCAGCAGGCCCAGATTAGGGTTCAGGCATCTGCATTTTAAGTAAGCTTTCCTAAGGAGGTTCCCCAGTAATCTCCAAACTAAAACTGGGCACAGGCTATCTTTAAAATACCTATCCCTTAATATATTTACAATAGTTTACTTGTAATATTTGCATATTTGTAACATATATTAAATACATTATAGAACCTACACAAACATGTAAATTAAAAAAGAATGAATATGAAAGTTCAGTTTTTTAAAGAAGGGAGGTTTTTACTAATTTACATAGATCCCTGTTGAGGAAGTATACTATTGGCTGTGCTCACTAAATCACAACGTTCTTATTTTAGTGCCATCTACCTGTTTGTGACGATTTTCATTGACCCAAAGCTACTAATTTCCATCTTTCCTTAGGTCATTTCACTCATGCATATTAATCAGAATATGCTACATTTTTATATTTTTAATAAGTGTATTTAAAACACACTATGACTGTTAATTTGGATGGTCTTTTAGAAAAATTCTGTTTCCAAGTTTGAAAGCTGTGCGAATACTAGTGTTTTAATAGGCATTGTTATTATTGGCAAGACTTTGACAAAGAAAACATTTCCAAATAACTGTTTTCAAAATGCTCTCTTTAAGATTAAGTGTGTTTATTATCTTGAAAGTAGCTGGACGCTTACTACTCATGGCCACTTGTCTCGGAAAGGTCACAAATTTGGAACACTTATTTTTTGAAAAAAATGTATAACTCTATTTCAAGTACTTTTCTATTTGACAATCAGTGAGCCTTAATGTGGGACCAAAAATTTCTATAGTTACTCCCCATCTCTTTAAAAGCGTAAGAAAGATTTGACTATAGTTTAAGAGTTTTGTATCTATAAAATGAATTTTATTCCAAATCTCCTATAACGCATTGTGTACATCTGAATGGAACTTCTTTGCTACAGTAACTTCCCTGCTTGCCTACAGGAACTTGGCTAATGACATAACGAATGCACTTTATGTGTAACCTCTCTCTAAAATCCTGTTGTGGATCCATTTTATTTATTCCAGAGGATCTCTCCAACAGTGGTTATACCTTATGGTTTGGGCACAAATCATTTTTCTTAAATATATAATTTACTAGTAGAATTGTATCATGTCTGGTTTATACTTAGAGATTTGCAAAAAGTAGAATCTTGAAAAATTATTTGGGCATAAAATTCTGGATTGAATGTTATCTTCTCTTAGCACTTTCAAGATATCTCCCAGTCAGTGAGAAGTCTGCTGCCCACCTAATTGTTTCTTTTGCAGAAAATCTGATTTTTCCCTTTGATTTTAGAGACTCTCTCTTATCAGTGGTTGGCTAGTACCAACATGTATAATTATATTGATTTATTTTTGTTTGTGATTTGTGATTACTGAATTTCAGATTTTTGTCTTTAACAATTACATAAAATTCTCAAGCATTCTCTTTTAAATGCTTGCTTCTCCCCTATATTTTTTTTCTGAAACTCTCAATAGATGTATGTCGAACCTTCTTATTTTATTTATATCATACTTTCCATTTCTACCTGAGTTCTCTCTTCAATTGTGTTTTTAAACTTGATGTTTAATGAACCTATCCAATATTAAATTTCTATGGCTATGTTTTTCATTTCTAGAATTTCCATTTCGTTTCTTTTCAATGTTGTCTGTGCTCTTTCATTATAACTTTTACCTTTTATTACTTAATAATTCTAAATATAGTCATTTATAGTTTCTTCAGATTTTTCTATTACCTAAAATTATTGAAACTGTTAATCCTCTTGTTGGTTGGGTCTGCTGTTTTTCCTTTACGGTGGTTCATGAACTCAAATGGTTAGTAATTTTTATTGGAGGCTCTTTCTTTTTTATTAAGGGGGTTATTGTTTTATGTAGAAGGCCCAGGCATGCTAGATTATGGATATTTCCCTCCAAGGATTTTTGCAATTACATTTGCTAGGGCTTCATAGATTTTTTTTGGTCCTGGACCAGTTTCTATTTTACTTTTTCAGGATCCGTTTATTATATAAAACTTTAAATTTAGATCTACATCTGTGTGTGGTAGAAACCTCGCCTTTGATTTCCTGAGAGATTTTTCATCTTCCCACAGAGAACCCCATGCTAGGATGAACTTCCTTATTGCTTCCTTCGGCTGATGGGTAGTTTCTCTACTCCCTGTTAAACAGAGAAGGCAGTTCTTTTAAGTTTCTACCTTTAGGCAGGAGCTTCAGTGCTAGCTCACTGCCTTACATGAAGGACACCCACCTTAAAGCTTCATCTTTGATCCTTGCATGGGGATCAAAGTCCCAGTCCCAAGCCATGAGAATCTATGTTCATGGCCCAACTCCCTCTGTGCAGCTGAGGCTTCACTTGGAGAACTAGGTTCCCTCTTTATTTCCTGCAAGCTGGGATTTTCCAGTCTCACTTCAAGATCAATTTTGTATTTACAATTCTTTGATTTTTATTTTATCCAACACTCATATGTATTTATGAAAAAATCTGGATTTGGGTGAGATCAATTGCCACGTTGTTGGAAACTGAAGTCCACTATTTATATAATAAATTCAATAGATTTTTTTTTTTTCAGGAAAAAAAAAACTGTTAAAGGAAAAAAGCATTAAAAATCAAAGGATTAGTTCAATTCCATTTTACTGATAAGGAAAGGAGGCTCAGGAAATGAAGGCCATGTTCAAGGTCCCACGACCACTAGGAACAGAGCTCCATTCTCCAATATCCTTCCTCCTCCCTTCCCTTCTCTTTACTTCTTTGCTTCCTCCCTCCTACCCTTCCTCCATCCGTTCTTTCTTTCATGAACTATACTATGTATTAAATTCAATATCTTGAGACTTTCAGTAGGTAAAGTGTCCACTGGCCAAACATGAGAATGATTTTATAAATTTGAACATATCGATGACACTAAAGTGAGATGGATGTGGGTCTTAATTCCAGAATATCATCTCCTTCATTGAAAACATCTATAGGAAGGGAACTGTCATTATTTGGTTTGTGAAGAGCTGGATTTACTCTACACAGAGATTATGGCAACCTAGTTTCTTTGTAGGACAATTATCAATAATTTATATAGATGTATTTGTGGATTCGAATAACTATATTTTTTTTCTGTAGCTCTGGCTATAACAATATATGTGATTGCAAATATTTATGCCATAGATGTTAAATTAATGACCCTATTGTTTGAGATCACATCCTAAGATTACATTAAAAAACAAATCTGTAGAAACCCAGTGACAAATATTGTTACCTTTGGATTCCTGTTTCTCATTTATACCTGACTATTCATTCTTTCCAAATCTTTCTTTGTATCATGTATTATCAACAGCAACCTGTGTTTCTTTTGAAGCCAACCGACCTAGCGAAGTGTTGGTTTGTTAAGAAAAGTCAACAAACCATAAAGTGGCATGGTATAAGTAACTGATAGAACTTCAGAGGGACCTTATTCCTTTCATGCTAACACACCTTGGTACTATCACAAATGTGGCAGTTTTTTCAAATGAAATGGAAAACTTCTTTGCTTTTTTAACAGTTTTAGGTTGACCTGAGGTGACTAGGGAATTTATCAGAAATACTTAACAGGCAAAAGGTGAATAACTAAAGTTATCTCTCTATAAGCCCAAGATCCAAGTTCTAGTGACAATTGATTTTTAAACTGTGAAAGAGCCTTGAAACGGTGTCAGACTACTGAGCCTCCCAGATGGACTGTAACAGAAACTTCAGTCTGGCATATATGTTCATTCTTGCTGACACCGGCCATGTTTACAACCATTTATGGAGCGTGAATTATGAGCCAGGCACCATGCTCGATGCTTCATATGCATTATTTTATCTGATCTTCCCAACAAACCCAAGAGGAGGTATATCCCCACTTTACAGATCAGGAAACCGAGGCTCAGATGTGTAAGGACAATGCCTGACGGGGTTACTGTCTACCTAATGCCAAAGCTCGTGCTTTTATCTTTGAACCATGAACCTGCCCAATGAATGTTTAATTTAAACTCCTGGACTCTACTACCTACAAGGCTTTGTTGTAACTAATCCCTTTCTCCTTTAAGGGTGACTTACCTAAATAATTTGAGATTATCTGCAAGTTGAGGGATATCAGTAATGTCCTCCTAAAGAAAAACAGATAACATTTCATAAGCAGTGATTAGACAGGCAGTGCTGACACTCTGTACCTGTACGGTCCAATACTGTAGGCATTTGCCACTTGTAGCTATTTAAATTTGAATTACTATTACATATAATAAAGAAAAACTCAGCTCCTCAGTCACACCAGCCTCATATCCTGGGGCAGGGTGGGTGGAGGGAAGGCTGGGAGTGGGATGAAGCACATACAGGGGCTTCTGTGGTGGCTGGCAAAGTTTTGCTTCTTGATTTGGGTGGTGACTTGGGTGATAACTGAACACTAATTTGTTAAACTGTACATTTTTTTCACTTTTCTCTATTTGTCATATAGCACACAAATCAGAAAAAGATTAAAAATTTGACCAAGCACTCCCTGTACCTAACATTCAAGTCAAACGCCTGAGTTTAAAACAAGTACTTTTATGTACAAACAAAATTATTTTATAACTTGTACATCAGAGTGAGTAACTCCAGGCATATCTAGTTCACTGATTAAATTCTCAAAAGGAACCGGGTTCAAAGTTCATTCTACAGGGTAGGTTGGTGCTTATTTTCAAACTGAAAAGTCTATTGTTTGACATCAGAAAGCCTTGACATAAAAATATTGAGGGAGGGAGGAGGGATATTTTTATCTGTTCTAAGAAGGAACACTGTCCTGCTGTATGTATTTAGCTATGGAAGTAAACGAAAGGAAACTAATCTCATGGGAGCTGTGTCGCCTATAAATGTGAGAAAGGGCTCTGAATCTCTAAAGAATCATGGTATTTAGTTTGAGGTATTTGCTTTTGTATGATACCAATTTCCTATTTTAAGGAATTTAATCATAATAGAACACATATTAAATACATAAGGATATGGTGACTCATTTTTATCTATTACTTTTTAAAAATCCAATTACAATGGATCCACCTTTCTGATTCAATGTGATTAAACTAATAATCACTCCCACGATTGAAGAGGTTAAACAAAAGAGTGGCACCCAACAAATGAATCAAACAGGAAGGGCATTCCAATTATAAAGCTAACATTTAGCCGCATTTCACGGGTAAAGGGCAGAAACGATAAACTCTTTGTTTTACTCTGTGTGTGGGTGTGGGTGTGTGTGCGCGCGCGCACGCGTGTGTTTACTTATTTCCTGAAGTCAAAAGGGTTTAGGAACTTTTTATAATGTTCTAAAAAAAGGCCCTCAGTTCTGTCAACCTTGCCCGGTGGAAATGTATATATAGGTAAATACATAATAAGGCTTTGTTTTCTGTAAAGCATTTTCTCTATTCTCACAACTAGACTTCAGGAACCAATTCCATATGCCATGTTAGTGAAACGGAGTCCTCAGCAGTCTTTCATACCATGCCAACTCCTCCAGAAAAAAAAAACCTGATACAAAAGTATTATCATTAGCAGTAACGAAAATATATTACAGTCCCTTACAGAGCTGACCTGAGAAAAGCTAGTCAGTTCTTCCTAGGTTTAAACTTGTCAGATGATGGGTATGTTTTCTGTTTTCAAAATCAGACAAAATAGTTTCTTATTTCTAATTTTAAGAAAGCTCATCCACATTTGTCAATAAGTCAGAACAAAACCACAATTCTAAGTAATCAGAAAAGTTCATACCAACGTGTTGTCTGCTTTTGCACCTTCTAGGGTCACTTCCAAATTAGAAAGTGCTGCTTCTACTTCATCAACCTCAGACTCATTTGTAAAATCCTGTATTTCGGCTGATGATGATAGTTTGCTAATGTGATACTGTAAAGAAATAGAGGTTTTAGAAATGTTATAAGCGTAAATGAATCCAGTAGCCAGCTCTTCTTTTTTTCAGAGGCAACCCCCCTTGTAATACCAAACATCTAGAAGGAAAATGAATCCAATAGCCAGCTCTTCTTTTTTTCAGAGGCACCCCCCCTTGTAATACCAAACATCTAGAAGGAAATCTTCCCTCCTATGTAGGAAAATGACATTTTATGGGTAGTCATGTTCAAACTCGCTTCCAGTCATGTTCAAACTCGCTTCTTCTCCATCAGTGGTTGAGCTTGTAGGGGGAAAGAGATAAGAACGGTAAGATTAATTCTTTACATAAGATGTACACGTGTGTAAGGTTATGAGGAGCATTTTAAATTTTAATTTACTCCCCTCATTTCCAGCACTTTCTTTAAAGGAAAAAACTACATAAGATGTACACGTGTGTAAGGTTATGAGGAGCATTTTAAATTTTAATTTACTCCCCTCATTTTTCCTTTAAAGCACTTTCTTTAAAGGAAAAAATGGTAGGAAGAAAATGAAACTTGAAGCAGAACAAACTTGCTTTGTCTCCCTCCAGAGAAAAGGTACCTGCAGTGCTGCAAAGATCAACATTTCCTCCTCTGTGCAGTCAATTTCTTCTAGGACAATGGCCCACCTGGCTTGTTCATAGAGTTGGTTTATTCGGACAGCATCGTACTACAGAAAGAAACAGGTGTGCATGTGTGTGTGTAATTTATATTTCACAATACAAAAATTCCAGAATGACTATGGCCATTCCTTGTTAATCAGAAGCAATAAACTCCAGTTCAGGTAACTGAAAGAAATACCCTTCTACCTTTCTACTGCCCCAGCATTTTTTATTCCTGAATTTAGAACTTCCTCAAAATATTTTCCAGAGTCTCTTCAAGGGTCCACACTGACCCATCTTAGATTCCATTATTTTGCCTCTCTTTTATCACACTTTTTCTATTGGTAGGAAAAACAGGTAGTAAAAATGGTTTATGTAATAAGTAATATAAAGGAAAGGGATCCCCAAGCTGATCTGTAAACTCAATGCAATCCCGATGAGAATGTGATAGAGATTCTTAAATGCAACTCTATACAAGCCGATGTCTCTACACGAGAGACAATGTTCAAATATCGTCAAAAACAAAGTTGGGAGAAACTTGTCCACCCCAAAATAGAAACATATCATAAAGCTGCAGTAACTAAAATGGTGTGGCATTGGTATAGTGATAGACAAAATGTCCATAACACCGCCTCTGGAAACAGACCTACTCATGTATATAGATTCAATATAAAATAAAAATGGTACTTTCTATCAGTAGGGGAAGAAAGAATTCAATACTATAAATAGTGTTAAAAATGTATAGCCATTTAGAGAACAAAAATCTCAAATCAAAAGACAATTTTACATCATTCAAAAAATATAAATTGCAGATAGATCAAAGGATCTCAATATCCAAAACCACAATGAGATACCACTTCATACCCACTACGATGGCTCTAATTTAAAAGACAGATAATAACAAACGTTGGTGAGGATGTGAAAAATTGGAACCCTTGTTCATTGTTGGTGGGAATGTAAAATGGTGCAGCCTCAGTGGGAAACAATTGGGCAGTTCCTCAAAAAGTTAAACATAGAATATGATCCAGCAATTCCACTTGTAAGTACATACTGAAAAAATTAAAAAGAGGGATGCAAACAGATACTGTACACCAGTGTTCATAGCACCATCATTCACAATAGCTAAAAGGTAGAAACAACCTAAATGCTCATCAACGGATGAATCAGTAAACAAACAAACAAACAAAATACACACACACACACACACACACATACAATGGAATATTATTCAGCCATAAAAGGAAGGAAATTCTGATATGTGCTATAACATATATGAACCTTGAAGACACCATGATAAGTGAAATAAGCCAGACACAAAAAGACAAATATTGTCTGATTCCACTTATATGAGGTACCTAGAAAAGGCAAATTCACAGAGACAGAAAGTAGAATAGTGGTTACCAGTGGCTGGGGGGAGGGGTTAAATGAGGAATTATTGTTTAATGGGTACAGAGTTTCTGTACAGGATGATGAAAAAGTTCTGGAAATAAATAGCAGTGACAGTTGCAGAATATGTGAATGTACTTAATGCCACTGAATTGTGAATCTAAAAATGGAAAAAAATGGCAAATGTTATGTTGTGCATATCTTACTACAATAAAACAAATCAAATTTGTACATGAATGTTCATAGCCGCATTATTCATAATACCCAAAAAGTAGAAACAATCTAAATGTCCATCAACAGATGAATGGATAAATAAAATGTGGTATATACATATAATGGGATATTATTTGGCAATAAAATGAAATACTGATATGCGCTACAATATGGATGAACCTTGAAAGTATTATGCTAAGTGAAAGAAGCTAGTCACAAAGTACTACATATTGCATAACTCCATTTATATGAAATGTCTAGGATAGGCAAATCCACAGAGACAGGAAGTAGACTGATGGTTTCCTAGGGTTGGGAGGGTAGGGGGGAAATGAGGAGCAACTCTTTACGGAAAATGAGTTTCTTGTTAAGATGATGAAAATGTTCTGAAATTAGATAGGGGCATAGTTTGCACGACTCTATGAATATACTAAAAACCACTCACTTGTACATGTTATATAAGTAAAATGTATGGTATATAAATTATACCTCAAAAAACTGTTATAAAAAAATCTAAACATAACAACCAAAACTACTAGCCAGAAACATGAGAGAACACTTTTTGTTATCTTTGAAAGTGGAAAGCTTTTCTAAGCAAGAGAGGAAGCCTAAAAATTATGATGTATATGACTGACTTGATAATCGAAAATTAAACATTTTTAATGGTGAAAAATACCCTATTGAAGATTATACTTTTATAAGACTGGATGCAGACTGGAAAATAATATTTGGAATAAATGTAAAAGATAATATCAATTATATACAAAGTGCTCCTATAAATCAGTATGAAAAATATAATTTAAAAAAAATGGGGCAAATATATAAATAAGCAACTCACAGAAGAAACCAAAATGGGCATGTAAACATTGGAAAGGATGCTCAGCTGCACTAATAAACAGAAGATTCAAATTAAAAAAAGAGATGACAAGAGTTTCTGTTTTCCTATTAGATTTACCCACATGGTTTAAGGATTGATAATGACTGGCATTGGCGAGGATGTGATACAATCGGCACTTTCACGTACGAGGTCAGTAGGAAGGCAAATTTGGCAGTATCTTTTAACGCCCTTTTGCCTTTTGATGAGCATGTCTATGGTTACTATTCTAAAGAATGCAAGCACTCATCAAAGATACTGATATAAGAACGTGCACCACATTTTTTGAAAGAGCGAAAATTGCAAGCATCCCAGGGTCCTGATAAATTATAGTTTAGCCTTTCCTTTGATTACTTTGTAGTCGTAAAAAAAAAAGTCAGACATATACACACTGACATGAAAAGATGGCCAGGATATGTTATGAAGTAAAAAGGAGCAAGCTACAGAGCAAACACATGATCTCGTTTGTGTAGGGGAAAAAGACCTTGAAAATCTGTTCAAAAATTTTATAACTGTGAAAAAATCTGCAAGTATTGTTAATCATCAAGCTGTTAAATGTGGCTGCCTCTTGGGGAAAAAAGTCATGGTAAAGAACTATTTTCCAGTTTTACTCTATGTAATTTCTTTTTCTTTAATTTATTAAAAAATTGTGGTAAAATACATATAAAATTTACCTTGTTAACCATTTTTTAAGTGCACACACAGTTCAGTGGCATTCTACAGAACTCTTTTCATCTTGCAAAACTGAAACTCTATATCTGTTAAACAATAACTCCTATGTTTGGTTTTCTTTCTTTCCTTTTTTTTTTTATTTGACGCGGAGTTTACATTTTACTATATCCTTTAAAAAAAATGTTGAAGGAAACATGGAGGAGGAATAGAAAGATACAGTTCCTAAATGGACTTATTACAGGTTGATTAGCATTAGTATATTTTTCTTTTTGCAGGAACCTTATGTATATTAAAAAAGGTGATAGGGAATGTAAAAATAGGAAGTAAGCCCAAACCAGCAAATAGCATTGCTATTAGGTAAGTGGGCAACGGGATCTGTTGCACTGGCGTGCTCCTTCTCAGCATTTCTACAATGCAAACCTAAGTGTGTAGCATTCAGGAGGCTAGAATAATAAGAATCTTAAGGGAATCTGTCTTTGCTTTGTGAACTTTGCCAGGTGTCATGGAACACCTCAGGAGTTAACCCCAGAATCCTTCCAAAACAAATCAAAACACAACAATGAGAACATTCACAGCAGCATTATTCATAACAGCTCCACCCTGGAAACAAGCCAATGTCCCTCAAGTCCAAATGGATGAATGAAACATGGTCCATCCACACAATGGGGCACCACTCAGCAGTACAAAGAAATGCACTACTGATAACACACAACAACACAGATGAACCTCATAAACATTATGCTGAGTTAAAGAACCCAGACAAAAGATTATATACTGTATGACTCCATTTGTATGAAATTTCTAGAAAAGACAAAAGTGGAGACAGAAAGCAGGCCAGTGGTGGGGTGGGGCTTTGGCTGGGGCAGGGACTGACCACAAATGGGTAAAAGAAAAATTTTTTGGGTGATGCAAGTGTTTTAAAACTGGATTGTGGTGATGGTTGCACAACTATATAAATTTACTACAAATCATTATATTGTACGTCTACAATGGCTGAATTTATCATGTAAATTATACTGAAATCAAAAGACGTGACAACTAAGAAACTACACACGATGAATGCCAATAAACCAGCAATTCCCCCAATAAAACCAAGCCCTGCTTTAATTCACAGTTGAAAGACAAAATCTAAATTGTATGTGCAGCTGCTGAAATTCATATTGCGCTGTCTAGTCTGCCTGTCCCTCCATCCATTCACCTACCTATCCACCTGTCCATCCATCATCCATCCACCCACCCGTGTGTCTCTCTCTCTCTCTCTCTATCTGCAATCAGACACAGCGCTATAATCCTAATGCCACAGGAGTTTTAGTAAGAATAAGTTCAGTCACCAAATAAGGCTTTTCTCTCAAACACAGTCACTAGCGATTTAAAAATAAAAGCTTCCATGCCTGAACATACTTAGCCCTGCCTACCCCCAGTCAAACAGAACAATAATTTGAAAGAATATTGGTTAAACGAAAGTGACCTTCATTTACACATGGACGTTAGGAGAAGGACCAGATCTAGAACAAGCTGTCATAACCACATTCAGGATAAGCCCAGGCGCATTCTGAGGGACACTGGATTTCTCTGCGGCATCCTGCAGAACTCTGGATTCCCCCTTCGGAGGCTTGTTTGCATTCCTACTGAGGCTCTGGGACATCATAAGGTCCTGGGTCTTCCACAGGTCAGTCATTAACAGGCATCCTAATAGGTCTTCTCTCTGAGAACTCTTCAGTGGTTTTGGGGACTTAGTAGCAAGCGTTTGGTGAAGACTGGCTACTCCTGCCCGCTCTGTGGCCCTAGATTTCCTTTGTCTTCTGGCTAATTGAAAACAGAAACTCCAAGCTAGAAGCACATGGCTCTGCCACCTCCGGTCCTTGAATTCATGTTTCTATCTAGTCAATTCAGTCAACCCCTCCACCTGTTTCACCAACCAACAATGCAAACAAACAATAAGACCTACCACCCACAGTTTTCAGGCTCTCAATGGGCTACTATTTAGATCCCTTAAGACTCCCTATTAGCCGGATAGCAGTTTTCACCTTCTCTTACTAATATACCTTTTCTCTACTGAACATTTAAAAAATACTATGAACTATTGGAGTTATAAATTTTTCAATTTACATGTGAATGCATTTAAATGAGGCAAAAGAGTATATAATGAAGGAATTTATTTTGAATGAATTCTAAAGGGACAAAAGGTTAACATCCTACAATAAAAAGTCTTCCTCCCTTCTTTGTTTTCCACAAACAGTAGTTTCCCATGGACTCTTCTGTACCTTGCTCTTTTTTATTCAATAATATATACCTTGACTATGTTCCACATCTAAAGAAAACTGATTCATTCTTCTTAACAACACCACAATACAGATGTACCATAACGGATTTAACTTGTTCCCCATTGATGGATGTTTGGGTGGTTTCCAATATTTTCCTAAAATAAATAGTGTAGTCATAACTGTTCTTGTGCATGGACATATCAATTCACATATGTGAGTGTAACTGTGGTATAAATAATGAGGAGTGGATTTGCTGGGTCACAGCTGCGTAGAGTTGTAATTTTGATCGATATCACTAAAGTGCCTTCCATAGAGGCCAGATGAATTTGTATTTTGACCTACTAGCAGTGCATGAGGGAGCCTGTTTTCCCATACTCTTGCTAAGATAGTATCTGAAACTTTTTGGTATATGCCAACCTAAGGCTAAGAGCCATAGTAGTTTTCTTTCTATTAACTATGTGTTCATATCCTTTTGCCAGGCATAAAATTTTCATTTTGAAAAAAGATTTTGGTTACAATAGTTCAATATAACTGTTTCATTTTGTAATTCTATGTATTTTATTTAATTAATTTGAAAACCTTATTCTAACATCCAGCAGTTTTGGGTTTTCAGCTGCTAGCTTAGTTCTTGGTATACAGCAGTTGCTCAATAAATAAATGAATAAATAAGCAGGGGCACGAGTTTGAATAGGTAAGATTGGGCCAAATTACTTACTTAGCAATTAGAAAATGCATAAGTATGTTTTACTCACATATTATGAGAAAAAAATTAAAGGCCGTTTATTAGAATATATAGCATACAACAAGATAGCTTAAATTGACTAGGAATTAAGCAAAGAAAGAGTAAAGCTGAGTCAGGAATGAGGCTTAAAAATGAAATTCCAGAAAATGTATAAATTCGGTTCTAGCAGACAATGCAAAGAAGGAAATCCAGACAGATATATAATTCACAGTGCCCTTAAAAAATAAAAACAATTATTTAGAAGAAGCAGTACAGTAACTTCTCCCGAATGTTTTACCAAAGAGCCAAAATTTGCTCTTTTGCTGTGATTCACTGGAAGTCATGCGTATCAGACACAAGTTAGGTCCACGTGCATTAAGCTGGATTTAAATCAAAGACTGAGCAGGATCTCCAAAGGAATGGCAAGGAATAAGGCTTATTTTGAAGAAGATGCCCATTAGGAAATCAATGAGAGCTGAGATGGGCCTTTGAAGACCAGACTTAAAATCAGGACCAAGAAGAAGACAGTGCCACAAGAGGCAGTAACACTGCTGTGGGTGAGAAAAGGGTCTGCACAGAAGAGGCGGCCTGAAGCAAGCCCTTCAAACAAGTGCCAGGCAGTAAAGGGAAGAGCAACAAGCAGCACAAAACTAGATGGGAACAATACGACGAACTCACCCAGTGCACTTAGAGAACCGGTGACCCAGTTTATATTTTCTACATTTGGCCATTTAACTGCTGACTCCTAACTCTAGAAAAGAGCGAATGAGGGCAAAGAAGAGGCCGAAGATCAGGGGACGTATTTCACCACTCGATTGTCCCAGTAAACTTCCGGTGGGAGGTGTGCACTTAGAATGGGAGTTGGTGACCAGCTGGGTCTTTATTTATATAAATGATTCCTCTTTCTTATCACCAAAGACTTTCAGCACTGCGGGGTGGGGAGTGGTGGGTGGAGTCTAGTTTGCGCCATCATGGGGTCCTGGCTTGTTCTGAGAACCTGCTCTTAACCTGGGTCCTGACATCACCTTCTTTCCTAAGCACTACTGACTCTGGTCCCATGAGCCGCTCTCTGCTTGTCCCTTGGTTCTCGGGAACCGAGAGGGGGAGCACGTGCCACCCTGGGCGTGAAGACTCCTAGAGATTCTCGCTCCCTCGGGCTGCTGACTATGCTCGCTAGAACCCAAAAGATGAAAATCCAGAGACCCATATGCAGAGCTAAACAGAAAATTACACATAATTAATCCTAATTTTGATGACTAAATGATTCAATACTAAACTTCTATGCATTCACATTTTAAAAAAGAGAATAGACAATGGCCAAGACATGGAAGCAACTGAAATGTCCTATGATAGATGACTGGAAAAAGAAGCTGTAGTACATATATACAATGGAATATTACTCAGCCATAAGAAGACATGAAATACTGCCATTTGTGACAACATGGATGGACCTCGAGATAATTAAGCTAAGCAAAATAAGCCAGACAGTAGAAGCTGAAAGATTGCATGATACCACTTACATGTGGGATATAAACCTAAAAGCAGCAAATGAACAGGATGAACACACAAGAGACTCATGAACATGGACTATAGACTAGTGGTTACCAGAGAGGATGGGGACGCATGGACATGGACTACAGGCTAGTGGTTAGTAGGGGATGGGAGAGGAGGGGGGAGGTAGACGGTGTAAAGGGGTTCAAATATAGGAGAGTGGAGGGGGAGGGTGAAGGGGATAAAGGGAATCAAATACACAGTAGCTGAAGAAAATTGGACTTTGGGTAGTAAACACACAATAGAATATACAGATGTCAAATGATAATGTATACCTGAAAATTATACAATTGTATTAACCAATGTTACCCCAATAAACTTTAAAAATAAAAATAAAAATAAATTTTAAAAAATTAAAAAAAGAGAATAGAGAAAAAGTATCTTACTTTGGGATTCAAATCAAAGAAAGTGTAGTATTTAAATCGTAACAGCAACTGCTCATCCTCCTGAATGCCTTGTTCCATAAGAGAACGTGAGGAGTCTAACCAACTAGAAAACAATAGGACGAGCATTACAAGCCGGTTAATTTTATACGTATATGTTATAGTATTATATATGTTTATATGTTATATATATGCTATATATGTGTTTGTTATATATACCATACACGTTATATATAACATGTTTATATTATATACGTACATACACATATCTTCTTGAACGAAGTCTGTGTAAGTAATATGAACAAAAACAAGTAAAGCAGAGGACCTGATGATAGCTTATACCTGCATTTTATCTTACATCTTTCCCAATTTGGACCAGGGACGAATACTCCTATGAGAATCTAATGCCTGATTATCTGAGATAGAGCTGAGGTGGTGATGCTAGCGCTGGGGGGCGGCTGCAAATACAGATGAAGCCTCACCCACGCACCTGGACCGCTCACCTGCCACTCACCTCCTGCTGTGTGGCCCAGTTCCTAACAGGCCCTTGCTTTAAAGTAGCCTAGTGAAGGAGCCAGGGCGGTTTTTATTTTCTCAGTTTTATAGATGATGAAACTGAGTCTTAGTGACATTAAGTGGTATGTTTAAGGTCATGTGCCTCATGGTAGAGCCAGAATAAGAATCTGCACTTGCTGATGGCCTGCACAGCCTCTCCTCTACACCGGGGGATCTGACCCAAAGCTGACTCTTATTGTCTAGACCTTTCTGTAATAACCCATGAAGACCAACTCACTTATAAATTGCTCTACATCCCATAAAATACACTTTGCATACCTGTAGGGGTAAAAATTTGTATTCATTTATGGAAACCACTGAGTTACCCAAACACATAAATGTTGTCACACTTTCAATGTACTAAAATGACCAAAAGCTGCATTTTTCCCTTTTGTTGCTAAAATCAGTACTGACTTTTACTAAAGGTATACAATCTCCAGGCATGCTAATTCAGAGATTTAAAAAACCCCTCCCCCATCTCTGCAGCATCTCTCTTACTACATCCACATCAGTTCACAGAGAAGCAAAATGGAGGCACATCCTTACCCTGCGTTGAGCTTGGCTTTATCGACCAGAGACCGAGACTGGTACATATCAGCCAATGCCTCTGGTGACTGCGGGGGTTGGCTGAAGGCGAGGATGTTGCAGTTTTGTTCAGTCAAGGGGCTGTCACTGAACCAAGTCATGGTGGATGACGCTGGAGTTCCATTCACAGGATCATATGTTGGAGTCATGGTTTTACTGTATAACCCAGGACTAACTGCAACACAAAAGGGAGCACGCGTTATGACAGGAGATTCAGGGGGTAGGAATCTTTGGAAAAAGAAGTACTAACTCTGCTGATACTAAAATGAGTTTTGAATTTAAATGTCTGTAACCTTTAAAATAATCAGATCAGTGATGACTACTGGGGAGAGAAGTTATACACAAGTAAAGCTCTTGCCTGAATATTGAGCTCCTGTAAGTTCGGGAATTCATAAGCTGTAAAATCTTCCCCAATCAATCTAGACAAATGCTGGAGACTATCTCCTTCTTAATAATTCAAAACTTTTCTATGTTAACAGTGAATTTGGGCAGTATTAGAAAACTGGAGATCGTATGTACATAGCACATTTTGGGCAAATCCTTTAACGATGGCAGTACTTGCCAATATTAAGAACCCAGCTAATTGATGGTTTATAAATCATCTGGCTTTAATTTGCATAAGGAAAGTGCAAATAATCCCTTTTATTCTTTGCATTGGAATATACTATGCAAGAAAACCCTCATATGTTGCAAACAAGCTAGAGATTTATTTATTTTTACATAAAAAGAAAAAGGCGATGCCTTTCTAGAATTTTTACCTGTTCTCGTTACACGACCAATGAAAAACTTAAACTGAATTCAGAAAAGAGTCACATAAAGATAGAATCAGAAAAACAGAAGTATATCTGAATGATCTAAATAATCTCTTTTCCCCCTCAACTTCATGGTCAGTTCTACTGTTTTTAATTCATCAGCAACATAATACATACAATTAAAATAATGAGCTATAAAACATATCTAAATTGTCAGTTAGTTCTAAAATCAATTGGACATCCATTTCTCGTCACAGCAATCCTGAAATTTTAGTTCTCCTTCTTTGTTTTGGGGGAGAGAGAAGAAAGGAGGGAAGAAGAAGGCAGAGAGGAGAGGAGCGTCCTCAGGATTTAAGAATTTAGGAATTTTTTGGGTTTAAGAATAAATTAAAACAAAATGCCTGTCACGAACCTTACCTGGTGGGCCTGAAATTGTTGGAGAACTCTCCAAGTTTAAAATATCTTCAATTATGGGCTCCTTATTATTTTTGTCTTTTTTTTTCTTCTTTTTAAAGTAGTCACCAGGAGGCTTTAACAAGGAAAGTTCTTCTGATCTTCTAATATCTAATAAATAAACGTAAAAATAAAGAAGAAAATCAAAAAGTAAAAAGAAAATTCCTTCTAAGACTCAGAGTCACATTGGGCATTTGAAACTGTTTCTCAGGAAATTCCTGAGAAGCAAATGGAGCTATGCATTCCTTTTTGAAGAAACAGAAGATGAACAGAGACCTCCCCTCCCCCACACCCAAATGGGAGTATGTATGGGTCAAAGAGTGGAGAGAGGTTCAATCTAGTCAAGAAACTAGTTTCTAGTTTTTTAACTTATTGTGAAAATATTTCAAACATATCTAAAGCAAAGGGAATAGTATAATGCCCCCTTCGTGGGCTCATCACCCACCTCGATTGCTACCAGCATTTCGCTCTTCTTGTGTCATCTATTTACTACCAATTTTTCCCTCCCTCCTTTCTTTCATCCCTTTCTTTCTCCCTCCCTATCTCTCCTTTCCTTGTTTAGCTTTTTAAACAACCAAGGACTCCACCGTTTTTTCTTTATGGACAACAGACCCCGAGAGCCTTTTTCTTACACAACATCCGGTAGCTAATTTCCTCCTTGTAGGAGACATTGTTGGCATCCTGCCCATCTTTTCTTGGTCCTCACCATTTCAGTGCACTCTGACCTGATTTCCAACAGCAGCTAGGACATGCATCTCTCTGCCCCAGGGCTTGCTCTGGATGCCAGAATCTGCACTGCTCAGATACAGATACAACAGGCCACACAAGTTCAGAGAATTAACGCTCCCCAACAGCAGCCCTCAGTGACTAAGGAGAGGATATATTAACACCCCAGTTCCTTCATCTTCAGGGTGGCAGAGCTCTGAGGTATGTCTACGCTGTCCCCCTGAGGTCCCCAGCTGTCTGCAGGGCTAT
>NW_006442491.1:14402133-14436546 GCF_000325575.1 Pteropus alecto | reverse complement strand
CTAGACTCACATCCCCATCCTCAACCAGGGTTTCCTGGCATCATCTCCCAAGTAAACAAATATTTGTACTTGAATCCTTATCTCAGAGTCTTCTTCTGGAGAACTCAAACTAAGAAGAAGACCCTAATTTTTCTCCATTAATCAAATATAATTATCATTGCCAAACAGAACTCCTGATAACCATTAACTTCACTGAGCTGCTAGGATCCCAGTTAAGAGCCAAGGAATGTGGATGTCTGAGTCTTTGGGCCACTTTCCTGGAGGTAAATGCACTGATTCCATAGGTTCTCCTGCTTCTCAATTCAAACACTACTACATGCTGAGACTGCTCTATCCTCTCCCCCGTAACCAAGGATGTCTGATTGTCAAGTTGCAACATGTACCTGTGACCGTTCTAAATGCATAATTTATACACAAAACCTGAAGACAATCAAAATGTCCAGTGGAAGCATCACAAACAAAACAAACAACAAAACTAAAAACCTTCTATCTCCAAGCCCAAGATTTGTCTTTCCTTTTCACATGGCTAAATTTTATTTTAGCTTCAATCGATCAGATAAAAAAAGCAATTATTAGAAGCACCAAATTGAGCCTTTTAGACCTACCATAAAGATATAATCTGGAAAGAAAAAAAAAGAACATCTGACTGCTTCTGTTTATTTTGAAACCAAGTTTTCGGTCCCAGCTCCAATGCATGCTTCCAGACCTCTGTGGTATGTGGAGTATATCATGTTATTTAATCATTTATATTTTTTTCAAATCCTCATTAAAATAGTACTGCAATGCCCTGGCACATACCATTTGTTCACCATGCATCAGGGACACTGTGGAACTTATATTCTATAATGGAAGGTTCATTCATTTGATACTCAACAGTTATTGAACAGGTAATGTGTGCCAGGCATCATGCTGGACATACTCAAAAAATGGTTTCAAACTGTCATCACCTTATTTAAAACCATACCAGCCTCCTGTCTCCACTACTGGCACTCCCAAGCCTACATATACTATTATACTTTTTTCCTGTTTTTCTACTATTTCCTTTTAACATTTTAGTTTTTACATTTATTATTTACTTTCTGTCTCTCTATGCTAGAACGTAAGGCCAAGGAGGGAAGGGATTTGGGGCTTTTTTATTACTAACATATCCCTAGCATTCATCACAATGTTTGCCTAATCAATATGTATTACCTGAAGGAATAGGTGAGCAATTTATAGTTTAATGGAGAAGCTAGATCACTCGTATTTTGTACATACTGTGTTCAAATGCTGAATCTTAGCCTTGGAACAAAAAAATATACCTACATACTTGTAAAAATATAAAATAAGTACATGTTCACGATGCAGGGCTTGTTTCCATTACAGAAGTCCCACAAAGAAGAAATGGTTTGGGCAGTGTTATTTCTAATGGCTGTTAAACTCATGAGACACCATCTCATAAAGAATTAGTTTTCATTCCATAATTAACTGTACTTTTCTGCTTAAAATAAACACCACAAAGGATTTTGGTGGACAGCTATTTATTAGAGCCAAGTGTTATTGAAGCAATTAAAATACTGCAACATCACTATCTCAAAAACAATAAAGACACATTGGCTCTATGGTGATAATGATTTAATGGAACTCTTTGCCTAAAATATAATGATTTTACTATGGCTTAGAAAAAATGAATGTTTTTGAGGAAATTGTCACTAATTTGTCTCTTCCATTTACAAACCTCTTTAGAAATGGAAATGAATCTGATTTATTTCAATAATGTTCTATTATGTTTAATTCCACTTAAATGGCTCAAGTCCCCAGAACTGGGCTTGAAAAGTGTGCTTTCTAACAAGGCAGTATTTTGTAAAGCCGACCACTCGAGGTAGGCAGAAAGCACACTTGTTTTCCTCCCCTCCTTTGCTAAGAGTCCAAAGGGCACAGAGGCCCCTCCAGGGTACTCACTCAAGGTTTTGCAGATGTCACTGACAGCTTTAAAAACCACGGCAGAGAAACTGACTCGCAGTCTCACCGTCTTCACATTTGGTAGGCGCAGGCGAAGCATTTTATGCTGAGGGGTGAAGAGCAGCTTTGCATCTGCTTGGACTCCACATTTGTCCAGAGTCCAGTGCGTTTTCAGAAGCCAGCAATGCTTTTGTTCCCACCAAAGGGCAAAGTCTGACCAGTCTTGGGCGATGTCTGCAAAAAACGAAAAAAACAATGAGGTGCAAGGAGAGGGAGCGCTCCAGGGAATTCCACTGTGTGCAAAAACTGAAACAAACACGGGCTCTTCAGTGCCCCTCCTTTAGAACCCGAGGTGCAACAATTCTTGGCTTCACAACCCAAGGTGCAACAATTCTTGGCTTCCCTTCAAAGTATCTAAGGTGGGGCAGGTGGAAAACAAACTGGACCTTACCATTGCTGGAATTTAAATATTATGGAAGGGACAAAAACAAACACATTTTGTTTATGATAAAATGCTAAAGTTCTTATTTCTCTATTAGAAATGTATCCTTTCACCACTGGATCAAGTGGGAATATCACTAGCTCCCGATCCGAGTTCACACAGTAGTACTATAAAGCTGACTGTTGACTCTTTGCAGTAACCTCCAACTCTCCTATCAGTGCCGGCATATTCCAAGTTTCCCAAGTGTCTACATTGAAATCAGAGCTGAATATTTTCTTCATCAACATGAAACTTCCTTCTCCTTCAGTGTTGGCACCAAAGTTGAATCTTTTCCTTTCGTTAATGTTGGAGTCAATAGTCAATCTTATATCTTGCTAAATTAAGAGCCACCAGAATTTTATTTACTTTTTAAAAAAAGATTGTTTCTCTCTTTCGCTCTCTTTTTAAGTTGGAAAACCGTTCTCACAATGCTGTTAGTAGAAAGAGAAACGCTGTAACTATTTTGGAAAGTCAATTAATTCAGCAATTCCTCTCAGAGCTATATATACTCACTATATATACTCACTAAAAGTCATGTACTATAGCAGCCTTATCTTTAATAGCCCCCAAACGGAAATAACTCAAATGTTTATCAACAGGTAAATGGATAAACTGTGGCATAATCATACAATGGAATATTACACAGCAAGGAGGAGAAATGAATCAAAACTGTATGCAACAATATGGATAAATGTCACAGACATAATGTTGAGTGACAGAAAGCAGATAAGAGTATATCCTGTATAATTCCACTTTCACGTAGTTCCAAAACAAGTAAAATTATTCCTGTGGTGTTAAATTTAGGACAGTGGTTACCCTTGGTAGGGCAGTGACCTGGAGGGGTCAGGTGTGGGACTTGGGTTGCGGAACAAGTAATGTTCTATTTCTTGAACCACCTGGGTGGCGGTTACATGACTTCAAATGTTCACTGAATTGTACAGTTATGATAAGTGTACTTTTCTGTATCTATATTATACTTCAATTAAGACTTGCTTAAAAAAAGCTTTATCTAGTGTAAATGAAAAGTCAACATCCATGGCCTTAGAAGATAAAAATAAATACAAAAAAAATAGAACATTATTAAATTCTAGGTTGATCATGTTGACTCCTGATGTGAAGACTCTGACCCTAAAGACTTCTCTTTGTTTAAACAGGGAGAGTAGCAAATGGTGGGTAAGTGACAAAAGACACATCAACACCAAGCTGACTTTATCACTGAGCAATCAAATATTAACAGAGAATTGACAAAGTAGTCTAAAATGACCCTAGATGTCACCAGTAGAATGGGCCCCATCCCTGTGGAAATACAGTATTATACCTACTGAGGAGCTTTTGCTTGTCACGACAGACTCAAATTTTTACAAAGGTGGTCAGGTTCAGTTTGAGGCTCCTGCAGACCCCCCTGTTTCTCTTTGACCTGTGGGGAGGGGGCTTACTCTCTGGCCCCATTACAAGATGGATGATCAGAAAAACTTAGATGATCAGACAACCTAGATCAGCCATTGAGTGGTGATGAAACAGGTTTTCAAATACAGAGAAACCATAAAGAAACAGTAACTTACTGATCTGTTCTACTAACTTGAGCATCACTCCTCCAATATGCAGGTCTCCAGACACCCTCAGTGTGATGTCTTTCTGCTCCTCTTCATTTGGATGGTCAACTCGGACAACGAGCTCCCAAGAAGCAGATGCAAAGTCACTGGATGAGAGCATTGTGGCAAATGAAGGTGTCTGCTGCATAAAGAGGCAGACATAGATCAGAACACAAGAAGGAATCTGGAGCTTGCCAGCAGACCCTGCAGAACAAAACCTTTTTTTTTTTTAAATACTAGCCTCCTCTTGAAAAAAATCTGCAGGGCTCCCAGTGTCCCAGATATTAAATTCAGCATCTTAATTCTAGAGACAAAAAATCTCAAGCTTTCAAAATTTATATACTTTATCTTTTCACTCCCCCAAGACTACTTGGTTTTTTATTTTCTTTGCCAGCCCAGTGCATCAATTTTCATTTTCCCTCTCTACTGATTTTCTTGACCGTGTCTGAACTATTCTAGCAATAGGCAACAAATAACAGCAATCCTTCATATCTCTTTAAAAAAAACAACTTTATTGAAGCATAATTTGCATAAATAAAACACAGACTTTAAGTGTCCCTTTGGATACATTTTGTTGTATGCAAATTATACTTAGATAAAGTTGATTTTAAAAAAGGATGTCATTAAAATCTCTATCGGTAATATATATACATATGTATTATTATATTCCTTCTATAAATATTAATGACATCTTCTGGTATGAAAAAAATAAAGCTATAACAAAATAATTTCTATTTTAGTTATATAATATGAAGTCTTATGTTAAATGCATAAGATAAGGTCATTCATAATTATTGTCATGTTACCATTTTATATCCTATAAAAGTTGATGAGTAAGAGCATCGATTAAGTTTTGGGACACATCTTTGGCAAAAGATTTAAAACAGGAGTGTCAGATACACAAAGCTCAGTTTTCAAACTACAGACAAGAGTTTTCCCCGCCTTGGAGGGACTAAACTAGAATGAAAGAAGCTAAGCAGTATCAAATTGGAAATGTTTCGGCAGGTAATAGGAACGCTAGAATCCAAAACTGGCAGAACTTAAAATGTCAGCTCTCTTATCTTTAATCAGAAGACAAATGATACTACCCTATCTTAACTATTTTAAGATTTAAAAGTAAAAATCAGTCATTTAAGTGATAACAAATCTTTTTCACTTTACTAGGTAAAGACAGTTTATGAGAAATCCACGTTTTCATAAAGCCTACTTTTACGAAACATCAGTGTACTCAAATTCCTAAGAAAAGGCTGACTTGGCAAAGTGCACACGAGTCCCCCATGGATCTTATTAGCACGCAGGTCCTAGTCAGCGGATCCAGGTGGAGGTGGACACCCTGCATTCATAACAGGCTCCTGGTGATGCTGGTCTGTAGCTCACACTTCTGAGTGAAAAATTAGCTCCAGGGCTCAGTTCCTCCCTTTCACCCATCCAAATCAAGATTAAGCCAGTGACTATGGTGACATCTGAGGAACACTATTTCTAATAACAAGCAATAATTAAACCACCAGTGTCATACCAGTTTTGTGTTCATCTGAAACTGTTTACATGTATAAGTAAGCTTCAGAGAATCTTAAAATACATGAAATAAATAAATACTGCACATCTGAACAGGCATAGGACAGACTTTGTTTGAATCAATTCAAAAGTTCAGAAGTAGCTCTTGATATTTTTATGACCAGAAAGACCTCAGTGATGTAATGCTTGTACCCTGCGATGCACACAGGTGCACCTAGAGACCTCGTGTATGGGCAGTGCCAAGCAATGATGACCCTGGGCCTGACTACTCGCCTCGCTGTCCTCACCAGCCTCAGCAATCATTTATTATGAAACTACCGTGTGATGTACTCCGTGTTAACTGCTGTCCTTGTGTTATCTCCATCCTTTCAGCAATCCCATTTAGAAATGAGGAAATGCAGGCTCAGAGAGGCTAGGTAAATTGTCTGAAGTCACACAGCAAGTTAGATAGTGGAGCCCAGATGGAAATCCAGATCTTTCTAACTCCAAACTCTTAACCCCCACACTGGGACACATCATTAATAATGTTGTAATGCCAATATAAAGTAAAACTCATAAAACCACATGAGCTAGACTCTCAGTACCTTTCCTAAGCATTTCTACTAACATAATCCTTCCCAGTGAGGATACAATAAAGATATGACCTTCACAGACAAACTCATAACATGGCATTGAACTGTTTGACCTTAAGATCTTAACAATATCTAAAATGCTATGATTTGTGATTTAAAATGTTTTGTACATAAGGTGAGTCCTTAGCGCTTATTTCAGGAGCAATCCGGCATAAGGTCTTTTCTTAACATGAGCAATCAAAACACTTCTCATCTAGGCAACAGATGGTGGTGATTCCCTTATAACTAAATCCAGGTTAAAATTAGACAATCTGGTTTCCCCACATTCCTCTCCTATCTTTTTGTGCCTTCATTTTTGAGTGAACCTCTCATCTGCCGCAAGTTGTTACTTGCTGAGCAGAGCAGCAAACTTCAGCCGGGAAAGCGCATCTCAGAGACCAACAAGAAGCAAAGGGCACCGGCAGACCTGCCTTCCCTGGGTGAAGCTCAGCTGCCCACTTTCTCCTATCCTTTATGAATACGCAAGAATTAAAGCCAGAGAAACAGACGGCGAGACAGAGACACACATGGTGAGCAAGACGAGAGGAAGGCAGGCAGAAAAGAAGGAAGGAAGGAAGGAAGGGAGGGAGGGAGGAAGGGAAAATAGTTGCAGATACTTTTTCTGGATGAGAGTGTGTCCAAAGGCCTGCCTTTTGCCAGCTCTACGAGGTCCAGGGGCCCCGGGAAATATGGTGGATGAGTGGAAACCTGCCCCTTAGCTCCACGAAAACAGCACCCGTAGCTGGACAGTTTATTTTGCGCGGCGAGACGCGCAGGGCCAGAGAAGGTGGTGGCACGCCGAAGACATTATTTTTAATTCAACAGCCATTGAAGTGCAAGAGGCTACAGAAAGGAAGGGGGCAGGGGTCTCTGGAATCAGCGGTGCCCACCACAGCCTCCCTTCTCCGCCGGTTTGCCACCCCCGTAGCCCTATCCCCGAGCACCCACCTCCTTTCCCGGAGCCTGCGGCGTGCAGCCAAGCAGACCCGCACCGGGAGGGCTGCGCCCCTAAAGACCAAGGCAGAGGCCACCCAGGCTGAGTCTGGGCGGGAGCAGGGGCTCTCACAGTGGCGGCAGCTGCTCCGCTGGGCTGCGGCGGGAGAGGGCTGCTGGCAGACGCCCGGGCGAGGGAGCCCAGGTATCTCCCGCCCAGGCGCGGCACCCGCCCCCAACGCCACGCGGTGAGCGGTGTGCGGCGTCCCCGCCCTGCGTGGCCCCCAGAGGCACGGCCAAGGCCAGCGCGGCACGGCAGGCGAGGGCACGCCCAGCTCCAGGCCTGCTGGGTCTCGCTCCCGAGAGAGGAGACGCGCTCCGCAGCCTTTTTAAGGGCAAAGGATGGTCGACGGGCTGCTACGTGGCTGGAGGGCTGGGGGAACCTGGGACGCACGCTCACCTCCAGCGCCCTTCTTGCGATCTCTCATTTCGCCCCTATCCCACACTCCTTAGACCTTTTCCAGTTGTCCCGGTTCCCTGAGGCCCGCTGGAGACGAGCCCAAGTGATTAAAGTGTTGCTACTTCCCCTGCCCTCCAGGTACACCCATCACTTACACTCCGGGGTGCGTCCAGGCCCGGAGACTCCCGGCTCCAGGCTAAAACTACCGCTTCCGTTTTAAAGAGCCTGGAAGACCTTTGATAGCCAGGTGGAAGAAACAAAAGCGGTTCATCCCTGAGTAAGAGGGTGATGTAAACCCCAGAGGAAGGCGAGGCGCCCAAAATGCGCACAATGGAAGACCCCGGGGCAACCCAAGGGCACACACCCCATGCGGAAGTCTGGCATGGCTCACCTCAGATTCACCACCCAGCCCTGCAGGTCACCTTCCTGTCGGATTCACTTCCAAAGAAAGCCGAACGGTGAGAGATCTTGGGCAGTTTACACAACCTCCCCAAGCCTCTTTTGTTCCTATTACGCACATTTGTTGGGTGTTTATTATGTGCCAGGTCTTGAGCTGAGCTGAGTGGATACAGTGGTTATAAAACAGACATGGAAATTATAGTTTCCTCATTTGTTGGATGGGTAGAGGAATGGAATACCTGCCACCAATCCATGACAGAATTTCATCCAGTCTGTGGAGGAATTTCATTCAGTATAATACAAGTTTTACCTATTTACATCAGATACATAAAGCCCGTGATAATTTAAATACGAATTTAAAATGTTAGGTAATTTAGAATTGAAATTCTTGTTTTTCGCTTTAACATTACCATATTCAACCATTATTATAATTTGGAAAGTATTTTAAAAGGTCAGTGGAACAATTGCCAACAAATCTGGAATTCTGTAATTAAAACAAAATAATAAAAAACTTTAAACTGAATTTCTTACTTTGGTAGAGTTTGTCAACTATGGGAATGGACTCAACTGCCATCTGGACCCACTTCCCTACCTGCCCAACATGGAGTGAACAAATATGCCCTTATCTTGGGCAGAAAGTGTCTAACGACTTGGTTTCTGGATACTGCTGAGGGCTGATTAGAACAATACACGTTCTTCAAGATCTTGAGTGTGATCTTGAAGTGGGAATGGCTTTATTTATGCCAAACTGGTTTCTCATTTCAGTTGAAAACATCTGGGTTGTGCTAAAGAATCTAACTGGCTTTAAGCTTTTGCTTGGCCTAGGTTATTTTTTAAGCTTTTAATTGAAATATTATATGTTTATATTTATGTGCAAGAGCACCAATCATGAATACGCAGCTGATGAATTTTCACATACTGAACACATCTGTGTAATAAGCATCCAGATCAAGAAACAGGACATTACCAGTCCCTATGCGTCCCCTAGTTTCCCCTACCAGTTACTATCGCCCCCACCAAAAGTAACCACTAGCCTGACTTCTAACTCCTTGAAAGGGTTTTGCTGAACTTTGTGTCTTATATAAAATGCAATTGGATGAAATATACTATATCGCGTCTGGCTTCTTTTGTTCAACATGATGTTTTTAAGTTTCATCTATTTTGTGTGTCCCAGGCTTTTTTGTTTGTTTTACTTACTACCTGGTTACCATTCTTGTGACACAGGGCCAACTCATCCCCCTAAGGTCCTGGGTTAGAAGTGGATTAATAAGTGTATTTTGGACTTCAAAATTTCATACATACATAAACAAGCAATACACACCCTTTCTCCCTCTTAAAAAAAAACCAGGAGAATCAATACTTTGAGTCAGTTATTTCATCAATTTACACATATCGATCATGCAATGAACTAGCTTATTTATTCATTCAGCCACTGTCTAACTGTGAACTAGACACCGTACTATGCGCTAAAAATACTCAGAGTAACTAGACACAGTCTTTATCTTCAGATAGTAACTCTGAAGATGTGGAATTCAAAAGAGGGGTATCTACTTCTGCCAGGTGTGTGGAGTGGTGGGGAGTATGAGAAAAAGCTTCAGAAAGAAGGTGATTTTTGAGACGGACTTTGAAGCATTGGCTGAGAACTTGATAGCTGCCTAAAAAACTGTTTTAAGGTATTTTTTAGTTAGCAGATATTTATTATGCTTCAATTAGCAGGGGTGGAGGAGAAAAAGGAGCTATATCTCCTGACCTCAAAAGTTTACATGTTCAAGGTGCAAATATTGCAACAGTTTCTATTACCAGATACCCATATACTGAGAAACTGATGTAATAATTAGTATTCTCAAAATATAAGTTAGTCATGTCTACATTATCATATGGGATATGAGTAGATTGGGCTCTATGAGAGATGCGGCCATGTTCTGTACTCACTGAATGGAAGAGGAAAATAGACAAGTTAGAGGGCCTTTGAAAGTCCTGGTTACTTTAACTTTTAAATACAAGTGACTTTCTTCCTCTATTATCTTCCCACTTCTACTGGATGAGCTCTCAAAATGAAAGAAATTCTGTATTAATTGAGAGAGAACGAGAAAGCTACTGGGAGGAGAAAAGAGGTGGAGTTTTTCTTGATTGATGGTTTTGTTGGACAAAATAGTGTGTTCTCTAATGTAAGTTTCTTTATTGAGTACACGACTTATAAACATGCTCAAAGTCTGGCGGCTAAGAAATGGCAACATGGGTGTTAATGGAGAACATGTTCTGTTCAGCGCAAGGAAGCAGAATGTACCTATTATAGCTACACCCTCCTTTCCAGCTGGATGGCTAACGAGCACTTTCTACGCCCAGGCAAGTTCTATAATTTTCTTCTTGCCAGGGTGGAGAGGGTGTGTCCTGATGTATGCACCAGCACTAGATGAAGAAAGGGGAAAGAGAGGGGGGAAAAAAAAAAAAAAGAAAGAAAAGAAAAAAGAAGGCCTTGCTAGAGGCCATGATGGAGTCACTGTTAAAAACGAGAGAGCAAGAAAGATGGTGCCTTCCTCCCTTTCTCTCTCTCCCTCCCTCTCCCCGCTTCTCTCCTCCTTTCTTCCTTTGCACCTATCTCAGTCAGAGTACAAAGGATTACACTTGATAGAGGATATACACTGACATTTGTCTTCTGTCTCTCCTGATTATAAAGTTTGCTTCCCTGGAGAAAACTGTTACCAGTTTCCCCTGGAACCAGTTTATAGTTTGGGCATATAGATTATTTTTGCTTTTTGTGCAGGTGAAATCATTCTTTACATAGTTTTGCATTCTTCTTTTCTCACTTTAGAATATCTTGGTTGTAGCAAACATCAATCATATTCATGGCTGCCTACCGTTCTTGGAAAATCCTCTTTATATTTGTAGAAATCCATATGTTATTATCCCAGTCTAGAAATCAAAACTTAAATTCCCAAGCTCCCTTGCAGCTAAGACAGAGCCCTATGACCTAGACTATGTCACTCAGATACACTCAGGTACAACTTTAACTTGGATGTGACTGAGATGCAGAGACAGGATATACTTGGAGTTTCCCATAGTCATGGGCAAGGATCATTGATGATTTTAAAATTAGTCAGTAAATTCTGCAATAGCATGAATGGCCCCTAGAGGGTGTTGTGCTGAGTGGAGTAAGTAAGACAGAAAGACAAATACCAAATGATTTCACTTACACGTGGAATTGAAAGAAAAAAAATACACGAACAAACAAAACAGAAACAAACTTATAGATACAGAGAACATTTTGCTGGTTGCCAGATGGGGGAAAGGTTGAGGGGATGGGTGAGAGAGAGGAAGGGATTAAGATGTACAAATTGGTAGTTACAAAATAGTCGTGGGGATGTAAAGCATAGCATAAGGAATAGTTGATAATATTGTAATACTATGTATGGTGTCAAATGGGTACTAGATTTATCAGGGTGATCACTACATAAGTTATATGAAAGTCTAATCACTATGTTGTACACCTGAAATTAATATTGTATACCAGCTACAATTAAAAAATAAAAAGTTATTAAAAAATAATAAAATCAGTGAGTAAAAATATGATGAGATATAGGATATTTGTAGTCTCAAGGTATATCCCTGCAAAGTATTTATCAATTATACAGGGATAGATAATAACATTAGAGTGGAGAAAAATGGCAGATATCACCTTAACCAAGTGATCAAAATGAACATCATCTGTAAATAATGCATATTGACCTCACACCCCTCCTCTTATGATGCACTGAGAAGAGCATAGCATCATTTCCATGGTGTTCTTGTTCAAAATGTATATAACCTCAATTTAAACAGGAGAAAACGTCAGACAAATCCAAATTGGAGGACAATCTACAAAATAAATATCTAATACTCTTCAAAAATGTCAAGATCATGAGAGACAGAAAAACTAAGGAACTGCCTCTCAAATCAGAGAAGATCAAAGAGACATGACAACTAAAAGCCATGTGAGAGCCTGGATTGACTCCCGGAACAAAGGAAGGACGTTGGTGGAAAAGCCTATGAGATTTGAATATGGCAGTAGATAATAATATAGTATCAACATCAATTTCCTGATAGCCATAATTGTATCGTGGTTATGTATGATGTTAATAAGAGGAATATTGGTGAAGTTTCTTAGTGTACTATTTCTGCAAATTTTACATATGTTTAAAATTATTTAAAAAGAGGAAGAGGAGGAGGAGGGGGACAGGAACAGGTCTTGACCCTGAAGCAACTCACCAAGAGGGTAAGGATGGTTGGGGGCTCTAGAGTGAGCCATGACCTTCCAGTAAGCAGAGGAAAGGAAGATCGTGTACAGATGATTATTTTTTGTAACCCAGAGTTTTCAAACAGGGTAGGAGTTTGGGCACTATGTATGGTATTTTTACCCCTGGCAGTGACTTTATAACACGGTATTTCAAATTTTGGAGACTAATGAATCTGTGTTCACCTGTTGTTACTACTGACACTTAATAGATCAGAGAACTTGGGCATGTTTTAAATTGGTTTTGAGCCTCAGTTTCTGCTTCTGAAAAGTGGGAATAATTATACTCACTTCGGTAAAGTACTGTGAAATGAGACAATGTAAAACACCAAGCAAAGAGCCTGGAACATGGTAAATATTTAATAAATACTAGAGTAATAAATACAGAAGAAAGAGTGGGGGTGTTCTCTGGGAAAGGGGGAATTGGAGACTCTTAGGACATTGCATCTCCTCCCAGGGAGGTAGGACTACGCTCACCTCTCTTCCTTTCTTGCTCCCAGGTAAGGGATCAGAGAAGGAGAGGAATTGTCACTTAGGAATTTATTAACTTTCTCAGACTGCACTACAGGAAAAATGTGACAGCCTGTACCCAGTTTAGGAGGAAAAGGGACTTGTCACAATCAGTTCCTTCTAAACCCAGTGTAGGTATAGGGTGCTTTGACAGCTTTTAGAATGATTTCTCTGCTATTTTCTAGTAATGGATGTCCAATGAACATAGCTATTCAGTAAACACTATTGTTATAGTAGCAGGTATGATTTTGAAACAACTAGAAGCCTGAGTGTGAGAATGGTCATATTTCTTTATTTTCCTAAATCTAACTTAGTCTATTGATTTTTGGTTAAAGATGGTTGACTGGCTATTCATATTTATCTCTTCTCTCTACTGAGTCCCTGGTAAAATAATAGTTTAAGAATAAAAGAGTATAAACCTATGATGACCATCAGCCATTAAGAGATTACAACAATTTTCTAGAGGATAGAAAATTGAACAAAGAGAGGTTAGTAATGAACATGGAAGTGAAATTCATAGTCTAGGAATATGTGAAAATGAAGATGCAACTGAGACTTTCAAATAGTCTCAGAGAAACTCAGGACTTGGAAATGTCAGGAAGACAGACAGTGGAAGTGAGATGTGTTGTCAAAAAGAAGGGCATTAATAGAGATTCTCTGTACAGAACAGTCAGTCCCCCACTGTCACATTTACGGTGAGTGTGTGGCTGCCAGATCTCCACCCAGGTGGTTAAAATCTGGAGGGCTCTACTCTGTGGAAGTTAAATGTTTCCTTTGAAAGAGTGACTTGGTATCAAGGCCAACTCCTAATTATCCTAAAAGGAAGCTTACCAGGGAAACTTTGGACACTGGGCCCCCAGCAGATGAGAAAAAAACAACAACTCCTCATTCTTAAACATTCTCAAACATTTGAAGAAATTCTCAAACATTTGAAGAAATTCTCCACTATAAAAGAGACAAAATTAAAAGAAAATTTTAATTTATTTTTTCCAGTTTTATTGAGATATAATTAATGTAACAAATTTAACAGGAAAAAAATAAGTAAAAAGATAAGAAACCTAGAGGATCAATATAAGAAAAGAGTGAAAATACAGTGGAGTAAATTGTCACAGACTAATAATGAGAAACCTCCCAGAGACAAGGAACATGAGTCTCCAGTTTGAAGAGTCTACTGGATATCCAATAGATGAATAAGAAATAGCCACACCAAAATACAGCATTGTGAAAAGATCACTGTAGAAAAATAACAAACTCAAAAGGTTTTAGTAAAAAACAGAACAAAACAAAACAAAACAGTTTACTATAAAGAAACCCAGATCAACATTTTATACCCAGCCAGACTATCAATCAAGATATTTTCAGACATGGTAAGACTCAGAAATTTAATTCCCATATATTCTGTCTTAGAAATGTTCTCAAAGATGAGCTCTAGAAAACAGGAGTGAACCAAGAAAGAGGAAGAACCAGGATGCAGTAGATTCAATCTAGAAAAGACGGAAACTCGAGGGCCCTGGGAAGAAGTGCCCAGGGCAAAAGGAGACCTCATGGAATATATAATATCATAAGAAGTTTGGAAAAAGATTTGGGATATGGTAAAGGAAAATAGTGCAAGAAAAAATAAAGGTACGAAAAATCTGGAAAGCAAATGGCCGTAAACAAGGAAATATAACTTTTTCACATTCAAAAATTAATTTGTACGCAAAGCAAATAAGACTAATTATGGTTATGAAATGGAATGCAAACATCATAAATATAGTATAATAACAATGATATTTGGTCTGGTCCCTTACACAGAGCTCCTAAAACCCTTGGAATTTCCTGAGTGATAGGGTGATAGGAATGTCTTTTGTTCTAAGGTGATGACTCTTGGTGGGCCCTTAGAAAGTTTCAAGATGGGGGCTGGTCACCAGAGAGACTGGGCCTTGATTAGAATCTTGGAACTTTCAGCATCAACCCCTATTCTCCAGGGAGGTGAGAGAGGCTGGAGACTGAGTTAATCACTAACTGCCACAATCATGCCTACGTAATGAAACGTCCATAAAAACCCTTAAACAATGGGTTTTGAAGAGCTTCTGAATTGGTGAACACATCCATATGCCAGGAAGATGATGCACCCCATCTCCATGAGGACAGAGGCTCCTGCACTCAGGACCATTCTAAACCTCACCCTAAGTACCTCATCATCTGTTCAGTTGTATCCTTTATAATTAACTAATATAGTAAATATAGCATTTTTGTGAGTTCTGTGAGTTGTTTGAGCAAATTATTGAGCCTTGAAGGAGGGGTGGTTGTGGGAACTCCTGACTTTATAGCCAAGTAGGACAGAAGTTTGGGTAACCTGGGAGACTAATTCTTGCAATCAGCATCTGACATGAGGGCAGGCTTGTGGGATTGAGCTCTGGAACCTGTGGGGTTTGACACTGACTCTGGGTAGTTAGTGTCAGAATTGAATGGAATGGAATTGAATTGGATTGGATTGGATTGGATTGGATTGGATTGGATTGGATTGGATTGGATTGGATTGAATTGAATTGAATTGAAGGACACCCAGTTGGTGTGAGAGGATTAGAGAACTGGTTAGAGAAAAAAACCCTTTAGTCAACCTCAACGATGTAAAAATAAAGGTATAGGGACAGAATTAGGAGTGAAAGAAAGGCAGAAAAGATGAAGGCAAATGTTAGAGGTGCTAAGAGCCTCATATTACAAAATGGGATGTCAAAAGATGTGGTTGATAGAGTAATCAAGTAATCTAGGCATTACTATACTACTTAAAGTAACAAAAATAACCAAGAGAAGAACTAAAATGAAAATGAATTTAGATATACCTATATTGAGATGTGAGAGTTGTATAAGAGAATTTAATACTCATTTATTATAGCTGAAAGTCCATAGATGATGTCTAAAATTGGTAAATTAAGAATTAGCAGTCAGACATATTGTATAAAGTTGATTCTCATTACTCATAAGAGTTATGTTCCGTAAAGTTGCCGTGAACACTGAATTAGCCAACACTGAACCATTACTCCTAAGAAAAATATATAAAAACACATATACATATCTCACATAGATCATAATCTTAAATCTAAAAACAACTCATTCTGGTAGATTCTATTTTTAAATTTTTTTCTGAGGTTCAAAAGTGTTAAGTGACTGTCCTGAGGCATCCCATTAATAGGTGCCAGAGTTGGGATTCCAGCTCCCATCCAGGTGGCCCCAGAGCTAGAGCTTCTTGTATTGCACTACACTGCACACTTGTCTCTATCCTCTGGTCACCCTGTAGGAGAGCTGAAACAAGAAAGTAGAGTGTTGCTTCACCGCATAAGCTGGACACAAGCATGTTAGAGGGGACTCAAATTTTTTGTTGCCCACCACAAAAGTGTCATGAGTATTGATTTCGGAGTTGCACGTAAATTTTAGCTGGTAGGTGAATTCACAAATAGGGAATCTATGAAAACAAGGCTTGATTGTATAAAGATACGGATTTAACACCCAAAAGAAAGAGCTAAAAGAATTAGAAATGGTTGCCTCTGGAGAACAGGATGCTGGATGATAAGGAGCAATGCGTGGAACTGTTGCTTTTCATCAAATACAACAAATTTAAAATGAATAATTTTTCAAAAATATTTTACATCATTCCCTCTCCCACACCTTCTTTTCTCCTCCCACTGGGCTGGTGGGAAATCTAATCTATCATCATTGGGACTTTACGATTGAAAATATTCATGGCAGCGCTATTCGCAATAGCCAAGATATAGAAGCAACCTAAATGCCCATCAACAGACAATGGCATAAAGATGTTATGGTTCATATATACAATGGAATATTACTCAGCCATAAAAAATTAAATCCTACCATTTGCAATGAAATGGACCTAGAGGTTATTATGCTGAGCGAAATAAGTCAGTCAGAGAAAGACAAATACCATATGATTTCACTTATATGCAGAATCTAAGGAACAAAAAGAACAAACTAGTTGAAAGCAGACTCACAAATGTAGAGGATAATCTGGTGATGGACAGAGGGGAGGGGATTAGGAGGCTGGGAGAAAGGCGTGAAGGGTTAAAGAAGTACAAATTAGTAGTTGATAGATGGTCACTGAGATGGGGAGCACGGCATAGGGAATGCAGTCAGCAGTAATATAACGGCCATGTGGAGAGTCAGATAGGTGACAGAGTAATTGGGGGGATCATTTTATAAACTATGTAAATGTCTAACCAATGTACTGAATACTTGCAACTAATAATAAAATAAAATAAAATAAAACACTAAAAAAATAAAAGAAAAATGCTTTCTAAATTCTTTTATAAATATTGCTGTAAAAAGAAGTTCCAAATGAGAGGCCCAGACAGTGAGAGCTGTGGGTTTCAGTGCAGGAGGTTTCCCGCTGATGGTGGGGTTGCTGAAGGTGCCTGGGAGAGGTGGACTTTTCAAATGGGAGCGATAATGTCTCCCCTTGGAAATCAGCTGCTGTCTGTCTTACATCAGCATCAAGAATGACAGCAGGAAGAACATTCATTGCAAGTGAAGAGACCCATCTCAAATGAGCTCAGGGAGAAAAGGAGTTTATTGGTCATAACTAAGTCTAGAGGCATGGCTGGATCTGTGGTTTCACCAGAGCCCTGCCTCTTTCTCACCGTCACTTGGCTGTTTTCCTCTGTGATGGCACCATTTTCAGGCTGATTCAACACGGGGAAGAGAATGACCTTCGCCATCCTCATTATGAACACACAGTTGGAAATGCTGAATAGTTCTGACAAGGTCCTGGGAAGGCTTCCCACCAGCCTAGCCTGGGGCACATGCCCCCTGGCACGTGCCTGCTCCTGGGAGGGGGAATGAACCTCTAGTGAATCATATGGACTGAGGAGGATTCCTATGAAACGGAAGTTAGAGGCTTCTCCAGAAAAAAGAAAAAAAAAGAAAGGTGCTGAGCAGACAAGAATTATGTCTGCTATAGCCTTGCTGCTCAAAGTGTGGTCCAGGAATGTTTGAACAGTTGCTGCGGTCATGACAATGGCACTCCTCTAGCCATGTCTATCCCACTGGCAGAGGAGTCTATGGGGCTAAGTGCAGTGTACACCAGGAGTCCACCTCTAGACCCTTCTACACCTTACCTTGGGGATCAGAGGCTCAGTAATTCCCTGCGCAAATGGCCCCGAGCATGTTCTGGGGCCTGCATGTCCTCTTCTCCAACCACTGGACTTTGACCACCCAGGTTCCAGTGGATTTTTCAACCTGACCTGTGGGGTAGGGCCTCAGGACAGAGTTCCGGGATCACCCTTGCTTTCCAGGGTGGACCCACCACAAGTGTGTGCCTTTCCAGGTTTGAGCGAGCGGCCAAGGGACCTCACAGTGTTTCCACCAAACACGGTCCCTCTTACTTCTTGCCCTTCCCTTCTTTTCTCATGGCATTCGTACTACCTTTAAGGCACTTTGGGTTTGTTGGAGGAAGGAAAAAGGAATGATCCAAGTGGGAGAGAACTCGGAAGTAGTTTATGAAGAATTGAATGACCCCACCTCCAGGTCTCCAATATCATAATCTACCGCAGTTCATGTTTTTCTTTGCTCCCATGGACAAATATCCCTTACCTAGATTTGGTCATCTCTTACTTGCATGGTGTTTTACTTTGGTACTGAATCTCTAGTCAGCCTGTTTTAGAAAGATAAGAGTAGCCAAAATCATTTTCTTTACCTACTCTGTATCTGGGATTTGGCTGGGGTGTATACACATGAGGCCATCATGCTGTGGAATGGAGCCAGGGACGGGGAAAGTACCTGAGCAGGGTGCCCACCTGGGCCTAATGGGATATCAATCTACAATAGGTGCTCAAAAATATTCAATGAAAGTGGCTTTCTGTGCTTGCTTCTGTCTGCAGCGCTCCCTGGTAGGTACTTGAGCTGCTTTACCAGAATGTTACCACTAGATGTCACTGTTGTCATGTTTGCAAATCCTATACCCTTCATTTCCTCCCACATTTTCCCCACCTTGGTTTGATTTCAATAGATTTAGAACACAAATATGTCCATTTTCAAGTTAGAGAGCAGATTTTCCTCTATAAATGATCAGAATCCTTGCTTTATTTCCATGTTGTCACTGACTTTTCATACCTTTGTTATTTTCCTTGCTCATTTTGGGTATATGAAGGTACATAGTTGGGTCTTAAAAAATTTGAATTGAATTGAGACGAGGGAGTTTCTAGGGATTTGAGAAGGATAGTGTCCTACTTTAACTTACTATAGTACTATTTATTTTTTAAAAATTAAGTAAATGCTTTGATTCTACCAGCGTAAGCCAAATTTGGTGTGAATTTGAAAAGGAAAAAAAAAAATCACTAACCTCTAATAAAAAAGTAGCATTTCCTTTTATTGTAAATGCAGGCAACAAATCACAGTAGTAAAAGTACCTGGGATTATGCCACTCACCCACAGAAATCACAATTTTTCATATCACATTATTGCAGATAATTTCGAAATATATACATCCATCTGCACTTCGAAATTAAAGTCATTACTGGTTTAATTCTTAGATCTTATAATGTATCAAAAGAGAAGTGCATATATTACTATATCATAATTCAAAGAAGTAGTTTGATAATTGTATTCAGTGGAATTAATTTCTTTTGTAGTCTTATGTATGTTATTTAATGCATTTAAAAAACATTATTCTGAGAGGGGGTTCATACATTTCACCAGGATGGCTGTGGTTGATAGAATAATGGCCCCTAAAGATGTCCACATCCTGACGCCCAGAACCTGTGAAATGTCATGGCAAAGGGGGAATTAGGATGCAGATAGAATGAAGGTGCCTCATCTGCTGACCTTAAAATGGGGAGGTTGACCTGGAGAATCCAGGTGGGCCCAGTGTAATCACAAGGGTCTTTATAAGCAAGAGAGAGAGGAGTTGGGGTCAGAGGGAGAGTGGAAGAAGTGATAATGGAAGAGGCTGGAGTGATGTGCTTGTTGCTTTCAGGAGGAATGGGGCCTGCAAGCTGAGGGATATGGGCAACCTCTAGAAACTGGAAAAGTCAAGGAAACAGATTTTCTCCAGGAGGCTCCAGAAGGAAATAGCCCTGCTGACACCTTGATCGTAGCCCTGTGAGATTCATTCTAACTTCTGACCTCCAGAACTGTAAGAGAATAAAGTTGTATTGTTTTAAGCCACTGAGTTTACGGTAATTTATTACAGCAGCACTAGGGAACTAATACACTGGCACAAAAAAAAGTTAGGAGCCCCTGTATCTAGACTAATTAACAGTTAAGGACAGTTCTATCTGTGTTACGGGTGGCGAGAGGGTGATGGTGAATTAAGGAGTTGTCTACTGCTGCGTAACAAACTACCCAAACTGGAGAAGCTTAAACAATAAACATTTATTATCTTATAGTTTCTGTGGGTCAGGAATTTGAGACTGACTTAGCTGTGTGGTTTTGGATCTGGGTCTCTCATGAGTCTATAGTCAGCTGAAGGCTGGACTGGGGAATCTGCTTCTAAGATGGTGCATTCACATTGCTGTAGGCAGGATACCTCAGTTTCTTGCCATATGGTCCTCTCCAAGGGCTGCTTGAATGTTCTCACAATGTGGCGGCTGGCTTCCTTGGATGGTCTAAGACAAAGAGCAAGGCAGAAGCCACGTGTTTTTTGTGATCCAGTCTCTGAAGTCACACCATCACATCCATAACGTTCTATTCCTCTGAAGGGAAGAGGGAGGAATTAGGCTCCATCCCCAGTATCAAAGAATCAGTAGATATATTTTAAACTACCACACAGACTATTTCTCTCTTTGTTCCTTTAAAAAATTTCTGTGAACAAATCCATACCAAGAGCTGAAGCCAAGAAAATTTGAATAGTGTAAATGACTGACAAGACTATATATAGAAATTTTCATTTTAATTTAATTTATCTAATTCGTTAAAGCCTTATTTTAATCAAATTAGCAGTTGAAATCTTAAGCCAAAGAAATAAAGTCCTTTCTTGTAGAAATTCTGTCATTATCAACTTGGCCTGGAATAGTGTTTTTTTTTAATAAACTTTTTATTTTGGAATAACTTTAGAATTACAGAAAAGTTGCCAAGACAGTACAGCAAGATCTCATATGCCCTGCAACTAGTTTCCCCCGTTGCTAATATCTTACGTTACTAAGGTACATTTGTCACAACTAATGAACTAATATTGATACACTATTATTAAAGTCTATACTTATTTCGAATTTCCTTAGTTTTTACCTAATGCCTTTTTTTTTTTTTTTGAGGAGTACATTTTTAGAGTAGATTTCTTCTAGGTGTCTCTGGCAATGAAAACAAGTAGGTATAGGGAAGAGGACAAAAACTCTGGAGATGGATTTGAATCTTGTCTGCATCACTTGCTACCTGAGGGTCCCCAGTCAAATTCTTCGTCTCAGTTTCCTCACCTGTAAAATGGGAATGATGATACATCATAGAGATATTGTAAAGATTAAACAAATTCATATATGCCAAGCACTTTAGATAAGATTTGGCACATTAGTCAATAGAGGATAGCTATTATTATTATTGAATTCAGAGTTTCGTGAGGTAATCTGACCCAGAAATGATACTTCCTGTACAACATGGTAAGTGCATGCTCTCCATCAGTGCTTGGGAATGATTCCAAGGCCTTGTGCTGAAGTGACATAAATGGAGTCTTGAAGAATGGCAGGAGTAGAGGGTGGGGATTGAGGGGGAAGGGCCCGAGAAATGAGAAGAAGGTGTCCAGAGAGAGGGGTGGCGTGATGGGCAGCGTAGTGGTATGAATCAGCCTGGGAGCTTTGGAGAAGGCAAGCAGCTCAGTAAGTGAAGTGGTGAGTGGCCAGGGGCCGGGTCCAGGGAGGCTCACAGCCTGTGCTGGGGAACTTGGACTTTTCTATTTCCTGTGGGCAATGGGGAACCACTGAAGGATTTTTAACAAGGGAACAACTCAAGTCAGATTGGCAGCCTGTAGAATGGATTTGACAGGGCAGCAAATCAGAGATAGGCCATCTAATTTGGAGGATTTTACAATACAACAGGTGAAAGTCATTTTTAGTGAGTGGAAAGATGTTAAAGGCATATTTAGTGGGTAAAATTAGCCAGACATGGTGAATGCAGAAGATGATGGAGAGGGAGGCTATATTAGTTTCCTAGGGCAACTATAACAATTACTACAAACTTGGTGGTTTGAAACAACACAAATTTACTCTCTCACAGTTCTGGAGGCTAGAGGTCCAAACGCAAGGTGTTAGCAGGGTCACGTTTCTTCTAAGGCTCTAGGGAAGAATTCTTCCTTGCCTTTTCCAGTTTTAGGAAGGCTGTTGGAGTTCCTTAGCTAGTGCAAACGTAACTCCAATCTCTGCCACCATCTTCACATGGCTTGCTTCTCTGCATCTCTTTGCTCTTTCCTCTTCTTATAAGGACACTAGTCATTAGCTCTAGGGCCTACCCTAAATCCAGATAACTTCCTCTGAGATCCGTAGCTAATTATATCTGCAGAGACTCTAAGGCTATATTTAGTTGGGGTTCTGGGTTGAACATAAATTCGTGGGGTATACTATTCTACCCAGTATAGAGGTATTTAGGATGATAATTAATAAGAAGACATAAAGGCAGACAGTAAAGAAATCATTCACAAATGAGTGAAGAGTGAGGTAGAGACAGGTTAATGTGGCCGTGAGAGCGTAGCTTTTTCCTGAACTTTCCTTCTCTCCTAAGCATGTGGCTACACTACAATTCCTAGTATTCTTTGCAGTTGGGTATGTTCATGTGACTGATTTTTGTCCAATAGAAGGTGAATAGAAGTGATGTGTGTAACTCTCAGCCTTTATCACCTCCCACATATGACCAAGTTCTTTTTGCCTCCTAGAAGGCCGACTGGAATGAAGACAACCCCTGAAGAACTTTTAGAATCTAGAAGTTGAAGATGGCTGTGGCTAACCTTTCTACCCCTGCCGCTGAATCATTGCTTTGAGGAGAGACACTTAATGATAGGAAACACTTGTTCTAGAATTTGCATAAATGAGAAATAAACTTATTTTGTGTTATGGCATTAATATTTAGGGGTTATTCGTTACAGCCATTAGCCTACTCTGGCAAATACAGCCACTATGGATTGATGATATTGCAGGAAATAGTCTCAAATGCAAGTGTATTTTTAGTTTTAAACTTCTGACATAAATTTACAAAACCCTGGTAGACAACTTTGTCTGGCCTAATGTAGACTATAATATATAATATACAGCAAGCTACCATAGCTACAGAGATCATAGCTTAACAATTCTAAACCATTTTAAACAGTTTAGAAGTAGAGAGAGAAATAAAATGCAGAGGTTTTATGTTCAAGCATAATATACTTCAACAAAAGATGGGACTTTAATTACATTAAGTCTTCCTTGAACAGAAATTAAATTATAGAATGAAACTACTTTCTCTCAATAGCATAATAAATTTAATAAAGAGCACATAACAAGACAAACAAAAGATTTTTTATCAGACCAAAAGTGATATCTCAATGCTTAATTTTGCTTTATAAGTAGAGAGGTACATATACTTTTATCAAGCTGTCTTGGGAAAGCTTTCAAGAAAGTTTACTTGATTATTTATTTTCAAATCTTATTTTTTTTAAAGGTAAGGAGACATTTTGTTTGTATTTAGAAATATATTAGATTAATTTAATATTTGGCCTAACCTTGTTGCTGTGCAAACCAGGCTACCACCATTAGGGGATTAGAGAAGCTGAGTGTTGTCTATGACCATGCCACCCTGAACAAGCCCAATCCCGTCTGATTTCGGAAGCTAAGCAGGGTCGGGCCTGGTTAGCATTTGGATGGGAGACCACCTAGAAAGACCAGGTGCTGTAGGCGTAAAAAATAAAAAATAAGGGATTGTAAGCTGACAAGGTCCTTGCAATCCGTGAGGTCAACCAAGGGTTGCCTTGCCTAAAAAAAAAAAAAAAAGATAGAGAAGCTGAGTACCATGTCTGGATACTGTCATCGAAAGGACAGTGATTGGGGATCACATCTTAAAGGTCACGATATGTAAGGCTAGGCAAAAGAACGTGACACTGAATGAAGGTTCAATTTTCCCTGTAACCGGCAAGCAGCAGCAAGGTTGACAGAAAAGAAAAATGGAATATTAAAGCAGCAGATTAAATTATTAACAGTTAAAACCACGTTGGCCATGTGGACTAAAGTAATATCTCTCTCAGGCTTTAATACACATGAACTATCAACTTGTAGGATCTGTTGTCCCATCTGCCAGACTGGAGTCCCCTGCTGATACACTCACCACCGTAAAGGTATGGAAGTCTCAGGAGACAGTTGTTGCCTCGATTCTCATTGTGAATCAACGTGCTATGCTGTTGGAAATACCAAGGCCCATCATGCCTGGGAGAGGCATTGCCTATGGGAATTTGCAATGGGACATCCCGCTAGGATGAGTGAGTTACTTCACACCCCTGGGTGAGAGAGGACTACTCAATCTCCACTGGATCCCATTGTCCTACCACAAGCTGAACCTGTTGAAATATACTATACCTGGAATGGAACACACACCATTGAAAGACGGGCGAGGATAAGGATCCTGGTGTGGCATATCCTGCTCCCGGCCTTTCTCCTCACATCTGACAGGACTGCCTCCCTATAAGCCAACATGGATGGTATGCACAGCCTGGTTAAATTCCTAAAGTTTGCAGCCACATGAAAATCTACGGATCAAGGCATAAGTGTAATTTTTACAGAAGGGGAAGACCTTCTGTGAGAATACAAGTTCCTACTAAATACCTGTGTTTTTGACCTTAGACTCCTCTAGTGTCTGGTCATGGGATGGTCACCTGATGGGAACCCCTTTCTACAGTGGGCCCATTCAAATGCCCAGCAAAGGATTCAATCCACCTGTGGGGTAAGTGGTCAGCAGCCCCTCCCTAGCTAATCAGAATTGCCATGGTGATGTCCCCACCCCAGGAAGGGGACTGGAAAGCTCTAAAGCAGTACATTAAGGAAGAACAAGTAAGGACTAGTACTCTTAAGATACCTAATATTACAAAGACTGATCCAGAAACCTGGCCTGTATCTCATACTTTCAATAACCCTGTGCATGGGTTTTCTTTTTCTGTCAATCAAACTACACAGGAAGCTCATCACACTGCTGTCTGGAAGGGTCCTAAAAGTACCATCAGATCCAGGGTGGCTGTGCTCAGATTTAGGATGAGTTCGTCTGGCTCACCCTGGCCTATGGACATTTGAGCACATGCATACCCCTGTGTTGAGAACAGAAAAATTACTCAAAATAGAACCAACCAAATTATACCAGGAATGTGGAATGGATAACACTGGAACTCTGTAGTCATTCTGTCCCAATCAACGATAGCAACTGGTTTGGCACTGACTGGTCGTGCCATCCAGGTGTTTATTGGGTAGTCCCGAATGGGACCCAATGGTTTCATGGCACAGATCTTTGGCCATGGCTTTCACCCTGGGTTTTCCCTGGGCACAGGGGAGAATCCACCTCATAGTTGCAAAAATTACCAATGTCCCTCTCCTTGAAGCCAGATGGGCAAGTTCTGCTTCCCACTGGTTGATCATTTGGCCATCTCTGTTTCCTCTGTTGGTCTGGAGGACACTATAGCACACATAGAAATCTTTACTAAATTCACCCAGCAAGTGTCTCCTTACTGAACACAATGACAGCTGGCAGAGTGTCTCCTTACTGAACACTGAAATGTCTCTATTGAGAAAAGCTCTCCGCCAAAATAGGATGAACTTGGATATTATTACTTCCTTGCAAGGAGGCACCTTTGCCATTATTCAAACAGAATGTTGCGTGTTTTTATCTGATGAGTCTCCGAATGTATCATCTTTATTAAATCATATGAGGACACAAATGAATGTCCTGAGTGCTCTGACCCCCAGCCTAGGAGACTTAATAAATCAATGGTTCACATCATGGGGCTCTTGGTAGAAAAACTGTTACTTATTTTGGAATCATTATCTTAATCTCTGTATTCTCTTCCATGTACCTAGGTTGTTGTTACGGTTTCTGCCTCTAAAGCCGCCAAATGAGCTTTCTCCATGTTAATGAAATCCCTTGTTTACTGCTCAGGGCATATTATGGAGGAGGGGGGCATGTAAGATTGTAAGAGCCTGTCACAAGAGGTGATGTGTTGGAGGCAGTCATTAAGAGGATGTGACCGCTGGTTGACCCTCACACTGGACCCAGACAATCGGAAGTGCCTCACCCTCCCCTGTCCTTGCAATGTACATTCTCCCCACCATTCCCACAGTGGGAGCTGTTTTCAAGGACACAGCCTTAAGAGAACAATGTGTTGTTGAGACATCTGGACAGTATACTTGACTGAACCTCCTTAAGGCCTCTATATAAACTTTCAAGATTCTGAGGGGCAGGTGCAGAGACCTACTCATCTTGCAGCAAGTATTCCTTGCTCAATCTGAAGTGATCTGCCTTTTTCATTGGTCTTTCCTTGCCTTTCGGGTATGGGATCCTGTTTCAGATTTCACCCATGAAACTCCCGAGGTTCAGAACTAATATTAGGTACAAATGAGACAGAGATCATGTCTTCAGCAGTCTCAAGATACATTCGGGACAGATTATGATATAGTTAAATAGCCTGGATAAGACTATAATGCTAGAGATATCTAATTTGTTCTTTGAAAACTTGTAAGTATGTTACATTTGTGTTCCCTAACATCTCATTTCTTTACCTTATAAGGCAATAACCTGTTTATTACACATGTTAGGGAACACAAATGTAACATACTTACAAGTTACTTAACAAGGCAATAACCTGTTTATTACATAGTAGCACTCAACTAGAGAATTTAGATATAGCCATAACATTATCATTTTATTTTGGCCACTGAGGTTAGGGAAAAACTCCAGAGACTGACATAGTCACTGATAAGCTTCTACATGTTTTAATCTTCCATTCTCCCTAAGTCTCTAGGAGTTTTATGACTTTAATGAACAGTAAGGTTGCCTTCCTCTGTGTCTGTCAGGCATTGTTGTTGATGAAGTTCTAAAAAGCCAAAAAGAAGGCCAAGAAAAGCAAAGGAAAAACCCCTGAAAGACATGTCCCTGAACATGCAATCAATTAAAAAGTCTCCTGAACACCTGAAGTTGACAGTATCCACACCACTTTTGCATTGTGAAATGAAGCAATACATTCTCCTTGCTCTTCTAAACCATTGCTATTCAAAGTGTGACTCCTGGACTAGCAGTATCATCACCTGGGAATGTGTTAGAGATACTGAATTTGAGGTCCCTTCCTGGATCTCCTGAATCATAATCTGTATTTAAATGAGATCCCTAGAGGATTCAATGGCATGTTAAATTTTCAAGGAATTGGTCCATTTAGTCTAAATTATCAAATATGTTAGCATAGAGTTGTTTATAGTATTCCTTATTATCTTTTTAAGGTCCATGGGGGTCTATAAAGGTGACCCCTTTTTCATTTCTGATATTGGTAACCAGCTTTTGGTTTTGTTGATTTTCTCTTTTATTTTCCTGTTACCAATTTTGATGACTTTTGCTCCGATTTTAAAATTATTTACTTGCCTTGCTTTAGTTTTAATTTTCTCTTCTTCCCTCAGTTTCCTGAGGTTGGAAGCTTAGGTTACTGATATTAGATCTTTTGACTTTTCTAATATATGTGTTTATGGCTGTAAATTTCCTTCTAAGCTCTGCTTTAGCTGCAGTCAACAAATTTTGATAAGTCATAGTTGAATTTTGACTTAGTTAATAATATTTTTAAAATTTCTCTCAGGAAATTTCTTTTTGACCCATAAATTTTTTATAAGTGTGTTGTTTAATTTTCAAATATTTGGGGGATTTTCTGGCTATCTTTCTGTAACTGATCCCTAGTTTAATTCCATTGTGGTATGAGAACGTATTTTTCATGACTTCTATTCCTTTGAATTTGTTAAGGTATGATTTATGGTCCAGAACATTCCATGTGAGCTTGAGAAGAATGTGTATTTTGTTGTTGCTGGAGGGAGTATTCTACAAATGTCAGTTCAAATTGATTGATAATGCTACTTAGGTCATCTATATTCTTACAAATGTGTTGAAGTATCCTACTACATTATTGGATTTGCCTATTTCTCTTTGCAGTTCTATCAGATTTGCCTCATGTATTTTGATGCTCTAGTATTAGGAGCATACACATTTAGAACTGTTATATCTTCTTAGAGAATTGATCTCTTTATCATTGTATAATAGCCTCTTTATCCTTGATAATCTTCCTTTTTCTAAAGTCTAAATTAATAACCCAACTCCAGGTTTCTTTTGATTAGTGATAGCATGGTATATCTTTTTCTATTCCTTTACTTTTACTGATTTTATATTTAAAGTGGCTTCTTGTAGAAAATATCTATCTCTATCTTTTAACTGGTGTGTTTAGATCATTTATATTTAAAGTGATTACTGATATCATTAGATTAATATCTGTAATCTTCGTAACTGTTTTTTAAATTAATTTTACTTTTTTTTTGTTCCTTTGTTTCTCTCCCCACTCTTTCTCTGTGTTCTCTGGTTTTAGTTGAGCATTTAAAAATTTTTTTTTTAACATTTTATTTATTTTATTTTTTCTCCTCACCTCTGGTAACCACTAGTCCATTGTCCATGTCCATGAGTCTCTGTTTGTTTGTCCTGTTCATTTGTTGCTTTTAAGTTGATATCCCACATATAAGTGATATCGTGTGATTTTCAACATTTTCTGTCTGGCTTCTTTTGCTTAGTGTGATTATTTCAAGGTCCATCCATGTTATTGAATATGGCAGTATTTCATCTCTTTTTATGGCTGAGGAATATTCTCTTGTATATATGTCCCACAGCTTCTTTAGCCAGTCATCTACCGTAGGACATTTCGGTTTAGTTGAGCATTTTATATGATTTCATTTTATTTCTTCTCTTAACATATCATTTACACCTCTTAAGATTTTTTTTTTAGTAGTCATCTAGAGTTTACAGTATAGTTTTGAATAATTTAAGTACATTTTCAAACAACATTATAGTGTTTCTTATGTATTGCAGGTACCTTATAACAGAGTATTCCCAATTTCATTTTCTCACACCTTATAACATTGCTGTCATTCATTTCATTAATCCATATATCACCAAATATGTTGTTATTATTGCTTTAAACAAAGTTATCTTTTAGATCGATTCAGAATGAGAAAACAAAATATTTTATTTTACTTCATTTGTTCCTTCTCTAACATTCGTCCTTTATGTAGATCTAAGTTTCTGACATAATATTTCCTTCACTTAAAGAATCCTAATATTTCTTGCTAGACAATAAATTCCCTAATTGTTTTTTTGGGGGGGGCGCGGTTCTGAGAAAGTCTTTATTGTTCCTTACTTTGGAAGGATAATTTCACTGGATATAGAATTTTGGGTTGGTAATTTTCCCCCCTAAATTAAAGACTTGACTCTTTTCTCGATTGCATGATTTCTGGTGAGGGGTACACTATAATTCTTATCTATACGTCATTATAAGTTAGGTTTTTATTTTTCCTCCTCTGTCTTCCTTCAAGATTTTCTTTGTCTTTGGTTTTTCTACAGTTTGAATAGAACAGAATATATAATTTTTATTTTGTATTTATCCTATGTGGTGTTTCTGAGCTTCCTAGATCTATGGTTTGGTGTCAGTCATTAATTTTGGAAAGTTCTTGGCCATTATTACTTCAAATATTTCCTTTTCTCCATTCTACTTTCCTTCTCCTTCTAGTATTTCAATTATGTGTATGTTATACCTTTTGAAATTGTCCCATAGTCGTTGGCTGTTTTGTTCTTTGTCCCCTCCCTCTTCTTTTCTCTTTGCATCTCAGTTCAAGAAGTTTCTATTAACCTGTCTTCAAGTTCACCGATTCCTTCCTTGGCCCTGTTGAATCTACTGATGATACTGTCAAAGACATTATTTCTTTTACTTTTTTTTTTATTTTTAGCATTTCCTTTTGACTTTTTTTGTAAAGAGTCCTCATGCCTCTACTTTTATTACCCATCTTTAATGTTGTCTGCATTTTCTATTAGAGCCCTTAACATTTTAATCGTAGTTACTTAAAATTTCCTGTCTGATAATTCCAATATCTGTGTTTTATCTGAGTCTGTTTCTCCCAATTGCTTTGTTTCTTTAGATTGTTTTTTTTCCTTGTTTTTTGCATACATTGTAATTTTTTATTCAAAGCTGGACACGTTGTATTAGGTAACAGGAACTGAAATGAATACACCTTTAGCATGATGTTTTATGTTATTCAAGCTAGGATTTGGACCGATTGATATTTGTTGTAGCTATAGGTACCAGAGGCTTCAACTTCTAGTGTCTTTCTTTTGTCTTTTCTCTTGGCTTTGGATTGTCTCTATTTTCATTCAGAAGGAGTCTGCGCCTTGCAACTCTTTCAGCTATAATCCATTGTTTTTATACTGGAGCCTTATAGTGGTAGGTTGTGGCGAGGGGAGTTTTGTATGGTCTTGCCATAGTCTCCATCTTTTAGTGGGCTTGTGTCTTACAGTTGTCCTTCAGTGGTACAGCACCCCCACCTATCCCGTCCCTATTCCCTTCCATGGCTGCAGCACTCCCAATCTATTTTCTTGAAGCCCTGTCCCCTTGTTGACTATGTGTCCTCCCCGCCCGCCCCCTGAATAGATAAGACAAGAGCTGGAGGGGCCGGAATAGGAGAAAGGCTCTTCCCTTACCCGAGATAAAGCTCTGGCAGTCTTCTTCTCTGGAGAGTGGGCCCTTGTTGTTATGGAGAAGGCTCTGAGCTTGTTTCCTCATCATTACTCTTCTCCTCCCTCCACCAAGGCCACCAGGAAATTCTCCTCAGATTCTCAATATGAGAACCTGATAGGGTCCCTGATGGGAAACCTCGTGAACGTGTGGGGGCCCCCATGACTGCAACCTCATGAGTTTCTTACTCTCATGTAGTCCACACTCAGTTTCTAGCAATTCATCAAAATTGTCATTTGAATATTTTTATCAGTTTCCCCCTCTGGTGGCTCCTGCTTCAGGCCAGCAGATGTCAGTTGGTGTGTTTCTCTGGATGTGTTTGTTTCTTTATATTTTGAGGTTTTCCCGGGGGCCTCAGTTTTCTTATGGCTTTTAAAAAAGTGTTGATTTTTAGTTTGTCCAGTTTCAGTTTGTTATAAGAGCAGGATGATGTCTTCCAAACTCTTCATGTGTCAGGGCTAAAATTGGGGTCACCTTAAAGTTTGAGAAGTGCATCAGATTAGACATTTAAGTCCTAGGTTGAGGGTGGTCTAATGGATTGCACTGGCTTGAAGACACGGGTCTGGCTTCAAGGAGTGAGCACTCGCTGCCTCAAGAGACATCATTTCCTTACATGTTAAGTGAGAGAAATTCCACCTGCCCCAGAGTGCTGTGAGAAAACAAATGGGACAGATGAGGAGTGTTGTTACAGGGTCTTTCTGTCAGTGTTAAGACAGCCACACTCCACTTCCTTGGAACCCGTGGCTCTAGTATGACAGAAGGAAGACTCAGCTTTCTGCAGAATTTGCTTTCTGTGATGTCCTGTGTCTCCCCTGACTTGCGCCCTTGTCAAGTAATCAGCCCCACATTTATGATACATCAGCCTTGGACCTAGTTTATCTCTCTCAGGCTTCTCTGTCTCTGTCTCTGTCTCTGTCTCTGTCTCTCTCTCTCACACACACACACACACAGACACATGCACACACACACATGCATTCATACCCTGCCCCAGCATTGGCTGGCTTCCAGCCACATGTAACATGCATTCTGTCAGTTTAAAGGGGAGTTGACAGGAAACATTAGGAAAAAAATACTCGTTCTGGGATCTGGGTGCATGAAATTTGTTCCTGCTGGACATTCCCTGGACCTGGGAATGCCAACGTAATGCAATGCCACAAGCCTCCTCTCACGGTCCGACCTTTCCTCTCTCCATGCCTGAGGGCCTTGGAGAGCAGCTGCAGAAGACTTGTTGACCTCCAACGTCAGCTCCTGAGAGCTGGCTGCCAGGGAATTCTCTCGAATGGGGCCTTCTAAGGGATGAACATATTTCCTGGTCCTAAAGCAGAGAAATTAGAAACAGAAAGAGACATTGAAAGACATTCTGCTAAAAATAAGCCCCTTCTCTCTCCCCTAGCAGTGAAATAAAAGTTCTCTTTCACTTGGGTATATTTTATTTTTAAAAGTTTAATTTAACAGTTTTTTAAAAAACACAGAGAAATTAGAAACAGAAAGAGACATTGAAAGACTTTCTGCTAAAAATAAGCCCCTTCTCTCTCCCCCAGCAGTGAAATAAAAGTTTTCTTGGGTATATTTTATTTTTAAGAGTTTAATTTAACAGTTTTTTTAAAAACAAAGTGGAATAGGTCTGAAATTTGTAAAAAAAAAAAACATTCAAATTTTCTCTTTTTCTATAAGCCTCCTCCCTACCCCTCTTTCCCCGCAGTGAGTCTACTCCTTGAACCTCTGACGGAGTTTTCACTACTCTGCTTGGACCACCTTTTCAAAAGCAATGACCTTTTAGGTCCCCAGGTGACCCAATCACCTCCATCTCCTTTATTCTCTGGGTTTGTGTCATTTTCCTGCTTAACCTACCTCAAGGCAGAAAAAGGCTGTATGAAGCTCCAACCGATGCCATTTAGGTGACCAGGAGATTACATTTGGGTCCAGATGAGAACATGAAGCTATCTCTAGCTTCTCCATGTGATTTGGGAACAGGTATGGCCTCTTCAAGAATTTCCGCTTTTGGGAGACTCTTGACCAACTTCCTGGGAGGAGTTGGGATAAGAACAGATACTGTGCCTACTGACATGATTCAACCACAATTATGGGTCTCACCAGTTTACTGCCTCTCTCAGAGAAAGCACCATGTGGAAGGAAATATGGATCTCTTGCCCTCTCTGCTTTACACACATATTCTGAAAAATTCTCTTTCTCCTTTTCAGTCACTTTGCCTTTCATGGAGATGGGTTGTCTTTATATATATTTCTTTATATGATTATCTGTATAGAGCTTATCACTCTCTTGTTCTAGGCTCCAGTGAGGGCCTCGATCACTCATCATTATTGAATTCACAGGGCCTAACACAATGCCTGGCACAGAGTAAATTTTCAAATATTTGGTGGCATTACTTTAATTTAATCTTCACAACAGCCCTACGGGTAGACTATTGTTATACCCCTTTTACAGATGAAGAAACTGAGACTTTAAACAACTCACTCAAATCTGCCAACTGGGAATTCAGATTTGAGTGATTGATTCATAAGCCCATGCTTTCCTTTGACATAGAATAAATCCTCCTGCTAGGTGAGGGAGTGAGAAAGAAAATGAACACACCATGCAATCTTATGAGAACTTCACAAGAAAAAAAAAGAAGAAACATGCTTGAGGGAGCTATAAATGGGGGTTAAAAAATATATTTCAGGCAAAAACTCTCTGAAAGGCAATTCCTAATGGCAAGCACTGGCTCTGGAACACATTTGGTTGGACCAGTCACATTATTATTTATTTTGGCAAATCAGAGTTAGAAACTTTCCTCTTTTGGCAGCCATTAGAATTTTGAACAAAATTTATAAATGGATCTAAAGATTTGACCATTTATTTCAATTAAATGTTTTTTTTTTGTTTTTCTTTTGTTTTTTTTTTTTTGGTTAAAAATGTGAGTTAACCATCTATTTCAAATCTGACATTACAATTGTTAAAATGGTAATCCACCAGCTAGAATTTAGTATTTTACCTTGGGGAAGGGTGGGCACTGTCGTTTTTTGAGCATGCATTATATGCTGGGTGCTTCACACGGAACCAGTGATAACATCTTTGAAGACAGGTTGTGTCTCTTCCCTTGCCTTACTGTCTCCTACAGCACCCCCAAATGGCTGGCGTTGGGAGGTCCAAGGTCTGTGCTGGTTTGTGCCTTTTTGAATCCTAGGCAAATCTTCCTAAGGGTGGTGGGTTAGATGGTCATTAAGGATTCTTCTGGGTTAAAAGTTCAGTGAGTCCATGACTCCAGATGGGTGTTCTGGTCCCTGTTTTATAGTCCTCTCTCTTTAGGAATAATGGAAGGGCCAGAGAGAGAGAGTCAAAGCCACTGTTCAGCCAACACCTGCACAGCCTGTTTGACAGGTGGGCCCTGAGAATAAACAGTCTCTATGTGTGTTGGCCAAGTGCTGAGCCTGCAGCCTGCAGCTGGCCTCCTTGGCTCCTGTCGACCCCTTGGCTGCCACGTCAGTCTTTGGACTCTGAGTCTCCAGCAACTGTTCAATCGTTTGCTTTTTCTCCTCCTAAGAGACAGTCAAGGGTGTTGGGGGGCTTGTTACTTTGGGAGGTCTGCCACATTTACAAACGCCTTGTAACCCCTATTGAGTGACAGATTTATTTGACAATTTTTGATAAGTGGGTTGTTTGTGACTTGCTGATGGAAGGAATTATTTGTAATTCCAACTTGAAAGGCTGACCATCTGAGAGCAATGACTGAGTGAGTGTGCGTATTAAAAGGTCATTCATCGTTGCTTAACATCCTGTCATATATCATCTTCTGATCCCTCTGTTTTTATTGTTTTGATCTTTAAAAAAATCTTTTTTAAATGTGAGAGCTGGAAATTGGGAAATGACAGAACTATTTATGGTCTCTGTAAGCAGCTGGCCCATTTCAGTGACAAATGTTATAAACATGTTGTGTTAAAATCCCAGTCCTTTGCTCTTGATTTTAATGACTTGGAAT
>NW_006442491.1:14384362-14401999 GCF_000325575.1 Pteropus alecto | reverse complement strand
AATGGTGACATTCTGACTTGGCAGAGTGAGCATCACTCTGCTGAGTCACGGTTCTCTTAACTTCGTCCAGGTCTCCACAAACCTACGAACTAGAATTTGGTCACTTTGCAGGTGTCTGGAACTGTTCCCAGTGCCTTTTGCTAAATAAAAAAGAACGACTATAAACTTGTTGCTTTAAAGAAATGCAAAGCATTTTCTTCTCTCCCACCAGGGTCTCACCTCTGACGGCTTAGTTGTTTAATGTTCAGCACTATTAAAAATTGGTTCTGTGGCTAGTTGAACAGTTGAGAGAGCAGTAGAGCTCTAATCACTGTATGTGAAATTTTCTCATTTGATCCTCACAATATCCATCAGATGTAATTGCTATTACTGTTCCTATTTTCAAGTGAGGACTGGTTAGCTAACTTGACTGAAGTCATTCAGTTAGTAAGTGACAGAGCCAAGACGTGAACCCAGGGAGGTCTGACACCAGGGCCTGAGCTGTTATTATCCATGATTCATTGTCAGTTAAAATGACTCTAGTTCTTGGTCACTTACATCAGTAAGCCACCTAGGAGACGTGTAAAACTGGTCATGGTGGGAGATGGGGAGGTGTGGCAGGAACCAATCAGATGAAAGAAAGGAGCTACTCAGAGCAAATTCTTCCAAGTTATTGGAAATCAAACCAACCAATGAAAAATATCAGGCAGAACTCACCAACATATAGTATAATTTTTGCAAACAAAAACACAACTCTTTGGGGTTCAAAGACCCCAAAATAATATGAATACCTTATTCCCAGGAAAAAACTGACAAGGAGAAAACATGAGATTTCAAAGACAGAAGCCAGGACATAGGCAAAGACCAAAACTGTGACTGTTCTTTTTTTGAAAATTATAAACTTTTATCGAAATATATTTGAAAAGGCCTAAGGCAAACAGGGGCTGAGGAAGGAACAATGGAAAGGTACTGATGAAAAATGGGCACATCAGTTCATGGGTTTACCAAAAGCAGCTAAAGGCGTTACATCTTGTGTATATACTTGCTCAAAATGTGCAATATTTAAAAATACACCCAAAAAGCAGGGAAGTAAGGATAGAAACTTTATAAAAAAATTTTAATGCATAGTTATAAGAAATAATGCTTTCCATAATTAAAGCAGGGCCCTTTGTGGTCACAGAAGAAAGAAAAGAGCTCTGCAAGTTATGATTTTTTTTTTTTCACTCTGTGGTATGTCTTGAACAGCCTTTCATGTTATTACATAGAGATCTATCTGTTTCCTTTTAATATTCTGCAGTGTGGATATTTAGTTATATTGTTAGCGCCCTAGCAATGGACCATTGCAGTGGATTACATCTTTTGCTGGTACAAAAAATGTCGCAAAGAATGTTCTTTGTGCATGCCTCCTATGATGGCTAACAGCCTTCACATGAGCCTGCTTTAGGAAACAGAACTGATTGACACTTGCTGATGACACTCCTCTGCATCCATCACAGCCAGACCGTGCTGGCACCAGGCTTCTCCCAGCCAATGACTGAGTATGGCAGGGGTATTATGCCTGCTTGATGTGTGACTCCAAGGCAACTTTGGCTGAGAGCCTCCCCAACAATTTGGCTTAAATTTTTTCAGAATTGCTCTGTGGTTTGGAGATCTTCCTATACAATCCTTCCTTTCCTCCTTTCTCAGATGTCAAATCTGCATCATAATCTGAAAGATCTGCCTGCCTTCTCCTGTCCCCTTTCCCCCTCTTTTTTTTTTTTTTTTACAAACTTTTACCCCAATAGATCTCTTGCATTCCAATCTTGTCTTGACATCTGCTTCTCAGGGGACTCAAACTGATCCACCTCCTGAACACATTGGCAAGCGTCTCTCTAAGAAAAAATCAGAAATAAAAATTTGGGCCATGAGGTATGTATGTATTTATATATCTGTCTATGTATTTATTTAACTTTTTATTGGGTATAAATAAATTTAAAAAGTTCACATATCATAACTAAGAAGCTAAGGAATTTCACAAACTGAGCACACCCATGAAGCCAGAACTCAGATTGGGAAACAGAATACTCATCAGCCACTTACAAGCCCCTTCATGCCCCTGCCAGTCATTTCCCACCTCCCCAAGGCCATCTGACTTCTAACACCAAAGATTTGTTTTGCCTGTTCTTGAGCTTTATGTAAATGAAATCATATAATATATTCTTTAGTGTCTAGCTTCTTTCTCTCGCTATTATGTTTGTGAGATTAATCCACATTCATTTATCATCACTGCTGTATAATATTCCAATGTATGACTTAACTACTATTTATCCACTTTGTTATTTATTATAACCATAATTTCAAGTATGGGGTCCTAAAAACAGTGCTGAAATGAACAATCTTGTACAAATCTTTTGGGGAACATATGTGTTTCTGTTAAGTATATATCTAAAAGCAGAATTGCTGGCACACAGGGTGAGCATATGTTCAGCTTTAGTAGATACTGCCAAACAGTTTTCCAAATAATAATATATTATTATAATCAGCATATAAATGGTATAATAAATATAAATATATTTATTTTTTAAAATAAATATAAATCTTTAGTAATCTAGAAAGTGACTGGAGTACCAGTTTACACTCCCTCTAGCAGTGGACGAGAGTTCTGGTTGCTTCTCTTACTCACAAACATTTAGTATTATATGTCTTTTATTTTAGCCTTTCTGGTGGGTATGTCTAAAACTATACAGCATTATGGTTTTAGTATGCTTTGATCTGATGAGTAATAATGTTGAGCATCTTTTAATATATTTATTAGCCATTTGAATATCCTTTTCAGTAAAGTGCTTGTTTAAATCTTTTGCCCAATTTTCTGTTAGAGTGTCTACCTTTTTTGTATTTATTTTAAAGAATTCTTTCTATATTCCAGAGATGAGGGTATGCTTATTTTAATTTTAATAGGAATGGCTAAAATACCTTTCAGCATGGCTGAAATAATTTAAATGCCAAGAGGACCGTCTTTTGTGTTCCTCCAAAGGCCATGTACCAAGTTACATTAAAATTAATGCAGGTTTTCAAGGAAATCCCTCACTTGAATGGTTAGCCCCACCGTAGTTTCTTTCTTCTCTCAATGAAGCCAGTTCCTATCCTCCTTCCTTCTATATCGTGAGCATAGGATAAAAAGAATTTTTGCTAAATTGTTCTTTCTGGGGATCAGAAACCAAAAGACCAAGCATCCTACCCGTACCTCTGGAGATAACCATCCCTTGTAACATCTAAGGAGGGATATCTGGTTCTCAGCTGGAGCAAAGCCATGGTGATTTATACTCTGAGTTATTTTGCTCAGCGAGCCAACATCATTAACATGGGAGCTTTCCTTTTTCTAATGCTTGCTCATTTATATTTTCATACTACTTTTAAGGCACCAAAACATGTGTCATCAATAACAGTATAGAAGGTGAATGAGTGAAATGAATTGAGCTTGCATTTCTGATGTTAAATCTTACCTCTGGAAGAAGTTTCTGAAACAGAGAACAGCTTGACATGGAAGGCTTAGCAGGGCAGGATTGCTTCCTTAGGGACGAAGCCTTTCCTGTCCAATCTTTAGTGTTACTACTTGAAAACAAAACTATTTGTATCAGTCAGGGTTCAACCAGGAGACAGAAAGCACGCAGTATTAGAACCTGGAAAATTTAATATGGAGAATTATTAACTATAACAGGGGATTGAAGTAAGGAGGGATCGGTGAGTAAGAAGTACTCACTGCTAGAGCAGAGATAGCGCACTCAGGAAGGAGGCCTTCCTTCTCTCAGGGTGGATCCAAACCTTGTCGGGAGGACAAGGCTGTGGCTCCCTGGATGGTGGGTAAGTTCGCTGAGGTGCTGTGCCAGTGGAACCTGCTGGAGATCTTCTCTCTGGTTTGTTGGGGGACCTGTCCATAGAGAGGAGCCTCAGCAGTGTCAGGGAAGCTGCTGGACCCTGGCTACTGTTGGTTGCTGCATGCTGGAGGAATCATTCACTTCAGAAGCCAGACAATGGAGCAACCACATGCTTCAAGAGCTGGGAAGAGAGAAAAAAACCTTTCCCTTACAGTGGCCCTCTGATGCCCTCACTAACAAGGCTTAATATCCTGCCAGCTGGCAAAGGAGAAATATTTACAGGGTCCAGCTCTATTTTTGCAGAGCAGGCAATGAGAAATGAATTTGGAACTAAGAGCCCCCAAATTGATAACTAGTGCATTATTTTTTGTGATTACAGATACTATAGTGTTTTTTTTTTTAGTCCGCAACAAGGAGACCGTGATACATTTTGTGATTACAGATACTATAGTGTTTTTTTTTTTTCCAGTCTGCAACAAGGAGACCGTGATACATCTCTGGTAGGTTGCTTGCCTCCATTTCATTTAGCTTATTTTTTAGAGTTTTCTCCTTTTGTTTCATTTGTGGCATGCTTGTTTTCTCATTTTATTAGCCTCACTGTGTTTGTTTCTATGTGTCAGGAATATTTGTTTCGTCTTTCAGCCTTGGCCAGGTGGCCTAATGTGGAAGGCGTCCTGTGTGGCCCAGTGGCGCATTCTCCCTGATCCTCTAAATGTCGGGGGCTCGGGATGTGATCATTGTGTGAGTTGTGTGTGATCTTCTGTTGTTGCCAAGACTTTATTGTTGTTATGTACTTGTTGCAACCACCTTTTGTGTGTACTGCTAATGAGCTAGTCAGGAGTTGCTCCGTTGTGGTCTGGTGCCAGCCTCCAGATGCATTAGTTTTGTGGCCCCTTGGGAGGCCACAGTAGGCCAGGGTCAGCCACTGCTTTTGATTGCTCAGGGCTACCCAGTGGCCCTGAGCAATCAGGAGATGGTTATTGCCTATGCTGGATCTATAGGTAAGTGGAAGAGACAATGCTGTAGGCAGTGGTCCGGTTATCCCCCGTCCCTGACTTATGGCATTTTAGCAGAAAGACCAGTGCTTCTCCAGATCTGACACTGCCTGTCAGTTGCCCATAAGTCTCTGAAACTGGAAGAGACTCTGGGTGATATGTGTGTTGGGTGGTGCAGAGACCCCGGGAGTCTCCTGGGTCTATTGAGTAAATTTCTCCCTGCCACTACAGTGTCAGCTTAAATGCCAGCGCTGTCTCTGTGGCTCCCTGTACAAGTTTCCAATCATAGCAAGGTCAGCTGCCCATCTTGGGCCTGAATATGCCACCCCAGGTAAAGGGGAGCTGCCTATCACCATGCGGAGGGTATTTTGTGTATTGGATGGGGCAGGAGCTTAGGGAGTCAACGGCCGTCAGGCCAATAGCCTCAGTTTCCTGCAATTTCTGTGTCTGCACATTTCTGCAGTAGTCACAGATCACATGGAGACAAGCTGCTGTCTGGGGCAGTCCCACAGACCCCTGTGATCCCCTCAAGAGATATTGTAGCTTGTAAAGGCAGCAGTGATCTGCCCACAACTCTTTTCCCTGAAATGTGCTCACTGCACTAGCCAAAGTCTGTCGCCTGCACGGAATGCTCAACCCCAGAGCCAAGCAGAGCAGGGAAGCTGCCTGTCAGTGGGCTGCAGGTACTTTGTGGCTTGGGTGAAGCGGGATCTCAGGGAGGCAAGGGCCGTCAGGCCAATACAGCCTCAGTTTTGCTACGGCTTCTGTGCCCTGGCATTCCCGCTGCAGTCACAGATCACAGTGAGACTAGCTGCCATCTAGGGCGGTCCCACAGACCCCTCCTCTCTCCGGACACAATATTGCAATTTTGCGGGCAGCAGAGGTCTGCCTGTAACTGATTTCCGTGCAGTGCCCACCCTGTGTTAGCCAAAGTTTGTTGCCTGTATGGATTGGGAGACTCGGGGTGGGAGGGGGTAAGGGGAAGAGGGACAGGGAGGTGGCAGTTCATTGTCAATGAGCCACCTGGGGCAATTTGTGGGTAGGGTGGGGCAGGGTCTCATGGAGACAATGGCAATCAGATCAATACAGCCTCAGTGTTGCTGCAACTTTGGTAACCATTTGCGGGTTCCTGCAGAAGTCCCAAATCACACCAAGACCAGCTGCTGTCTGGGACTGGCCCACAGATCCCCGAGATCTGCCCAAGTTCATGGTGGCTGCAGTGATCTGCTGAAACTATCTCGGAAATGTGCACTCACAGTGCTGGCTGCCAGCTGTGAATGTTTGGCCCTGACTCAGTGCAGGGTGTGACAGTCATCCAGCAACAAAAGTCCTGGGTAATCTGCAAGTTGGGTGGGGCGGGCTGATCCCCTTAGGCTAGCTCTTCCTAATGGTCCTGTGGGAGGGGTCTGCACAGTCAAGCTGGCGCGGTCTGTAGATCGCCAGGTAGTGGGGCAAGACTAAGGCGCAATGGTGGCTGCCCTTCCAGCCCTCATTCTGATGCCGGGAAATGCAGACTTTCTCATATGAATCCCGCCCGAGCCTTTTACCCACTGCCGGTGTCCCAGGTAAGTGCCTGTAGGTCAGAAAGCCTGTGTGCACCCATCCATTGAAGGGGCGTCTAGTCTCCTTCTGTCTCACCCTGACGACTGGAATCCCGTCCGGTTTTTACAGTCAGAGTTATTGGAATTTCCTCTTCTCTGGGCAGGGACCCTGGGCTGAGGAGCTCCTAAATGAGGCCAGGACCCCACTCTCCTTCAGGGGGGCCACTGCAGCCTCGCTCTCCCTCCCGGTGATCCTTTGCCACCCGTGGGTGCAGGTCCAGCCCAGTTCTCGACTTTGCCCCTCCTACTGGCTTTGATGTGGCTCCTTCTTTATATTTTCAGAAGTACAAGTTACGATCAGCTGGACTTCAGGTGATTCTCCATGTTGATTATTTTATAATTTGGTTGTAACTTCAATGTGGATCTGGGAGGAGGTAAAGTCTGCTTTTACCTAGTTCACCATCTTCCACCAGCCTCCTCCCATCTTCTTTTAGTCTGTATATTTATGCTCATCCCTCATTTTCATGTTGGAAGTTTCCCTTAAAGACCTGGTGATTATCGAATGTAGTAAGAGGGGGACTCGGAATGCTAAGGACTGTTGACTCAGGTGTGTTTCCCTGTGGGGTGATCTGCCTGAAACATTTTACTGGGGAAATCCCCAGATCTCAGTATCTCTAGGTCTGTTTTTCTTCTTTAGATGGTTTATTTTCTGAAAATTGTGTTGATTTTATTTTAACCAAATATATTTAAATCTGGTTTCTCCTGACCAGAAAATCCAGTTCTCCTGCCCAGGTGGGTTTACACCTGTCTGCCTGCACCTTTGCTGCTGAGAGGAGAAAGGGAGCCAGAGCTTGTGCTCTGTTCCTTGTAGAGTTTCTCTCAACTCCGCCATTTTCATTATGGCGCCTCATTTTCGGTTGGGCCTGGATTTTCCCAGTTTATTCCTCTTTAGAAATTAAACTGCTAATTCTCTGTTGTAGCCTCTTCTTCTGTTCCTTTTTCTTCTGGGCTCATGCCTTAAAAATCCCATTACTATTGTATCAGTGAGGTTCTGGTCAGCAGCCTCAACATTTCCATTATTTTTCTTCTAGGAGGTGCCTTGGTTGTATGCAGTCAGCTTTTCTGGGGATCTACCTTAGTTTTCCAGAATTCTCAAGGTGAGATTTCCATTTCTGTTTCCTTTAGAGAAACTTTTTAAACTGATGTCTAGCTGAATTGTACCTCATTCTCTCTGCCTCTTGCCAGATTAATGTCAAATAAGGACAAAAGTTGTTTGAGAGTCTTGGCTATTAAGTAGAGCTAACATTTGTGCCAAGTGAAACCCACCACAACCAACGATCCATTTTCTTAGGTAGTGTGGTCTTTACATCATAATCTACTCAGAAGTTACGAGAAATCTCAGGGCACAAAGTCAGAGTTTTCCCAAATTGTGTCTGTCTAAAGTTTCTCGTGAGTATAGGAACTTACTTTGTGAACAGCTTTGTCTGTTTTCCCCATTAAGCTATTAAGATAAGTATAACCCCTGAAGGCCTTCTTTCAACATCTAAACACATTAGAGCCTGTAGAACCTAGTCATGCAATCTTGACTGCTTTCCGTCAGGACCTTGCTCTGGAAGAGCACGAGAATAAAAAGAAGTCAAAATTTCAACCACTCAGCTACTGAGTCCCTGCTCGCCCTATAAATATCTTCCAAAATGTTTGCCAGATCATTATGGTCGCCAATCAAAAACCACCTTCCCTATAATGAATTCTCGTGTATGCGTTGTATTTTTTCTACATTAAAAATTGCTTTATGTTGATTTATGGGTAATGCATGCTTCTTGGAAACACTAAAACAATATGTAAATTAAAGTTTCCTAAGATATCGCCAATCTCCCTGGAGATGATCCCTTTTAACATTTTAGGATGGCCTGCTCTGTACCTTGGCTATGTATTGTTTATTATAAAAGAATCTAACCAAGTTCCCTAGTTAGCAGAGTGTCAAGGACAATGTCAAGGACAATACATTTTGTTGAGTTGAACTGAGAGTTTGGAGGAGTGAGACAAACACATCAAGGGATAGGAAGTTGAGAGATAAAAATGGGCAGGTGTGTTGGTATCAGAGAAGTCTGGCAATAGATGTCAGGAAATAAACGAGGGGTTTTGGGACCACTGGGGCTAACAGCAGGACCAAGAGCTATTATTATATCTCACCCCTCCCCCACCAACACCCCTATGCATGTTTCATTGTCCAACAGTTAGCAATGACTTTTAACTTGTGTGTTTTGACATCTAAAACCACATGGGATTTCCCCATTATCCACCGGTCATAATAATCACTTTAGTTGTACATTTTGGGGTAAATTTAACGTGGAATTACTCACACTTATAAAATGCTCAGTGTTTGTTGCTCATAAACATTTAAAAAAGCATTTTATATGTTTGTTTATTCTTTCGACAAGTATTTATTGAGTACTTACACTATTCTGGCTACAGACATCCTTTCTGCACTCATGGAGCTTAAAATCTAGTGAGGAAACAGATGCAAAATATATAATTACCCAAATACAAATATAGGCATAAATCTGAAGGAACTGTATAGAGTACTGAGAAAACAGATGACCTTTACTTTAGAATTTTAGAAGTTTCTTTAAAGAAGTGACATTTAATTTGAAACTGAAGAATTAATCATTAGCTTGGAGGTATATAAATTTAAGAATATTCCAGGCTGAAGGAACAGCAGTGCGAGTCTCAAGGGGAGAGACTTAACACATTCAAAGGAACCCCGGGGTGGCTGGTGCACGGTGTGTAGGATGGTGAGGGAGGCTGGAGCAGTGAGTGGGGTCAGACCTTATAAGGAATAGACCTGAGCAGCATAGCTCCCAGGTCCTTAGCATGATCCACTGGGTAAATGGGGCTCTTGTTTATAGAGATGAGGCATATTGGTTGGGGAGAGATCAATAATTCAACTTTGGACAAGCTTAGTTTGACATCTAAGCAGAGATATCAAATAGGTGGTTGGACATAAGGATCTAGAGTCCATACAGAGGTCTGGAAGTGTGATGTGTGAGTACCCAGTGCATTTAGATGTTTAAGGCCATGGGAAGGAATAAAGGGACCTACACTGAGAATTTAGGGTGCCAAGATAATAGGGTCAAGGAAAGATCCCTGAGGAACTAGAACCCTTAAAATTCTGTTAGAGGAGGACCCAGCAGAAGAGACTGAGAATTGATAGCTAGAGAAGTAGGAGGTAGACCAGGTGTCACTGAAGGACAGGTGCAACTGTGTCAAATGATGGTAAGCGTCAAGTAAGATGAAGGTTAAGAACTGACCATCAGATAGGACAACGTGGAGGCCCTTGGTGACTTACCAAGAGTCGTTCTAGTGGGGGCAGAGGCTGATTAAAATGGGCTGAAAGAATGAGAGGTGAGGAAGTTGTGACAGCAAGTGTAGATAACACTTGAAAAATTTGCCTGGCAGGGGAGGAGGAGGGGGAGGGAGAGGGGGAGAGATTGAGAGAGCACATGCAATAATGCAATAGCCAAAGGGAGTCGGGAGAGAGTTTGTTTTTAAGATGGTAGACTACAACATATTTTACTAGAGTATGTTTTACTGTTGAAGAAAAGGCTGTAGGAAGAGAGAGATTGACATTGCAAAGAAAGAGAGGGGTAAAGATGGCATGAGGACCCCCGAAGGCAGGAGGGCTGCAAAACCCATAGGGAGTGATGTCTGGTTTTTCTCACCAGGAGAAGAGGATAATTAGGGAGGATTAGGCTATGCAAAGGCGATGTTGCTGCAACCTGATTTCTGTTTCTTCTATAAAATTTCGATACCAAGCGTCCTTCTCTCAGATGAGGCCAAGAAATGAGGAAATAGTGCAGTAGCTTGGTAAAGCGCAATAAAATTACTCAGCTTTTTATTCCTTCAAAAAGTTTTACATTTTCATAAGAATTGAGAGAATCTCCCTGTTGTTTTGTTCTAGCTAGTTTCATTCATTTATGCTTTTAATCTAGCTAGAAATGTGTATGGATCGATTCTCTGTTGATGGAGAGGGTGAGCAGGTTTTCAGTCAAGCCCGAGGCTTCACCCACCCCTGGCCTGGCTTCTGACCTCCTCTGTCGCCTCTCCCTTGCTGGGACTATACTGCTGGTATCCTCTGGCTTTGCTTTCGGGTTCACTCCAGCTTGGCAAAAGGAGTACCAAGCCTTGTTGTGAATACCTGGTTGTTATTTCTTGAGAATTTGTAAATAAGGAAATTCAGATTTCCTTTTGAGAGTTAAAGTCGAAAACCAGAGCAGAGATGTGCAAAGGTATTGGAGAGAAATGGGGGAGCTCCCAGTAGGCAACACTGGGCATCTAGAATATTTTAATGACTAGCTAATGACTAAAGGGGCATCAGTCAGTTATGAAGAGTAGAAAAAAGGAGAATAACAGAGACAAGTGTTGGCAGTGCTCATCCAAGAACTGTCCCACAGGTGGGGAGCTTTAGTTAATAGACTTTCGATGTTTTAATCTTACCAGCAAAGTCGTTGGTAAAGTGGGATGTATACAAACGAGGCTAGCCCAGTGCTTCTGAAATTTGGTTGTATCAGAATCATCTGGGGAACTTGGGAAACTTAAAGGGCCAGTCCTCTCCTATTTCAACCAGCCTGATACTATGGCTGCTTTGTTAGCAATCCAGGTGATTCTGATGCACATCCAAGTGTGAGAACCACTGCTCCAGTCAACCGATTTGAAGCGTTCTGTTTCTGTTTGTAAGACTCTCCCTCCAGTGAAGTGGACCCAGCGTGCTCTAAAGACAGTTGATCCCTCTAACTTCTCTTGCTCTGAGTCCACTCTTATCACACAACCTTCTGATGGGCTTCCTGAATACATCTGCTGACAGGTAAAGAATGCAACGATCCTATGGACTCTCGCCTTTTCATTCTCATGAGGATGATTTCTTATTGTCCATTGAGAAGATGTCCTTGAGCTTGGTTAGTGAGTCTATCTCTGGGACAGTGGTCCTCAGCCTTGGTCACCCAGCACTTGCTGTGGCTCCGGCGCCTCTGCACTGACTCTGCTGGTTAGTGCTAGGGCTGCTGAGCTGCCCGTTTTAACTCTGCATGTGCTGCTGGTCTCAAGGTTCGAAAGAAGGAAAGAGTTTCTAGGTAGCTTCGCAGAACAGAGGAAAATGTAAAAAGCTTTGCTAAAGGAGGCCTCCCAGGAATGTTTTTTTTTTTTTAATGAGGCAGTAAAACTTGCAGCTAGAATAAGGAGATAGAGAAGGAGGGCGTGAGGAGAAAGAGAGAGCATTGAATAAGGGCTATCTAGTCTTTAAAACCCAATAACGAGTCAGTTTTTAGCGTTACTAAGATCAAATTAGGCCAGGAAGGGAGCATCCTCCTTTCAGTTGACTATAATGAAAAAATATCAGAATATAATTTCTGTAGCTGCAATTAAGTCCCAGACTTATTGCTTCTTATTCTAAGTAGAACTGTAAAAAGCAGACAGTCTGAGAAGTCAGCATTGATGGGATAAAATTGGGCACATATTAAATGTTCTCTGAGGGCTGAGACTTGAACATCGTGCTCTCCGAAGTTTATCTTCCAAGATTTTTTTACTCCTGTGCTGTAGTGGCTATGATTCTATCTAAAATAAGAATGATTTAAAGACTTCTCAGTTTACAAGGCTTTTGACACATTAGGGGCTCAGTCAGGCTCGAGACTATGGCGTTTTTCTCCTTTGGTGAGAAATGCGAATTGTAGCAGAGTCCGTGAAGAGAGTTTGTCCTTTGTGCTTAGTGGAAAAGTGTTTTCCAGCAGAGGGCATCCTTACGTAATGAATTTCTCTTTACTTTCAGTGTTATTTGCAGTTACTGATGTGCATTAGGGAACCGAGTTTGCTTTTCAGTTCAGCTTGTTTGGGGCAAGTCATTTATATATAAGGTGTTTAAGTGTTAAGAAGATTTGTCTCAATATTTTTCTTAGTTGGGTATGTAATAAGTTGTCCTATTAATGATGGTGGTAGCAGGTCATAAAATACTTTAACTAAATTTCTGCTGATTTTATTTACTAATAAATTTGACAAATATTGACTGAATACCTCCTGTGTGCAAGGCACGGGGGTGAGGGTGGGTTTGAGTCCCACCTTCCTGAGAAAGAATTATGATACAGAAAAGGGCTAAGATATAAATGTAGGAAGTTAAAATATAAGACAAAAATATACATATATTCTTGTTTCAAATGCTTGCTTATTAGAAGCACTGATTTCTCTAATATTAATTATTGGTGGGCTTTAGAAATCTTTCCATTTCCTGTTGTGGATGGCAGCCAGAATATTCAAGTTGTTTTCAAATCTTTTAGCCTCTGCCAAAATTGATTTGTTCAGGCCTCTTTTCTTCCTACTTTTGAAATCCAGCTATATTTTAAGGGGAAATTAATCTGTACATTGCAATTCCACCATAATTTTTAAAATAGATTATTTGGAAAGACTCATTCATTGTCTTGGTTTCCTCTAAAGTCTTTCCATTTCTAGTTAAAAGGAGGAAATCTGGGGTGAAATTCGCAAGTAGCAGAGTCGTTTAACCTTTTCCTATCAGAGTGTTGGCAATGGAAGATTTGTTGAAAGTGTGTGGGTTGAATGATATGCTGTAGGCTTGAGATCAGGCCACAGGCTCCGGGTGATTCATTTGATCACCGCAGGCCAATATCAACAGATGAGAAACAAGAGACTCTCCAAGTTCAAATGCTTTCTCCAGGATGGGACCTCTCGGACCCACACGGAGAACCAGAAACGGCAGTTTCGGAAGCTTGTTATCCTGATAGTATAGTGCAGCCAGGCAGATATGAATATGGAAATGCTTTTCATTTTGGGTTCCACATCCTGTAAAAGCTCTAGCAGCAGTACCTGAAACACGACTGTAACAGGGAACTAAGTGCTGAAATTTAAAACAGGTTTGGGCTCCTCCAGAGGAAACACAGGTGTACGCTCAGTGACCACACTTTCTGTAATTGTCCTGCTGTAGGAGACACCAGAATGGCCCAGGGTGCCAGGGGAGAGTGCCATTCTGGAGGCCGGTTGAGTTTCTCAGTCCTCAGGTCTATTTCCAGTGACAGCATCTACGGTGGGCATTTTTACTACTTTATCCAGATCCCCTTTACTACATCTGCACCCCTCCACCCCCACACCAGGTTTTGTGAGTGGTGGCTGCTAACAAGTCATAGCCGCTCCTTCTTTAGAGCATTGTTCCCCATTGATAAGAGTCACCTTGCTGTGGAGTTTATGTTCTCTCAGCAATTCACAAACCGTGACTGGTTGAAAATGGGATACAAAATGTTTGTTCCCTCTCCTCAAAAGAGGAACCAATTTTGTGGTATGACTCACATGCCAGGGCTCCCCATGGAATCAAGCTAAAGGTAAAGGCAGCTGAGACCAAGTCCTCCTTGCTTGGCAACTTCCCTTTTCCAAGAACATTACTGCTCCCACAACTTCCCCTTTTCCAAGAGCATTCCTATAATAAATCATCTCAGGCTCTGCTTCTAGAAACCTCACCTGAGACATACCTCTTTTGGCTTGGTAGGACATATAGTCTTGTTTACTTTATGTAATGTATTGGTTGCCTATTAGCAGCCTCCTTTTCCTCTCCCTTTTAAGAGAACATTTTATTGATGTATCAGGTGGCTATGTGCTTCCGTCCATTCTGGTCCCAAAGGGTGAATCTTGTTAAATCCAAGCCATTCGTGGTTATTTCATTTTCTTTCCACTGAGTGGTTTAAGAATGGCACGTGACCCAATTCTAGTCAGTGGCATCTAGGGAAGTCTGTTGCAGGGCATCTGGACGTGTTTTCTTTGATCTTAAAAGGAGAGAAAAGAAAAATATATGTTTATATTTCTATCTATGGATACTGTTGAGTGAGAATGAGACATGGAGCTTCAGTAATCATTTTGTGATCATGAGATGCTGAAATAATCTCAGATTCTGAGGGTTTTGAAGTCGTTGAGTTACCCAGCCTTAGAGGCCCCCAACAACCAGCTGTCCTGCTTTTAGTTATGTAAAATAAAAAGTTCATATTCATTTAAACAATCTTTAGTTCTATCTGTTGCTATTTATGAGAACACATTCTAGATATCTATAAAGCCAGACTTGATAAAAGTTGCTTTCTACTGACCAAGTAATATTGAGAACATAGAATAGGAAAAAGTAATTGATACTCTCCATTCTATTTTTCTATTATAAAGAGAAGAATGGGCTGTTAATAATTTGTACGATATTTTGTTTTGGCTTATATATCTGGTTTATTGAATGGGCCTAACTCAATGGAAGCAAAAACAGGCATCGAATTTATTTTTCTTCATCGACTTCAAACATTCTCAGTTACATTTTCCTTGCCTCCTCTCCTCTGATGACAGCTTTTTGTTCACTTTCAGCTGTAAGAACAGTCTCATTTTTGTGTTATAAAATACAATGCAAGTTAAGTCAATACTTTTAATCTTGCGTTCAGTTAAAAATATGTTCTTTTTCAACAGCTCAGGCCCGAAGACTCAAGATTGGGGTCTGGAAAAGGGGAAGGAGTGATGGTTTTTTCTTTCACCATCCCAGTCTTGCATCCTGTTTTTCTTTTTTTATTTCGTTGTTGCTCAGTGTGGTTCTGTTGGCTGATACCTGCTGGCCACCATTTCCCCTGTATGGCTGGTGTTCAAATACTGGCTCTTTAGTGGGATACTTTTATGGATTCCTTAAAACCTTCACTGGGGAAATCTTATACTTCGTATTCTTGGAGCTGCTGATTCTCTCTTTGCTTGACCTTCTGGGACCCCTCTTTAGCTCCTGCCCTTCCTCTCCCAACTATATATCCCAACACAGCTTCTCCCTCATCCCAAAAGGCTGTTCTCTTATTGGAGTATCATAAGATGCTTTGAGCCTGGCTATCGTCTATCATATCTCCTTAATCAATCTACTCATGCATTTTCATTCCACTAAAAGAAGACTTGCAACTTGACTAATACTGACCTCTTTCTCTTTGCATTGCTCATTGCAGGCAGCTCCAGCCAGTCCCTGACCCCCCCCATATTCACATTTCTCTTGGCAGAAAGTAGACAGCGGTCTCTATTTGTGTATACTCCAAACTCCTAGGGGCACGTATCAAGCTCTTCTAAGAACTCTTTCACTCGTTCTACCCTAGAGGCCACACCATTTGGGCCTTCTAGTTTTTGCTCTGCTAGGGAATGAGAACCCATTCTCCCTAATCTCTGCTGACACTACATTCTCTCTGAAGAGTTCTACTTGGGGTCCCTCTTTGCTTGGTCTGGGGCAGGACAGAGGAAGCAAAGCCAAACAGTTTTCTACTCCAGCAAATTCTTACCAACACTGTCTTTCAAATTTATATATATAATATATATATATGTATATGTGTGTGTGTGTATATATATATACATATATACATACACACACACACACACATATGCATACACACACACACACACACACACATATATGTATTTGGATTTAGGCGGGAGGTGAATGATAGAGATTGATAGTCAAAGAAGCAGTCTGGCCACTACTTAGAAAGTTCCAAAGGGTGGTTGTCTTATTAGTTTTCTATGGCTGCTCTAACAAATTACCACAAACTTGGCAGCTTAAAATAACACAACTTATTATCTTAAAACTTTGCAGGTCAGATGTACAAAATCGGTCTCAGTGGGATAAAAATCAATGTGTGGGCAGTTCCTTCTGGAAGCATTAGGGGAGAATTTGTTTCCTTCCTTTTCCTAGCTTCTTGTGGCACCTGCATTCTTTGACTTGAGGCCTCTTTCTCGATCTTCAAAGCTTGCAGTATAGCGTCTTTGGATTTCTCTCTCTCCTTCCATCATCACATCATCTTTTCTGACTCCAACCTTCTTGCCTCCCTCTTATAAGGACTCTTGTGGTGATATTGGGTCAGCCCAGATAATCCAGGATAATTTCCCCAGCTCAAGATTCTTAATAAAATTTGTGAAGACCCTTTATCCGTGTAAAGTAAACTAGTCTCAGGTTCTGGGGATTAAGACATGGATATTTTTGGAGGAGGGCGTTATTCAGCCCACCACTATTGTGGCAGTAAAACTAATGTTCTCTAATATATAATTCATCTCCAGTGTGAGGCACATGGACAATTAAAAGTTAGATGTGATGATCTGACTAGTTCTGGCCAATTAAATGTGAGTTGTAAACATGTTTTTTGCTTCTAGGTGGAAGCATTTAATTGCCAGTAGTTAACACCCAGACTTCTTTTTTCCTGCATGGCAAACCATGAAGACTTGTTTTGAGATGTTGGAGTTGTAAGAGGATGGTGCCTCTGTCAGTTTGGGTCCCTGAATGACAACATGGAGCACAGCGCCCCCCCCACAAACCTTCCTTAGATATGTAGTGTGAACAAACAAACAAAATGACAAACCTTGTTTTAAAGCACTGAGATTTTGAGGTTGTTTGTTACCTTGCCCATTCTGGCTAATACGGTTCTCCATTTTGTGCTTTCCACTGTAATTCTCAAACAATAGGAAATGTCCCATTCAATATGCTGTCACCCTTAGAACTGAGGTTTCATTTTGGGTTATATTTCTATATACTTCCCAGGAGTACCCATGTCTTAATCCTATAATGCTTAGATAACTTTAATAAATGAATTTTTTTGTAGCTATTCTATAAAGAAACCTCTTGAGGAAAACTTTGGGAGTTTCTTGGGGGGAAGATCATCATCATTAAAATCTGGTCTCCTCTGGACTATTCAGCCTTGAAAACCCCCTCTCTCCATACCAGCAAGAGTTCTGAACCCACTTGCTTATTTTCACCTCTGAAAATTTATCCTAATACCCTAACGTATTCCCTTCCTCACCCCGCCTTCTTCTTTTTTTTTTTGGTCTTTCCTCTTCCATGAATTTAAGACATCTAACCAAACAGTGGTATTTTTCTAAATACTGTTTTAGATTGGATTCTCCAAATGCAGGCTCTAAGACACAGATTCTAAAGCAGGTATTTATTTGAAGGTGGTCCCAGGGAACACCAGCAGGGAAGTGGGGAAGTGAGGATGAGATGGGAAGAAAGCCAAGAGAGTTCATTGATGAGCAGGTTATTTATTGCTCAAGACAACTGGGGCTCAGATCTGCCGGGGACCTCTGGGAGTAAGGTCTACGGAGTTCTACAGAACTGTTTTACCCAAGGGCAAGGGTGCTAGGGGTACTAATCTACCAGTCCATAAGCATAATTGGCTGAGGACTGCTGCCAGGGGTGGTTATTCTACAGTTTTAATTTTTCCCTTGCTGGGACTAGCA
>NW_006442491.1:14368362-14384344 GCF_000325575.1 Pteropus alecto | reverse complement strand
TGGGGTAGATTCACAGGTGCTTACAGTAGGAAGTCTGAACTTGTAGGAGAATGGTGAGTGCAGAGAATCCTGCAGTATCTACTATGATCGTGTCCTGTGTTCAGAGGGCTGGCTGGGTGCCTTGAGTCAAAGAATGAAGAAGGGAGGCAGGCAAGCAACCATTCATTAAACCACGAGACAGGATGTATTTTCATAGAATGGCTGCTAAAAAGAAGCAATATGAGCACGGAGGAAGGAGAAAATGATTTTACTTTGGAGAGCAGAGAAGATAGATTTTGATCTGGCTTTAAAGGGGAGAAAGGATTAAATTAGGAAGAGGAGCTTGTTTTAAGTTGAAGGAATTAGCATGGTTGCAGCAGCATCAAATTATTTTAGGAAAATTATAATCAGTGGGTTTGATTGGTACAAAAAATGGTTGAAAGGAAGTAGGGGATCAAATTGGAAGAACATGGGGCTGGATTACAGAGAACCAAGAGTTCAATTTGTGATCTTTTCATGACAGAGAGAAAGTACCACATTTTTGATACTTGCAGATGGACTTAAACACCTGTATCTGGACAGGATCCTTCAGGTAATGCGGGATCCCCCAACCTTCACTTGTCTCCTCCTCCTCTTTGAGTTCCGGGTTTGCTTTTTCTGGTCCATCTTTCCACATGTTTCTTTACAAATTCTTTTAGCTGATGCCCCCTTAGCTCATTCTATGTTTGGTGTTCTGGACATGAAGTTTTTACTGTCTTCCTTTTCCAATACTCAAAGGGCGACAGCCACCTTGTGTCCTGTGCACCTTCCGGCCAACTGTCTCCACTTTCTGCCTTGTGTTCCATCTACTCCTGGCTCCAAAATGCTCTGTCTTGACTGTCCTACTTCCTTTTTTTTCTGCCAGATAATTCTTTTATGCCATAACGTGGGCGACTAAACTCTATAGTTTAATAATTGCAGTTTTTTAAAAAAATGACTTTCCAAATCTGTTGTAGCTATAGACTCATGACAAAATCTGGTAAGAGCTTCTGGAATTTGTTCAAAATCACAGAAAATCATGTTATTCTCTCATTTGATGGATCACTGTTTCATATAGAGCATTTGAGAACAATACTGATAATTGTATTTACAATAAAATTAAATGAATAAATAAAATAAGTTATTATTTTTATTTTTTAGCGCTACTAGTGAAGCAAACATGCTGAATAAAGCTTGTACAAAAATAATTTGTCTGCAGCATGCATTGCTATTAATAGCTGACACAGAGAGCTTTTACAATTTGCTAAGCACTGTTCTGTGCTCTTTACATGAATTAACTTTTTTAAAAAAATTAAATTTATTGGTGCGACATTGGTTAATTAAGTTAAATAGATTTCAAATGTATGAATTAACCTTTTTAATCATCATGATAATCCGAGAAGATTGTCCTGTTATAATTCTCAATTTACACGTGAAGAAGTGGAGGCAGAGAGAGGTTGAGTAACTTGGCTGAGGTAACCCATTTTGGAATGGGATTTAAATTATGACACTGGCTCAGAGTTCCAGCTCCTTCATGTTAGGCTATGATGTTCCTCACCGTTCTATACAGCAGGGGTTCTCAAAGTGTAGTCCTGGGACCAGCGGCATCATCATCACCTGAGGACAGGTTAAAAAGGCAAGTTCTCTGGCCATGGCCAACCTGCTAATTTGGGAATGGGACACAGCCATCTGTGTTGAAATAAGCCATTCTGGTAATCCAATGCATGCCAACATTTGACAACTACTGCTAGACTGCCCTCTATGTAGCAAGTAAGGTTGGATTTACCCTTTGAGTTCTGCGTCCTTTTGGACAAGTAGGAGGACCTTCTATTATCTAAGCATCCATATGGGGAGTGGGTTTTAGTGTCCTGTTTTAAGGCAAGAGGATGCTACCAATAGCCTCCCTAGTCCCTTATTTTCTCATTTGTAGATCGATATGGCACTCTGTTCCCACCTCCCTGGAAACTTTGTGGAGGATGAAGGGAATGCTATTTGTGGGTAAGACGTAAAGCTGATCATCCATAACAGGATTAGTTATAACTATACTGCTGATAACTGAACAGGGAAAAAGTAAGAAATTTTGTTCCTTTTTAAAAAAAATATTTGACTTTTGCTGGCATGTTATTTACTGTGGACAGATAGGCTAGAGTAAAGCAATTTTCATGTTTCTTTCACAAAACCTCCAAAACCATACAGTAAGGATAGTGTTACTCCTGGCCTCAAACCAATGAAAGGCAATTTTGCTGTCTTGTTCGATTTTTATCTTTTAAGGCAGGTCCTTCTCTGACACCTTAATTTTTACTGATCACCCCCTGGAGTTCTTTATTTCCTCTGACACCGAGAGAAGCTATTTGTTCTCTCCTGCTTTTCCCACCTGTCTCTTCAAGTTTTCATCCCTCCTGTCCTTTTGGCATTTTGAAGAACCGCTTAATAAAATGCTAAGCTTGGTTTTTCTCTGTGCACCCAATTTTGGTTTCTGCAGCAAAACCATATGTGTCAACCTGTTTGATGTTCAGCTGCTGCCTAACACCAGGTGTGGCCTGGGGAAAGGATTACGACAGTGCTTCTCAAACTCTAATGTTGTACACAGCACCTGGACAATCTTGTTGAAATACAGATTCAGCTTCTCACAAGCTCTGGGGCCCATGCTTGGAGTGACAGTGCTCTCTCCATGATTCTTGACCCTGGCTGCACATTGGAATCACTTGGAGGACTCTAAAACTACCAACGCTTGGGTTGCACTCCATGTATCGTGCCTCAGTTGATCTTGGGTGGGGCACTGGCATTGGTCAAAGTTCCCAGGTTACCCTCATATGCCCCTGAAGTAAGAAGAATGTGTCTCCTTCAGGAACTCCCTGAAGCCGTTCCCCATGTCACTCTCAGAGATGAGTTCTAACTGAGCTGAGACAGAACAGTGCAGAGGTGGAGAGCAAGACACCAGATCCTGACCTCCTTGGTTGGAATTCTCATTTCCCTGTTTATTAGCTGTGTGACCATAGACAATTTAATTACTCTCTCTGTGGCTTAGTTTTCCAATTTGTAAAGTCGGTATAAGATGGCATATTCTATTAAAGGATTATTGTGAGTTAAAATATGCAAAGTGCTTAGAGCAGTATATTAGTTGTCTATTACTATGTAACTACCTCTAAGCTTAGTAGCTAAAACAAGTGTTTATTATCTCACAGTTCCCACAGTCAGGAATTTGGGAGTACCTTAGCTGGGTAGTTTTGGCTCAGGGTCTCCCATGAGGTTGCAGTCAAGGTGTCAGCTGGGGATGCAGTGATCTCTACAGGGGCTGGAGGATTATTTACTCCCCAAACAGGTTAATCACATGGCTGTTGGCTGGAGGCTCAGTTTCTCACCATATGGGTATCTCCATAGGACTGCTTAAATGTCCTTGCAACATGGCAGCTAGCTTCCCTCAGGGTGAGTGGGGTGTGTGTGTGTGTGTGTGTGTGTGTGTGTGTGTGTGTGTGTGTGTGAGACAGAGAGAAGGAGGAGGAGAAGGAAGAGGAAGAAGAAGAAGCCACAGTGGTGTTTTAGGACTGAGCCTTAGAAGTCACACCATTACATCCGTCACATCTGACTCATTAGAAGTGAGGCTATACTCAAGCCCTTAAGAACCTGGGGCTCCCTTTCCAAGTGCATTTCTACTGTCCTTTCCCATCTCACCCAGTAGGTGTCTCCTAGCAAAAGGCCTTTGCATGAGCAGTTGCCTCTGGCTGGAGGGCCTCAACCTGGCAATCTCTACTCATTCTCTAATATCTGGCTTAAATGCCATCTCTTCCATGACTTTTTCCTTTATCTCACTCAAGAAACAATTGCTTCCTTTCTTATATTTCCAGAGAGCTTTATATGCCTGTCCAGCAAGATTTCCATATTGCAGTACAGATTGTGTTTATGTGAATTATTTGAGGCTTGGGACCACATCTTGATTTATTTTTCTGTTGTTTGCATCTACCGTAGTGTCTCATAATACCTCTCTTATCTCAAACCATTAGATTGTAGAAAGCTATTGTGGCAAATATATTGCATAGTTCCTAACAATATGACTCTTCACACTAAGTGAGCCAAATGAAGACTACTAATAGTTCCACATCAGTTGAGCTCAGATCTTGCCATCAAATGTGTTATAATATAACTTTGTTTTGAACTTTACGGAATCCATATAATCGACTCACTCTAGAAACAAATTGAGGTTTTTCAGGTCAGGGATGAGCTGCGTTTGTCACCAGATGAATGGCAGTGTCTGATTTCTTTTTCTTGCTGACCCACACATGTAGGAAAACCCCCAGTAGGGATGCACCAGGGGCAGAAACTGGAGAATTGGGGAGGCCTAACTAGCCAGCCGAGGAACTGAGACCTTACCCAAGGCTGGCCTTGCTTCAGTTAAATGTCTCCCTTCGAATGAAATCCTGAATCTTCTCTTGTTTAGGAGGTAGGTGGTTGGGGTTTTACTTTTGTTTCAGTCGACCCTAAAAGGGGAAAACTGACTGACATAGGTGGTCCAAAGGAGAGATTCATTTCCAAGGGTTTGAAATCACGCAAAAGTTAGAAATGCGCAGTGTTTTTGAACAGAATACCCTCTAGCAATCCTAATATCAATAGAATAAGATCAATTCTAATATTTTTACTAGCCCTAAATATCACCTTATTACCCTTTGTTCTTCAAGCATTGTTCCTACAGTTCTAGAATTTGCCAAAAAGTTCACCTTGGCCTTTAAAATTTAATCATCATCTCCAGAACCTTCATGTTTTTTATTAATTTCTGTATTAACATCTTGGATGTATACCCTGAGAGTGGTTAAGTTCTATTCACTAAATCTTCCTCCTGGATGCAGATCAAGTTTTTTTCCACTATCCCTTTCTTTGTTGTGCAGAGGCCAAAACTTTGGTAAAAATGACATTAAGTAAGATTTAGCTTTCTAGTCATTGTCATTTACTGATTTAACCTTGTATTGGTCCTGTAATATGCAGAGATCATATAACACAGGCTATTTGCAAAAGTTCAAAACCTTCACGTAAAAGAAAATGTGATATATATGGACTCCAATGCCTGAGTTTTTGAGTAAGCACAGGAGAATAATTGTAATCTATTTTCTTGGGTCATGGAAGTGTTATAAAATTAAATTTTCAAATCTGAGCACTTGGGGCCCCCTGGTGGTCCAAGCCAAACCATGGCTCCTTCTGTCACCCACATCAGAGCTTCCAACTCAGACCCAAACAGATGAAGCTAGAGAGGAGCGGGGGTTAACTGCTTGAATAGTGACTTAGTTTAACAACTGCCTAGCTAAAAGTATTGCACATATGAAGCAAGCACATTCTTAAGCATTCGTGACTCATGGACCTCCATTGTATTCTCCCTTCAGTTTATGCACTAAAAACTCCCAAATCCTTATCCACAGTATAGAATTCTTCCCTTAGTTACAGACACATGTCTATCTGTCCATTGGCATCTTTAGCTGGTTGTTCCACTGGTGTCTAAAACTCAGCCTGTCTCACACTGAACTCACTGTCCTTCCCCACTCTTTCTCCAGCTTCCAGAAACTCTGGATGTCTCTATCTCCCTAAGACTCCATGGTTAAGTGACCACAGAGAAGGGTAGGAAATAGTGTCTGTTATACTAGATTTTGCCAAATTGTTTTCCACAAGTAGTTGTATCAAGTTATATTTCTGTTAACAGTATATAATTTGTTTTTCTATATCCTTTCCGATATTTGGAATGTTAGGTTTACATTTTTACCAACTTGGTGAATGTGAAATGGTAACTCATTTAAATTTTATTTTGAATTTCTCTGATTATCAGAATATTCTGTATCTTTATTGTACATTAATTTTTTGTGCGTGTCTGTGAACTGCCTATTAATATCTTTTCTCTTTTTCCCATTGAGTTGCTTCTCTTTCTTGGTTGAAGTACTGCATATATTCTCAGTACTAATCCTTTGTTGGTATAGAACAGATAACTTTTCCTAGATAGTATCTTGTCATTTCTTTTTTTATACTGTCATCAGAGATGAACGTAAAAATTTAACGTAGTCAATGTGCCAATCTTTTATTATCTGTATTGTGCTTTTTGTATGTCTTATTTAAAAAGATCTTTTCTACCTCAAGGTCATAAAGACATTCCCCTACTTTTATTCTACTTTTAGGAAGTTTTGGGTTTTGTATTTATGTCTTTAATTTAGCTGGAATTCCTTTTTGTATGAGGTAGAAATCTAATCTGCTTAAAAAATATGGACAATTAATTACCCTCAGAAAATTATTGACTAGTCTATCCTTTCTCTATTGATTTTTAAGTCCATTTCTATTAAATGTTAAATTTTTGTATATATGCAGGTCTATTTCTGGGCTCTTTGTTTTGAAATATTAATCAATTTATCTATCTTTGTATCAAACACTTGAGATTTCCATTACTTTAAAATAAGACTTGACATTTGGTAAGGCAAAATTTTCTGTCTTCAAATATTTCTTGATCATTTTTTGGCTTTTCTATGAAAATTTAGAATTAGTATATCAAGTATAGTGAAAACTTATAGATTAATTTGTAGACTTCACATTAAAAAAGTTGAGCCTTCCTATCGATTAATAATGTATCTTATTTAAAAATAATATTTTCTTTATTTTTATTTTTTTCCAGCTTTATTGAGGTATAATTGACATAACATTTTATAAGTTTAAGGTGTACAATATGTTGATTTGGTAGGTTTATATATTAGGAACTGATTACCACTATAGGGTTAGCTAACACCTCTATTATGTCACATAATTACCATTCCTATTTTTGTGATGAGAACATTTACCATCCACTCTCAACAATTTTTCAAGTATGTAATATAGTATTATTAACTATGGCCACCATGCTGAGTATTAGATCCCTATAACTTATTCATCTAAAAACTGAAAGTTTGTACCATAGCCAAGATAAGAGAAGAACGTAAGTTGTTAACAGATGAGTGGGTAAAAAAGATGTGATATATATGCATCTTTTCTATATATCATATATCTCATCATAACAGACATATCCCACAAACTTTAGAATATAGTATTCTCATTGTTTGATTCCAGGTATTTCATTTTTTTTTTCTATAATTCCTTTTTAGACTATGGATTATTTAGAAATGTGTTTCTAAATCTCCAAACCATTTTAGTTATCATTTTCTTACATATTTCTGCTTAATTATATCATGGCCAGAAGATACGGTTTGTATAATACAAATGCTTTGAAACTTATTGGAAGTTGCTTTAGGGCCTGATATGTGGTCAGTTTTGTGAATGTTCCACATGTGTTTGAGATAAATGTGTATTTAATGGGTTCTATGTATGTCTACTAGGTCAAGCTTCTTAATTGGGCTGTTTGTATGTTTTATTTACCTAATGTTTTTCTTCTTCATGGTTTAATGGTTAGTGAGGAAAATGTGTTTAAATCTTTATTTGTCCTTGTTTTTCTCCCATACTTTTTGCTTTACATATTCTAGGGCCCTATTTTTAGATGCGTATAAGTTTAGACATATAATTTCCTGGTTAGGTAAATGACTAATCATCATCTTTTTATTCTTTATCAAGGCTTTATTTTAAAGCCCATACCATCTGGTGCTAATATTGCTATATCCACTTTATTCTGATTGATGTTTATTTGGAATGAACTGTTTACATCATTTAACTCAGTATTTTTGTGTCCTTATATTTGAACGACACAATGTCTTTTGTAAACAGTAGATAGCTGGAACAAATCAGACAATCTTTTATTTTAATGGGCCAGTTTAGTCCAATAACATTGATTATGATCACTAATGTATTTGAGTTATTTTTGCCATCTTAATTTGCATTTTGAATTTCAACTAATTTTTCTAAGTTGCTACCTTTTTCTTCTTTCTTGCCCTCTTTTGATCAGTAAACTTTGTAGCAGTTTTTCTTTACTCTGAAAATTATACATTCTTTTTATTTTAATGATTATTATTAAATGATTATTATTAAATTTAATAGTTATTATTAAATTATTATTTTAATGATTATTATTAAAATACTATTATGCATACTTAAAGTCTAAAGTTAATGTTTTTACCCTCCTCCACACAATCCAAGAATCTTAAAACACTTTAACTCCAATCACCCCATCATCATAATTTTATTGTTTTTCAGTATTTTATTTTTATTTTAATTTTTACCCCAGGTTAAATATTATTATTTTCTACATTTCCTAATTATAAAGACTTTTATATTTACCCACCACTTCTTCCTGCATCTCAGATCTCTCTTTATGAATCATTTTCCTTTTTCCTGGAGTATATTTCTTTAGTGAATGCTTCTAAGGAGTAAATAATCTGTTTTGTTTTTCTGAAAAGTCTTTATTTTACCTTCGTTCTTGAATAAAGTTTAGTCAGGTATAGGACAGGTCAACAATTATTTTTCTCTTATTTTGATGCTATTATACAACTGCCTTTTAATTTATATAGTTGTTGATGAAATGTCAAATTTCAGTTAAACTGTTGTTTCTATGTAGATAACTTGAAAAAATATGTGACTTTTTATTCTTCGATTTCTTCACCACACCAGGAAGTATGGCTATTTCCCAAGTGAGGATGGAGGAAAAAGTATTGGAGGTTTAAAGAGAGAAGAAAACATAAGAAATAGTCATTGGGCAGGTTAAGAGCATGAATGTGTTAGGGAACTGTTATGTTTGCTAGCACACCAGAAGCCCACTTAAAGTCACCAGTTAGCAAGGATATGTATTTTCTTCTCCCCATGTTGGTCAACCCAAATGTAAGTTCACAGAAAGTGAAGAGCTAGGTTTAACAAGGGATGAGGCTCAGCTAAGTGAGTTTATTTTTATTAAAAAAAAATTTTTTAAAAAATGTATAGTGAGAGGAGTAAGGGTCTTGAGGGTTTAAGGTGGTGAAAGAGAGAAGAAAAGACACAAGGGTGGTGAGAGACAGTGAAAAGTTGGTAAAAATCAACAAATTCTAGGGCCCAGTTGATTTAATGTATTGTTCTCATTGGAGGTGCCAGAGGAAGTGCGCTGGAAAGGCAGAGATGGTGGATGAAAGTAGGATGCTTATGATTAATTGAAAACAGGATGTTTTTCTATCCCTGTAGATGGTTTTAATTACCCCGGCTATTTAACAAATTGTAGTAATGTTTATGATGAGTCCTCTTTCTTATTATTATTCTTCATAATCGTCTTGGCTATTCTTGTCTTTTGATCTTCCAAAGTGAATTTTAGAATCAGCTTGCCAAGCACCTTGAAAAACATGGAGATTGTGAGAGAATGAAAAACATATATTGGGTCTCTGTACCCCGTTCCTGGGACAGAGCTCCTAAAAGCCTTGTATTTTCCTGATTAGAGCACTAAGAGCATCTTTAGTTCTTTTGAGGTGACTCTGGGTGGGCTCCTATGTGGCTCCTGGTGGGGAGCTGGTCAACAGAAAGACCAAGCTATCATTAGAATGATGCTTGGAATTTCCAGCCCCACCCCTTATCCTCTAGAGAGGTAGGAGAGGCTGGAAATGGAGCTAATAATTGATTATACTTATATGAGAAAGTCTCCATAAAATCCCAATAGTATGGGGTTTGGAGAGCTCCCAGGTAGGTGAACACATCCACCCTGGGAGAGTGGCACTCCCCAACTCCACAGGCACAGAAGCCCTTGTGCTTGGGACCCTCCCAAATCTCCCCTTATGTATCTCTTCATCTGGCTGTTCATCTTTTATTTTATTCTTTAATAAACAGGTAAAGGTAAATAAGTGTTTCTCTTAGTTCTGTGAAACGCTCTAGTAAATTAATTAAATTGGGGGTCATGGGAAGCTCTGATTTATAGCCAAGTTGTAGGTAACCTGGGGATCTGGTACTCGTGGCTGACATCTGAGGTGGGATAGGAGCAGTTTGTGGGATAGTGGGATAGGCTGACACTATCTCTAGGTAGTAAGTTGTGTTAGAAGTGAGTTGAATTGTAGGATACCCTGTTGGTGTTGCAGAGAATTGCTTGGTGCTGGGAAAATCACCCCTCCATTTGGTGACCAGAAGTGTCACAAGTGAAGTAATATTCTGTGTGAATAGTAAAGAAAACATGTAGCGGAAGACTGGGTAGTTTTTCTAATTCAGAGATTTCGATGGGAATTATAGGTTAATTTGGAGGAGAACTGATTTTTTAAATATTGTCTTCCCATCCAAATTATTCCCTTTAATTTAAGTAATATTCTCCAGCCTTTAACTACCTTTATTAAGTTTCTCTATTAAGGACTTTCATATTTTCTGCTAAATTTTTCTATTTTAAACCTTTTATTTGTTTGGGTATTTTCTTGTGTTTTCTGTGTGGACAGTCATTTGTGACATGATTGTACTTCTTATTTATACCTCTGAAATCTTTTCTCATCTTGTACAGCTTAGCAATCTAGACCAATGTTGAATTGAAGTAATCATAGCAGAAATCTTTGCTTTTCCTCTGACAAAGGTAATGCATCTAATTTATCTCGATTAAGAATGATGTTTACATAGATGATTGGTAGATACCTCAATTACTATGGAGTCTTTGTCTGATACCTAAGTCTAAATGTCTGTAGGTTTTCTTTTGGAATGTTCAGTTTCCCCAAGATGAAACATTTAATTTCCTGCCCACAGGTAAAGCTTGACAGTCAATGCTCTCAGTGCCAAGACAAGAAGGGCACTTGTAATCTCATCATTAGAACTGTTTCACTTTGGTACAACCAAATCATATCAACAATCATATCTGCCCTTCACTGTGTCTGTTTTCCTACTTATGAACCTATTTGGTACAACCTTTCCAGGGTATAGATTTGTCTCTTCTAGGGTTGAGAGACCCTGAATGTTTGGAAAGGGGACCAGTTTCTTATGTAGAATTTTATCCAGACTTCCTCTTTTCAATGCTACCCTTCACTGGGCTTTTGGAGGCACTCAATGCCTCTATTTCAGGCTCTTCTGGGTTTCTGCTGTGTGAGTCAGACACTCCACGTTGCCTTCTTACATCTTGTAGACTGGCTGCTGGGTTTCAGCTTTCTCTGCTCTGCTGAGTCAGTGACCACTTATCTGTCTGCTTTCCTTCTTCCAAAATGTTCTTGACAGTTCTCATCTGTTCTGTTGACTTGTGGGTTTTCCCTTTAATCCTTTTTGGAGTTTTAGAGGAGAGTAAGGATAAATAGATGATTTATGTTTCTATGCTTAATCAGAAGTCCTGATATATCTTTTTTATCCCTTTCTTTCATAATTTCTATGCCATCTATGTTATCATTTCGCTTATAAATAGCATATAGCTGGAGTAAAAATCTGATTAAAAATCTAGTCTGAGAATCTTTATTTTTTAACTAGCAAGTTTAACTCATTTATATTTATTGTGAGTATTGTTACATTTGAATTTATTTCCATCGTCTTCATATTTTTGTATACCATGGTTTTTCTTTACTTTTCTCTTTTTCTGTTGTCTATTTTATTGAGTTTTCCTCAATCTCTGCTTTTTCATTTCTATTAGTTTAGAAATTATAGGTTCTATTTCTATGGTTTTAGGGATTATACTTAAATTTTAAACTTGTGTATTTGATTTAACCAAATCTAAACATAGTCAACATCTGTTCCCTTATCCTGATCCATACAAGCCCCTTGGAAGGATTAACTCTTATTATCGATTCTTGATTACCATCCTTTCCAATCTTTCAGGATTCCTTTGTCTAAGATATACATTTTTCTAAATGTCCAAATTATTCATTATCATTATTATTATTGTCATTGTTTACTTAACATTTTTAGTTTTGCTCACCATTGCTTCTTGTATCTCATATTTTTCTTCTGGATTCAATTAACCTATTACAAATATCACCTCTGTTATCTCTTTTTGGAACTCCAATTTTACATAAGTTAAATCTTCTTTTGCCCCATATTTCCACATCTCTTTTCTGCTCCTCTTCCTCTTATTATTTTTTACTTATAGATAATACTCTATGCTTTCTATGATACTAGTTCATTTTCCTTTTTTGATTTAACTAACCTATATTTTACCCCATTTGTTGAAATTTAATTTCAATGCCATTGATTCTTCACATTTTCAGCTATTTTCGCACCCCGCCCCCCCAGAGTATTCTAGTTTTTCATTATAGTTTCTATTTCTTTGTTTAACAGTTTATTAAAAACATACGTATTTTTAAATCTTTCTCAGCTTATTCTGTTATTTCAAATTCTTGTTATGATACATATTTCGGCTTGTTGTATCTGCTGACTTCCTTTGATGATGGATTGTTTCCTCACATGGTAATTTTTGAATGTGAGTTTATCTTCATAGGAGTTTTGTTTGTCTCTGCATAAGGTCATTGAGATTTTTAGACTATCCAATCAGCTTGGAATTCTGGCATTACTTGAATATTATAAACTCTAAAATTTCTTAGGCTCAACATTTTAATTTCTTATGGGAAAATTTTATTTCACTCAAAATTTTGAGAAAAGACAAGTTTCCTTGATTCTTCATTAGGCCAAAAAGATGATTTTTTCCCCCTCTTAGTTCTCCTTTCAAAGAAGAAGCAGCCTTTCTACTATCTCCTTTTAGGCAGATGTTTCAGAAATACCTTGCTTCACCTGTGCCCAAGATCATAACTTGTCTTCTCTGAAATGAACAGATTCTACCTTCTAGCTGTGAGCGTGTATAAAGGATTTTGGCATAGGCCTGGTTTCAATATATGCACTTATTCCTCTTTACCTCTTATATCTGTAGATTTCTTTTTTTCTTTTCATCTCTCACTCTCTCTATTTTCTTTCTTTTTGTATTTTATCCACATGTTTTTGTGTTATACTGGGAGAAGATCTGTATCAGTTTCATATGCATTTAGTTTAGTTGCTACGACCTGAAGAAATAAATCAAAATAACATTAAATTAAAATGTTCTGTCTTCTTATTTTAACAAACATGACTGAAAGTGTACAAGATAGCAAAGATGACAGATTTAATTATTATTGCCTGAGTATTCTATTGATGGACCTGCAATGCTTAGATAAGTAATAACAATATATATAATTTTTAAATTAATTTTATAAAATTTATTTTTTGCCTTCATTTAGCAAAATCACTATATTTTTAATCAAGATTTTCACAAAATTGATATTGAATTGATATAATTAATTAGCATGGAATCAGTCTAAAAGATTAAAAAAATAAGATGTAATTGTAATTAGTATACAAACTTTGACTATTTCACCAAAATATAAATTAAAGTCAGTTTAAATATTGCAAAATTAAAATTGTGTTCATTTATTTTCAAAAGCTATTTTTCTTCTAAAATATTTAAAATTATTTGTCAAATTGTTAGCCAATGTGTAAATTACAGCTAATAGATATTTTTATTTAATTTGAGAAAATGTAATTAAAAGTTAAAGTGTTTATAAAAATAAAACTATTTCCATGTCTATTGTTCAATGACTGTTTAGTTGCCGATGTAAACTACCTGCATCAAACTTCACCTATTTCATCTAGACCTGCGAATATACAAATTCAAGTATAATAAAAATTAGTATTACAAAATGTTCTTCACTGTCTAAGGAACTGTTGAAAATACCACACTTGATATATGAATACCACTGGAACCATGAACTTGTTCAGGAAAAGCTAAACAAAAACAAAATTACTTAGGCAATATGGGAAATGATTTCTCACTATGCAAGGATCTGTTGAATGCAGTTTTCTTAGAGGAAGAATTTGAAGAGGTGGCTTGTCTTACTGCTCACCCAAGTGTCTTTACACCCAAAACTTTACATCATCCTCTCACTCTGACATACCTGTCCAGCATTTTGATAGAGTTGCTTTTTATTTTGAAGACATAGATGAGAGATATGAAAAAGTTCCCTTGGAGCCTGAACAGTGTGAATCATGAGAGTGAATGTTTGGAGTTCTGCTTGTATGCTACTATAACTGAGAATCAGATCCTGAGTGATGGAGGTATTCACGTATTCTTTAAAATTTGCTCATTTTTGTGATATGTGGAGCCTTCTAGAGCCAGGACAGGGGCCTGCCTTTCTGAATCTAAAGGTGGTATTGCTCGTTACCACCCTTAATTTATCCTTAGTGTTGTCTGTTTTTGTGATTTTCTTGTAATCAATATGTATGGCTTTGCCTGATCACCATCCATTTCCCTTTCTTTGGTTATAGCACTTTCTTTGCCATGTGACCTCCTGACTCTTGGTTGCCTCACTCATCACACGAGGCTCATTACACCCCTCGTTCTGGGGGTAGACGTGATCACAAGTTCTTGGTAATAGTGGTTTTCTAGAACTTTTGGAACTTTTCCTTTTAAGATGATGAGTGCTAAGGCCATTGTGAGTAAGAAGTTATAGCTGGTGGCCAACCTTGCCATTGTTTAAAAGGAACCAACATGGAAGAAGGCAGAGTCAAGAAATCCCTTTCTCTAAAACTCACACATACACAGAGATGCAGATTAGGTATTGATGACATTATTCGATTTTTCAGATGAAGCCATTTTTACCCCTATGTTTTTCAACTATATGCTCTGATAAATTTTCTCTTCTTTTGTTTAAGATAGTTTCAATGAAATTTTTATCACTTGCTGCTAAAATAATCCTATTACCTCCTAAATATTTATCTAACTTGATTTTTCTTAAGCAGATTATAAAGTTTGATCCATGAAGGAACTGCTTCATGTTTTCATAGGTCAGATCCCATTGATCTAAAATCACCTCTTTTTTCCCTCCTCTCCCCGCAATAGTAGCAGTTTTACTGACTCCTTTTCACAATTATGGTCTCTACTTTACTTTCTGTAGTACTTTCGTAAATCTAAGGATTGTTCCTTACCTGAAGCAGGTATAATTTGTTGTGAACACGATTATTGAGAATAAAAATGAATTAGGGAATTATTTAGAATTAAAGTCTCCCCCAGGTGGTATAACATAGAAAGATCATAAATAAACCATAAGATTGTATCGCCTATCATGCAGAGAGATAGACTGACATGGTACAGTGACTCTCATATTTTCCTGTGTGTAAGAGTCTTCAGATGAGCTTATTAAATATATAGGTTTCTAAACTTCACACATAAAAGTTTTCTTTTAGGAGATGGGGGTGGAGCCTAGAACTATACAGTAAAAACATACTCAAAGGGCAGGTAAAATAACCTATGGTAGAAAAAAAAATCACAATGATTTCCTGCAGGGTGGGGTAGGGATTGACCAAGAAGAAACGTTTTGGGTGACGATAATGTTCTGTATTTTGATAGGTCTTGGGGTTGCACAGATGTTTGCATTTGTCAAAACACATTGACTGGTAAATTTAAAATTTGTGCATTTAATTATATTTAAATTTATCTCAAAAGAAAAATAACTGAAAACATTGTTGAACTCCAATTAATGGTATGCATGCTGAAATGTTTATGGGTGAAATGCACCAATGCCTGCAATTTCTTTTTAAATGCATCAAACGTAAGATATATTGATGAACAAATAGAGGGATGGATAGACAGACACATATATAACAAAGCAAGCATACTTGAAAGTTAATTGTAGAATCCAGGTGGTAGATATGTGGGTATTTGTCAAATTCTTTCAATTTTTATGAATGTTTGAACATTTTTATGATAAAATGTTGTTGAAGAAATAAAAGGTCTCCAGGCAGTTTCTATGACATAGATGTAGTGGAGAGAATGTGAGCTTGGGAGCTGGGCAAACAGATTTCGATGTCAGTTCACCTGTTATTAATTGTGTGGCCTTAGATAAGTTATGTGCTGTCTCTGCCATGGTTTCCTAATTTTAAAAATGGAGAATATGTACAAAATAGGATTGTATGATAGTCTGGGATAGTGTTGGTCAAGCACTTTGCATGATGCCTGATACATAATGATTATATTTTTAGAATGTCAGCTACTATTATCAGTGTAAGTATAAAAATTTATTAGGGAAGCTAGCGCTAACTGCAATGCTGGTGTCTACTGTGTATTTGTCTTGTAGATGGCCTTGCTGATCAGAGTCCTGAGAAATTGTAAGGTAAG
>NW_006442491.1:14335464-14368347 GCF_000325575.1 Pteropus alecto | reverse complement strand
CAAAAAAATGCATCTTCAGGATCTTTTAGGGGGCAATGGCTCCTCTGACATATTCTTTGGTGGTTCCAGGACTAAATTGTCTTTTTTTTTTTTAAGGTCATTCCATTTCTGAAAGTCAGTAGTTAATGTGATTCCCTTGAATTTCCTGGTTTATAGTTTCCTCCCCTTAAAATAGTTCTTTCTTTGAAGATGTCCTTCCTGTACTATACATGCCAAACACCACTTTTAGTATCAATTTTCACTCTCTCTTTTTTTTTGCTATTTTGGCTATCATGAGTGTGATGTATTACCCCCAATGACCAGTCCCCACGTGTGCTACATCTTATCTAATCTACGCTTATCTAAATATTATTTAAGCGTCAAGACCTTTCTGAGTTACACTGCTCTCTCCCCCTTTTCTGGTCATTATTGTTCTTAGAGTGTGTAGTACACAGTTTAGCACTTATTACTTCCTGCTTATATTGCTCAGATTAGATATGTGTAGTACACAGTTTAGCACTTATTACTTCCTGCTTATATTGCTCAAATTAGATGGTGAACACGAAAGTTGGGGCCATATTTTGAAGAAGGTTTATGGTTCATGTCAATCTAATTAATGCTATTGCTTGTCATAGATTCCTTCTTCTGAGACACATTTCTCAGGTTCCAAGCACATGCATTGTTAGCTCATATAATTGTCAAAGTAAAATATAGGTATTTACAAAATAAAAGGTGGAGGGACTATGAATATCCCACTCCTCTCTTTATTAGGAAAAAAAATTTATTTAATTCTCTTTCTTCTTTTTTCCCCTCTACTTGTTTGTCCTGTGCTAAGTTAACTATATTTTTTTGGTAGTATGTAGATGATAAATGCAAGTGAAACAGCTCTTTTATGCCATAAACTACACTTGTCTTCCAGCCAAAAGAATGTGGAAACTTGCCTACATTAATGAAGAAGAATCACTAATTTTTATTTTGAAAATTTCTACTTTAATATTTATTGAGATTATCTCAGGCAGCATTAAATTGGAAGTTTCCAGAGATGGTTTTTTCAGATTTATTGTGGTCTTTTCTATTATACCCATTTGAGGACTGACATATTTCTATTCCTTTCACTAGGAAGGGACAATAGAATTATTTAAGTGCCAACAAGTATTTACAGAGTCGGGTATTTGTCTAGTTCACTTTTTTTTTTTTTTAGACACAGTTGGGATTTGAAGAGAAATAAAGCTATAGACGTTACAGTCAAACAATTAACATTAAGAGCTGAATACATCAGTTTTTCTTTAAAAAGTCAGAATTTCTCCCATATTCCCCAAAGTGTGTTATTAATTCTCTTGGCATGTTACACAGCAAAATGAAAGTATTTATGAATGTGGCTACTTCTTTTAACAAGTTCCAATAACTGCTTCCTAAACTTGTGTTTTTATATCAATTACATACAGTAAGCACTGAAATCAACCAAGAAGAACTGCAGAGGCCAACTTGAGATATTCATGTTAAATGAGGACTGCTGCCTGCCAAGAGTGAAATGTGGATATAATTTTATAACACCATTTTATAATTAAAGTCATAAGTGAGGTTTCCTGCTATTGTTTAAAAATGTGTCATGATAAATTTAAATCAAAGATATGGGCAAAGAAAGGTCTGCAAAGTAACAGACAAAGGCAACTAAGATGGTACAGGAACATGGCCCGGTGCAGAAAAGAAACACATGCAAACAATTTTAGTGAAATAATTACATTTATTGTAGATGGAGTTCTGTTTTAGAAACTATAACCACTTAGAAACGGTTCTCATTCATGTCAGATTGAGGTTAACTTATTGGTACTGTCTATAGAGAGATTTTTTTTTACCAGCAGGGAAATTTAATACGTTGATTTAGTGATAAGACCATGTCTTCTGACCAAGTATTCACCAAAGTCCCCTAAAACTGAAAAATGTGACTCCAGCGTAGGGAGTTCACAGTAGTTAGTATTGCCAGATTTAGCAAATAAAAATATAAGATATCCAGTTAAGTTTGAATTTCAGATAAACAACAAATATATATTTAGTATAAGTGTGTCTCATGCAATATTTGGCACTTACACTAAAAATTTACTTATTGTTTATCTGATGTTTAAATTTAACTAGATGTCTTACATTTTATCTAGCAAGTTTAACATTAGTAAAAAATACAAATTTTGGCAACAGATTTTTATATTTTTAAGCTAAATATTTGAAGGAGAATAAACTTATGTGATCAGAGCAGAACATAAGGTAAATTTATTTGTGTATTGTCAGCTTGTTAAATTTCTAATGTTCACAGTTATGTGGGTGAACGATGATTTTTGTTCAGTGATGGGGAAGATTTTAGCTTTGCTAGTGAACACAACCCATTTAAAAGAGTTGCTCCCCGAAGGAGATACGTTGATTCACGTACATGAATAGATTTAATCATTAGGACATTCCTGGCTTTAGTAAGTCATGTTCGTCTAATGTGAAGGTCGTTCCCAATGTATCAATTCATTCATCTTGTCTCTAATACAAGCCATGTGTTTCATAAAGGAGTTGAAAGGACGTTAATCAGAATCTCCCCCTTCGACCAGTCCAAGGGGATGCAAAGTTCTTGGTTACATCTCAAATGTCAAGATATAGGGAAACGAAAAATAACATTCAAAGCATATCACTTGTAATTCATACTGTTGTTACAATTGCTGTGAAATATGTTGGAGGTGGGGAGGCGAAGGACCATAAAGCAATGTCTATTCAGTGGAAACTGTGGCTGGAAAGGGCTGGAGGGCTGTATCTGCTTTTCCTCAGCAGACAAAACTCCCATTGAATCCATGAGAAGGCAGGAATTGGTACTCAAACTTATGTATAGCCTGATTGTCCTTTAAGAGTAAGGAAAAGATGTAGTCATCTATGATTTGATTTCCTTGTTATAGATCAGTAATTCTCAATCTTGTCTGCATATAGCAACCAGCTTTTAAAATACCCAAAGCCCAGGCTACCCTTCAGATCCATTAAATTACGATCTCTGAGTTTGGGACCCAGGCATCAGTTGTTATCAAAACTGTTGGTGGAACTGCAAACTAGTGCAGCCACTATGGAAGAGAATACACAGATTCTTCAAAAAAACTAAAAATAGATTTACCATATAACCCAGAAATTCCACTTCTGAGTATTTATCCAAAAAAAACAAAAACACCAATTCAAAAAGACATATACACCCCTATGCTCATTGCAGCATTTTTTTTTTTTTTTACAATAGCCAAGATATGGAAGCAATCTAGATGTCCATTGATAGACGAATGGATAAAGATGTGCTCTCTCTCTGTGTCTTTCCCCCTACACACACACACACATATCACACACATGCACACACTGTGGAATATTATGCAGCAATAAAAAAGAATTAAATCTTTCCATTTGCAACAACATGGATGAGGGCATTATGCTAAGTGAAATAAGTCAAACAGAGAAAGACAAATATTGTATAGTTTCACTTATATGTGAATCTAAACAAAACGAACAAAAGAGAGAAACAGAGACCAAAGGGATGATTATAAGAGAGGAAGGTGTGAGAGGATGGGTAAAAAAGGTGAAGAGAAATACAGTCAATAATACTGTGCCAAGTTTGCATGATGACAGATGATCACATTGTAAGGTATAAAAATGTCGAATCGCTATATTATATACCTGGAACCAATATAACTAATATAGTATTGTATACCAACCCCATTTAAATGAAAAAACAACAAAACAAACAAAAAAAAACTTCCCAAGTGATGCCAATGTGAAGCCAAGTTTGAGAACCACTGGATCATCATAGGAAACCCTAGTTATAGACATGGAAACCCCTATGGACTTGTTGACATTCATGGCATTTGATTTTATACAAATTTATCATGCTGTATTCAGCAACTACTCTATATTTACAAAACTTTGCTAGTCATCATCACCATCATATCATTATGATCATTTCTTATCCTCTTCAGAGGAAAAATGATGGTAAACAATTAAAATAAACAACTTATAACAAGATGCTAGACTGTAAAATAGATTAAATGTACCAGGCACTCGGTTAGGGTAGACAGAGAAGGGCTCCTCTGTGGAGGACGTGTAAGTGAAGCTATAAAGCAGTGGTTCTCAAAGTGTGGCCCCAGGACCAGCTGCCTCAACATCACCTGGAAACTTGCTCAGAACAATAATTCTCAAGCTCCACCCCAGCACTCTGGAATCAGAGACTCTGAGAGTGGAGCCCAGGAATCAGTGTTTTAACAAGCTCTTCAGGTGATTCTGATACATGGTCAAGTTTGAGGCAGAAACATTTCTTAAAGTATTGTTTTACAGCATCTCATAGGAATTGCTGTGTTTTCACTTACTTAGAGTAATATATACACTCAATTTAGATTTACCTTTTAATTTAAAGGTAGTATAGAAGAATGTTTTAGAATTCCAAATTGGGTAACTTTTGGTTGCTAATTTCTAGTACTGTATTTAGATAACATAGTGTAGCTGATTTTTAGTTTTGAGATTTAACTGAAATTTTCCTTGAGGACATCAGACCAATTTTGCAATTTTCACGGGTTTTAGAAAAGAATGTATATATTTTTTGAGTATGTGTGTTTATAACTTAGGCTTGCTAATTCAGTTATTTATTTATTGTGTGCTTGATCTGTCAATTTCTGATTATAGAGGTGTGAAAGACTTCCACTACATCTGTGGTTTGCTAATTATTCTTTGCTTCTCCAACTTTTTTGTTTCATATATTTCAGAACTATGTCCTTACATAAAAATTCATTACTATTATATCTTCTTGGTGATTTCATTAGCATAAATAGACCTTTATTAGCTTATATCATTCCTGGTTCACATTGCGTTTTTTTTTTGCCCTGAATTCTATTTTGTCTGATACTTTATTTGCTTGGTGTGTCTCTGTTTTATTTTCATATTTCATACATTGTCTCTCTCTCTCTCTCTCTCTCTCTTTAAACTAACTACTCTGCCATCTTGACAGGGCCACCCTATGTGTATCTCTTAAAACAGCTTACAATAGATATTCTCTTGTTTTGTTAGTTTTAAATCCAATTTGAAAGTCTTTGTTTTTAATGGCAGAAATTAGCCATTAACATTCATTGTAATTTTTGAAATATTAAAACTGCCATCTTATTTTATGTTTCCTACTTTTTATTGTTTAATTTGTTTCTGACTTTTAATAGTACTATAAAAATTCTCTTTGGCTCTTTCTTTTTTTAGACCACTGTTATTTTTTTGGAAGTAATATATCTGAAATAATTTAAAAATCTGTCTTCAAGTTCTTTGATACTTTCCCAGTAAGAGGTGACATCTAATCTTCCTTCTCTTGAATATGGACTAGCCTTAATAACTTGCTGCATACAAATAGAATGTGGTGGAAGATGTGAATGGTTTCTGAACGCTAGTTCACAAAAGATATTGCAGCTTTTGCCTCTCTCTCTCCCCCCTCCTTTCTCTCTCTGTCTCTGTCTCTGTCTCTGCTCACCATTGGAACCCAATCATCATGCTATAATATAGGAAGCTCAGGCCACATAGTAAGGTCACGAGTTAGGTGTTCTAACAGCTTCAGTTTGCCGCAGAGAGTCAGCATCAACTGACAGATGTGTGTTGAGTGAGGGGCCTTCATGCCTCCATGTGCCCAGTAGCCCCAAACCATGAGAAATAAAAAAGTAACCATTATTGTTTTAAGTCACAGCAATAGATATTGAAGCAACGATAGACCACAGAAGCACATCTTATTTTTATTTTTGTATTTTTTTTAGTTAAAATATTCGTACATTTATGTAGATTACTATAACATCGAGCATTAATCAATATTTATAACCCATAACCAGCACAAGGAAAGACCTATAGCAAATTTATAATGAACCTTTTTCCCCCTTTTGGTTTTCTGGAATAAATTTGAGATTGTTACTGTATCTTATAAATTGTCCCTCCTGTATAAGCAATCTTTTATTAATAATTGCATACTTGCTTTAAGTGTCCTATGCATATTACCAATAGTTATTTAGATTTGATTGTAAGTTTTGTGATTCTTTGTTATATCTTACTACTATTACAGGTGTTCCATATCTATCTCTTTCTTGGATTTATATTTTCATTTCACTGTGATATGTCCTTGAATAATTTTCAGAGAGGATATAGAAATACCGAACATTTTGATCCCTTGCTTACGTGAAGCCTTAATTTTATCCTCACATGGGAATGATGGTTTGGAATAGAATTCTCAGTTCTGAATTTTCTTTCAGAAATTTGAAAACAATGCTTCATTGTGTACTAGTATTCTTTGTTGATGAGAAATCAAACACCAATTCAATATTTTTTTATAAGGTAATTTTACTTTTGAAATTTTCAGTTTATCCTTTAATATAAATATTTTACTAGTCTGTACCTCTACATATGACTTAAAATTATTTCTACTTATTCTTTGAGAGTCTATTTCAGCCTGATGAGGCAAGTCCTTTAACTTGGAAATTTTTCCTCCTATTATGCCTCTCTCCTTCTCTTTCTTCTCTCTTTCTTGAATTCCTACCAGATAAATATTGGTATCCTGGAAATCTCTTCCATATTTCCTAAATTTTTTTTTATAATTTTAATCTAATCTCTTTCTTCTTTCCCTCTCTCATTTCCTTCCTTCCTTCCTTCCTTCCTTCTCTCCCTTTTTGGATTGTATTCTGACTATATTCTAGCACACTACATTGGTTGATTTTTAACCATATCAATTTTATCATTCAGACCTTGCGTTCAATATATTATTTTGATAATCACATTTTTAATGTTAAAGAGTTAGTTTTTATTTCCTAAATGCTCCTTACTGGCCTGTTCTTATTTTCTGGTTCTGCTATCTTCTCATAATTAGAACAAAAAAAAATTCTCATCTATTTCTTTAATGATTGATTTCTGGTTATGTCATTTGTATTTTAGCATCGTCAAATATCTTGTGATAATGGTCACTTATTCATAAAAAGAGGGCTAGATTGGATACTAAATGTATCATGCACAGGTACCATGTGGAGGTCTCTTTCCAAATGTAGGCACGTTTCTTTTTAACTTGCATGAATGGAAAGCAGTGAGGAGAGACAAATCTGGATGAACTTGGAGTCTCATTTTCTTTTGATAGTTTAACAAAGAGCTGACTCAGCGGATCTGAGTTAGCTCAACAGGCTGATAGCAGGTACTCAGCTCCCGAGCCAACCTCTTCCAAGTTCTTCTAATAAGGCCTTTTCTTGGGCCAGGAGATTCCAAGTAACATCGTCACATAACTGTTCCCTTTCTCTGACCCTATAAAACTGTAGGAAATTATGGGGTCAGAGTCCCACTGTTGGAATGTTGGCCATGTTCACACACTTTATGCATGCCTGACCTAAGCTGTGGGTTAATGAGAGGTTCTGAGATTATTTACACTCTACTACTTCTCTACTTACAGTTTTTGTCTTGTTTTTTTTTTTTCACTTGATAAACTCTGTTTGGTATCTTCACTACATGGTACTATGTTGTGGATCTGTGACCCATTTGTATGATAGGCAGGCTTGGGGAACACTTACATATCCAAAGCTGAGATGGCTTTACTCTACGCATAGGACGATGTTTTTAGTTTTCCTACATTGCTGGCCTTTGCTTTTCTATTTATGTGTATGGAGTTATAGAGTTCTCTGTTTTTTTATTATTATTTTTAAAAGTTGACATATAGTGTTACATTAGTTTCAGGTGTACAACATAGTCATTAGACATTTATTTAACTTATAAAGTGATCATCCCCAATAAGTCTAGTTCCCACCTGACTGGAGTTCTCTCTTTGGATCTAATTTCTGAACTGGAGCCTTCCTGTCACACTTTGTTTAGAAAACATTATTGCAACTGCCCTGGAGGCAAAAGCAGCTCTGCACACAGGAGTCAGGGCATATGTACATTTGGTGACTTTTATATCAACTACCGTTGATCCTTAAATAATGTGGGAATTGGAGTGCCAAATCCTGTGCAGTCTAAGATCCCTGTATAAATTTTGACTGTACAGTCAGCCATTCACATGGTGGATTCAACCAACTGTAGATGGAAAATAGTATTTTCAATTCATGGTTGGGACTCTGCAGTTGGGAAACTGCTGTTGGGAATGTGAAAATACTATTTTCTCTCCAGGGTTGGTTGAATCCACAGAGGCAAAACCATGGGTAGGAAGGGCTGAGTATTTATTTAAAAAGATTTGGGTATAAATGGTGTTGCATGGTTCAAATTAGTTTTGTTCCAGAAAGAGAGAGAGAGAGAGAGTGAGAGAGGGAGGGAGAGGGAGGGAGAGGGAGGGAGAGGGAGGGAGGAAGGTAGGAAGGGAAGAAAGGGTGTGGGGAGAGGGTTGTGGGGCAGGGGAGAGCGAGAGAGAAAGAGAGAGCGTGAGAGAGAGCGAGCGAGCTAGTGTAGAGCAAAGTATTTAAAGTATAATGGCGATGAATCTTCCAGTCTACTCACTGGTGAAGAACAAGAGCAAGTATTATGAATCTGTTGTTCCTTCCATGTGCTTTAATTCCTACATACCACTCAGGTTGAACATCTCAACAGGCTGAGTGTGATTCTAACATTTTAAAGATATATATTATTTTCTGTACAATGTACATTCCTAATGCGAGTTGCAAACTTTATCTGGTGTTCAACTGAGAAATTATGATCTGTTTCAATGTGGGAGGAAAAACTGTCAGCCTTATCAAGAAGCAGTCTATCTGTAGTCTCCCTGGTGATGGAAGATATTTTCAAGGGCAATAATGAGCCCAGGGAATTTTTGCCTTACGTAATGACCTTAAAAGCAACCTCCTTGAGGGTATGACCAACCCACATGAGCTGGCCTTTATTTAAGCTTCTGCAGAATCACTTCACTACCTGTTAACTCAGATCTTGGAGATTCTTTGGGCTTTTTTGGGAAGGAGTTATTTTACCTATATAAATTCCTTTGCAAGTTCTATTTTAGGTTGCAATTTTCCTCTATTCTGTCATTTACATTAAGCTAATTCTATCTGCTTACATTAAAAAAAAATCTTGTTGAAATTATTTATTAATCCATTCTCCTTGTAAAACTTTCAAATCATAAAATTATAAGAAAGGCCACCTTTGATGTCTAATCTACTGTAGGCCTGAATTCCCTGTCTTTCTTTCCCATTTCTCTGTTTAAATGTGTGTCCAAATGTATTAATTGAATAGAAACTGATCTTTCCTTCCCATACATGTATGTATGCATAATTTTTAAATGTATTTCAGCTATCTAGTAGTCTCTGCTCTGTTTACAAAACACTCCAAACTCAGTGGCTTAAAACAACATACATTTATCATAGCTTATGATTCCATGTGTTGGCTAGACATTATCTGGTCAGTTCTACTGGCCTTGCTTAGACTCTAGATAAAAAGGTCTCCAACAATATTCCCCATTCAACATGTTATTCTAGAATCTTGCCCCACTCAGATCAAATGGTGGCGCCTAAGTCCCCTCCTCTTAAGCTGAGTAGGCCATTGCTAATTGCCCAACTAATATAGAAGAGATGCTGTGTGCCTTCAAGGCTAGTTCACAAAAGTTAACCTAGCTTCTCATGGCTCTCTCTTGGGATGCTGGCACTTGGAACCCAGCTACCATGCCCCAAAGAAGCCCAGGCCATATGGAGCCTCAGTCTTGACTGAGATTCCAGATGATAGGAAACACCACCTTGTTAGCCATGTAATTAAACCAGCTTGAATGTGAATCCTCTAGCCCTGAGTCCTGTGGAGCATCTGTGGAGATGCCAAGCTCTGCCCAAATTGAAGATGTATGAATAAAATAAATATCTTTGTTTAGAGCCTCCAAGTTTTGGAGTGATTTGTTTTGCAGTAGTAGGATAATTGGAACAGTTTCTCTTATGCAGCTGCAGTCAGATTGTGGTGTGGAGTTGGAGAGATGGTGCCTTGGTACTCCTCAATGCAGCCTGTCTTTCCAGAATGGAAGCTTGCACTCTTTGTTATAGCTCAGGGCTCCAAAAAGGAGAAAGTGGAAACTTCCAAGCCTTTTTAATGCCTGAGGTTAGATGTCCCAGAATGTCACTTCATCCACATTTGATTGGTCAAAGCAGTCACAGACTCAGTCTAAATTCCAAGGGAGGAGACATAAGCTCTACCTCCTAATGGGGGAAAGGAGAAAAGCATGAGCATATAGGAGGGAAAGGAATCGATGTTGGCCATCTTTGGAAATCAGTTGCCATACTTCCCTCATTACAATATTAGGTCCCCAAGACCTAACCTTGCCTCTCTTGTTCACCACTGGATCCCCAAACACCTATTGCTGTATCTGACATGTACTATCTGTGAAAATATTTATTGCAAAATCAAATGAATATATACTGTAAAAGTGTGCAACTTTTGTATGAGACTATTTCCTTTGACCAGAATATGATCTCCTCTTTTCCTAGTCCCTCCTCAAATCTCCTCAAAATTTAGTTTAAATGCCTTTTCCTTCATGGCCTCATGCAGAGTTAGTTACTCTTTCCTCTTGGCTCTCTTGGTCCGTTGTTCCTGTCTCATTGTTATATTGGGCATTTTTCGGTTTCCTTTGGGTAGGATCTCAAAGGGCAAAATCATATCGTAGTCATGTCATATCTTTGAATGACTTCCAATGTCTGGCAAGTAGTATGCTCAGAAGTGGTACCATGGCTTAGAACCCATGAACATTCAAAAATACAATCAATTACTTTTAATTCGGGCTCTGCTACATAATAGGGAAGTATAACACTTGAAATACATTTTAAGCAGAGGTTATGACTAAAGGCCTTGGGTAGGGGTGGGAGAGGTTTGTGAAGCGAGAGATCTTTCAGTCAAGAAAAGGGATGTTATTTCAAAAAAAAAAATACTGAGATTACTAAAATGTTAAAAAGAATTACATGAGCTTGCAACAATAGGAATCTCTAAACTTCTTGATTTCATCCGTAAAATGGGGACAATAATTTAAGGTTGACATGAAGAGTAAATGGAATAAAAAATGCATAGTGCTAATACCAATACCTGGAATATAGTAAGTGTTCAATAAATAGTAACTATAATAACAAAATCTTCAACACTACTTGCCATTTGTTGACTCACCATTTTGTATCAGAAACTGTACTCAGGGATAATACGGATGCCAAATAATGGATGCTTCTTTTCTAAAGTAATTCAACATGAAGCAAGAAAGGGAGAGTAGCCACTCTGGAAATATCAACAAGTTTGTAGAACTTCAAGGAGCTGTTTTCTGTCATTTTTTTTTGGTGGCACTTTCAATGGCTAGAATCTTCCAATGTGGGAGGGAAGAGCAGGTGAACCTGAGATTTGCTGATTCTGCAGTTTGATGAACAGGTGAAAAAGTCAGCTGTCACTTAAAAGAGCAGAAAACTCCTCATCTGAAAAGAAATCTCCAGTCCTAAGATTTCTAGCTCTGGGGAATTTTAAGCTCATGTTATATAGCAATTCCTTTCCATAGAATTATAGAGCTAACAATAAGGCTGTTATGTTAAAATTATCCTTTCTGTGAGAGTTATTCTGAATAACTCGAAATGGGACAGACCCTATCTAACTGCTGTAAGATACTGATGAAGGATCCAGCAGACTTGTCACAGGCGGTCTCTCATGCGTACTCTACAGCCAAACCCTCAAGGTTTCTTGGAGAATCCATTTTCAACTGAAATCGTTTTGTTTGATACCTTAAATAACCCGTTCAAGGACAGATGGCCCAGACAGACCTCTTTGTTCGCTGTCAGCTCATTCATTTACCTTAAAAATTCAAAATAAGGCTCATTATTTATTGTTTTCTCCTCTTCTTTCTCTCCCACCACTGTTTATTTTGTATTTATTTATTTATTTTTATTTTTTAAGAATAAATCCTGTTTTGCCTTTATTAACTGACAGATGTAATGGCCATCTCCTTTATACACAAGTGAGTTATTTGGCATGCATATAATTAACTACATGTCTCTGAGTCATTCTTTGACATATTGCATCATGGAGATTTACCATCATCTTATACGTAGTCCCTTATGATATTAGTAAGTGTTCTGTTCTGATTTTTTTTTCCAATATAAATGCTACTTTTGGAGCCTGGGCTTATAATACAGAAAGTGAGACAAATGCCTTGTTGAAATAAGATGGTTCATTTATATAAGTGGCCCATAGACACTGACTGATCTAGATACCACACATATTAAAAACACCTGGAGATGTGTTGGCTGAAGATACAATTAAGAATTTTAACCAGAATTGTTCAGTTAATATAAGTATCTAAGTGAAAGAAAGTTAATTATTTTCTGAGATCTCTAGAGCAGTGGTTCTCATTGGAGGGGGGAGGGCAGTTTAGCACTCCAGGGGACACTCGGTAATGTCTAGAGACAGTTCTGGTTGTCACCATCAGGGGTTGGGGGGTGGCAGGCAGAGGAGTGCTCCTGGCCTCTGATGAATAGAGCCCTGGGATACTGCTAAACATCCTGCAGTACACAGCTCTTCACAACAGAGAATTATGTGGCTCAATATATCAATAGTGCCAAGGTTGAGAAACCCTGCTCTAGGGCTGCAGGGCCCATTGACAGACAGTTGCCTTGGATTGCACTAATTGGCTTAAACGTACCTTTTATCTCCCTACTCTACGCCGTTGCTGTATTATAGTCTTCTGCATTTCTCTCAGCCAGTGTCGAACACGAGGCCTGGCATATATCGGACAGTCAAATATTTCGTTTTGACTTCCATGACTCTTTGTGACCGACCACTTGCTAAATGAATGAAGGGGCTAAACTTATCAGCGAATTGCAGTGTTTATGTTTCAACATCACGAGCATCCTGTTTTCTTGCCTTAGCTTTGCTTTTCTCCTTCACTGGGACTCAGACTTGCAATTACCCAAGAGATAAATTCTGAGGAGATGTAGAAAGATAGTAGTGAAGCTAAAGGCAGTAGGGAGATAATTAGTATTTCCCTGCTTTGATACTGAGATCAGCCCTCTGGATAACCATGAATTTATAAGGGATAACAGGTTCCACAGGAACATTTATATTTAAAATACATTTATTAAAAAACTCACATGAATTAACTAATCTCTACAATGTCCCCGTAGCACATCTTTTAATTAATCTTTGCATTTACAAGCACTTATTGAGTGTCTTTTGTAAACCAAGAACTGGTTACTTCCCCCAAATTTGGTGAGACCAAGAAACTTTATGTCTTTAGCTGGTGAGTCCTTCTAAAAGTTTGGCTTATTCATGACCAGAGAGTTCTATCCCTTTTGTGGCCTTGGCCAGATTTTATAAAGTGTACCTTCTTGTTTATTTATAATGGACTTTGAGATTCTTGGACGAGATGTATTACATATGTGTGAAGGATTAGAGCGCAGTTATTAATAACAACAGGAATAATACTGCTTTGTGCTGCTAAACTGTAGATCTTTTCTTCTAAAGATTTAAAGCCCATTATAGGTGTAATTTGATTGTTTGCTCTATTGCAACAGTGTTTTTCCTTCTCTCCCTGTCCAGTCAGATTATTTCTTTATTAAAGATGGCACAATACTTTCTCATGTTATGACCTCTTTGATAAACAGCTCAGGATGTTATAAAAGCAAAGCAGGAGATGTCTCAAATAATTAGAGGCAGAAAGCCTGCTGATACTCGGGTGTTAATGTTGCCAGAAAGCTCAGCTATTTGTGGGTTGCTCAGTACGTTTTTCTACAGATGTGTGTGAGGTTGAGTTTCAGCCATATGCCTGCCTGTAACAGCATCAGGAAACATTTTGTCATGCTACTTCCTTGGGTGATCTTTTCTGACCAAAAGAAAAAAAAAGTCATATTTCTGTCTTGTGAAATTGAGCTCGAATTCTGGATAGTTTAGCAGTAATCAGTATATGCCTGAATCACAGCTGCATGGGATGGTTTGTATTATGTACCAATGGCAACTACTGCTCTAAATATGGAAATGAAATACTTTAGACTCAGGCCGATTCAAATCTGTGGGTAGGAAATGTCTGATCTTTTCCAAGATAAGTTTAAAAGTGTGTGGAAGTTTCTCTAGGGCTATAAATCCTGTTCACATTCATATGTATTTCTTTGGGGATGGTCCCTTGAGGTCTCTTGGCAGCCACCTTCTTTAATATGGGGAGAGACTGGATCCATAGGAATGCAAAAAAAAAAAAAGAAAAAAAAAATCAAAATGTCCTCAGAAGATTACCAGAATGTGATTGATCTAGAGACCAAATCCAACAGTTCCAAGCCTCAAAAGATGAGTATCAAACAATACTTGGCTTCCCTCCCTCCAGCCATGAGACATCCACATATACCCAGAATCAGTTCGTAATTTGGAAGCTTCTTATGTTACTGACAAACTCAGATCCTGCACCAAATTTCTTGTCCACTCTCCTAATCATAAGTAATTATGTACAGTATTATGGTTACGGTTTTGATGCTTCAATTATCAGTCCATCATTCTCAATGTATTTCTCAGAGCCTCTGTGGCTATGGAAAAATAATCTAATGTACACAAGATGATGAGATGGAATTCACCTAGTAAGCTATGGGGCTTACTGGTCCAATTAGTGTATATTTATATGTATATTTATGAATATTTACAACTCACTTAAAAATTTGTTAAGGTGATGAAATTGACATGACATCTCAGAAATTATTTACTATCACCTTGTTAGACAATCCACATCTATGACCTTCTAGACACCTCATGGACTATGCTGTACCTTGTTTTTACCCTCTCCACCAAACTGTGAGGTCTCGTGCAACTTTGGGAGACACTTTCAGTCACACTAATGGCTTCTTACCTCAAGTACTTCTGTCCTTCTGGTCTTAGGACTTGCTCATCCTGGCTTGGAGCAGAGCATAAGTGCTGGGGAATCAGCACTCTCAGGATTGACCCTCGACTATTGAGGGATGAGATCTGGTGGATGTGAACCTCAGCTCAGTTTGGAGCTGTATCCTGCATAGTGTCTAAGGGAAGTACCCAGTGGGATGGAGACGTAGAGCCTGCAGCCGTGTGCTACTCACTAACACACCCTTTCCTCATTCCTTCTTTCACCTGTCCCAATCCCTCCCTTGTGATTCCTGCTATTATTTCCTAAGGAAACTACCCAAATTCTTGTCTCAGGACCTGTTACTGGGCAACTCCAATTAGGGCAACATCTAGTATAGTAAGTAGCCCATCAGGGAGCCCTCCTTTCTACCTCACCTTGCCTTCAGTGGGTTACTAAGTGCTTTGGCTCTACTTCCTAAATAACCCTTGAATTGTCTCCTCTACTTCTAGAGCTTAGTTCAAATCCTTAGTATCTCACTTAATTGATTACAGTGGCATTCTAATGGATATCTCCATTTTAATCTATTCCCCTACAGTCTTTCATAATGCTGCCAGTGATACCTTTCTAAAAGACAGACCTGATCCTGTTACTTCCCAGCTTCAAATCTTTCAATGGTTCTGGCCATTCATCCCCTGCCCTTCTTAAGCCTAATGCAGTTGTCCATATTCCATGGCTGAAGTGTGGGGTTTTCACTCTCCTTTTGTTTGCCTGTGAACTTCAGCACCATTTTAAAGACAAAATGAACCTCACCTCTCCGAAACTGTCCTTCAGCGACCACACTCAGTGGTGGCTTCTTCATTCCCATCCTTTTGCCTTGTACAAGTCTCCATGAATGCCTTCATCTCCATTGATTGGTATGGGAATGCAGTGATCTTTACCATTCAGCTCTGAGTTTCCTGATAGCAAGTAACTGCGTATGACTCCCAGCTGTTGGCTCAGCACCAGGCATGAAGTCAATACTTGATCCCAACAAGGACAAGTTGGCTATTCAATTTGTCCTTTGGAAGTTTGCTCTGGAAAATATGGTGGAGCGGAGGGTTGGGAGGAGGCTCTATTCTGCTCACACAAAATAACTGCTTAATGAAGATGGACAAACCAGTGATGATAGTTGCATGACCCAGGGGTTTGGTGGGAGAGTCTAATTAGAATAATTACTAAATATTTTATATCTAAAAAGTGTTACTCTAGTGCTTCATTGTTAGATATGTATATATGGCCATGTTTAATTTCTTTAAATGGCTATCTTCCTAGCCCATGCTGAACCTGTAGGAGGGAATGGAGGCAAATTTACAGGAAACTCCAGTTCTCTGGGGTTTATTTTGTCTTCATCCCCAGGTTTGTTCTGTTAAGACCCAGAGTCATCCAAGTCAACTGATAGAAAAAATTATAAAGTAAAATAAAACAATGTTTAGTTCTTTCCAACCTTGATTTAGAAGGTACCCGGGTTTCTGTTGCTTAGTTGCACCTCAATGGGGGGACATTATATGGACCAGCTGAAATGCTCAGCTCTGTTCCTTCTGAGGGAGGACTGTGAGAGGACTCTGTTTACCTTGTGCTGTGGTTTGGGTATGGGCTTTGGCTCTCTTCCCTGTGGAAACTTCTCCATTCTGGAAACCAGATCTGCAGTCCCAGGGAAGGGGTGGGGCAGGCCAATTTCACCATAGTTTATATATGGTCTAGAATGGGGAGTTGATTCTAGTTCTTTGCAGCTACTCTCCATAACTTTAGCATCATCCCCTGGAACTTCCTAGTGTCAGGTCAATGTGGTGGAGTGGAAAAGACACATGGCACTTCCAGGTGTCTTTTTGGAGGATCCATGGATGTCTATAAGAATTGCAAAGGGGCAGAGTTACCAAGCAGGGTTGAGGTCAATTGTGGTCACCACAGCCGCCTCCTAGCTGCATTGGAACACAGAGCCACACTGCTGCCAGATGGGATATGTCTCCTGGGTACCATGGGAAGCTGGGTGTTCCCAGCTTTGCAAGGGGCTGGGAACTTTTTTTTAATTGTGTAGAGCCCTGAGGCTTGTGTGATGGGATATAGGCGTACTCTGCAATGCAAATAAAGCCACAGGTGTGGGTCTACCCTGAGGAATGGAGACAGGAGATACTGGCCAAGTCCAGGCAGAGAGGAGGCTGGGAAGCCACTGCCTGGGAGCAGGGCACAGTGGTCCAGTTCCCACGCACAGCCAGTGGCCTGTCTCCCTGCCTGAGTTCCTAGTAGAGCAGCCCTCACCTACCCAGGCTGGGGTTTAACTTTCTGGTATTGGTTTCCTCACTCTCTTCATGGGGAGCCTGGTGTGCTGTGTCCTCTCCTGTTTTTTCTCACCTTGCCCAGATCCATCTGAGCTAAAGGTGGTGAGTCCTGAATTCTAGGCTGAGGCCTTGTCCTCCGCCTCTACATTTCAACTCTGCTCTCAAACAAAGTATCTTTTGAAAACTAAAAGCAAAGATAAAAAAAAAAAATTGTTCCATCCATGATAACAACACTTTGATTGTCTTGGTCCATTTTGAGAAGTACTGACGGACTGTATATTTCCATTTTAACAAAAATAATTATAATAGTTTACATTTTAAACATGTTTTTTTTGGTGTGGCTTGGCCCTATGCTAGGCACTTTGTCTCCATAGCTTTGTTTAATCCTCATCAATTCTCTAAAGAAGGGTTTACTGTAAACTCCATTTTATAGATGAGGAAATAGTGACAAAAAGTAACTTCCTCAAGGTCACATAGTAAGTGGAAAAATTGGGCTGGCCTCCCCACTGCAGTGTTATAAATATTTCCCATCATTTACCCCTTGCTCAATAAATGTAAACAATGTAGACCTGCGCATCTTGTAGCATCAAGAAGATACTCATAGTAGATACAACAGTGCTGCTGAGCGCACGCTATTCTTGTCCCAAAGGACCATGGACTCAGGTGTTCATGTTTTCCTTGGCCTCTTACCTTCCTTCCCACACTCATCTTTCTCCCTGAGGTAGTCTCATGCTCATTCCCTCCCACCTCAGATTTCCAGGCAAGGTGTTTTCATGCCCCTCTGTCCACTCAGCTTGATGATGTGCCCTTGTGCTCTCTCTATCCCCCCTCCACTAATCCTCCATTTCCTCTCCTACGGAACAATAGCTACAACTATCACTACCTTTAACAAGTCTTTGGTTGTCTGTTCCATGTAAAAGAATGCACCTATTTATTCAGGAAATCCCAAATAAGCCATTACGATATTTTAGACATTCACTGCCCAGTCTGGGAGCCACCAGCCCATGGGGACACTGAGCACTTGAAATCAGGCAAGTTGGAATCGAGATGTGCTATGAGTATAAACTGCACACCAAATTTCAAAACTTAGTATGGAGAGAAAGAAGAGAATGTAAGACATCTCGTTAATAATTTGTTAAGTGTTGACTAGAGGTGGAAATGATGTTTTAGATAAAATAATTATTAAAATTAATCCTTCCTTTTACTTTTTCTAATGAGGTTACTAGATAAATTTTAAATTGTATACAGGCATACCTTGTTTTATTGAGCCTCACAGATGTTGTGTGGTTTACAAATTGATGTCAAGACCCTCCACGAGCTAGAAGATTATGACTTGCTTTATTGTGGTGGTCTGGAACTGAACTTGCAATATCTCCAAGGAATGCCTATATGTGGCTCATGTTACGTTTCAATTAGACAGTGCTGCTCAAAACCCTGTGCTCGCCCTTTGGGGTAAAGAAAGGAGGGAGTCCCAGCCCTGCCCTGAGGAAATTCCCAAGCCCATGGTGTGTAAGGTCTCATTTGGACTCTGCTGCTCTTGAAGGATATAGACCCTGTGGGGGTCCCTGTAGAGAGCATCTGCATTTCAAGAGAAGTTAACATCTAAGGGTGGGGGTTTAGGCATCAACGACCTGCTGGAGAGATCAGTGTCAGTTCTCAGGCCCTGGACTGTAGAAGCTGTACCTTCTTTGCAGTTCCGTGGTATAGCACATAGAGCAGACTCCTGAGCAGCCAGTAACTTCAGGGATTAAATGTATTTGGGTCTGGGTCCCACGAACCATATCACATAGGTAGCTGCCTCTTCTGCTTGTTTATAATGGGATTCTTCCTTCCCTGTTACCATACCTGCCCTGTTACCAGCTTTGCCAGTTTTACCTCTTTAATTACTCTCCAAGTGCCCCTAACTCCCTGCCACATCTCATGTCTTAATCAGAGCATTTGTCATCTCTCACTTAGATCCCATCTAGTTCTCTCACCTCCAAGCTGGTCCAGGAATTCTCAAACTGTAGTATAAATTAGAGTCACCTGGAAGACTCACTTATGCACAGACTGCTGGGCCCCACCCCCAGAGCTTCTGACTCACTAGGCCTGGGTTGGGGCCTGAGAACAAGTTTCCCGGGTGATGTAGATACTACTGGTTCAGGGTCCACATTTTGAGTGTTACTGGCCTAGCCTAATAATCTTCCTAAAACACAAATCTGATGATGACACTTTTTTTGTAAGACCCGCCAAAGGCTATTCAGATCCTCCTGCATAAAGTCCACACTCCTTAGAGCCCATCCAAGGGCCTTCGTGGTCGATTCCCTGTGTATCATGCCAGCCTGTGGATGAAGCCTTTGCTTCCCTCATAGGGATCTGCAGTTCTCCCTATCGACTGGGCTCTCTACCTCATCTCTGGGTGCCCTGCCTACTACGCTTGTCTCGTCCCTCCAGGGGAATCTCACTGCAGACAAACTACGCCCCAAAAGGAACTATTTATGGTATTCAAGACCTTCCTGATATTTGAGCCAACCTCAGGAGCCACAAGGCCATGCTCTCATCCTGGGGTCTCCAGTGTCTACTTCTAGCAATATGTCTACTTCTAGCTTTTCAGGATCCTGGAAGGACCATGTACTGTATCTTTTCTTTCTTTCCTTGTTTTAGCTGTGTTCTAGATTCTTGAGGCCATGACTTCTAGATAAATGTGATTGCTATTTTATGGGACACCCAGTTTTGCATGGTTTAAAGCTAATAATGACCCCAAATAAGCCAACAGACAGAAGCCTGATTCTGTTGGCTGCACAACTTGGGTGAATTACATAACCTTTCTCTGTCTATTTCTTCAACTATAAAAATGGGACTAATAATGGGACCTAACTATAGTGGTTAAATGATTGAGTTTGTGTAATGTTACAAAAACTATAGGTTTTGTAATGTTTTGCAATTCAAGACAAATATGTGACACCTAATATGTGGAAACTTGCTTTAAAGGAATTAGTCAAGTAAAGAATGAGTTAAGTATAGGCTATATAAAAACTGACATGGGATTTTGAGAATTTTCCCCACTGGACAATAAATCTCTTAAGCAGAGACTGCCCCCTAGAGGTCCACGTCAGGATGTCATGTTGGACCAAGTGTGTATTTAAATCTGTCTCTGCTGTGTGCTGAATCTGATGTCCCCATGCAGTTTTAAAGGAAAGCCCAGGCTTTGATAATTTATCCAATGTAGGTAAATTAACAAAGTCAGCTGTCAATCCAATGCTTAGATCAAGTACATGAGAGTGATATTTAATGAACTGGGGGCCCTGAACAGGAGAGAGTACCGGAATGGAACACCTGTTCTGGGCCAGCCTTCCAGACCCTGTTTTCCTGACTGCTGGTGTCTTTAAGTTGCCTACTGCACTCAAGCTTAATCTCAGTCTGAAGATTTATTACCCTTGACTTTCCCCCTGCCAGTGGCATGGGTTTATTGCTTTTTAACTGTGCCATGGAAAGGCTTCACTAAATGGACTTTCTACAGATGATTATAAACCTTTCTAACATGAGGTATACAAGAAGTTTTTTAGTAAGCTTATTCATAATTGCCAACCCCTGGAAACAACACAAATAGCGATCTATAGGAGAATGGAGAAACAAATTGTGGTATATCTATTATGATGTATCCATTCAATGGAATACTACTCAGCAATAAAAAGGGATGAGCCAACACACACAGCATGGATGGAGATTAAAAAAAAACATTTTGTTGCACAAAAATAGCCAAAACGAAAAAAGTATGAACTGTATGATTCCATTTATGTGCAAACTTGTTATAGTGTCAGAAATCAGAAGTGAAGTTGCCTTTGGTGGGGGGTGGTTTAAAGGCATAAAACACTGGGGAACTTTCTGGGGTGCAGAAAAAGTGCTAGGTCTTGATATGGATGGTGTTTATGTAAATTAAATGGTCAAATTTAGTAGTGTTGAGGTATATCCATGCTACTATATGTAAATTATACCTCAATAAAATACTATTTGCATATTAAAACCCTTTATAAGGGAGAAAACTTGTTATGAGGGAAATGAAAAAAACCACTTAAGAATACTTTATCAAATGAGAAGTCTTTAATGAGAATGTCTATATAGTATGTTATGCTGTATTGTTAACTAGGATTTATTTCAGGGGCTGATTGATTAGCTAAAGACCTTTCTTTCTTTTCCTTGTTTGGCTGGTGGTCTCATGATTTCACTGCTTATGGACACCTTAAACAGAACATTGGAGGAGAAATCAAAGGGGGATGAAATTTACAATTAGAAGGCACTGTAGCATTCAGAAAGGGAGAGAGTTTTAGGTGGGTTTCTGACAAGCACAGGTGGAATGGGGACTCTTGAGAAAGTGATTTATTGAGAGAGAGCTCTCAAGTGAATCTGAAGGAGTGAGGGAAGCTGGGCCGGGCACAGGAAGAAGCTGGGCAAAAAAGTGGCTTGGACTGGAGTCTAGCCTTAGCTTGACCGCACAGAGAGCTCTGGAGCTTGAATGGCACCACAGAGCTGTTTCACTTGGAAGGAAGAGGGTTAGGCTTTAGTACCTCTGTGTCTATCAGTCACCGGGGGGAGTGCCCTGGGTGCACATGTGCTTGCATGCTGCACGTGTGTAGCAACCTTTGGGCATTTCCTGGTGAGACAGATCCTGTCGAGCGAGGGTACTTTTCCTGAGGCAGGAGCAGCTGAGAGTTGTCTGTAGCCAACAATGACAGCAGCTGGGAGATGGGGCACCTAGCTAGTAAAGGGGATCTGGGCGGGGTACTGGCAGTGCCCGCAGGCAGTCACATGACTGGTGTAGTAGGTGTTGAAAATAAAATGGTAATGCCATTTTGGGTGATCACAAGGCAAGGGGACTAGGAAACACACATAAAAAATTTATAGAGCCTCAGAGCACTGAGGGAAGATGGCATGGGTCACAGACTTGCTTTGGAGAAAGTGGGACATGCTAGCGCCTGTTTGGAATTTGAAAAGCAATCTCTAAAGAGGCAGTCAAGTTCTGTATTCCAATTAGATGCTCAAAATACTTTGTACTTTTACTGTAGTGTTTTGCAATTAAATTGTAATTATTTCTGCACTCAGTTAACTTCATCCCCTCCACAACACTGTAAAAGCCATGAGGAGGCTCACGACACTGTAAAAGAACCTCTGTATCTCCAATTCCTGGCATATAGTTGGTGCTCAATAAATATCGAAAATGAGCGAGTGAATTGGTTTAAGAAAATGGAAGGAAAGTATTCATGGAGGTGACATCCACATCAATTGTTTTACTTTCCTTCTCTTCTGCCCACACCAATCCTCATGCATTTTTTAGTGCCCAGTTTAACACCTACCTCTTTCAGGTGTACCTTCCCTGATCTCCCATGGACGATGCCATTTAGGACTTATGAACATGTAAAGAAAGGTAAATCTTGCTTTTCCAACTGGTTTTATGTATTTTTCTGTAATCTAACTCATTACAGAAAGGGTTTGGCTGAAATTTTTTTGATGGTCAAGTTCATATCTTGCCTTTGGTTTCTAGGATGCTTCTTTTCTTATGCCATTCCTGTCACCAGCAAAGCACTTCTCCCCACAACATCACCTACTGAAATCCAGCAAAGACCTGTTCACAGGCCATTCCATTACTGATTGCCTAAGTTAAAAATCATCTTTCTCTCCTCTGAGTTCTATGACCCACTCTGAGGACATTTATTTTTGCCTCTTTGCATGGTAATTATTCCTGTATATGTCATGGCCCCTCTCAAGGCCTGTTGGCTCCTTTATAAGACCACACATTGAACTCAGTGCTGTTGTACTGTGGATGCACAATAAATGTCTTTTGTACTGTTAACATACATGAGCAGATATCAGACAATCAATCAAGATTATAGGTTGATGTCCAGTAATAAGGTTGGAAATTGAACATGAGGGAAGATGAATTCTTTAATTTTTTTGAAGTGACTCAAATTCACTATTTAATACTTGAAGGAGAGGAAGACGAAGAAGAGAGATGGCAGTAGAAGAAATATATCAGAGAATCATATTTTAATGCAGATTAGTTGTGATCAGGAGAGCCCCAGCAAGGGATAGAGTGTGGCTTCTCCGTGAAATTTTTTTTCTTTTCTCAGATCTTGTCGGGGTGATATATATCAAACTTGGGTGATAGAGACCATCCCTGTAACTTCACCCATCCCAAATTTTAGGACAATTCTTCCCAGAACTGAGTCATGTGGTTTGTGGTCAGCATGGCCCAGCCCGTCTTACTGGATTTGGTACAGATGTTGATGATTGCTCCTGCAGCCTCGAAACAAGGGGTTTATAGTGCCAGCAATTCATATTAAACAAGACCCGGTTCCCCTATAATGTGAGAGCACTCTCCTGATCACCCTTTAATCAAAACAGATGTTTTCGTAGTAGCCTAGAACAGGATATGGAAAAACCAATCAAACAGAGGTTCAAAGGGAGGTCCTTGATGGCTCCCTTTGAGCTGTGGGCACTGTCTAAAAATAGCACATTGATATGGCACTTATGAAATGCAAGTAACCATTAGAGATTGCTGCTGAATCTAGAAAGCAGCCATTTGATTTCACAAAGATGCTCTACGCGGGAAGCATGAAGGGGACTGTGGTGTGGGCTCCTTTCCTGTGAAAGTGTGTTGTGTCAACTGCTGTGCTCTGCAAGATGGTAACTTACCTCTCATAACCTCCCCATAAGTCACTTCCTGTAGCCCAGAGTTCTAGAAACAGAGAGCATACCTTAAACCAGGTTTATATTGGGGAAACTTAATTAAGTGCAACAAATACTAATTAAGGCATGTAACTGTGCTAACTTGCTACTGTGTTGGATCCAAAGACTTATAAAATGGTGAAGCAGAGACTATATTAGTACAATTATAGAATTAGAAGGGACTTTAGGGATTAGCTATTTCAAAACCTTCATTAGAATGATGGTGGGTGGGAAGGAAGGGAAAAGAAAATTAACATTTATTATGTGATGATTATGTGCTGGGCATGTATAGTGTGTTATTTACTCCTGAAAACTCTATGTGGGAAAAGGTGGGAAGGAATATATGAATACATTTAAATTGAACACAGTGGAGACATTGAGCCTTTAAGTAATTTAAACTCTCACAAAATTCCTGTGAGATAGTGATATATTTTTCATTTTAGAGAGAGGAAAGTGAAACTCAGAGACATTAAATGACATTTGTGGCAAGTGGGTGAGGTGGGTTTTGAACTGGTCTGTTCATAATTAAAGCTCTTGATCTTTCCTGATCCCTGTATTTCAGATAAGGACACAAAGGTGCAGAGGGATATGTTTCAACCAAACCTCTCACCCATGGATCAATTATCTTTTTCCTATTTTAAATTGAATGTGCCCATATGAGGGACGAGAAGGAAGCAGGCAACAGTGGATCAAGAGCACTGGCCCCCAGTTAATTCTTTTTCCCAGGTTACATGCCTGTAAATTAGCAAATTTAATCCCAATTTTTTTGCGTGAACAAATTCTAGAGATCAACAAACATCATTTCCTTTTAAGGTGTTTCTGAAGTTGCTGATGAGACTATTTCTTCTGTTTGCTCAACGCTTTTTTGATTTATGAAACTTTAATCCATTCTTTTCTAACAAGTTTGTATTATCAGAAATCTGTTTCCAGCCTCTCACTCTGTGTCCCGTATCTCTCTTCTCCATGGTGTCTACTTTGGATCCCTCAGGCTGAAGTTGGAACAATTACCTTGTTCTCTCTTCAGAGCTGCTGGAAAAGAGGCCATAATTATTTTCTGAACAACACCCATTGCATATTTGTAGGTAGTTATGGAATTCCCTTTCAGCTTTTATTAATACGAGACTTTCTCTTAGAGCTGATTTATTTAAATGGAGAAATTAGATAAGTTCAGGCATGCTTTTATGAATGGAGGAGGGTGTGTAGAGACGGGAGGAATATGGAGGCTTTGCTACCCTGTGTTTGAGCAAGGTGGAATGAACCCAGTGTGCTTGGATGGAACCTACCACTTTGGTGGTGATGAAAGCTGAAAGACTTCATGGCGTGGTGTGAGTCTCAGATGGTCTCAGATGGTCTTCTGCTTGGCCCAAAGCGGAAGGAACTCAGTCCAATGGCAGCTGTTAGGAAACCAATACACATTTATTTGCAGTGATCAGGCATGTTAATCTGGATTTTTGCCTTTAATGACAATGCAATGTGGTCAGTGGAATAGCACTGGCCCGAGACTTGGCACATCTGGTAACTGTGCAACCCAGAGAGAGCCTCTTTGCTTCTCTGGTTTCTTCTTTCTCTTGGATGAAATGAAAAATTGAAATAGCAGTCTCTATGAACTCACTAGATCTGACAACCTATATTTTGGAGGAATTTCTAGGAGGGGCACAGCATTGCTGCTCTCTCCCCACATCTTGAGGAGAGATACACAAAAGGGCTAGGCTAGCTCATGGATTGGTGAGGGAAATGACTGATATCTTATTGAAAATACACAAGGAAAAGACAATTTGGTGTGTTGAACTAAGAATCAGATGGCCTGAGATTGAGTTCTTGCTTTGCCACAACTTACTGGGCGAGTGTGAATAAATAGCTAAAACATTTAGTTCTAAGTTTCCTTATTACTTAAGTGACAATTCAAATTCAATGATCTCTTGAATGCCTACTGTCGATGCCTTCTATATGCTAATCCTCAAGGTAAGGGTATGATTCCTGACTCTGGAAGGTCATTGTTTGAAAAGGAGTAAATAAAACATTATGGTCCTTTTATTAAGTTCTATAATAGAAGTATGTTCAGTTGCTACCCAAATGAGAAGTTAAAAATTTATATGGAGTAGGAGAAAGGACAGGGCAGACTACAGAAGTCACATTTGGTTTAGTACTCTTAAAATAAGAGGATTGAGGGAAAAGACATTCCAGGCAGAGAAATGAGCAAAGATAGGGAAGGAGAAGGAAACCTAGGGCAATGACTCTGGGGTAGTAACAGAAGATGAGTGAAAGAGGTAAGGGACGAGAGTAGAGGACCTAGAATTGAGGTTATACCATCCTGTAATGGACATTTATGCCTTGCTAAAGAATTTGAACTTCTTCTTGCATGCTGTGAGGATTCTGTGAAAGATTTTAAGTGTGGCATGATGTGATTTGTGTATTCTGGAGGAGAAAATGGAGGCAAGAGAGAGAAAAGGCAGGCAAATTAATTAGGAATTCCTGTAAATATCCAAGGAAGAGGAGGTGAGAGCCTGAACAAAGGCCTTGGCAGAAGAAAAGAAAGAGTAGGCTTCAGGTTGAGAATTGTCTTGTACGTGAAATCTGAATTGGCTACATAATTTGTGGGGTTTAGTGCAAAATGAAATTGAGGATCCCTTTCTTAAAGTAACTAATAATTTTAAGACAGCAACAAGAGATTGTTAAACCGGGTACAGGTCTCTTCTAAGCATGGGGACGGCACAGGTCTCACGCCCCTGAAGCTGGCCCTGAGTAGAATAATACTTATTTCCTTCCAGGTTGGTTGTAATTATGGTTGGAAAGACTGTTTAAAATTTTAAGATTATACAGTTTGAGGGGCTATTTTGCAGGTAATTTCATTCTGTCTACTCTGCCATTTGTTTAGCTAGATTTTTATCTTATGTAATTTTTTTTTTTTTTTTATCATGGCAGGTGATAAGTCCAAACAAAAACCTCAAAGTCAGGCTAACTGGAATCTTCCTTAGGTTTTCTGGGGGAAAGCCGTTCCTTAAGACACAAAGCAGAGCTGGAGTTTCTTATAGAGACAGCTAAGAAAAGAGAGTACAATATAATGAAATAACATTAAAATAGAAGCTCATGATAGGGTGATGCAGAACCGAGGTTACTTAATCTGGAGAAGGTCGTAGAGAAGGACTTTATGATATCTGTATTAGTCAGCTATGCCATAGTGATGCTGTCTGACAAATCAAATGTCCCCAAACTCAGTGATACATACTACCCATTTATTCTCATGCTCATGGTTCTTCAGGGGAGCCATGGTTTAGTAGGTCTAAAGTAGGTGCAGGTGGGTAACTCTACTACAGTTTGAGGATTGGCTGGTCCTAGAGCCAGACTGAATTGGGTTCAGATCTGCTCTATGTGTATTTTTTTCTGGGGGCTCAGGCTAACGAGGCAGTATCTACCCAGGGCATGCTCTTCTCACAGCTATCCCAGGAGTGTAGGAAGTCAAGCCAAACTAAAAGTCTATGTAAATCCTCTATTTGTATCACACCTGTTACCATCCCCTTGTCTAAAGTGAGTTATACAGCCAAACCTAGTGTCAGTGGGGCAGAGAAGTAAACTTTACTCAGAGAGGAAGGAGAAATGAAGTGAATATTTGCTAAATAAGCCGAACTCTCAGATGATTCAAGAATTTGCATTTTCTTTCGCAAGCTATTAAAGCTGGTTGCTGGATAGTTACACTGAGGATATTACTGAAAAGAAGGGACTCAAAGGGCCTTGGTCAGCTATATGATCCTTTTTCGACAGGAGTGATTGCTGTTTGATAGAAGGTGGGAGTTTCTGAAGATCTTAAGGTAGATTCATTCCCCATCTGAGAAGTCTGTTAGGCGAGGACCTACTGTGAGGAAGAAGCAAGGGGGTGAATTACATGACCTTTTTAGGTTCCTTCAAATTGCAGGACTACAGCCGTCCTCCTTTATCTGCAGTTTTGTTTTTCATGGTTTCAGTTACCCATGGTCAACTGCAGTCCAAAAAAATTAAAGGAAAAATTCCAGAAATAATTCATTAGGTTTAAATTGCGTGTCGTTCTGAGTACTGTGATGGAATCTTGCAAGTCCTGCTTTGTCCTGCCCAAGATGTATATCATCCCTTTGTCCAGCATCTCCATGCTGAACACACCACCCACCTGTTATCACTTAGTAGCCCTGTTGGTTATCAGATTGACTGTTGTGGTCTTGCAGTGCTTGTGTTCAGGTAACTCTTATTTTACTTTACAATGGCCCCAAAGCATAAGAGTCATGATGCTGGCAGTTTGAATATGCCAGAAAAGCCATACGTTGCTTCCTTTAAGTGAAAAGGTAAAAGTTCTCTACTTAATGAGGAAAGAAAAAAAATTGTATGCTGAGGTTGCTAAAATCTGCAAAGGTTATGGCTACAATATGTGATGAGTACTTAGTTAAGATGGAAAAGGCATAAAATTGTGGATGGAAGACATGAACAAATGGTGTTTTGATTGATGGCAACATATTGCACCAGAAAGCATTGAGCATATAGGAAGACTTCAGCAAGGGATCTCCTAAAACCGGTGACACCAAGCCATTTACTGCAAGGGATGGCTACACAGATTCAGGAATCATTTTTTTCAATACAATTGAAAAAAATTTTATTATCCCGCATCATCACAAGAAGAAGAGTCTGAACAGTACAATAAGATATTTTGAAAGGACCTCATTCACATAACTTTTATTACAGTATATTGTTACTTAAGTGTTCTGGTGTATTATTAGTTATTTTTAATTAATTCATGAAGAAGTTATCAGTGCTAATAGCTTAAATTTGATGAGGAATAGGGTATATTCATATTCTCAAAGTATCTCCTCACTATTTATTGCTTATGGAGGGAAAAAGTTAGTGATAATCATTTTTATACCAAGTGATCGAAGTTAACATTGCCAACATCATGTCTCTCTTGATGTGACATACTGTGAACACAACATCTATTCTGTGATAGGAGAAGGCAAAAGAAGCATAACCTCACATGGGGGAAGTGTTACAAAAGAACTGACCTGGACTTTTTAAAAAAAAATGTCAAGGTCATAAAAGATAAAGAAAGGCTGAAGAACTACTCCAAAGTAAAGGACACTAAAGATATACATGACGGTGAAGTGAAAGGCATAAATCTGCATTACATCCTGGACTGTGATAAAAAAAAGAGCTATAAAGACATTATTGGGACAACTGGTGAAATTCGAATGTGCAGTATGAATTAGAGACTAAGATTACACCAATGTTAAATCTCCTCGATGTTGATAATTTTACTGTGACTTTGTAAGAGAATTCTCTTCTTCTAAGAAACACGTACTACTTAGGAATAAAGGATCATAATGTTGGCACCTTATTCTCAAATGAGTTGGAAAAAATTACATAATAGAGATAAAACTAATGGGACAAAATTTTAAAGTTTGCTCCATTTTTGGTATTATTTTAGCAACTTCTCTGGAGTTTTAAAATATATCAAATTAAAAGTTGTCCTCTCAAAAAAAAAAAACCCACTTCAAAAAGTAAACATGCAAAATAGAAATGTTATTGGTGGTATAATTACAAAATCTTGCATTACCATGAAATCAAAGCTGCATGTACTTTTAAATAACTAAGTCCGATTAATGAAAACAGGAGAAAAAAAAAACCTCACTAGACTTAGCAACAAAGAGGTTCTATTCTTGGACACAACTGACAACGTAGTTCTCAGTGTTCTTCCCAGTTTTATGTCTCGTTCAGTTATGTCTCACCGTTTAAAATGGAAAATGGGAAATATGTATTTCTTTTTAGTCATGGTAGAGAGAAACTGGATTTTACCTGAAAAGCGTCTGAGAGTCACAGGAAGGGTAAAGGGGTAAAAAAGGGGAAAAAAAAGTTTCCTAGTTGGCATTTCTTAATCCCATATTGAGAGAATAATAGAATAATCGATTGTGGCTGAGCTTCTAGAAATCCAACAAGAAAGTTTGTTGTAACTGAAGGGTGTTGAGTTGGAGGGTTTGGTAGTGGAAAAGTCAAAACAAAAGAATTAATTCATTGGAAATTGTTTCTTGGGCCAGATCCTGCCTGAGTGAGCCCTGAGGAAGGACAAGGAAGTGAAGAGTTGGCCCATTTAAAAAGGAACATTCATTTAAACACTTGGATTCTCTACTTCTCTCTTGCTTGCCTTTAGCTCCCATGTCACCATTTTCTTCAAATCCAGGCAAAACAAGATGCATTGGTACCATCAGGCCTCATACTTGTGATTATTTTGCCTATTTCTTAAAGTTAATTCTTTCCCCGAAGCGTGTATTCTCCAAGGGCTCCTCTGATCCATCTCGCTTCTGAGCAGATGTAGGCAAGGACCGTTGATAGATGCTTCAAAATACTCTAACAATGCCTTCCTTGCCTGCTTTTATTTCCCACTCTTTTACTTGTAATGCATACTCTATGGGCTATATATATTTGTCTCGCTAGTGGTAGAAACATATTAGCTAACTCTTACTGAAAGCAGTTAAATACATGAGCTTTATATAAAAAAATAAAGCTGTTTTACTGGGTCTTCGTTTTTATTTTTATTTTACCAGGGTTGTCATCTTTGAGGAAGCAGTAGGTGGAGCTACAGGCTTTTTATCACGAAGGACTTTTTTCAGTAGCTGCCCATTGCCGGAATAACCTGAACAAGCACATACTTCCAAAAATAACAGAGGCATTTCCAAGTATTCCAGAAATATATGCAAGACTGTTTAGTCATTCATAATCACCGCTTTACAAGTACTAGAGAGATTCTGTAGAAAATATTTCAGAAACAGAAAAAAGATTCATAGAATTCCTTGTATTTTTAGAAAAGAGATTCTTTAAGAAATGGAACTCAAGAGGGAGGGAGAGGCACTTATTCGGCTCGGTCATGTGCCACTATTTTTTTCCAGGTGGTGAAAGGGCCCAGAGGGGTAACTGGGGGAGGAAAAAAGTCTTTTCCATTTGCGTCAGAACTCTGAGGAGCTCTTCATTTCCCCACTCGATGAATTTTTTCGAGGCTCTAAACTGCGGTTTCGATTTTCTCTGAATTACAGAGGGGTGGCCGAGGTTAAGTGATTCTGAGGAGGCCAGAGGCACTTATAACAGGTCACTCTCAAGGGCCATTTTTCTCATTGGGTACCCTGATCTTCTTGACCGTTTCCCTGAGAGAGAATAAAAAAACAGCTTTTCATTACTATGGAAAAGGTAGATTCCCTTCCTGTAGAAATTACAAGTTCTGAGAAGTGCTCTAATGGATATATATATATTCTATTATATATACTATTGGTTCTCTCTCTCTCTTTCTCTCTCTCGATATGCACATATATTTATTTATATATGTATATATTTATATAAAATATATATTTATGTAAAATATATATTTATATAAAAATTTTGCTAATATCACTCTGAGAATCTGATGAAAGCAATGAACCCTCACCTCAGGGGAAAAAAACCACAGAGAACAAAATTTCCAATTATATATAATTATGTATATGTGTGTATATATATATATAATATACACACAATTATGTATCTATGTGGAGATGAGAGACAGAGAGGGGGAAAGAGAGAAGAAGAGGGGGAGAAAGAGGGACTTATTTTAAGGAATTGGCTCATGTGATTGTGGGGTCTAATAAATCTGGACTTCATAGGGATGGCCACCTGGCTAGAAACTCTGGCAAGATTTCTTTGTTATATAGTCTTGGGACAGAATTCCTTCTCCTCTAGAAAACTTTAGTCTTTTCTTTTAAGGCCTTCAGCTGATTGATTAAGACCCTGCTCACATTATGAAGGGTAATCTGCTTTACTTAAAGTCTACTGATTGTAACTGTTAATCACTTCTATGAAACACATTCACAGCAACATCTAGGCTAGTATTTAACCAAATAATTGGGCACCGTGGCCTGGCCATGATAATAAAATTAACTATCACAGGTCCCATTGCTGTGATCTGGTCTCAGAGGAGCCCCACAAAGAAACGATGAAAAATACCATCAAGCACACCATTTCTCGGAATGTTGTGTGAGGAAAAGGGCACAGGCTGACTGCAGTGGAAGCAATACGCCTCTCAGTTCAGCCTGCTTGACCCATCCTCTTCTAGGGACAATAAATTAGGACACAAAAATAGTGATGAGACAAAAAGGGAGACATTGCTAAGATTTGATGGATAAAATGTTGCATACACCAGGCTTTTCTGCCTTCATTCAGCTCTTCCAGATGCCACTACTGATGATGACTTGTAGCTGGGAGAAGAGTAGCCCAAGAAGCTTTATGACTGTGGAACAATCAGGGACAGACGTGGCTACTGTAGAAGCCAGCCTCTTCCTTTATGTTGTGTTCTTTACAACAAATACAGCAAACTTCTGATTTGTAGATGAGGAAAAAGGCTCAGGAAGTTTCATGGACTCATCAGATATTGAGCTGCCATACGCTGAGCAGTTCTCTGAGCGCTGGGAATATACATAGGAGTGATTAGAACACCCAGCTTTCTTTCTCTCATGGGTCTGTCTAACATTCTAATGGGGGTGACAGAAAATAAAGGAAGTAAATAGACAAATAAATTAAAAAGTGCAAGTTGTGTAAAAAGTGCAAGATGGGAAGGAAAGTAATAAGTGGGCTAAGATAGAATTTACTAGAGAGTTGGGTGGGAAACTTGCTTAGGTGTTTTATAAAGAAGCCTTCTTTGGAAGGGTGATGTGTAATCTGAGACATAAATGTATCTGATGGACTTGGCTAAATCTTCCACTGATAAGCAAGGGTTGGAGCTGGGATGCATACCCAGGCTTTTTTGTTTGCTTGTTTTTTCACTCCAGTCTTTTAATCTTTATCCTAGCTTGGAAGTTGTGTCAGGCAAAAAGATCTGATATTCTTTCCCAATACTGAGGGAGAATTCTGCATGCATAAGCAAGGGCAGGTGTGCACATGCAAATGAATATGTTTCTGAATCCCAAGGAAATGCTAGATCAACTTAAATAACCCCAGCTGGAGTATTTCCATCACTCCTGTTAGGCAGCTTTTCCTCTCTGTAGCCTAATTTTTTCATGCTATGCATGAAGGCTTTTTCTTTTTTCTTTTTTTTCCCCCTTGTTCATATGGACAAACACATTGGTTATTGCCTTTTGAAAAAGA
>NW_006442491.1:14314122-14335446 GCF_000325575.1 Pteropus alecto | reverse complement strand
AATATATCATGTTTCTTTAATTAGCCTGTCCTCCTGCATCTTATTCTCTGGTCATTTAATTATCATCCAGGCTCTACATAGGTTGTGTGAATTGTCCTTGGGACAAACCCAGAGGGTGCCATTCACATGTAGACATTATAGATTGATATAATCACAAGGACAATTATCAGCAAGTAGTTGTGAAGAGTCTAGAGGGGCTGACGGGTGCTTTCTCTACTTTGTACAAAGCAGCTTTACCAGCTGGAGGTGGTTGCATGTCTATCTCTCTTACTTATCAACCTTCTTCTTTCTTTCCAATCCAAAGACACTTAGGAAGATTAAAAGTGAGTTTATGAATCTTGTTTTCTCCCTTTGGCACTGTGAAGGTACAGGAAACATAACTTACAGAAAGGCATTCTCCGTTTTTCTTCTTTTTACTGCTAACAATGCTGGTTTTTTATCTGGAATCTAGTAGCCTTCTGAAATTATATGTGAAATATTGTTTATGGTGGTTTAGTAGTTATTTGTGTCACCCATTCCAGAAAATAAGCTTACTTTTCTCAATGATAATATAAACAAGTGACATCTAGAAAGTATTTTCACCTAAGGGAGAGATTGGTACCTTAAACTAAAAGAGGGATATCAGGTGGGAGGGTTGGTCTAGGGGAGAGAATTTATTGGACAGATAGTGTTGTAGATGCAACTCTCCTTTGTGTAGAGTTGAATGAGTGAGAGACTTTCCAGTTCTTTCTTTTCTGGATTGATGTTCTCATTGGAGGGAGCTCACTGTATTTTATTTACTGTCTATAAGCCCAAGTTGGAAATTTTAACTTAGAGTAGAATTTTAATCTGAGGGTAGGATTATAAGAAACTTTTGATACTTGGGATGGTGGTTTAGTCAAATTGTAGCCGTAACACTTATTAGTTTTTTGACTTTGGTCAAGTTACTCAACCTTTGCAAGCCTCAGTTTCTTCATCTGTAAAATGTAGACAATAATAGTTCTTATCTGATAAGGTTGTTGAGAAAATTAAATGACATGATTCACATAAAACCTTTAACTCATTACATGGCACATAATGAATAGTAGCTATTAATATACATTTATTTCTCTAATGATTGAGTTCTTGAAACAAGTATGTATTATTTTTATAATCTTCACAATTAAGATTAGCATCAAAAAGTAAAATCTAGATTGTTCAATTTAAGCTTGTTTTAAATTTATTTTTCATATTTTTCATTCTAGAGGAGCATCTTACGTCTTGAAGTATACTTCATATTGAGGAGGAAATAATTCTGAACAATTATTTAAAATATTAGAGGTAGTAAGCTTATAAAAAAGAGTTCAGTTTTTGTTTTCTGTAGGTTGAATAGATAAGTTTTGTCATTGGTAAATGACACTAGGAGCAAACTTTTTGTGAAAACTTTACATGAACTAATGGGATTTCAGAATGTGAAGCAAAGTATATTTAGGGAACTATGAATTATCTCATTCAATTAGAGCAAAATGCTCACTGCAGGAGTACTTGGAGATAAAGTGGAAAGAGAAATTGAGCTAGTGAGAAGTGTGGACTTATTCAGCCAATAGGAAGCAAGCAAAAGTTTTGGAGAAGGAGGGCGATTCAATCCAAGGATGAGGATGCTCTTTTTCACTGCATATATAAGATGAATTGGATGGGGTGATATCAAAGCAGGAAACAGTTGCAACAGATTAGGCAAGAGGAAAGTAGGGTTTGAATGCAGGAGCCTCTGAAAAATTAGAGTGGACATAAATACCAGGGAAAACTTTAGATGGGGGTTGAAGAAGAAGGAAACATGGAATTGATGCCATTAACAGAAAGTGAATAGGAGCCAGTTTGAGACTGACCTTGGAGACGAATGTGTTCAGCTTGGACATAGATCACCTAGGAAGAGGCCCTTAATCCACTAGAAATTGCCTAGAAGGGACATCAGCTGATGATTCAGTTTGATATCTTCAGAGATGTAATGTTTGAAACCATAAAAGAGAATGGATTTCCTGAGGAATTTGAAGGAAGAAAAGTGCCGAACTTTTGGGAAATGCTACATTCAAGAAGGAGGGAGGTAGACAACCAATCAGTGGAGATTGAGGAAAAGCAATGAGAGCAATAGGGAATAGGGTGGGGAAGAATCACAGAGGAAGCCAAGGGAGGAAGGCAATTCCCTAATGAGTAGATAATCTAACAATGACAAGGTAATTAGTCTAGCCAAGAGCACAATTTCAATGGAGAGGTAATGAAGAAAGCAGTTGAAATAAGGAACAATGTGAGTAGATGTGATGAGGGACCCAGGAAAGAAGACATTTAGTGGTGCAGGGAATAAGAGAATTAAGCTCAAGTTAGGGCTGGATCAAAGAAATGCTGGTACTAGGGGAAAGGAGATTGAAAATACTAGAAGAGAGAATAATTCGTAGAGCAATATTCCAGATTTTAAGGTGGTACCCTGTAATTGCTAAACATATTGCTTTTGCTCAAGCTTTTGAGACGTGTTTGTTATTTCTCTTGCTATGTTTTTCTGTTGCTCCTTAAGAGAGTAATAAATTTACTCTGTCTTTTTCACTGTGACTTATTACCATGTTCTCAATGAAACCTCCTATACTTATTTTCAACCTGTATTTAATAGCTGTCTTTTCTGAACTTCTGTGACATGAGTTCATACCTCTTGGTTATTTGTTTTCTCTATTTTGAGTGTCTTAGTTTTAATTTTTTAACTTAATGTCTACCTCCTTAAATATTAAAAATATGTTTCTGATAACTTTAAATCATTCACATTCCTGGGCACATGTCCATAGTGTCTATACTGAGTGACTAATCATTTAGAATCTTTACATCTTGACTGATTCAAAATTTGTGGAGGGAAGGTTTGACATTCTAGTTTCATCATATTCCTATATTCCTATTTCTAGAATGATGGTAGATTGGGTTCTCAATTATTTTTCCATAAGCATGCTAATTCAAATGGTATACAGTATTTGACATTGCCTTTTACATAAGTTGATAATCATGAAATGTTTGTTGATGGTTGATATGGTCATTTTTGTTTAGATAAATGGGCTTGATTTTATAAAATGGGTCTTGTTATGGCTGACATTTATTACTGGATTTAATCACTTAAAACAATTTCATCTAGTAAAAACTTCTTGAATTTATTTTTGAGTCTTTGTAACAAGTTAGCAACTTGAATTTTCTTTTTCTTTATTTTTTTCCTTTTAAGTAGGCATATGTGGTAGATGTCACTTGGGCTCACTAACATCTGGCTCTCCTTTCTTCCCTGAGCATATAGAAGATACTATGTTTCCGGCCCCCTTGCAATTAGGTAGGGCCATGAGACTCATTCTGGCCAATGAAACATGAGCATAAGTGAAGTATATTACTTTCAAACCCTCTGCAATTCTCCTGTTTCTCTTTCCTCCATCTTTTGGATCATGGATACACCCTTGTGTTGTGATGACTTTACCTCATAAATCAAAGCAGCATGGATGGCTAAAGCACCATATGGAAGATAATTGAGTCACCTGGACTTGAGATTTATTTTGTTTGGATGATAAATTTTTTGGTATGTAAAGCCACTGATATATATATAGTTTTATTTTGTTTAGTTATTGCAGCATAATCTGTCTTATCCTATTACTATTAAAAGCTAATGATGTACATACTAGTCTTCTAGACAATGGTAAACTAACCAGAAATTAAGAAGTTGTTAACCAACAAGCAATGGTTGTGGAGGTATAATCTCCAATCTCAAGGAGCTTTACATCTCCCAGAAGAGAAAAAAAAAATACTGTAACTACATACAAATGTGAAAGAATGAGATAAACTACAACTAACCCTAACAATCTAGAGATCTAGCTCCCTTTGTGGGGAATATGTGCTTATAACTGCTGATTCAACATGAGGGTGAAGAAGTTAAGGTAAGGGGTGGGTATATTTTTAGAGACACTTGAGTTAGGTTATCTGGAAGGATTTTCTAGAAAAATCAGCTCTAAGTTGAGGGGAAGGGATGGAACTTAAAGGAAATAATTTTATGTGTCTTAAGGAAATGGAGGACAAAAAATTTAAAGACTGTCTTTTAATATAAAAAAAATTAAGGCAAAAATCATACAATTAGAATATAAAATGAGTGACAAGATAATTGGAGTGAGGGAGGAAATAGAAGTAGAAAAATTGTCTAGCGAGGATAAGAGAGATTAACAAGTTGTCTGGTGGCCAAAGCAAAGGCAGAAACACCATCAGCCATTAAGAATGACAGTGTCCAAAACACAAGAAACGAGCCAGTTGTTAGGAAAAGCAGAGCCATTTCTGACCATGAAGTCTGATGGAAATTTCTAACATGGGTCTGCAAAATTAGGGAAGTGTGATTTAGGGACTGTAAATAGGCAGGAAAAAAATCTTGGCAGTACAAGCTAGCTAGGAGAAACGGAGAGCTATTTTTTTTCAAACAAAAGTAAAACATAAAAGCTGGGAAATCATGGATATGCATTTTTCTTTGACCTGAAAATCACCATGTGAGGGACCTCATAATTTAATTATTTCTTGCATATCAAGGAAAGTACAAGAAAATTTGGAGAAAGTCATTTCTAGATAATTGCATTGGCTATCCAACACTTTGTGATGTTTTATTTGGGTAAAGGTGTTTGCGTTTTATTGCCCTTTTACTGTTTTCATGAATATATAGAGTAACTTTTGGTAACTTTGAAAGAGTTCCAATGCAATACTTGATATGTTTGCTTTAAAATTCTTCTCTAACCTTAAGAAAGATATGCCAGTTATAATCATAGTATTTATCGCTAAGGACTAATAGACAATCACGGTAGATATTCTCAAAGGATCGGCAGTTCACTGAGACGGTGAGATAATTTTATAGCTGAACCAAATGACCAGAGAGCTCTTTTACAGATACTTAAATAAGTTAATATTGATTTTATGGTGCTTTTTCTATTATTTTATAAGGGAAAGTAGTGAGAATATGAGGTGTTGGAGTCTGTTGCCCACTTTTACGAACTGGCCTGCTTGCTTTTTTTTATTAACCATTTCCTGCTTTCCAAGGCAGTTGGGCAGACTGTTCATGGGCTGAACATTGGGTCAGAAAACAAGTTTTCTTTTTCTTTTTTTAGAAAAAAGGGCTGAAACAAATAATCTAATAGACTTTAGGACTTTAGCATCTGTTTCTAAATTATTTTGTCCTGAACTTGGATCATTTTATTCACCTGTCAACAGAGTTTGCTCTCTTGTTAAAAGGCTAATTGAGCTTTCTCAGGCAAGTCTCAAAACATTTCAAAGCCACTTTTTCTCTGTATTGTATCCAGAACGTTCTTAGCTATTGCTCTCTGAATGTTATTTAAACATATATGACCCACTAAAATCCATTACTGTGGCCCCAGGTTGATGCTGCTGTGTAATTCTCCTCTAACAGATATCCTTGGGGGTCACTATGACATGATTTGGCCATTGGCTAAACTACCCTTACTTCCATACTTTTCTTGAGAGTCTCCTTTTAAAAAATGCTTCTGTTTTAGTTTTAGATTTCCTGAAATCTAGTTCCAACCCCCTGAAAATATGAGCCAATTGACACCATTATGTGCTTAGATTTGTATGTCCCAGGTATTCAGTTTCCTCCAAATTTCAGAATCTTAGTCCTTGGTATCAGTTAATATATCCTCTAACACAGTTTTCCACAGTTTTGACCTGGTAGAGCTGAGGGCAGGCCTCTGAAATGGAGGGTAAGTGTTCTTAGATTGATATTCATGTAATTCTAAGGAAGTGAGCTTCCAGGCTGCTTTGCTGTGTAATATTGGGCCTTTCTAAAGCCTAGTTTTCTTTTAGAACTTGCAAGTTCTTTAAAAATAATCATCTCTGGTGGGAAATTTTAGTTAAAGAATTTTTATTTTTAGGCTTTGCATTCAACATGACTTTTTTGGCAAAGCAAATAAAATTTCACCAAGCAGGAGGGCACAAGGCTTACCCTTGGATATACGATAATTGCGTTTCCAAATGTAAGGTTGATGCTGGGTTGGAGGTTATTTCAGCCTGAGGGAGTGGACTATGGTGTTCTGGTATGAAATCAGCAGGCCCACCCTTCCCTAACCTCCTTCGTGAGACTGAGGCTGGAGCATGGAAGAAGGCCCACGTGCTCCATGTTGGAATATTTAAAAGTTAGAAGTCAAGCTAACATTAGAGCATTAAAAAGAAACATAATTTAGCCTTCTGTCTTGACAAATATATCTTCATCTTTACTTGGAGGGCAAGGTTCAAATTTAGAATTCATAAAATCCTTGGATTCTCTGTTGGATCATGCTGGCTGGGGAGAGTTGACCTCAGTCCTGGGGCTTGCAGCCTTTTTCTTCCCACCTCCAGCTCCTGTACCAGCAGAAGCCTCTCATGTGCAAGCTGGAATATATATGCCATATGAATAGTTCTTTGGCCACCTCTGAGACGTAGAGGGGCATATTTTGCCCTCAGGAGGATGGCGGGCCTGGGGAAGTGGCCAATGCAGGCGCTGGAAGGGGGCTCAGAAGATTTTGGGCCCTGGGTACTGGGTGTAGTATAGAAGGAGAACATATTAGTTTGCCAAGACTGTTCTAATGAAATACCACAAACTAGGTGGGTTAAACAACAGAAATGTATTTTCTCACAGTTCTGGAGGTCAGAAGTCTGATATCAAGGTGTCAGCAGAGTCATGTAAAGAATTCATTCTATCCCTGTCCTCTAGCATCTCGTGGTTTGCTAGACATCTTTGTCATTTCTTAGCTTGTAGATGCATCACCTCGATCTTTGCCTTCATGTTCACATGGCATTCTCCCTGTGTTCATGTCTGTGTCCAGATATACACTTTTTATAAAAACAGTGGTCAAGTTGGATTAGGGCCCATTCTAATGTCCTTATCTTAACTTGATTATATCTGCAAAGATCCTATTTCCAAATAAGATCACATTCTGAGGTACTAGGGGTGAGAACTTCAACTTTTGAATTTTTTAGGACACTTTTCATCCTATAACAGAGGAGAAGTATGGGCACCCTGTGTGCACATCCTCTTGGCCTTATAGATTTCCCATTCTATAGGGAAGGTTCTGGCTGAACAAGATACAGAGTGGGGCTCTCTAAAGCTTGGGGTCTGTGTCAGGGACCAATTTAACAGAAAAGCTGAGCATAAACTATTTCTTTATCACTAATATCACCGTAGTTTTTGACATGATCCAACTAGTTTAAAAAGCAATAGGAAGGGCATGAACTGTAACTTTCTCTGACTTTCCCCAGTTGATTAAATTTATAAAGACTCCCCTCCTATCAATAGTCTTTTCAATCCAGTCCACACTATCAATTCATTCTCTCTTCACCCCTGATTCACATTATAACTTCTCACCCCATTCATTTGATAGATTATTCATTTCTGGTTTTTACAACCAAAAGTATTGGTCTTTAGCAGAATATAGGATTGAGGCAAGTCTTCAATAAAAATGTGTTGACTCTCTAGGTCTCTACTTTTGTTGATTGCATATTTAATGCTTTAGCTTTGATTCTGGACAGTATATTTCTAGTTTTGAAGGCTGTCAGGCCTTCGATGTGTGTATGTGGGTTATTTCTGAGCCCGTGTTTTAAAAATAATCCATGGCGGGAAGCAGGGGTATTCAATTCTGTGACTAAAACCAATCTCCTGGGAGCCAAAGAAACACACAGATAATGTTTATTCTCCATGCTAAAAATAGGTGGGCTGGTATTTTTAGTCCTTCCCCAAAATATGGTGTCTGGACTCAAATTCAGCTGTGGGTGCCTGTCTTTATGGGATCGAATGAGAGTGGTAGTGCAGGGAGGAGCCGTTGGGGTCAGATGTTAGGAAAAAAATGTTTCTAGGAGAGAAGCTGGGCCTTGCTACCAATTTAAGGTTTCCAGCTAATGAGGGTGTAGTTCAATTTCAAACATTTTTAGAGTTTAAAAAAACAAAAACAAAAACAAAAACAAAGCAACCTCAAGGAATTATCGAGAGCATAAAGACCCGCAGTTGTCACATCCCAGGCTGTAAAAATGAGCTACTTCAGCCTCTCAGATGAGGGAAAAAGTGGTCTGGAATCACAACAAAATTAGTTTGCTTGCTCGAGTATAAATTTAAAACGACTTACCTGATTTTTTTCTTCTTCTATAATTTGCCAGAGTTAATTCAGTCTCAATGGACTTGCTTTTTACCATTTTACTATAAAATCTGATTCAGTTTCATATAGTTTTCCCCCTCTGAACTAATCTCCAGACTAACTGTGTGCTTAAGAAAGCACCAGAGCTGCAGCTCATGTTTTTGTCATGTTTCTCGTACAGATGGTCTGGGACCCTAGGTGTGAGAGAAGGGCAGGGGTTCTTCATGGGCACTTAGATAGTTTAAAAAAATCTTTCCAAATCTATGGTGGGTTCCTCCATCCCCCACCTTCTTTACAAGCCAAGTTTAGGGATAATTTCTTTACCTGGTCTTACATCTACCAGATTACTGGTAAGGTTGAGATCAACTGTGAGGTTTCAAAAGAAGTAGAAAGAAACTCACTTAGTGATAAAGTACTGATGGTTGGATGTGTCAAACTTAAAAATAAAAACTGTTATTTCTGTGTTGTATGGCAAAACCATCTTCTTTGCCTCACTAACTTAAGACCAGAAATAAAAAGGCAAGGGGTTTGTCTCCAAATCGTGAAGCCGTGTGAAGGATTTAAACTAAACCTGTCCGGAGCAGGAACATTTTGAAGATGTTTAATGTGACTTTGAAAACAGGGCAGTGAGCTGCGTCGACTTCGCTCCGTGTTATCATGGTGCCAGGCTGGGTGTGAGAACACTGGGGTGCAGCAGATGTTCTCATTACGTGTGTCAGGATGGAGCAGTGCATCTCTATGTCTTATTTTAAGCTGCTTGAAGGTTTGTTTTGTGACCATGAATGGGTTCAATAACACACTATACTTATATATAAAAATTAAAAAATTAAACTGCAATAACTGTGCCGTCTCTTCACATGTTTGGTAACAATGGGGGAGGCTCTATGGCCAAATGATCGTGTCACTAAAAAAAAAAAAAACAAAAAAAAAAACAAAAAACAAAACAAAACAGAAAAGAATGCCATATATGGCATGACATCTAGGCATGGCATCTGCCAAGCAGATGTAATTTTTTTTAAAGATGATGTCCCCTAACTTTATTCCAAATTAATCCCTCGGTCTATAGTAAACCATTTCAGATCTCTCATGGTAGAAATTATGGGCATTTTAAGGGGCAGTTGTATTGTTTTTTTTCCAGACTAATTTCTTTTAAAGTATACTCTTATTATAACCATTCTAAGATTGATGACCATAATTTTAGAACCATTATTATCTGCTAAAACTCAAAGTACAATTTCTTTTCTTTTTGGCTCCATGAAACTAAGTGGCTCCGAGTCACTCACTCTAGTATAAAGATGGGGACGCTGAAGGTAGGTCATGCAGAGAGTAGTGACAAAGGTGGGAACCTACATATTGCAGCCATTTTTCAAGCTCCTTTGTGGACCCTGACATGACACAATCTATCCAGCGATTTTCTATCCCCTGTAATTAAAGTATAAAGAGTTGACATTTTTCTCTGCTTGATATTCTCCACACACAATCTCTTGGGAGGAGCTTGAGGATTTCTCTGGATTCCTGGTGCTTGTCTGGCTACCTCTCCTGACAGACCTGGACACAGCCCTGTGTGTGTCTGTTGCACTCAGCAGGGCAGCAAATGGCAGGGTCCTGCTGTGATTTCACAGTCCTGCCTTTCTTCTCGGGCATCCAGGCTGGGATATATATATACCATTACCACACCATTCACAGTTTGCTGTCAGCAAGCCAAGAATCACATCACCTTATCCCACACTCACATTAGCACGAATAATTTAAATCAACATTTCTTTTGGGCTGCATTGGGAGATACTGTTGTTTGGGAAGTCGGGTGCATCTATGGGGGCTGGCTGACAGTGGTGGGTTTTTCTTGCTCTTGAGGGCTCAAGTACTTGTCTAAATACAGCCCCTTAACACTGCCTTGTTGTCTCGACCCAGCAGGCAGAGATTTTGGCTCACTACATCACAGCCTCTCGTGTCAACAAAGCCTTGTCTCTGCAGTTTTCCTGGTGTTAGCCCGGGGGTGTATGTCTCTGTCTGTGAGTGTATTTGCTAGGAAAGTTTTCCTCCCTGATGGAGTTTGGGAGAACAACAACAACAAAGCCACAGAGTTCTCTAGAAATGTCTAGGACTCATTCAGGTTTCATTATGAGGTCACATGCTCTTCCTTCCCCAATCTCTTGAGTTCCTGTATTGGCATGTATCACAGAATTGAATGACCTCTAATTTGGACATCCAGCTTGAAGGCAATCCAAATCTAAATACTCTTCCAGTCTCCTTGGCGCCTTTCAATAAGAAGAATAACAATGCATACACACTGAGCTTCTCTCCTCTCCTGGGTGACGGGGGCAGGATGGAGAGGCGCACAAGACTCTCAAGATGTCCCCTCTCCTGGTGCTTATATTCTTTTGAATTGGGGATGTGACTTTTAGAGATGACAATGCCAAGTACAACAATAGGCATAGTAGAAAAGTATGTGTGAGACAAAGAATAAACATTTTGGGGAAAATTACAGGGTATATTAAAAGAGACCTCATGTTAGAAAATAGCTTTCTGAAGATGAAGAAATAGCTTTCTGTAGAATAAATGATCATTGAATATTTGATTAGCTGGCGTATTATGCCTCATGCCTCATATACAGCCATGATTATTTAGGTCATTGCACAAGCTTTTGGTTCCAATTCTCCATTCTCCTGTGGTAATACTTTATATCACAGCCTTGCTGTTGGCTCATGGTGGGCAGAGTGGATAACCTGATGCCTTGATTTTGCACTTGGCCATTTAACTTGTTTGGTCAATAGTACTATAACTGATGTGAGGTATCAAATGTGATTGGGCTGATGGCCTTCTTTTGCATTTATGCTTAAGGATATTCCTGTCTTCCCACTTCATAGTCTCTTTGTCCCAGGAGGATGAGAAATATAGAGTAGATCTGAAACCAACTCCAACCTGAAGCCAAGCCCAGCGGTGCCCAGCCTAGATCACCTAAACCCAGGCTAACCTGAAGAGGCATGGGCAAGAAATAAATGCTGTTGTTGTGTGCCTCTGAGAGTTTGTGTTTGTTATGCAGCAACAACTGACTTTTTTTTTTTATAACATGACTGCCATTACTATCAACTTTCACTTCACAATTTTCATATGAGGCTTTGTGGTTGGTTGTTACACAGCAGTAGCTGATTGATACATTCCACTACTATCATTATTACTAACTTCCATTTCATAACAACCCAATGATTGTTTGTTAAAAAGAGAGGTTGCCAGTGATCCTGGAGCTTACCTAGTATCTCTGTTCTATTGCTGAGGAAACTGAGGCTCAGAGTTTGGCTAACATAACATGATCTGAAAAGGTCCAACAGGAATCCTGTGACTAAATCACCGATGTGGCCTATCTATTCTCAAGCTTCAGGTTGGGAGGGTAGCACAGAGGCTGGGGTGATGTGTGCCAGTCTAAAACATGGTTGTACCACCAATTATATAACTACCTTCTGCTTATACGACATGAAGCCCACCCATATTTGAAATCAAGTGAGAAGATAAAGACCTGTAAATGAGAGATTGTAGTCAATTTACCTCATGTTCAAGCATCATATTTCTAGACTCGTGGCTGCGTTCAGCAGTAATGACAAATTCGAACACAATGAAGTAACCACAACCAAAGTACTCAAGGAAAAATTAGGAGGAAAAAAGTGGAAGCAACTCAAGTGTTCATTGATGGATGAATAAACAAACAAAATGTGCTATATACATGTAATGGACTATTATTCGACCTTAAAAAATGAAGAGAATTCTGGCACATGCTACAATGTGGGTGAACCTTGAGGACATTAGGCTAAATGAAATAAGCCAGTCATAAAAAGACAGTGTATGATTCCACTTCTATGAAATTTCTAGAGTAGTCAGATTCACAGAAACAGAAAAAATGATGGTCGCCAGGGGAACCTGGGAAGGAGAAAATGAGGAGTTGTTATTTAATGGGTATGGAGTTTCAATTTTGTAAGATGAAAAAGTTCTGGAGATTGGTTGCACAACAGTGTGAATACACTTAACACTACTGAACTGTACACTTAGAAATGGTTAACAGAAAATTTTGTTCTATATGTGTTTTTTTCTTTTTACCAAAATTGAAAAGTAAAAGGTAAAAAAGGAAAGCTTTTTTCTTAATTGCTGGTATGAGACCCACTGTTCCCTCCTCACTGTTGAGCTGGTGAGTTATTAGCCAACTTTGGTAAAATCTCTGTCTTTAATTCCTCTTTCAATTTGTTTCCCCTGCTTAAACTATCCTACAAGTAGTTTGATGATCAGTAACCTCAATAAAACAAGACTTAATTTTCCTGTTAAAACCATATGAAGTTATATTCTCGTTTTCTTTTCTTTTTTTTTTTCTAACTTCTCCAGCTTGAAGTTTTATTTACTGGCAATATGTACCTGTCACATATAAAATTAAATTTTCCTTTATTTGTTATTTTTTTCTCTCATTCTATTATTATACAATTTCTGTTTTGGCTCATAGTGTGCTTCACTTTTTCCCCTATGTAGTTCCTGCGTAGAGGTAGGAAACACTGGTTTTATTTATTTATTGCAACAAGCGTATGTGGAAGTCCCACTCTATATACTGATAAATAGGGAGGGATACTACTGATGATTGCAGAATTACAAAATGCCTAAGAGATGAACAAAGAAATGAATTAAGTTATTTTCAGTTTAGCCATGGTTAGTATTATATGTATTTAATCACAGTGTATTTCTTAAAATAGATTAACCAATTATATAGTGCTTTTACTGTAATCTAAATATTTGACTAGAGCATAATTCTCCATTCATGTCAGAGACACTTTACAAACCCAAGGGCAAAGGCAGCTACAGATAAAAGTGGGCAATGTCAATGCCAAACCCGTCTTCCTTTAGGTTCAATGTAAGTTATGAAGCTTTATATACATCAGTGGACACTGTGAGCCCTCTCTTTCTAACCCTCTCCGCCATAGACATAGCTGCTAAACAGTCCTGGGCTGACTCTGTCACCGTAAGGTCACCACTCCTTATTCCTTCTTTGATTCTCCCATAGGGGCTGTATCTGTGCTAAGATCTTTGTGTGTGTATGTTTCTGCCCATGCCTTAATTTTATATTAGGCAGTTTTCCTCACATGCAGGCTAACCTCCTTCACTTTAAATTCTTTCTTTCAACCTTCTCTGGTAAGAATTGGGGCATTTCACACAAGCTCGTGTCTGTGTGTCTGTGTGTCTTTCTCACTGTTTCTTTCTGAATGCATTTAAAATTAGCACCCCAGGTGGTTCTGATGCATGTGGTGTGAGGACCATTCTTAGAGAAAAGCCACAGTGTATTTCTTAAAATAGATTAACCAATTGTATAGTGATTTTAAAAGCCACAGTTTTGGTATTAAGTGCACCTGGATTTTAGTCCCAGTTCTGCCACTTCAGAGCTGAGTTATTCTAAAGAAGGATGCCCTAGAATTCACATCCATAAAATGAGGTTAATTTGAGAGTGCCAGGTTGATTTATGTTTATTTACCTCTTGTCTCCACCCTTAGATTTTGTAAAGCATCTCTGGAAGATGGGATTTAGTGAGCAAAATGAGATATTGGCTGACGATAGGAGCACAAATCGTTTAACAGTAGTTGCAGTCAGAAAGTAAAATTGTGGGAGAAGGTGATCATTTGGTGGCACGGTGGTGGCAGTCTGCAGAAGTTCTCTTCTGATTACTGCGATTTCTCAGTGAAGAAGAAAGCAAAATCAGAGTAAAGATTTTGAAAGCAAAATCAGAGTGAGGACATAAGAAAGAATGTGAAATAGGCATTGCATTAGTTTTGTAGCAGTCTTATAACAAGGTACCAAAGACTAAATAACTTAAAAATGAAAACTTATTCTCTCAGGGATCTCGAGGCTCCAAGATCAAGGTTGAAGGGTTGGTTCCTTCTGAGAGCTGCGAGGGAGAATCTGTTCCGTGCCTCTTCCCTAGCTTCTGGTGGTTTGCTGGCAATCTTTGGCACTTCTTGCCTTGTAGATGCATCACCCCACTCTCTGCCTTGATCTCTCTGTGTGCATGTCTCTCTCCATATCCAAATTTCTCCTTTTTATAAGAACATCAGTCATATTAGGTTATATCCCACCCTAATTACCTCATTTTAATTTGATGAGCTCTGTAAGTCCTTATTTCTAAATAAGGCCACATTCTGAGGTATTGGGGGTTAGAACGTCTACATAACTTTTTTGGGGACATTTAACCCATAAGATGCATATAGGAGAGAGGGTAGTCAATGGACCAGTTGTGCATAACTTGACTGCAACCTACATCCAGACAAGAGTCTAATTGATATCTGTGGTCATGAACTTAAAATGAATCCAACTAGAGAGTATACATTTTTTTCAGCTATTTTCATCTGCACAGAAAAACTTTGGATTCCATTTCGTTTTTTCTTATTTTTGTTTAATTATTGATTATTTCATGAGGGCACATTTGCAAATGTCTACAATTTTGACAGCATTGCATTTAATTAGTGGGATGTCATGTAACCACCACTTTTAACATCGATGATATAAGAATGTGAATTAAAGATTAAGCATCTCTCTCTCTCTCTCTCTCTCTCTCTCTCTCCCTCTCTCTCTCTATCTCTCTCTCTTTCTTTCTCCCCCCTTTTTTTTGTATTGAAAACAGCAAATAATTTGTTGGTGTCCCTGCAGGTCAGGAAGGTGCAGTCCCTGGGGGAATTCTGTCTGGTTCTCACCCAGTGACAAGACATAGTGAAAATTCAAACAAACAAACAAATAAAATAACTTTTTAAGGGGAAATTTACAACTTATACAAAAGTAGTGAGGATGATACAGTGAACCTCTATGTAACTACCATCCTGCTGCAACTATTATCAACTAATTGCTAATCTTGTTTCACTGATGTTTTTACTCATTCTTCTCCTCCCATATTATTTTGAAGCAAACCTCAGATACCAAAGCTTTTCATCTACAAATATTTCAGTATCTCTAAATGATTAAAAATGTCCATAATACCTAAAAATTAGCAAAAATTTATTACTATTGTTAAACATCCGGTATACAATATTCTCATAATTGTTTTTACAGTTTGTTTATTTGATACAAAATTTAAGTAAGGACCATTGTAATTTGTTTATATACCATCAATTTCTTTAAATCTATGAATTCCTCCTCCATGTTATCTCTTTTTTTTCCCCCTTAAAACTTTTTTGTAGAAGAAAACAGATTGTGGTGTTTCTGACTGTCTGGATTCTGTTGATTGTATCCCATGGTGCGGTTTAAGAGGTTTCTATGTCCTTGTAGTTCCTGGAACTGGTAGTTTCTTCTAGAAGTTTAATAAAATCCAGCTTGATATTTTTGCCAAGAAATTTAATGAGAAATGATGGTTCTTCTCTCAGATGGCACAAAATATCTAATTGTCTCTTCTTTTGTAATATAAGCTGCTATTGATACTCAATGACCATATCCATTAATCTATTGGGGCTTGCAAAACAATAATATTCTATCACTCATTCTCTATTTGTTAGCTAGAATAGCTCTATAGCTGCTACTTGGCTCTTTGCTGCTACATTTTATATAGGAAATGCGGGACAACTGCTTGTTTCTTTTCCTTTATTTTTATCACCCCCTCCCCCTTTAATTAGCATTCTCCAAAGGTGGACAATTAGTCTATTAAGTATTTTATAATCTTATTTAAACATGGTGTTTTAATCTATTATAGTTACAATCCTTATTGATATTCAAATTGTTTCATCTTTGGCCAGCAAGCAACTTTTTGAATTGGCTCTTGAGTGCTTTTGATGACTTTAATAGTCTTTAACAATGCTTTCTTGCTTTCTGGAATGATCTGCTTAACCCCAAGCAGGGAATCCTGAGCCGTGAGGGAAGATGCCTCTCTAAGAGCAGAGGACATATTGCATTTCTACGTCAACAAATCTGGATTGAAACTCTAGGTTACACCAAATGCATGCTCCCAACTGCTCTCCTCATTATGTTTGAACAAATTGTATGTTCAAGTACATGTGAATCCATTCTGAGAGGAGTAATCAACAAAACATGGTTCTATAACATGCTTACAACATGGGCTCTGTGTATAGACTCTCGACAAAAAAACGAAGCAGTAGATAATCAGCACAAACAATTCCTTGTAATGATTCTTCTTTGCATTTCCATGTCCGCCATGATATATCTTTCCTAACTCATTACACTGTTACAATTTTTTGTTTCCTTGGTCACCACCTCACTGTATTCTAAGATCCTGAAAGTCTGGAGGTGTGAATCTTATTTCTACAACCCAGTAACCAACACAGTACTTGGAGCATGTCACGCACATGTAAAAGTTTGAATAAAAGCGTTAAAAATGCAATTATATCTATTTAGACAGAACAGGGTTAATAAAAAACAAGACATGGAATCTTTTACTCATTGACTGGATTCCCATTCCAAAAGTGAATGGTTGAATTAAGGCAATTCTGTAGGTCAAGGCTGTCCAATAGAAATATAGTCCAATAGAAATCGCACATGTAATTTAAAATTCCTAAAAACCACATTAAAACAGTAAAAAGAATTAGATAATCTCAACCATATATTTTATTTAATTGAGTATATCCTAAATGTTATCATTTCAAAATACAATAAATATTAAAAATTATTAAGTTATTTTACATTCTCTTTGTCATAGTAAATATTTTAATCAATGTGAATTTTCCACTTAGACTACATTTCAATTTGGGCACTGAGTTTATATCAGAAATACATGATCTGTAGTTGAGTTTATAAGAATTTATAATTGAAAAAGTAGATTCCAAGTTGTCTTAAACATACCTAAGTTTTTCAATAGTTGTGTCAATCATAAATTTAAAAATTTTAATACATTACAATGAAATAAAATTAAAAACTCAGTTTTTCTCAGTCATACTAGCCATATTTCAAGGCTTACTAATCACATGTTGAGTTGGACTGCACATTTCTAGATAATGTGGATCACAAGTCATGATGTCTGTGGACAAAGGTGAGTTCTTGCCATGGAATTAGCTGACCACTTCTCTTTTTTTGTTTAACATTGTTATTGTACTCAGGGAATCACATTAGTTACATTCGCCTATTAAACCTGCAGATATAGTCCTGTTATAAGAAAACATTTTTTTCCTTTCCTCTGAAAAATGAGTCAAATTCTTGATTTTCTCATGGGGCTGGATTTAGTCACTTTGCCTGCTACAAATGATGTACTTTTGAATTTTTTTTTATTTTTTTAACTGTCCTATGGGGACCTGTGTTTTTTCAGCTTGCAGCTGCACCATAGCTAGGTCAACAATTTGCCTAGTTTTTTGAGTTGCATAATAAATATACTGGCTCCCAGGAAGCAAATGGTGCCAGGAGAAACTTATGCCAATTTAGGTGGAATCTAATTTAATGTGTCCTATTTTATATTGTGATAAATTAGGGCTGTAAAATAATGTGGCACCCTTAAAAATCATATTTTTTAAAAAAGTTTTTAAAGAAGAAATTAAGGGGATTCTTCTTCATATCAACATTTACTGAGAAAAGTTCCAAAATGGAAAATGAGAAAGGTCTTAGAATTGAATCCTGTGAGTGTAACTGAATTTAAGCATTTAATTCTAGATGTCCACATGTAGGACAAAGCAAGGAAATCACAGACAATTTAAGATAAAGAGGTCAACATATGAAAAGCTCGCAGGTAACATCATACTCAATGGTGAAAAAGTGAAAGCTTTTCTCTAAGATTAGGAACAAGGCAAGGATATGCACTCTTGCCATTTCCACTCAACACAGGAGTGGAAGTACTAGCCAAAACAATTAGGTAAGAAAAATTAATAATAATTTTTAATATTTATTTATTTAATTCAAATTAAATGCATCTGAATCAGAAAGGAAGAAGTAAAATTATCTGTGTTCACAAATGACATGATTTTATATGTAGAAAATCCTGAAGATTCTTTAAAAAAACTGTTAGAACTAATAAATGAATTCAGCAAAGTTGCAGGATACAAAATCAACATACAATAATCTGTTACATTTTATAACAACTAACAATTAATCATCTGAAAAGTAAATTAAGAAAAAATTCTCATTTATAATAGCATAAAAAACAATAAAAAATAGGAATAAACTAGAAGTTGAAAGACTTATACATTGTAAACTATAAAACAGTGCTTAAAGAAACTATGGCAGACACAAATAAATGAAAAGACATCTCGTATTTATGGATTGGAAGACAACATTGCTAAAATATCCATACTACCCATGGTGATTTACAGATTTAATGCAACTCCTATCAAAATCCCAATGGCTTTTTTTTTTTTTTTAACAGAAATAGTAAGAACAATCTTAAAGTTCATATTGAATCACAGGATATGACTCAGAGAATCCTAAATAGCCAAAACTATCTTGAGAAAGAAGAAAAAAGCTGGATGCCCCACATTTCTGATTTCAAAACATATTACAAAGCTACAGTAATTAAAACAGTATGTACTATGATAAAGATAGATAATGTTCTGTCCAAGTTCAAGGGAGGGAACAGTCTCCACCTTTTGATGGAAACAAAGGCCTCTTTATTCTGTAGGGCAAGGGATACCACAGGCTTTTAGAATGAAAGGTTGGTTTGCTTCTCTAAATGAGGGGCCCCCAACCCCCGGGCTGTGACCAATACAGGTCCACGGCCAGCTAGGAACTGGGCTGTACAACAGGAGGTGAGTGGCATGCCAGTGAGCCAAGCTTTATCTATATTTATAGCCATTCCCCAGCACCACCTCAGCTCCATCTCAGATCATCAGGCATTAGATTTTCACAGGAGCACGGTCGCTGGTGCCAAAAAGGTTGGGGACCGCTGCCCTACACCACTCTTAGTTCTTGGGGATGGAGGGATTTGTGAAGAGAAAATACCACTGATTTCTCACTTTAATAAACCTGCAAGAAAAAGTTAATTTCTACATTAAGTTATCCTGCCACTTTGACTAAATGAATTAGATGTATCTTGGTGGAAATATATTGATATGATTAAAGATAAATGTTCTAGTTATTTATTGCAGTTAATACACTACGCCAAAACTTACTGAAATAACATCTATTATATTTTACAATTTTGGGGGTCAGGAATTTGGGTGTGTTCAACAGAGTGTGTGTTTTGTTTTGTTTTGTTTTTGCTCTATGTGATGTTGAGTAGAATCACTTAGTGCAATTCAGCTAGTGTCTAGGTTTGCCCAGAAGATCCAATATGGCTTCACTCACATGCCTATGCCTTGGCAGGCATGTCTAGAAGGCTGAACTAAATTGGATCCCTCTCTTTCCACGTGGTCTTAGGGCCACACTGTGGGATCATTCCATCAGACCACATAAAGACATGACAACTCATCATTTCCATAGTCTACTGGCTAAAGCAGTCACAGAGTACACCCAAATTCCAGGGGATGGAGAAATAAACTCTACTTCTTGATGGGGGAAGGGCAAGGCCACATTTCAGAAGAGCAAGTGAATGGGAAACATTGTTGTAGGCTTTTTTAGAAATTAAAATCTGCCATTTTAGGCAACAGAAAGGTTATGAAATAGAAAAGAATTGTGACACGATTGTTAACTCCAGACTAAGTATGATTGTTTGTTTTAAAGTATTAAGGTGATTTGCTAAATTCAAGGAACCAGGGCTGCTTAGTTCTTTATTTTTAGTTTGATATTATTTAGTTTGGCTTACTTATTAATTGACATCAGTTATGTTTTGTCTGAAAAACTCACTTTGTTTTAGGGCTCCAAGGTGCAGAATTTGGCTCAGTAGTTTACTCAAAATTTTAGCTCACTTTGTTTAGTTTTGACAAGGGTTTCATCCATCCATCCATCCATCCATCCATCCATCCATCCATCCATCCATCCATCCATCCTTCCATCCCTTTACCCATTCAGTATTAATTCAGTGTCTACTATGCAACAGATACTGTTTTAGGTGATGGAGTTATAGTACTGAGCAACATAAACAAAGTCCCTGGGCTTATGGAGTTCACATCCTCCGTATTTCTCAACTGGAAAGTAGCTCAGAACAAGGCAGAAGGAGAGTTATGACTAATGAGAATTGGGAATAGAGAAAGAATGTCTGTAAGACTCCAACAGTTTGAGAAGAAGTACGTCTCTCTTAACCAGCACATAAACACATTGGGGGAAGCCCATTTCTTTTTGTACATGTGGGGAAAATAAAATCTATTGGTGAATGTTGAGGAAAAATTTCTGGAAGCCTGGAGTGATTTTAAATTTACCGGGAGGCTGTAAATGAAATGAACTGTTGTGTTCATTGGGTCAGAAAAGAGAAAACTCAGAATGGAAAGTGCCACGTTGCTATTCTTATCAGTCTAGGTGACCTGAGATCCTTTTCATTTCCCTGGCTGATGGAAGGCTATGAAACATGGAATACTTCTGATTTTATTGTACCGATTTTAGAAACATCAGAAAACTATAAAAGAGGAAGGTAAAGATGATTTGTAATTTTAATATCCAAATATTACCTTTACAAATCTTTTGAAATGTTTTCTCAGTTTCTTTCTACATAGCTGTTCCCACAGCCAAAGCTATGTATCTGAGAAAATTGGGATCATATACTATAAACAATTCCACTTTTTAAATTTAACACCATTAAAATATGTTTTTACTGTTACTAAATATCGTGGGAATCAAGAGTTTCTAATGGCTATGTAAGATTATATTGTATGACTATACGAACCCCTATTTTTGGATATTTACATAGTTTCTTTTGTTATTAATACTGCTGTGATAAACATCTATGTGCATCAATGTTTGTGTATATCTGAATTTTTTCCTTAGAATAAACTCTTAAAAGTGGAATTTCTTGATCAAAAATGCAAACATTTTCAAGGCAAGCAGCTCTATCTTCTCTAGGCAGATAAAAAGGGGAATTTGAATTTATAGTAAATCTGCCCTAAAATGGCATCTGATGATTGTGTAGGTGAGAGTGTTCTCTTGGTTTGTTACCATGGGTAGTATTATAATAGCTGTCTTTCACAATTTCTTAATGACAGAAACCTCAATGAAAGCATTCTTGAGGTTGTTAGAGATTAGTTCAGGAACAAGATCCTCAATCAGTCATACCAGAGTGGTTTTTTCTTCTTTCTTTCTTTCTTTTTTTTTTTATGATTTGCTTTTTAGTTCCCAAGTCAAATCGAGGCAAGCAAACACGTAAATTGGAAGTTGAATCAATCACACAGCTGCTCCT
>NW_006442491.1:14313469-14314055 GCF_000325575.1 Pteropus alecto | reverse complement strand
GTTGGCTATCATTCCTTTCCCTATATCGTCTCGAGTTTCTCATTTTGTCCAAAGTGCAGAGCCGAGAGGGCATCTGGTCTGAAGCCTGAGACCCGCTCACCTTATCACTCCACCACTGCAACACATGAAGGGAGGGGGTGGGCTTTTCTGTTTCCTTCCCCCACTCTCCACCACCCCCACCCTTTTAGCAGTTTATAACAAGTTGTTCTCTTGTATACAGAAAAAGCAGGCCCTCAGCAGGATCTGACTATGCTGTTTGGAACTGTTTATGACTTATTTTGGACTCTCCAGTCAGAGCCATAAATATACAGTTAATCTGCCTGATAGCAAGAACAGCAACCTTGGCCTCAAGAGATTAACTACATGTGGAAACAGAGACCCCATCTTTCCTGCATCAGCCAGCTGCTGGCAAGGCTGGTCCTCTGTGGATTGGATAGGGGGGCAGGGGCTGCCCCACCCCCCGCCCCGCCCCGGCCATTACCTCTCCCTACACAGTCTTTTAAATACCTGGTGCCATTCTTGAGCCTTCCTGGCCCTCGGAGAAGGCTCTTCGTTGCTTAAACCATTGGTTGTCTCTTTAACCTAC
>NW_006442491.1:14298583-14313288 GCF_000325575.1 Pteropus alecto | reverse complement strand
TCTCAGTCACAATAACTACATGTCAAGTGCTCACTAGCCATATGTGGCTAGAGTTACTGTATTGGATAATGCAGATATAGAACATTTTCATCATCACAAAAGGCTTTATTGAACACAGCTGATTTATGACATTCACACTGAAGAAGGCAGAAGTAGGAAAAATGGCTTCCCTATTTCATATTTTGGACTTTCTGTCAATCTGAACATGGAAAAAAATAGTAACAGTAGCTGACATTTATTGAGCTTTTACCACTAAGGCTCTAATGTGCTTAGAGCCTTCTATATTCTACCCCATTAAAATCTCAAAATAAGCCTAGAAGGTAGGGACTATTGTGCCCATTTTATAGATGAAAATAAGAAAGGTTCGGTAACTCTCCCAAGTTCATATAGCTAGATTTTGGGCCTGTTCTGCCTTCTTCCAAGCTAAACTGCCTTGCACCAGGATGAGAGGCCTCATGTCTGGGCTGCTGCCTGTAATCTCTAGGGATTTCTGAAACTCTGCAGTCCTCTGCAGTGAGGACGTGAGGCTGGAAGGCCTAGTCAGGTGCCTCAGGCTGTGTACTCCCAGATCTAGCTATACTTTGAAGACTTACCTTCTAGAAACCCCTATAATTTCAGTTTATTGGTTATGTGAGTGAACAAAAACTATGAGTTTATTGAGTGTCATCTCGATGAGGTGGGGAGTTGTTCAAAAAGTTCTCAAGTTTTTCCAACTTAAGAAAAGAAGTGGGTTGGAGACTGGGGGTCCTCAGAAGGTATGATTTGGCCTGCTTCAGTTACCCTAAATACCTTTGAGTGTCAGGAACGTGCTTTTGGTAGATGGTCACACAGAGGGGCCACTGGGACAGTGAAACGAAGGGAGAAATAAGGAGGCCCTAGGACAGTCCTATAGAGGATTCTGTATTATGTCCTCAAGACATTTCCCCGTAACCAGCCATTCTCTCACTCATGGTTTCTGTCATTGTTCCTGCTGTCCCACCGCCTGCTTCTTCCCTTTTGAACATCTACAGGCATCAAAGTTTTCTCTTCATACTGGGTATGAGCCAGCACCCCAGCACTTTGTGAGTTGAGTGTCAGGACAAGGTGAAACTTGATTCTCCCAGAAATTTCCCTTGTTCTAGAGATATCCCAGGGGGCCAGGGAGCTCTGAAAGACCAAAGTTCAATTCCCTCCACTCTATCACACTCAAATCTCAGAAGGTGCAAGTTCCACATTTCCTGGTGGTGACAGATCAGAGGGGAACCAGACTTGACAACACAGATTCTGCTGGAGGGGCTAAGAGGCAGGTTGATTAGGTTAAACCTACATAGCTGATGCCTGGATCCAGCCTCCTGAAGGAAGCACCCCATTCCTGCCTTCTCAAGCAATAAAGCCTGTAGTGGAATACAGAGCTTCCTGTACTGCGCACCTACCTAAAGCCTTGACTGTTTGGCAGAAAACTCTTTGTAGACTTTTTTTTTTTATTGTTGTGTGCACAACTAATTCCTTAATCAAATTGTGAGCTCCCACAGAGTAGAGAGTGCACCTTAGTCTTTGTATTTATGAAGTACTGGGTTATACCTTTATGATATGGCCATGATTAAGAAATAGAAGGCTTAAGTGGGAGACCATGGCAAGATGGTCACCATATTTTGTTTAATAAAAAAAAAAAGAATGTATTAACTAGTTTATATTGTTCCATCCACTTTTGGAGGAAAACTGTATAACCTGACTTATTGTCTTTCCATCTAACTTGTCTCTTTCTTCTAATTCACACAAAGAAAAAGATGAGGATGTTATCCACAAAATACTAACTTTTGATTATCTCTGGAGATTGGGATTGCGACTCAGTCAAGCTGCACAGCCAGGTAACTGAAGTAAATATGAAGTGTTATAGAAGCTGTGGGGCAGGTCACAGACTTGAGGAAAAGCCCAACACCTGAGCATTGGAAGGTCAGTATCAAAGGGAGTTTCCAGGTATGGATAGTCAGAAATAAGGGAGAGCCCCAGTGCTGGTGTTCATCAGCTCCAAGCATTTTTCAGTTCTTACACGATTCTCTTCAAAACTCAGATTCCTAGGAGAGGAGAATCTGATTGGCTTCGATTAGGTTAGAGGAGGGTGGGACACGTTGACTGATGGGAAACAGGTGTTCTTACCAAAGAAAGGGGGAGAGGTGCTGGGGAGTCAAAAACAACAGATGATTGCTGCAGCTCATGGGTACTTTCCTTTCTGTTCATCTATGGTTTCTAAATATTTTGCAACAAACTTAAAAAAGTTACTTTTATATATTTTATATATAGCATATATTTATACGTATTTTATAATAAGAAAACCTCTTAAGATTTATTATTTTGATAGTAAAAAAGATATGGCAGAGCAACAATGCAGTAAGAAGGAGCTGATACACTAGAAGGGATTCAGAGGTGAACATTTATAAAGGTAAAGAAATAAGAAATCATGCAAAATGGGTTTTTGAGAGGAGCCTGGGGTGTTTTAATGAGGGACAAGGAGACTCAGGTCCATATGAGAGCTCCTTCCATCCCTTCAGGGAACAGCATCTGGACGTGTGGGAGTGTTCCGCCAGCCTCCAGGGTTGAGAGTGATGGGCTGAGGAGTGCTTCTGAAGGTTGTTGCTACCAAGAGATAGGCCTCAAAAGTTCAAAAATGACCTCACCAAGGGGATCCATGGAGCAGCTCAATGACTCATAGTGCAGTTGATTTAATCGGGTAAGAGGATTCTGACATCCCTTCCAACTCTGGTTCCATGATTCACCATCAGCTTACATGTTTGCGGGGGAGAACAGGTGGGCCAGTTTGTTGACAGTCAGTTGAACAGAACTCATGGATGCCTGTGAAGAAGTGTAAAAAGAATGTAGTTGTAATAATTCTACATATTTAAAAATATGTCTAAGACTATATTAAAGATTCTGATCTTTCAGGACCCTCTTCTCTGCCCCATGTCTTGTCCACAGTATCACCTGCCCCTTGTTTCTTAGCCCCTAGCTACAGTAGTGGAGAAAAGGAGCAGGGACAAATTGAACATGCTTTAAAATGACAACATGGTGACAAAATGAAAATCTGTCAGATACAACTACATGTATATAAGAGGTGAACTTAGAGAACTGGTCATTTGGTGACTTGGCCTTCAGGGAATTGGCCTGCGATGAACTAAACTTCAGTTTTGGGGTTGTCTTCTAGAAGCATGGGAATTTGAACAGAAGTTTCCCAGTTCTCTCACCCTCAGAGAGCTGATCTACACCGCTCTGTCTGGGGACAGCTCAGCCTTCAGAGTCATCTTTGAGTACCTCACTCCTGGGGTAGGTGTGGGACTTTTCAGGGCACAACAGGCTTTAGAGAGTCCTCGATGATCTGGATGGATCTGAGGGGTCCCTCATTGTTTATCCAATTTGGAGCTGCCTTGGAAGGGGTTTGGGGGCCAACTCTACCCCAGTCAGGAGAATTTCTGAATCAGTGAAGATTATTCTGAACTGTTCCTGGGGCTCATGTGTAGACACTGTGCTGAGCCTCTCAGATCCAGCTTCATGGATGAAGCACTTACTCACTCCCACAGCTGCTGCAAGTGCCATCTAAAGGCAGTCATCAGCAGCCATAATTCTCTGAGAATTGCCTAGGCTGAAGAGAGTTGCTTTGCCCAAGGCCACACCCACTCCTCAGGTGACCCACACCCAAAGACTGAAATGAAGATAGAAAGGCCCTATCCCCTTGCTCCAACTTGACAACTTCAAGTCTTGTCTCAAGTGCCCTATGGTCCTTCTGGGCCATCCTGGTGGCTCTGAAATTCTTCATGCTCTATCATTTGTCTCAATCAGAGTATACTGTATAAATTATTATGCTTTTATGCACAGATGATATTCTTTTTAAGTACTTGTATGTTTCTTAAGGCTAGGAGCTGTGTCCAACATTCACATTTATACGTCCAAGTAACCTGCACATAGTAGGTGCTCAATAAATATGGGCCAATCATCCTACTATTGTTATTGGTGATGATTGCTAACATTTTTTGATGGTTTACTACTTAATGATCAAAAAGCTTTGTGTCTAGTATTTCAGTGAATCCCATGTATATCCATGGAGTATATGGCATTATCACAATTTTAAAGGTAAGAGAAACAAGGCTTATAGATGAACGGTAATATGACCAACATCATAGATGGTAATTAGTGACTTTGGAATAGTCATCATATCTTCCTTATGTATAATACACTTAGTTTTTTCGAGCTTTTCGGTATTTAATATTTCTTTCTTTTTTTTTTTTCCATTCATGCGAGTGAACCATTTTACAGATTAGGAAATAAAGGTTTATACATCTAAATCTCAGTAAAGACTTATAAGGTTTGGTGAAGGTCATAGCAAGGTAGCTGAGGGAGGTGTGGAGTCAGGGCTTCTGGTCTGACTCAAATCTTATGGCCTTTCCAGTAACCATGCTATGATGGTGTTCTGGCATGAGCTCAGGTTCCAGTGTGTGCTCTGCTGGCAGCTGGGTAGACTTGAGATGCGCCGAGGGTTCTCAGGACTCCAGAAATGTTTGCAGGCTTCCAGACTCAATTGTTTTGTAGTTTCTGGGGCAGCCCCAAATGAAGTCACAACACATTGGTGCATTATCCAATACAGAGTGGTGATAGAAAAAAAGATGCATAGGAGAAATATTAAAGCATTCTGAAAATATCACTAATTGGCTACAGCCAAGGAAAGACTTAGAAAATCTTTCATTAAAGTAACTAGAGATATGGTTTAGTCAAAAGAAACAGTAATCTTGTATTTTGGCTCCACTAATATTGGACAAGCATCCCAAATCTGTCACTGGAATCTCTCACACATTTTCACAAACCTACGAAGCTGTACGCTCCCCTCCCCCCAAAGTATGCTCGCACTGTGTCTGGAATTTCACATCAGTACCCCTCTGAAGATTTATAGGAATTGTGTCTGATTTCTTAGTAATTCTTCTACAGGCTACATCACTACCCTCCAAGTATGTTTACTACTTAAAAATAAACAGCGTACACAGGAAACCGATGTGGGATAAACATGATCCTTATGTTTTACTCTTGCATTTCAGAAGAGTCAATATCTTAATGTGACTTCATGCTGCACGCTGTCAGTAGTTCAGTTTGGCTAGTCCTTCCTCTGGTTCTTGAGGCAGAATGGAAGTAGGAAGAACAGAACATGGGTATTAAGTATGAGAATTGTGAACTTGATCGGTGACCAGCTGGCCTGCCTTGATAAACAAGGTCCATTTTTGTCATCAAGAATGGGGATGATACAGATGAGCTTATCTTCACAGTCGGAAAATATACACAACATAAGAAAGAGGCCAGATTTTAACAGCTGCTTGATTTTGCTTTGAGTTCCGGTCAACCAAGAATATCTGGGATTTTCCTCCATTTCTTAATAGGGCAGGAGGTGTCCACATCACAGGAAGACCCATCGACAGACAAGGTCTGTAAAGGTCACACATCTTACTCTCACCACTAATTAGGCATTACTCATCTTGTTGGATAGATACCCATTATAATCATGCCTCAGTCACAGGATATTGATGCTTATGGTGGGTCAGGATGTCACACGAACAATTGTGGCTGTTAAGGACTGTATGTAGTTCCCTTGGTCTGAAAATGAGGGCATCCTTAACTTTGTTCATTTATTTCTTCACTTTATACCATCTTCCCCCCACTCTCTTCCTTCTTCTTTTAGTGTATAATATTCTTTAGGTATGAGGGACAAAATGATTCAAAGGCCATTCTTGTCCTTGAGTAGCTCACATTCTGTAAAGAGATGAACAGTTCATCCCTCTGGGTCTCACCAGGAAACTCCTTGAGTATTTATAACGGAGGAACTTTAGTGACATAAGGAAGAGTAAGAGCAGGAAATCGCAGGCACAAATACGGAAGAGTAAGTGACAAACAGGGCTCTCTGAAGTCCCGGAGATTATTATAAACAGCAAGAAGCCTTACTTGGCAAGAGATGTAGGGGGAGAGGAAGCGGGCGTTAGCTTGGAAGGATCAAATCTGATAAGTTAAAACCTCAAGTGGGTCTGTTCAGTGGAAGCAGGAATTACTGTGGGACTTGGCTGTGCTAGAGATACCGTCCAAGGCTGAGAAGAAAGAACCTGGCTTCTCCCTCTCATCTGCCTTTCAGTCTTTTGCCACCGTTTCCCATTGAACAAACCCAAAAAGAATTCTATTGTTAATTGCTTAGCTGCTGCGATAGCCCTGGGCCTATTTTCCCTCTGATCCAGTTATCAGCCCTTCTTTTCTCTTTTCTGAAACTCAGGGTGGAGCCTGGGAAATAACAGCCTGCAGAGGCCAGTCCCTGATATTTAGTACATAGAAAGGGAGGCCCGAGGACTGGATGAGAGGGCAAAAAGGATCAGGGCCATCATCACAGGTAACCCATATCCACAACAGAATCCTTACTGCGGTGTTCTTTCTCTAATTCTTCTTTCTGCTACTTCCTGGTGGTCTTTAGAAGCCAGTTCAGTGTCACTCTTGGAAAGCTTTCTCTTGTCCCTGCAAGTCTTAGGTCTGCCTCTCTTTTGTGCTCCCATAATGTCTTGGGCACGCTTTTTTTTAGAGCATGCATTACATTAAATTGTAACTGACAATTTACTGCTTTGTCTTTCTCCGTCAGCCCTAAATCTTGATGGCAAGGATCATTTCTTATCCATTCTTCTGTCCTCAGTTCTCTTTAGTAGGAGGTCAATACACAAAGAAGAATTGCTTGTATCTTATGAACTGAGAAGATGTATAAGACATCAACAGATATCTTCACATGCTAGTCACTCGCTTTGTAGAATACAAAAATTATGCATTTGGAAAATGATCTGATTAGCTTTTGTCCTTCTTTGAGGATAGCAATTCATTTTATTTTTAGAGCCAAACCTGAACTCCATAGATTTGGAGCTGGATGTTCTTTATCATTCCTTTTGGATGCTAAATATGCATCTTTGGCAGATAGAAACTGTTGACAGATTGCTGGAAAGGCAACCAGAGATGACAGAAGTATGAAATAAATGGTCTTGGGAGCTGAAAATTGATCTTCTGAATGCTCCCTTCTCTTATATAGATGGTTATCTGTCAGAATAATATGTCAATTTGTCTTTTTGTTCTTTTCCCCTTCATTCCACTGTAAACAGAGCACTGCTCCTATAGACAGTACAAAAGAAAATAGTTTTATTTAATCATTGGAATGAGAGAGTACACAATTTTCATGTTTGAGAAGAATGGGCTTTATTCCATTAGTCTTTTTCATTTCCAACAATTTTTCCTCTTCTCTATTAAGTTTGATCTGATGATTTTTTTATTAAGTCAGTTGACACCCTCTCTGGCCAAAGTATCTTGGCTCCAGTCTTCCTCCTGGGTGCAGGAGAAATGGGCTGACATATTATCATAAAAATTCTTTCCAAGCCTTTGTAGAATTTGCCTGTTCATAAAGTAGGTAGCAGTTTATGTCATAAAATTTGTTTTTTCATTTAATTTAAATAATTTTTAGAGTATGTAATGTAGTCAAAGGTATAGAATTTTTAAGGCAAGAATGTTTTATGTTTCATTTTAATATATATAATGAAAAATATAAATGTAATTTATCATATTTCAGATTTCAAGTATATTTTTTACTCGTTCTTATGTATCAATCACCTAGTTTTCTTCTCCAAAATCAACTACTGCTACTTTTCTTCTTGTATATATTTGTAAAGTTATTCCATGCTTATAAGAGCAAAGTACATAGCTACACACCCCACACCTCTTCCTCCCAACATTTGGTACAAATGGAGCATATTGTACCTGCTGTTTTACACTTGCCTCTTGAATTTTTTACTGAACACAGCACAACCCATACATTCATACCCATCAGGGAAACTTCTCTTTTACCCTAAATTTCCTAAATAGGCCAATTTCTAACGCTTGGAAGTTTTTGGATAATGAATTTTTTCTATAAATAAAATCTGCAACATCAAAGAGACAACACACCGAACTTTCTTAGGCATTGAAAACAGTAGGAACTAGTTAATAATCTAACTTTCTAATCTGCTAAGGGGATGGATTGACGAGAGCATAAGAATTTTGGGATTTTGAGAGAGAAAGATTGCTGTGACTGGGAAGAGAAGTGTGGAGAGGAAATTCTTCTTGCTTCTCTGATTTGTAGAGTGCCCTTCTGAAATGTAAACAACTCAGAGAAGGTTAAGTCATGAAAGGAAGAGGGCCAAGGAGAGCAATATTTGAATCAGTATTGCAACACCAAAGTGACTGTCAAAGACAACCATGATCTAGCTCTGGGAGATAAAGAGATGGTTTTATAAATGCTGTTAAGAATAGCTAGAAAAATAAATTAATAGGAATGACTTCAAGAAATTTATTCACAGGATCACAGATGTGCTCAATGACTCAACTCAGAGGGCATTCATTCGTCACAGCATTGTGATAAAATAGTGAAAAAAATTTAAACGACATCAATGTTCAACAATGGGAAATTCATTGTACAAAAGATATGTTCATGTAATGAATGATCTTGTCAGACAATTTTAAATGACAGAAAAATTTTGCAAAGTAATTTTACCTAGAAACATAAGCATGTGGAATATTATTGAACTTGGTGAAATACATTTAGTATCAATATATTTATAAGGATACTTATTTAGAAAAAACATAAATTTTTAGAAAATCCACATGGTAGAATTATGAATAATTTTACTTTTACTTTTTGCTTACCTATATTTTCTAAATTTTTTACAGTAACCATGTATTCATTTTTCAACAATGATTTTGAAAATGTAAGAACAATTACCTGAGATGCACGTGAAGTAGTTTATATTGTCAGTTTCAAGCCTACTTCTACTTCAGTTTTGCCATGTTTAATATTATTCATGGAAGTAAAATACGAAATACGTATTATCAAAATGATAGGCATTGTAGGTACTTGTAGAACATCACTGAAGTAAATGCAATCTTTATTCTCGCACTCCTTTTCAGAAAATTCTATTCCTCACTGTTTTTTTTCCCCCCCATTTTCTAACTTGGAAAATTCTATCTGCCCCACAGAGATTAAGCAATATCTAAAATTGTGGCCAATATCTGTTATGCAACAGAGGATCGCATAATGCTCACTAGTTTTTGGAAATTATATGTAAGATTAGGCAGCTTAATTCCATTCCCATTTTATTTTATTTTTTGTTTTGAGATTGAGCTTTTCTGTCAGAGCTTGGATGGTGGTATATGTGTTCTTTCTAGAGATACGAGTGCTTTTGTTTATTGTTCCAAGGCATGGTTGTTGTGGGTGTGGCAGGGTCCCTAAGTTTATGTTTAACTCTGTTGATCCACATAACAAGGAAGGCAACTATATTTATTTGCCTTTGTGGCCATCGGATGTCTGAGAATTAGATGATGGAGGTGACTGTCCTGAAACTACGATGCTTCAATTTAAGTCTTCATATAACACCTGTTAAGGAAACAGAAAGAAACATTATTTCCCCTGCTACCGAGATAAATAGACTAAATACACACACATCTTTCAATAAAGCAAAGATATCATTCGACAAAATAGAAACAAAAGCAAATCTCAAAAACAAATAAATATATGAATGAGTTTCGTGAAAAGTGGATTCACACTCAGTGCAGTAAATGTTTTAGAAACTTCTCCAGTTAAGTTTTGTCACTCTAATGCTGTAAAAAGAACAATGACAAAACTTTAGTGCCATACAACAATGAACATTTATTTTCCTCGTGAGTCTATGGGACAGCTGGATGATTGGCTTGGGTGATATTATCTGGGTGTGCCCATGCATCTACAGTAGGCTGTCAGTTCAATTCTGATCCATGTGGTATCTCATCCTCCAGCAGTGGTTGTTCTCATAGTGGAAGCAGGAGTCCAAGAGACAATACAAGTGTGCAAGGCCTCTTAAATGTCTAGGTTTTGAACTAACACAGTGTAATTTCCAGCATATTTTATTAGCTATAGCAAATCACGAGGCAAGTTCAGATTCAAAGGATAGAGAATTAGACTCCACCTCTTGATGGGAATTAGTGCTAAGACATATTGAAAAGGGCATAGATTAGGGAAAGGTAGAGAATTCATGCCATTTTTAGCAGTCAATATGCACATAGATTTTACATTTTGAAAAATAAAATGTTGCCACATGTTGATAACACTGAGGAATTCATTTTCATTAATAGTTTGGCTACTTGGATATAAGATTTTCACAGTTTTTCAGTTCATGTTTCACAGAGCTGAAGTCTACATGAGTGAATTATATTTGTGAGATATATTTGTAGTTCCTACAAAGGACATAAATAAGTAAGAGGAGGCAATGCCTTAATTTTCCAAGTAGAACTTTGTGCTTTGGTTAGCGATTATAATGATATTTAAAATAAAAAGGATTTTAGATCTCTCTCTCCACCACCAACTCTGACTTTGAGTAAAATTAAGAGAAATGTAGACAACCATGGAAATAAAACATAAGAAAGGATCTGAGATTCCATATTGTCCAATTTCATCAATAAAGACACTGAGACCCAGAGATGTGTGACCATATCCATGACTTTTTCTTTCAAAAATATAACATCTAAAAGCATAAAAAAAAAAAAAAAGCTTCTAAAAATACAAGAAAAAAGACAAAACAAGATTATGGTGAGATATTTGCAGGTGAAATGTAACTGTAAGTAAGCAAGGACATAAAAGATTTGAAGATTATAGTTAATAGCTCAATTTAACAGATGTATAGATGAATGGAAAACTTTGTGCTCTACCTTGCAAACAGAAATTACATTCTCTTTAGTTCAAGAAATGTTAGTTCCTTCCCCCACCATCCCAAATCTAGCATCTGGTTATTAACATTAATATCTAAGCTTTCTTTATATTTTACTTCATTATTTTATTTATTATCTTTATTATTTCTTTTTACTTTCTTCATGTTTACTCTATTTCTCTTTGTCCAGCTTTTTAAGTAGACTTTTGCTCATTAATTCTCAATCTTTCTTGTTTTCTAAAAATATGCCTGCTATATCCTTAGACATAAATTTCCTTCTCTTTTTATATATTCTACCCATTGTGCTGTATCTTGAATGCTTTCCTTATATCTCTCTTCTGATTCACTGTCTTTTTTTCAGCTATGTGTAGTCTATTGTATAGCCATTTCATTTTCTAGTATTTTATTTTTCAATTCTAAAAGTTCTATTTGTTTCTCTCTCTTTCTCACTATATATATAAAATATCCTGAAAATGGCATAGCGGGTAGTCTCAATTAGTGTATGTAATTCTTCTTGAATTGTGGTTGAAAACCATGATCCTGGTTTGGCTTGGTTAGCTTTCTGATAAGAACTGCTAACATGATGAATAACCAAATCTAAAATTGGACTTATCCCAAGTGAGAAGGCTACTGGACTGCATTCTTTGATTTAAAAGCTGTTTGGTATTTTATGTGCTCTGTTGTCATTAGCTATGAAACTGAGCCTCACAACTAAGGGAAGTCTCTTGCAGTTATTATTAACATAAATGTATTATTCTCTGTTTTATTTAAAAAAATAATATCTTGAAAATTATACATTTTATTTTTTATTGTGTAGTGGTTTCTACTGAGCTAGACAGAGTGGATATACTGGTTAGTCCCATAAACCTTAAATTCTGATGAGATCAATCTCACAGTTATTACAAGCCTCTGTTCTATGGAATTCCATTATTCTCCTGTTGATAACCTGCCATACCCACAAAGAAATGGAACATTAAAAAATTACTATTTGGGGGATACGAGATATAGGAAGAAGACAAAATAAAAGAAAGTTATAGCAGCTAGAACGTCAGTTGTGGAGTGCACAAAAGGTCCTATTCTTTTTTTATGAATTCTGTTCCTTCCTATGCATCTTTAAACATTTCGCAACATTTATTTTACAGACCCTTTCAGATTTAGCTCTATGATCTCTAGTTCTTCATGGGTAAATTCTTCATTCGTTCCATCTGCTGGCTGTCTCTAATGGTGGTGGGTTTCCTTTATATGCTTTCTTATTTTTATAAGTAGCTTCAATTTTTGGGGGGGAATATTTTACTCAAGAGTCCTTTGAGTTCTTTAATTGTGTGGGCATCTGTAGGGTGATTTTATCATATCTTCTGCTGGGGTTCTGTTTGCTTTACTGGCTCCAATTTATCTTTTTTTTTTTTTAATTTAGCTTTTTAAATTTTTAAATTTTTTTTGTTGTTGACATTGGTTAATGAAATCCAATGTTTCAGCTGTACACTTTCATTTTTTTAAGTACAAGTTTTGACTGTTTAAAAACTGAGTGTGGTTCTGAAACATCACAGAACCTATGAAAATTGCTTTTCAAAGTACTATCTTAAATTACTTTGAATAAAAATTAAGTTCCAGTAGTATGAGAATACATTTTCCACCTCTAGGCTCCAAAGCAACTCTTAAAAAAAATCTCTTGCATTGTTAATTTATTGAAAAAATAATTAAAAAGCTATTATAACAGTGAGTTTATGACTGAAGTGATTCTGATAGATAAAATCAACATATGTGATGGATAAGCTCTGCTAATGCGAATCATTTTTCTTGTTTGACTACTCAAATTAGTTTTTATACTAATGTTTTTACTTAGGTTTAATGAACTGTTTAGGTTTGCATATGTGTGCAGCATGGTCAAGAGCTTCAAAACTTTCTCTGGTAACTTTTTTCCCATCAGAGCCTGGGTATGTGGCTCACTTCTGCACCATAACCCTAGGCAATGATTGTGTTTTTTTAGAATCTATTCAAGGATGGGGTATCTTTCCTGGCTCCTGGAAACACTAACACATATTTTTAGCCCAGACATCTTTAAAAGCCAGATGGCTTCAACTCTTGTTCATCCTTGTGGCTTTGGATATGAGTGTCTTCCTCATTTATGGCACCTAAAATTTTCCCTCTCCTGTTTTTAGCCTCAGCCAGATGTTTTAATTCAAGTCTTAGTGCTAATTGGATAGAAATTCTGTTGATGGACTATTTATACAGAATGTTCTTAACCAGAAATACAATATATGAGTAACATCATTTCAGGTAATGGTAATGAGAGCTGTGAAGATAAATAAAGCAGATAAATGGCTAGGGAATTGGGATTTATTTTATAGGAAGATTATGAAAAGCATTTCTGAAAAGGTAATATTTGAACAGAGGCCTGCTTGAGGCAAGGGAGTGAGCCATGCAAAGATCTTGGGGAAGAGTATTCCAAGGTGAGAGACAGCAAGTGCAAAGACCCTGGGATTGAAATAAGCTCTGTGGGGTTGGGGAACAGCAAGATGTCCCAGTGATACCAGAGTGGCATGAACAAAGTAGAGAGTGGTAGGAGATGACATCATAAAGATGGAAGACCATGTAGAAAACTGTGAGCCATGATAGGCTGGGATTTGGATTTTATTCTTATGTGATGAAAAGCTGCTGGAGGGTTTTTAGGAAGGGAGATACATGACTCTGTGTGTGTTTATAAAGGGCATTCTTGCTGCTGTTTGGTGAAGAGACCATAGGGAGATGAATTGGAGATACAGAGATTCATTGGAAGATTATCTCCATACTCTAGGCAAGTGTTGGTGGTCATTGGGATCAGGATGGTAGCAGTAGAGGTGATGAGTAGTCAGATTCAATATGCTTTGTCCAGTTGACTGGACATATGAGGTATAAAGGAAAGAGAAAAATCAGGGATGACTCTAATTTTTGCAACTCGGTGACTGCCATTTGCTGAACTTGGGAAGAGTAAAAGATCTAGAGCTTAGTGTGCACCATGATATATTTGAGATGTTTACTAGATAACACAGTCGAGATGTCCAGTAGGCAGGCAGTTCGATATACAAGTCTGGCACTCAGGAGAGAGGCTGGGGCTGTACATCTATGTTTAGAAGCCATCAGCATATAAATAGATATCTAATCCATGGACTGCATGAGATCACTCAAGGAGCGAATATTAAATAAGGCATTCTTAATCTGGGGTCCATGGATCTCCAAGGGATTTGTGGATACAATGCAGGGGTCTGTGAACCTGGACTGAAAAATATATCTTTATTTTCATTAACTTCTAACTGAGAGTTAGCATTTTCTTTCTTATGAATATGGACAACAAAGCATAGCAATACTTGTAGTAGCTGTGACTTTGTCACTAATAGAAATCAGAAATCTTTTTATATCACATAACAATTGTTGCAGATATCCTGAAATATGGCTACTTGGAAACTCATCATTACTACTTTGAGATTACAATGGTCATAGAACCTGCCTCTTGATTTTGTAATTTAATGCAGTGAAAGGCATGTCACACACTATAAAATAGTTTTTTTTAAGTATTTTAGTATAGTATTTAAATATAATTTGTTTCTTTTACAAGTCTATTTTGTCTTATGCTTTTAAAAATGTTATTCTCAGAAAGGGTCCAGAGTCTTCACTAGGCTGTCAAAGGGGTCCATGGCACACGGGAGTTTAAGAATCTCTGGTGAAGATGGAGGAGAGAGAAAGAAGGAAGGCTTAATCCCTGGAGCTCTCCAGCATTTAGTGCTTAAACATCAAAGAAGGAACCAGTAAAGGACATCCAAATTATTGCATTTATATAAAGCCCACTGGATTATATTTTCTGCAATCAGGCAGAACAGGTACTTAAACATAGACTAACTTTAGTTATGAAACGAAAATTTTTAAATGTACAGTTTTTACACCAGAGGTTGTTACCTATGAGATATTGAAATATATTATCTACCAGGATGC
>NW_006442491.1:14270639-14298506 GCF_000325575.1 Pteropus alecto | reverse complement strand
GAGTTAAGGTGCTCTTAATGAATAAGAGCAATTACAGTAGGTTTTTAGAGACAATAACCTGATTTGAATGGATAGAGAAGAAAATAGGAGGTGAGGAAATAAAGAAAGGAAGTAAAGGCGTCCTTTTGTAGAGGTTTGCTCTTAGAGGGAACAGAGAAATTTGGAAGGGTCGAGAGGGGATGTGGCGTCAAGAGAACGTTTCAAAAAAATTTTATTTAAGATTGGTGATATTACATCATATTGATGGAAATGATGAAAATGATGCAAGAGAGAATGGATCACTGAAAAAGAGGTAGGGGATGGTATCTGATTGAGGGCTTGTTTTTATTTTATTTTTTATTTATCTTTTAAAATTAATTAATAAATTTTTTATGGTGACATTGGTTAACAAAATCCAATCAGTTTCAGTTGTACACTTTAACAGTTTACACTGTGTTTACACTGTGTTCACCTCTCATAGATTTTTTTCTGTCACCACATATTTGACCCCCTTTACTCTGTCTACCTTCCCCCTCCCCTCTCTCCTCTGAGGGCTTAATTTTAGATTCTAGCAAGAACAGTTCATCTATTATGACGGAACATCAGTCAGTAGTGTGAGTTAGGTTTGAATATTACTGGTTTTCTGATCATGTCTATCTTTTCAAGAAAACTAGAAATGATGTCATCGAATGAAAGTGAGGAGTGTGCAGGGGTTTTGGAGGTTTGAGGAGAGAAGATGTAGTTTTGGAGATTAGCAGAAACGTAATTAAAGTGCTAAGCAGTGCCGACGGTCCACTGATACCTATGAATATAAATTTCAAGTGAAGTAAGTGTGCATAGTTGTGAAGTTTCCTTCACAGGCGGCCACAGGTAGGCAGAGGTGAGTTTGAGGTTTGGATTTTTCCAGGTGGCTGGAGAAAGAAGTAGAGATTAGGAAATTTTCTTAGTCAGTTTGGGCTGCTATCACAAAGTACCATAGATTGGGTGGGTTATAAACAACAGAAATTTATTTCTCACACTTCTGGAGGCTGGAAGTCCAAGATCACAGTCGGGTCTGATAAGGCTTCTTTTCTGGCTTGCTTTTATAAGGGCACTGATCCCATTATGAGAGCTCTACCCTCATGACCCAATCTCCTCCCAAAGACCCCCGCCTCCTAATATCACGTTGGGGAGTAGGATTTCAACGTATGAATTTTGGAGGAATACAGACATTTAGTCCGTAACAGAAATTGTGAAGTCTAAGCAAACATTGTTTAGACAAACTGTATGAGGTGATGAAAGGTATGGGTAACTGAGATAGAGAAAAACGTTGTTGGAAGTGGAAAGGTCATGACACAAAGATGCAGGGCAGTGAACAGATCATCTACATAGATGGTGAAGCCACTGAAAATAGTGGAATGATAGACAGAGTTGGAGGGAAAGATGGTGTGCCAAATTCTAAAACTTCAAGGAATGAGCAAGGATGACTGGGAGGGTGATTGTTGAGTGAAAATGAGAAAGGATTGTGGATGAAAACTCTGCTGCCAAAGTCACTGGGTGTTTTGAGAGAGGGGGAAATTGTTGGGAAGCAATAACCTAAGAAGTAAGAAATATAACAAGGTCAAACTGTAAAAAGGAGAAAAAAGCAAGTTAATGAAGATAAAAGCTGATATTAAACAGAGTGAAAACAAAAATAGAGTAGAAAGAATTAATAAAACGAAAAATAGATCCTTCTCTATGAACTTCCAAAATAAACCAACCACTGCCAAGCATAACTAAGGAAAAAGAGAAAAAACTCCAGGAAAAAAAAAAAAAAAAAAAGAATGAGAAACCAAATATAGTCATGGATATAGAGTCGAATAAAAGACTGGTAGGAAAGTATCATACATAGCTCTCTGGCAACAGTTTTAAAACTCTTGTGGAAATGCATGATATCTTTGCAAAATATCAACTAAAACTGACCAGAAAGAAAGTAGGAAACCTGAATAGATTTGTTGCCATTTAAGTGTGTGTAAGATAAAGATATACCATTAAGAAAGACAACAGGTTCAAGTGGTTTTACAGCAGAATTTCCATGGCCTTTAAAGAAGAGTTAATTTCTAAACTGTTTAAATCATTCCATTGTAGATGAAGGAGGAGAGTTCACAGATTCATTTTATGAAGCTAGCAATACCTTAATACCAAAACTTGATAAAAATAGTTTGGGAAAAGAAAATTATGGGCAAACCGTACTTAAAAATCAATATGAACAAATTATAAATGATTAGTGGGAATGATACTTTGAATGAGCAGGATTCATCATAAGGTACCTTTAGAAAACAACTTATTTTTTCCCCACTGTAATGTTAGGATTTCTCTTGTCCCTTGAGAAATATACAGCAGGTCCCATGATTTTACAGTCATTTTTATATAATAAACACTCTCTGCGCCACTTAAAACTCTCAAGAATAGTCTAATTTCTGTAAGTGTAATAATTAAAATTGTAAGCCTTACTTAAAGTTAAGACTACTCTCCTCAAGTATGGGCCTACTCTAGATAGACATCTGCAGTGGAGAAAGAGGGGGATGGTTGACTTCTAACTATTGTCCGGCCTCTGGTTTTCTTTCTTCCTCTCAGTCACCTCCACTCTGCTGTCAGAGGGCACTTCTGCTAGTTTCTTGCTCCCTGGATTTCTTAGTGTGAATCAAGGTCCAGAGGACACATATCAAACAACACAGGAATATATTTTTCTTGTGATTATAGATGCTAATAAAAATATACAAAAACAACAGAGATAATTATTAGGGTTCATATAGTTGTTTATACCATAATCTTCATTAGGGCAAGAACTTTGATTTCCTTCTTTAGCACTGAGTGAAAGATATAAAAGACTATCACCACCCTTGGAAGATCATCTGTGTGATACTGTTGTAATCACCAGAGAGCATCTGGTAAACATGTACTATGTTCCGAGTACAAAATGATTTTACTGTATGGTAAACCATATGAATTTAATTCCTGAGAAAGATAATAGTACATATATGCAGTTAGCAAAAAGAGTGGATGGAATACATATATAGTAGAAGCTAAGATTTATACATACCATGATTAGATTATTCAGTTGATAGCAAAAGTGATGAAGCACTGGTAAAAGAAGTAGATAAATAGAGAAATAGATAAATGGCAATTGGGGAAGGCATTAAATAAGCAAGACTTTAATTTTTGATGGTGTGAGTGATTTTGATCAAGATATAGAAGTATTCTCTGCTTGTTATGCCAAGTGTACATTAATGTTTGTACTTACATAATTTGTTTTTGTTTGGGCCTACAGATGAACAATGAAACTTTTTTTTAAAAGACTATACATAAGAACCCTGTAGTTGATTGATATACTGTAATGTAATACAAAGCAGTACTGGAGGTTGCCAGTAGATGGAACCATAGATTTTAGAAATTAGATTGAGAGTCCTTTTTCATAAACAATGGCAATGTAATAACTTTAAGAAAGCATGACTTTTTTTTTTTTTAATACATCTTTCCTGAACACATAGCGACCAGACTAAAGTGTAGCAACCGAAGTAAACTTTCAACTATGAAATTCAGACCTTGAGGTTACTTCTTCACGAGTAAGTCTTGGAAAAAAACATTAAAAAATTGTATGTCCAAATGTAATGCAAATGTTGAGATCTAGAAAATAATCCTTTATGCATTCTTCAAATATTTTGAATGCTATAGGTAGTGAAGTAGGAAGGTGATATTTAGAAATTTAAAGGCAACACCATTATAACGGGTTGCTTGTTTAAAAGTTTTATTTAAATCCTTCTTTGCTTGACTAGAAAGTAGGCCTATTGCTGATGTGTCTGGTATGGTTTTCATGCCTCATTTTGTGTTTTCTGAAGTCTTGCCTGATTAATATATCCAGAGTGTAAGAGTAGCGAGTTAGAGGCAGAAGGTACAGCAGTTCTGTATTCAATGGAGATCGTGTCTTTGAATATCTGAGGTTTTGAAAGATGATGTTTGAGTTGAGGTTGGTAGCTGCCAATTCTGGTTCACAAAGAGTTGGTGAAGTTTCAAGCGGAGCCAACTAAATGCGATATTGCTGAGTAAGGGTTTCTAATTGCAACATCGCCAGTTGAGTCACATGTTTTCCAACTGGTTTCTGGGATGTCCCTGCTTATTTAAAGTCATGACTTTCTATCAGCTCTGTAATTCTTCCTCCCCTTCCCCTTCCATTATCTGTGTATGATTCCTAGTCTTCTACTCTTTAAAGGGATGAGAACACGTTATCTCCTACTTTCTCTTTGACAAAATGATGACATGAAAAGCCACCTCAAACCTGGCTCTTTCAGTTTTAAGGGAGACCATGCCCTTGAGAAATAACTAAATTAGTAATAACAGTAAGAGTGATAAATACTTAGAAGGCAATTAATTGTTTGAGTAAGAAAATTAAAAGTTCTTTCCTACTTTCTCCACTGTGATCTCTACATTCTTTCTCTAATTTTCTCACTATGAAGCAGAATCAATTTTCATTCATGGTAGTTATGTTCTATACAAGTCTCCATGAACACTGAATGAGCAAAATACTGCACCGTTACTCCAAGGACAAATATAGGGTTGGGTGAGCCTCTGGTCATATTTGCATCAACCCACCAACACATAACTTTGTTTTATGTGAATTTCTGTTTAAAGATACATATTTAATATATTTGATATTTGATCCATTAACAGCGAACTCATGGCTCAATACAGCACCATAACTCATGATGGAATAAAGCTTAACTAACATACATATGTTCTTCAGAAGGCACATCACAGCCTTCTTGTAATTAGGAATAGGAGACAACACTTCAGCACTATGCTTGAGGACTCTCTTAAACAGGGTGATTTTCAACAAAAAGCCAAAAATGTGATTTTGAGTAGAATGTGAAAAGAACACCTGTTTATAATATGAGAGCAGAAACAAGAAGGCAGAATGTTGCCTTTTTTCATCTTATCTGGGAACCTGCAGATTGGATGATACAAATATGTTCCCACTCTGCTCATGTTTGCAAACGAGGGTGAGATTATGAGTATAGATTTTTGGGTGACAAATAAATTTTAGTAAGTAGGTGAAATTTTAGATTTGAAATCTGTGAATAATGAAGATTGACTGTACTATTTTGATTAGCAAATCCCTGCTAAATATCTCAATATTCTTGCCTCTACACTGGTGATAGCATATTTTTGGTTTTATATAATTATAATAGCAATCTTCAGTTCCTACTGACTTGTTTTTTTAAGCTAAATGAGACAAGTGGGACATTGATAGGTTGGGAATAGGTTTTATAGGCAGGACTAGCCTGCAAATCCTCAGATATGTGGTCCAGTGGTTTATCAGTCAGGTCACACAGCTTTAAAAGCTTTTGAGCATGTGGCAGTTTCTTCTCTGTCAGAGGTTTGTACAAAGCCTGATTTTCATATAGCCTGGCTATGCTGGTAGGGAAAAAGGGAACCGGTAATTTGGGGACACATCCAGAAAGCCCCCATTCACTGTGTGACTTTAGTTCATGAATCTCTTTGAATTAAAATGTAGATTGCTCCCATTAACAATTCAAAAGAGTATGACATTGAGCAAAATTAAGCATATTAGAATTAATTAATATACCATATGAGTTATCTCAGGGGTAACTAGAGTGAGGCCAGATAAAGTTAATTGAGAGTGGCCCTTTAGTAAGACAGGCAGGAGGAGGGAGCCTTCCAGGAGGCTAACGACCTGGAAGAGAAATTGCTCAACTTGCTCACTCCTACACACTAGGCCTCCCTGGCTGTTAACTCACTGAAACAAAAGTGGAAGTCACTGGAAAAAATTGTCTTATCAAAGGTCAGGAATTCTGTCTTGTAGCTTAACATCTTTTTGAATAAATAACTTGCTCTGGGATTTCCTTTCTAGTTTGGCAGCGTCTGCATGCGTGATATTCCTGTTTAATTCTTGTCCTTTTCTCTTTTTATGGGGATCTCCTTCTTTTGCCCTTGGCTATGAGCTTCTCAGTTTGGGATACATACTCTGTTTCGTCTTGTTTGGATATTGGTAACCTCATGCTTGGAATTTCTTCTCTGCATTTTGGAAAAAAACTCACCTCTTATATGGAAGCAAGTTTTTACAATTAGAATGTTATTATTTTTTCTTAATTTTCTCAAAAGCTAATTTCCTACTGAGATTCAAGAAATGTATGTGTGGCATACATTTTAAAAAATGCTTCTTAATTTCTCTAAAAGGAAGTATTTAACATTACCAATAAGGTGTAGTTCTGTGCCCAACAGCTACTGTTACTAGGGTGGCTATAAGCATTGGTTTGCCTGGAACAGTCCTGGTTTGTGCATATTGTCCCAGTGTAATTCTTTTTAAAAAAAATTAAATTAATTGGGGTAATATTTATTAATAAAGTTATATAGGTTTCAAGTGTACAATTCTATAATACCTCATCTATATATTGCATTGTGTGTTTACCACCCAAAATCAAATCTTCTGTCACCATATATTTGACTCCCCTTACTCTTTTCTACCTCCTCCCTCTCTCTTTCTTGTTCCCTCGGGTACCCACTATTCTGTTGTCTGTATCTATGAGAGTTTTTTCGTTTATGTGTTTGTTTTGTTTGTTCATTTGTTGTTTTCAGTTTTATATCCCATACATGAGTGAAATCATAATCGTTCTCGACTTGATCTGTCTGACTTATTTCACTGAATTATTGTCTGTGACTATGAGTTTTTGTTTGCTTGTCTTGTTTGTTGCTTTCAGATTTATATCCCATATATGAGTGAAATCATAATCGTTCTCGACTTTATCTGTCTGACTTATTTCACTTAGAATGATATTCTCAAGATCCATCCATGTTGTTGCAAGTGGCAATATTTCATCTTTTCTTATGGATGAGTAGTATTCCATTGTATATAGGTACCATTTCTTCTTTATCCAATCATTTATAGTAGGACATTTGGGCGGGTTCCATGTCTTGGCTAAAGTGAATAATGCTGCAATGAATATCGAGGTGCACGTATCTTTACAGATAAATGTTTTCAATTTTTGTTTTTAGGTAGATACCCAAGAGAGAAATTGCTGAGTCATATGGTAATTCTATCCTTATTTTTTTTGAGGAGACCCTCCATACCGTTTTCCATAGTGGCTACACCAGCTTACATTCCCACCAGTGGTGTATGAGGGTTCCTTTTTCCTGACAACCTCCTCAACAATTGTTATCACTTGTCTTGTTGATAATAGCCATTCTAACAGGTGTGAAGTGGTATCTCATTGTGGTTTTGATTTTAATTTTCCTGGTACCTAGCGAAATTGAGCATCTTTTCATACATCTATTGACTGTTTATATGTCTTCTTGGGAGAAGTGTCTGTTCAGGTCTTCTGCCCATGTTTTAACTGGATTGTATTTTTTGTTGTTGTTGTTGAGTTGTATGAATTCTTTATATATTTTGGATGTTAGTCCCTTATAGGGTGTGTTGCTTGCAAATGTCTTCTCTATTCAGATAGTTGCCTTTTTGTCTATTAATGGTTTCTTTTGCTGTGCAGAAGCTTTTTAGTTTGATATAGTTCCATTTATTTATTTATGCTTTTACTTTTCTTGCCTTTGTGGTCAAATTCATAAAATCCTCTCTAAGACCAAGGTTCATAAGTTTAGTACCTATGTATTTTATTGTTTCAGGTCTTATATTTAGGTCTTTGATCCATTTTGAGTTAATTTTGGTACATGGTGATAGACAACAGTCTAGGTTCATTCTTTTGCATGTGGCTTTCCAGTTTTCCCAGCACCATTTATTGAAGAGGTTCTCTTTTCTCCATTGTATGTTTTTGGCTCCTTTGTTGAAAATTATTTGCCCATATATATGTGGGTTTATTTCCTGGATTCTCCTTTCTGTTCCATTGGTCTGTGTGTCTGTTTTTCTGCCAATATCATGCTGTTTGGATTATTATCACTTTGTAGTATAGTTTGAAGTCAGGAAGTATGATACCTCCAGCCTCGTTCTTTTTTCTCAGGATTGCTTTGCCTTTTCGGGGTCTTTTGTGGTTTCATACAAATCTAATGTTTTTCTTTTTTTGCTCCATTTCTTTAAAAAAATCATTTGGATTTTGATCGGATTGCATTAAATTTGTATATTGCTTTAGGTAATATGACCATTTTAGCTATGTTGATAGCACCTCCTCTCACTGGTGGATGACAAATTATATGGTTATGCTATAGATAATACCAATGTAAGAAAATTTTTAAAAGTACATGCTAATACAGTTGGCATTTCCAAACCTTCTTAGACCAGGTTTACATGTAATATTAATTAGTGTTTAATTTACTAGAGTTTGTACTATTCTAAAATATAAAAAATACCTTTGCTTCCTTTAGAACGTCTTTGATTTCAAAAACTTATAGAGACACTTCCTTCTAGTACTTGGTGACTTATTCTACACTTTTAGTATATTTTTAAAATTTCAAAAGTAACAGGTTTACTGCAGAAATTTTAGAAACTGCAATGAAAGCTATACCAGTTATGATATATTCACTCAGAGATAATCAGTGTTAGCATTTGTTTCATATCTTCCATATTCTTTTTCTAGAGAAATTATATATCAGACATATTACATCACAAATATGCATTTTATAATTATAAAAACGGAATTTTGAGAATCTTCTGATTTTTAACTTTCTATTCCGCTAACATTGTACTATAACTGTTTTTCCACGTTTTTAAATATTCTCCTATGACAGTAAATCGAACAGTGTATTGAACAGTATTAATTACTTGAATTTATAAAACTTACTTATTTAAGTAAAATTTTTGGCTTTTGAGATTCTTCCCAAAAGAAGGCAGAACAACAAGGCAGGGGCTTGAATTAAAGCTGGGTGGATTTTGGATGGAAATAGGAAGAGTTCGCATGATGCGATTGCATTGTGTAAATATCCCATCCTGGATGGTTGCATTGTTTACTTGCCTGAAGGTGAGGGGCCCAATGAAATAATTTCTTGAGATTCATTTTCTTGCCTCATTTGATATTTCTATGATGATTTAATATTTATAGGAAGGAAACTAATGCCCAGTTATTTTTATTTAAGATTGACTCTATTATTGTGCTTCTTGTCAGCAGCAGTGCATGTTTTTACGTACCCTTAATGAGACAGTGTGAATTTAATTAAATGTTTCCTTTTTATTTAATATCAGAAAGCATTTTACATTGAAATGGTAGATAACTTTAATATAGTTTTACGGTAAAAAAAAACTTAGGAGTTTGAGTCAGCAAATTATTTTTGGAGTTTTCTGAATTAAATGGCTACTTTGAGCATTTTCTTAGTTGAGTTGGCTTTAAGAGAATTATCAAATAGCCCAGGCATTAAACACAAGTACTGTTAAAACAAACAAACAAACAAAAAAATCCAGCTCTATCAGTAATTTCTTAGTTGTTTTTCTTCTCAATTGTGTGAAACTTATGAATTTGAAAGTTTGAAGGAAATACTATAATAAGTCAATCATGGTGCCAGTAATTGCTCTTCTGAGGGTTTCCTTTTGCCAGTAATTTGCTCTGGTTTTCATTTAGCTAGATTAAAGAGAAATCATATCCACATTCTATGAATTTTTTCATTAAAGATAAACGAATCTCTTTTATTTCCCCCTTTCTTTAATTCCCCTCCTCCCACTTCCACCCCTGACCTACGGATGTTGCTGTCTCCCCTTAAGAGCTGGATCTCTGAAGGGGGGGGCGTCTCCTCTCACACACTCGTGGTGTGCACCCTGGGCCTGGCACACTGGGGTATGGTCCGTGGTTCCACCTGGGGCACGAACCCAGGACCTTCTGCGTGTAAAGCAGACGTGCTAACCACTACACTATGGAGCCACCTCTAAAAGAATCTCTTTTAAGGAAATGAGAAACAATTCAATTAAACATGGTCTAGGCTTTCTCTTTTGAAGTTTAAGAGGCATTCTATACAATTTTTCTTTCTCCTATTTCCAGATTTTGTTGGATATGGAAACACAAGGCCACCACAGAAAGGTCAATAGTAACATTTCTAGTTATGCTTAAAATTGCAGAGTAATTTTTAATCAATTAGTTATTAAAGAGTCATTGTTTAAAAAGCAGATTCCCTAAATTCATTAAAAGATGTGAAATTCTATTTAAGCACGTAGTGCATCTATTTGTGGATCACTATTCAAAGCACCAACAAAGTTTAGCATCAATTTATATACAGAAATCAGTTTTTCTTATGCTCTTCTTATTCGTGACTTTTGCTTTTAACTTAGTAAACTTTCAAAAAAGGACAACTATTTTAAATATTTTTTAAAAGTCTATTTTATTTAATTTTTTTTTTAAGGAGGCAACTTAGTTAGTCCTTATAGATATATTTTTATATCTGTTGGAAGACCTGAAACTTTGAGTTTCAAAATGTTTTATGACTGTTCAGAGTTTTAAAAAATCTAATCATTTTGTAGCTACCCTTTGGTTCCTTTTCGAGAATCTCATAAATTTTACCTCTGTTTTAAGATCTAAAATTCTTGCTTTGGCATTTATTTATGTCTTTGATTAGCAACTAATGGGATAAATTCTATTATTTTTTTTTATCTTTGTTGCCAATAGTAATAATACCTGCCATGCTTCTGTGTGCTGTCCATGAAAACGAGTACTATCTATCTTTTGAACACATGTAGTCCGTATGTTCATCTATTCATCCCCAAGTTATATTTTGAGAAATATGTTTAAGAACCACAATTTCAGGGACATAAGTAGATGGATCTCATGGATTTGATGGAATCCTTTAATGAAAGTTAAAAATCAGCTTCATTATTATTATTTGTGTGTGCGTATGTGTGTGTGGCAAAACCCTTCTAGTAGCAATTGAGGATGTTACAAGCCTGGGACAGGGAGAAATAGAATATAATTCACATTCCATAGAGGACAAAACTTTGTCCAAGAGTCTACAGTTACTACTGAAAGTCAGAGAGCAGTTCATGAAGAAAGATTGGTTGAGAAATTTCTTCATGAAGTTGATTAGATAATGCTGCGCCCTGAATTATGACATCACAGGGTGTGTCATGGTCAGCTACATTCTTTGTAAGAACCATAGTGCCATTGACATAATTAGCACTGTACTATATTGTTTTAAAAGAAATATGTCACATGGCAGATCCTCGAAAAATTGTGATCCTGAAAGTCCATCTTTATTTCCTCGTTTCTTTGTTCTTCCTTCACGAAGGTTTCCTTCTCCATACACTACTTTCGAGGTTTTCCTCCTATTCTTTGCTAGGGTCTTTTGTTAAAATTTGGATGTTAATTATGAAGTTTAAAGATTTACCTGTCTGAGAAGTATTTCTATTTCATCAGGGGTCAACATGTTCAGTTAAAGGAAACCCAAGCATGAAGACTTCAGGATGATAAGAATAATTTGTTCAACATGTGTCCAGCAGACACTTAGCTGGTTTCAGTTAGTGTGTGGGAGTGGTACTGTGCGGTTCTAACTTTTAAATTTTACCAAGTGAATGGCAATTCTAACTGTAGTCACAGGCAGCCCTGCATCAGAGACCCATTAATCACTCTGTTCCTTGTCATCATTACTCGTAAACATATACTAAAAATGTGAAGGATGTGGGCACACATTTAAATATGGCTGAGGGGTCACCTTGTAGAGATTAACAATAAATAATAACAGATGAACACATAATATAATTAAAGCAAATGAAACACTGAAGAAAATTAAATCAAGGAAAGGAGGTAAAGAGTTCGGGATAGGGGAATCTGGGGTCTCTGGGAAGATGGCACTGAGCCCCTGCTGAATGAAGTGAGGGGACAGGCTTGTACAAAGAGAAGAGCCTACGCTTATAAAGCATGGGAGCACTTGTGAATGTGGAGTACATGGAGGGAGCAATATGAATTTCTGATATAGGAATAAGCAAAAACAAAGCCTCTGAGATGAAAACAAGTTTTCAGAATTTTTGGCTTTTGTTTAATTTCTTCTAGAACACATTCAAGGATTTATATCTCAATACCTATAACTATAGAAATATGTGGTAGTCAATTTCTACTTGTTGGCATTGGTTTAGGGACGAAAAGTGTCTAAAGATAGAAGTGGAGGCAGGAGCCAAACTGACTGTGAACCTCAGAGAGAGGTGAGGCCTCTTCAGTTGGGAAAGGAAGCTTAAATATAAAATACCAACAGACCACTCCCAGGGTAATTTTTTTTAATAGCAGCCTTGGGAAATTAATATAGGTGTTACGCTATTGTACAACTCAATAAATAATACTTTATTAATGTGACATCTTCTTGGAACATAAAAATTTTCTAATTCACTTTTCTGCAAATTGACTTGTCACAAAATTTGTACTTCTAAATATTTAATTTTCAGTTGCTATAACCGAAAGCCACATCAGTTGCTCTTGGAAAATGCAACATCACAAATAATTTTTGATACTTTTTCATTTTGAGGAGGCTAGTTCATTGATGCAATGGTCACAGGACCTGTTAAGAGTATTTTACTGCTGTGACAACATCGGGATAACTTTTGATAAATTATTTTGAAATATAAATTTTTGTGCATCAATAGTTGGTGATTCTTAAAAAAGAATTTTTCTAAATAGAACTCTTTGTACAAATGTTTGTGTAACTTTGTATTTAACTTTAAGTGTAAATGTAAAGGTATGCAATGACATTTTAATGTTTTCTCTGCTATTTCTTAAACTTGTGGAGGCTATGCAAGAAATCAACGGTGCCTTAGTGATTTGTATAAGCAGTTGACCCTTGAACAGTGCGGAGTTTAGGGACACTGACCCCACCCTTTATAGGTGAACATCCACTTATAACATTTGACTCCCCTAAAATTTAACTCCTAATAGCCTACTGTTGACTGGAAGCTTTAATGATAAAATAGTCAATTAATACATATTTTGTATATATATATTATGTACTCTATGCTTACAATAAAGTAAGCTAGAAAAAAAAATGTTATTAAGAGAATCATACAGAATAGCAAATATATTTACAGTACTGTACGGTGTTTATCAAGACTGAAGTTTACATTCTGTTTTAGGCTACATAGTTTATCCTGAGAGTTTTTTTCAAATTGTCAATTGAAAAAAATCCATGTATAAGTGGACCTACACAGTTCAAACCTATGTTGTTCAAGGGTCAACTGTACATCAAAATTTCTTTTAATGAATTCTGTCACTGTATCTTCAGTTTCATGGAAAAATTAATTACAAAAGTGTCTTATTAAAACTTTGTTCTCAGAAGCTTCAGTGAAAATAATGTTCTTTTCCATCGAATGTAACAATCTTTGCATTCAATTTCTAGTTCTAAGCCTGTGGATATATATATTTTTGCAACATTGCGGCAATTTTCAAGATTAACAATATCTCTTGAAGATATAATAACTCCCTAATGTACTTTATTGTGTAATGTCCATGTGTACTTTTTTAAGCAATTGTTTATTGACCAAGTTTACTGCTGAATAACCAACAGTTTCCGCCTGGTCCTCAGGCTGGAGAGGTTTTATTTGTACCAATACCTCAGGGTGGACAGCAAGCTGGCCTCCCACTGAGAGTCCCATTGCTGCTCCATGTAGGATCCCTCTTCTCTCTTGGGACCATGGTTTCTGCCACCACTTTCTGTTGCTGCTGCCACCATTGCCACCACGAATCTGGGTTTCAGTCCCAGTTCGGCTGTCCTCTCAGGGCTCTGCAGGATCACAGACTGCCCTGGGCATGCCACACGTATACAAGAGGCCAGGCCAATTGTGCAGCATGTGCTGCATGCCTACTCTACCCATGGGATTTATCCCGTGTGTGCATGCACAGCTGCCAGACTTGTTTCTTCTGTTCATATGCATGCTTTGTTGTTCCATCAAACTTCACTTACAAAACACAAATTCAAAAAAAAATTATTATGAAATAAATGATAGTGATAGCAGAGCATTAAACCAAGTGCAGGGCCCTTGTGCCAGTGGGACCCTGCATTACTTCACATGTCACATGACCATGAAGCGGCATAAGAGAGGCTTCAGTGATACCCATTTACCATCTTGGATCTCTTGAGAAAAGCCATCATTGCACTGCATTTGCATCCGAATTGGCTGATCCTAGTTCATATTTTACAACTGGGCGTAGACCAGTTTTAGTGGCTTTAGCAAGAGGGAATAATCTAGTACAGTGTTGCGTTATTTCTACGACTAGGGCCAAAACCAATTTTTAAATCTCTTCTTGAAAATCAAAAGTTCCCTGTCTCTTTAACTTGGAATGTAAAGTTTACTTTATTCGGGAAATGCTGCTGAATGTGCATAAGTAAAGCTTACCCTCTATTTCTGGTCATCTGGTCTTTAAATGTATAAACCATCTGCAACTTCTCAATTGCACCTTGTGGATCAGTTTCTGGTAGGATCTATGTCACTTCTTCATTTTTTTCTTCTCATTTTTTGCATCTGTATATCTTGTGTTTAGGTGTCCAGTAGCCATGTCTTATTTGAGCATCTAAATGTATCAACAGGCTCATACAAATGGTTTAAATTATTAAGTTCAGAGATTCAGATCTAGATGCTTATCTGAAAACGTACCCAACCCTATCTAGTACTGTTTGTCCTAATTTTGGAAGAGAAATTTTATAGCATTTTTTTTTTCAGAGAGAAAACATAATGACAGTTTGTTGAGATATTTCCTTAACATTGTAGCTTTTCAGTGATGAAAGAATGAAAGGGTATGCAATCTTTATTATTTACCTTTAAAACTCCCAATATTACAATATTACATAATGTTGCTGTAGTGCAACATTATAAGTACGTTATAAAACATATATTACAAAAAAATCTGTTATAACTGGAAGACTAAATATCAACTAATTAACAAATTACCTAGATGTTCTTTATGAATTTTCATAAGCCTTTATTCGCTTGTCTAATTATGCCTTTTTAAAATTTGAGATGGTTCTATATAAAAATATTTGGTAAGGTTGACTTTCTGCCAAAACAAAGGGATTCAAACTTGCTTGAGAAATATAAGCAACTTTCATTTACTAAGTGTCTGCGATTAAAGCAGAACTCCCTACTTAAATCTTAGCTTTGAGGAGGGAATATAAACAGAGACATAACTCATACGTGTGCCCATTGTTTTTCCCAACTCTGGACTTTAGCTAAACTTCAGTTTAGCATTATCAAAAATACAGAGCACACTGCCATTAAAAACCCATTCAAAATAGGGCTTATAATGGGTTAAAATTTTATTATCTTTTAAAAAAATCTTCTGATTTAGCTGTTATTATTGGTAAGCACTTGGGCAAATGGAGTAAAATTTACCTTGGTATGAGGTGAGGAAGGAGGCAAAATCCATCATGTTGAAAACTCTGATGGGGAGGATCTATTTTTCTATTGGATTGGTATTTTTGTACTTCTTGTTGAAATGATTTTTTGGGGGGCAAAAAACTGCACCTCCTTCTTTATGTACATTTATCGCATTGCCAACAATTTAAAATTATGTTCTTTTAAAAGTTGCTTTTACATTAAAAAAAATGACTAAACATATATTGATATAATGACTAAACATATATTGGTCTTTGAAACTGAGCAAGGCATTGAGGCCTTTCATCTTTGGGGACTTTGGTTTAAACCTGGATCACTTTAAGTGGAAACAAGTTTGATCTTGTCACCTGCACCTCTTCAAGCTTTTAGGGTGAGCAGTAATTATAATGAACTGAAATCACTCCAAAATATTTTAGCATTTCATTCTATTATATGAGGAACAGGAACAAAATACTTCATTGTGTAGTGAAAGTAGATTAGAATTTGTACCAAAAATCATAGAAAAAATCTTAATCAGAAGAAAAATGATTAACTGCTGGAGCATGTTATAAGCTATTTCAGAAAATGAAATCAAAGTGTAAAGTACATGAAGTGTTAATTAACACTGTGAAGGAAAGACTGGTGTCTGGTGATCTTAGGGGCCACCTATTCCTTCTTGGGAGAGCAATTCCCTATCCTTTAGGTCCTCAACCAACAGGAAGCCTCTTATTCACCACTTATCAAATCCCTCTCTAGTAAGCTGCTGACCTGTATTTCCCTTGAGGTCCATATTGAAGAAACAGTTTAAGTTCAAATCCAGCCTTAGAACATTCATATTTTAATAGGATGCATAGACGTAAGCTGAAGAATAAAGCCCGAGAGTGGGAAGTTTGGGAGACAGAAAAAGTAAGTTCTACTGTACTCAGGGGAGCCTTTGAATCTTATTAAATTCACATTGGAAACAGTATTTTTGGATGTGGATAAGGAGGATACTGAGGACAGCAAAGTGTCATTTTTACCAACTAAATTCATCTACTTTCTCCTTAAAGGACAAAGAGCATCATGTATGACCTGGGGCAGCTTTGTTAATTCACAGCTGTAATAACTTGTGGGATATTTGCTGTCTTCATCTTGGGCTCAGGTCTCTGCTCACTCCTCTCCTGGAGTGTCCTTGACCTACTCCTATCAAGGTCCCCAGCGATGCCGTGACACTTACAGTATAGAGTACAAATAACCTCGTCAGTAGGTTACAGTGTACCAGTTTGCTGTGCCCTCCTATTTTTTTCGGTGCAGCCGTAGCAACTCTCCCTCAGGGTCTCCATAGCCGGCTTCTTAGGGAAACTTTAGCTTCTGGGATGGAGTCCTGAGTAGCTCCCTGTGTGAATCTGGTACAAACTTTATTTGAGAGTGTGGGAAAACCTGCTGGTTCTCTCAGTGCCACTACATATAGGTAGTTTATAAAATTCAAAATCTAAAATTTATCATGTATTCATTTTTATCTTTCCATCATGTAGCAGGAAGAGTGAATACCTCATATATGAGTAAAATGCTTCAGTTTTAATGCTGCAGGTCTCTTAAAGTGTTCTGTTTGTGTCATCTCGATCAGAAGCTCATCTCTTCACTGCCAGTTGGTCTCCATGTGTATTCATATGAGTCAATATTAGATGAGAGAAACTGAAGTGAGGTCAAAGGCCTCCAGTGGGAGGCTCCCCAGGCCTCTGAGTGACCTGATGCCCTATCTATTCAGAGAACATCAGGCCTTAAGACATTGACTCTTTATTGCTAAAAACTCGTGAAGTTAAGAATGATAATTTATTAAACCACAATGAGAAACAGAGCTGTCGCACGGACCAAGATAATGGAGATTTATGATCAGCTCATGTTCTCCCTATCATCAAGTTACGCAGTTTCTCTCTTTGTTCATTTATCATAGGAAATCACTGCTGTACAGATCAGAAGTGCTTACATTCACATGGTCAGTTACCTCTCTTTCTCTGACTAGCTGACTTTGGAATTTGAAGGTTATCTAGGGAACAGTTCATCAGAACAAGGGGAGTTGAAAGAACAAATGATTAACAGCAGTGGGCCAGTGTAGTCTGAGGCCTCAAGTATAGAGTACAAATAGCCTCGTCAATAGGGCCAGGTATAATCAAGTCTGTTGACTTCATGCTGCATTTGTTTTTACCCCAGGGACTAGAAACACACCAACTCCACTGGGACTAGAAACACACCAACTCCAATCCTCTCTCTTAAACTGTGCTTTGCAATATACTAGTAGTAAACTTTCCTGTCTAAGCAGTCTCTATTTTGATTGACACATTCATTCATTCTTTGAGTGTATTAAGATGTCTATCTAGTTGTCGGCAAGCCTGTTGGTCTGAGAACCAATCAGGTGACTTGGTATAACTATGCATTGTCTCATGATATGCTGCTCTTATATTTATCTCTAAATTCTTGGAGACACCTTACTTTAGCCCCCACATATTAACAGAAAATACATGGAAGCAAAAATAAGGCAGATTTTTAATTTTCAAGAAACATTTCCTAATTACCTACCATGTTTGATGTAGTACATTAGACATGATTTTTAGTGTAATTATTTTATACTAAGTACTTTTGGCTGTTACTCTTCTAAATAAATCACTCTTATATTAAACCCTTTGATGAATTAACCTAGAATATTTCCTGGTCGGTTTCTCAAGTTTGAATTTTTTGGTCACCAGAAGACATGCATTCAAGCATCATCTTAAATAAAAAAGTAAATTTAAAATGCGAAACGGCTTACTCACACGACTTTGCAAAGTCATTTGAATGAGGTCATTTATGAGCCATTGACTGGCGTGCAATCCCATTAAATTTATAATGGTCAATTATAACAATGAAAAAATGACAAAATACTCTTTAGGTGTATTTTATAGCATTTTCATTTTGGTCTTTAGCTCTTTTGCTTGTCAAATTGTGCTTATCAGAGAATGAGGAAAGAATATTTGAGACCAAATTTTATTTCCATATTGCTAGCTTGGTTTTTAAAATCCTTTAAATTTATTGAAAATAATGTACTGCTATGTGAGAAAAGCAGTTTTCAAAACGGCATATCATAACATGACAATTTTATAATAGATCTGTGTGTGCATATGTGTATATATCTAATTAAGAAAAGGCAGAAAAGCTATTAAATATGAGTCAATAATTTTATTTATTTTTAGGGTGGTAGGGAATATAAGTGAATATTTTAGTTGCCCCCCCAGTTTTGTTTTTAAAAATTTGTTTAAAAATATAATTGGAGTATTCTGTTTACTCTAGGATGGAAATAAGTTAAAAAAAGAGATTCATTCTTTTTTTAAAATAGCAATGTATTCAGCAATTACCTTACCATTAAAGTTGGTCTCATTTACAAAAAAAATTAATTTAGGGTACTTCCTTTTTTTTTTTAGTGGCCTCTCATCTTTGTGAACGATCAGTTTAAAACTATTAATCAAAGACCACTTTTCTCCATATTTTGAGTGAACTACCAAGTTGTTTGATCATTTTATTTTTTTTGTTAATATGGAAAGTAAATAGATTTCTATATATTGTCTCATTTCACTTATCTGGTGACATCATTGATTAAAATCTCTATTCTTTGTAGGAAAAATTTGAACTACCACTAATTAGAATAATTCATCTGCCAGAGAAATTGTTGAGAAGCAATCCCTGTTTTAGAGGATAACTAGCTTGCTAGATAAAGTTGTCATTACATTTAGCTTTGTCTTTAATTATAAGCAGATGGATGAATTATTTTAATCGCTGCTATATATCTTAACAGTATTCATACATTGACACAAAGTGAAGAACATCAAACAGAAATTAAATGCTAGGGCAGAAAGCAGCTAGCCTTCAAGGGAAGCAATTGATCACAACCTGTCATCTTTAAAGGCCACAAGAATGCAAAATAAACGCTTAAGATTAGTGTACTAAATATGGTTCATCAGTGTTCAGCTCTGTCCTCTGATAATTTATCTATCTCATTTATTTTAATGCTTTATCATGTATCTATCCAGCTCTGTAATTAGCCTTTCAGGTATTCTCTTTTTCTTTCTGCCTTTGAAATTATGTGTGGTGAGATTCTGCAAAGGGAGGATATTATTACCATCTCACAAGAAAGAAGCTACTCTTGATTCTGTTTTATAGCTTAATGCTGAGATTCTTGCTAAAACTTACAGGGTGTAATAGAATTGGTTTAAAGAGAAGGTCTTAGTAAATCTGCTGTGTTCTTATAAATAGTTTAGTTTTACTATAGGTAAGCTGTTTGATTTTATTGGAGGAGTCTGGATTTAGGTTCATCAAACCGCAAAATGCTGGTTTGATTTTTTTAAAAACAAAAAGTGCCAAAATTATCTTCTGAATTAAGGTCATTAAATATCAGCATTTTATTGTTTTGTTCCTGAGTAAAGAGTTTATTTTTCCTTGACTAAAAAGAATACCTTTAATACACATGATTTTCTCCTATAGCAATGAGAGTACTAAGATTATATAGAAAATTATATTTCGGATTTATACTCCTCCATAAATTTTGCTGTAGAACAGGAGTGATCCCATGGATCTAATACGGGATATAGATTTAATAATTTATTCATCAGTCTCAGAATATTAACAATGGTAGATTATTTTTATTATTTGTTATTAGTCATTAGAAACTTAGAACAATGCATGCAGTTCAAATAGGTGTACCATTTTCACCTTGACATTGTAAATATGAGATAGTTTTTAATATTTTGAGTGTGAATATAATGTCAAAATGTTGAGTTATCATATGCTTCTTTACAAACCCAAGAGTGTGGAGTTTTCTATTCTAAGCTTAACTTTAAACCACATATGGTTCATTCACTTTGTAGATTATCTATGGAAAACTTTAATACTATCCGACTTCCTGTTGTAATGTCTCTAGGTTACTTCCTTCTGCTGAGTGTTGGAGAGTTCCTGTGCGCTCAAACTTTGTTTGGAATTAACTGAAGACCAACATTGTTTGAAATTTCCAGTGGCAAATCCATGTTTCAAAGTTAGAATGCATTTTTGTCTTACAGATTCTCCAATGTGTTAATTTATCTGTGCAGTTGCTCCCCTTTATGGTGAAGGTTGACTGCTGTGGGAGAAAATATCCCAAATACGGTGCTATCAACAGAGGCATCTGGGTGTTGGACCAGCAGATTGGGGGATTTTGCATACAAATGTTGAGAAATCTTTGTCAGCAGAGAGGCAGGCAAGCCCACACAGAGTTTGTGTATGATCCTAAAGCAAAACCTTCCAGGCTGAGAGGCTTATGTGACCTGTCTACTAAACTCTTTTCTTTGGTTTGTATAGACATAAAAAATGTTAGCAGGAAGTTACTAGTTTCTACAGTAATTAGTACCACTTTATTATTAGTTTCTGTGTAACCCTCAGAAAATCTGTTAACCTCTTGCAACCTACATTTCTTCAGTTATAGAATGAAAATGAAGTAAGGTAATGTATATGGGATATAACAAGACTCAAGCAACTTTTTTCCTTTCTCCTCTCCTTCCTTCCTTTTTTCCTTTGTTCCTTTTCTACATGTGTATTGAGAAAGAGAAAGCCAGCCTTGACAGCCAGGAGCTGACCTGGCACTCTTAACTAGGCCTTGGTAGTCTTCTCTTGAGCATAAATAATTTTAAAGAACACAGATATTAGATAAAGCTACTCTGGGACTTTGATGGAGCAAGCCCAGTGAAGACTACTTCATAATATGCCAGAGCAAAGACAAAACAACATCATTGCAACCACAAAAAAAGACAAATATTCCCTTATTCTGATTAATTCAAGTGACTACTGCTTTTTTTTAAAAATTACATTTATTGAGCTAACATTGTTTAAAAACATTATATAAGTTTCAAGTGTACAATTCTATAATACATCATCTATATATTGCATTGTGTTCTCACCATCCAAAGTCTGGTATCCTTTTGTCACCATATATTTGACTCTCTTTCATTTTCACTCCACTCCCCTGTTCCCTCTGGTAATAGAAAGGTTTTTGTGAACTTGACCCCAAAGGCAAGGGAAGTAAAAGCAAAAATAAATAAATGAGACTACATCAAACTAAAAAAGTTCTGCACAGCAAAAGAAACCATCAACCAAACAAAAGGGCAACCAGTTGAATGGGAGAAGATATTTACAAATGATACCTCTAATAAGGGGCTAGTATCCAAAACATATAAAGAGCTCATGCAGATCAACAATTAAAAGACAAACGATTCAATTAAAAACCGAGAAGAGGTACTAAATGTGCTTCTTTACCAATCACAGGGGTAGCCTCACTTCATTCCTCCCTCCTCTTAGATAAGATTTATTTAGTTACCCCACTTTTTTACAGCATACAGCCTAGAAAAAAGTTCTATGTCCTTTAACCTCTCCAAAATCACTTTTCAGAAGTCCAAATGCTGTAACAGACATAGAGGCCAATGGAACATAATTGAGAGTCCATAAATAAACCTACATGTATATGCGCAACTAAGGAGCCAAAAACATACAATGGAGAAAAGAAAACCTCTTCAATAAATGGTTCTGGGAAAATTAGAAAGCCACATGAAAAAGAATGAAACTATACTACTTGACATCATATACAAAAATTAACTCAAAATGGATCAAAGATCTAAATATAGGACCTGAAACAATTAAATACATATAAGAAAACATAAATACTAAACTTATGGACCTTGGTCTCAGAGAGGTTTTTGTGAACTTGACCCCAAAGGCAAGGGAAGTAAAAGCAAAAATAAATAAATGAGACTACATCAAACTAAAAAAGTTCTGCACAGCAAAAGAAACCATCAACCAAACAAAAGGGCAACCAGTTGAATGGGAGAAGATATTTACAAATGATACCTCTAATAAGGGGCTAGTATCCAAAACATATAAAGAGCTCATGCAGATCAACAATTAAAAGACAAACGATTCAATTAAAAACCGAGAAGAGGTACTAAATGTGCTTCTTTACCAATCACAGGGGTAGCCTCACTTCATTCCTCCCTCCTCTTAGATAAGATTTATTTAGTTACCCCACTTTTTTACAGCATACAGCCTAGAAAAAAGTTCTATGTCCTTTAACCTCTCCAAAATCACTTTTCAGAAGTCCAAATGCTGTAGGCCCTTACTAACTAACGCCCTCTTACTGTGGTACCCCATGCTCCTTCGTGGTGTGGTTCCTGGTCATTTTTGGCTACAGGACATTGATGGTATTTGGGAATCATCCTAAGTCCTCATAGAATGAGACTGAGATCCTGGGAGCAGGTTTTTTTTGTTTTCTTCCCTAATAAAAAGTGATATCTTTTTCTATCTTTGCTCTATTAGCCAAATCACTTACCTATTTAGGTTATATTTTCCTAATGAGGAGATTGGCTTAGAAGAGCTCTGAAATTCTTGCAGCTCTAACATTTTAGGGATGATTTTGTAACCTTGTGAGTAATGTAGAAATGGCCAAGGTGAAAATTTTTACTGTGCGACTTTGGGCAAGCCTCTTATGCTTTAGGACTTCTAGCCACAGAATAAAGTTTATGGGAGTAGGTAATGTTGTTCAGATAAGAAGTAAGCAGATTAACCCCAAAATGCTTGTGATACAGATGCAACAACAGCTGTTCATATGCTTTTATCATTAATGCCTGATGTTATCTTTTTTTTTTTTTTTTTTTGGCATTCTCATGCCTTGTCTTCCCAACTAAATATTTACTTTCTAGACAGCTGGGACTATTACTCAATGTTTGGTACAGTGCCATACATATAGTGTTACTAAATAGATATTTGCTGATGGATTATTCTATTTACCGTGTCTTCTCTGCATGTTTTCTGCCTGTCATCCACTGAATATGAAAAAATGAAATTAGAAATCTACCAGTCCCTGAATCACAGGTCAAGTGGGATCCCTTAATTGCCTAGTAGGCAGTAAAATCTCAACTTCTATGCTAATCCATTTTTCTTTCATATTCAGAGTCATGTTGTTTTATTAGTGAATAAACAGTAGCTACTATCCAGTACTAAGAGCTTATATAAGTGTTACGTGCTCTACCAAGCTTCATCTTCCATAGATAGAACTCACAGACTGCACAAGGCACCTATGAGGCTGGTATTAATATTTCTCATTTTACAGATGAGAGAACAGTTCAGTGAGGTTAATTAATGTGCCTTAAATCATGAAACTAAAGCTCATTGGGCATGCAAGTTTAGTCCCCAAACCTTGCCCTTTCTTCATACCACCACTTGTACGATCCTTATTCTTGTATGATCGTGTATAATGTTTATTCATACCACCACCATGGGAGTAGAGAATAGGCAATTGTATCAAATGTGCAAAGCATGAGGTTCAAATATTTATTGTTGAAGATCCCGGGGTTTAGAACCACAAGCCCTGGATTTTATATGACATCAACTCTCTTAGTTTTGGCTTTCTCATTTGCAAAATGAGCTTTCATTATAGCAATATCTGTTAGGACTGAATGTTTATGTTTCCCCAAATTTCTATGTTGAAGCCCTAAGCCCAAGTGTGGCTAATTAAGGTTAAAGGAAGCCCTACGGGAGGGACCCTGATTTGGTAGGATTAGTGTCCTTATTACCAAAGACGATGTTCTCGTTCTCTCTCTCTCTCTCTCTCTCTCTCTCTCTCTCTCTCTCTCTCTCTCCCCCCCATCTCCCTCTCTCTTTTCCTCCCTCCCTCCATTTCTCTATATATCTCACTCAGCTATATGAGGACATAGTGAGAAGGTGGCCATCTGCAAGCCAGGGAGAGAGTTCTCACCAGAAGCCAACCACGCTGTTGTTTAAGCCATCTATTCTGTGGTTTCGTGTTCTGGTAGCCTAAGCTGACTAATGCAATGTATATCCCTTCTGCTTTGTTTGCTAATGTGATGATATGTGGGATGGCTTTTTAAAATTGTTTGTTGGTCACATTATAATTACATAGAAAACTATGTAACAGGTAGTACCCGATGGGCTTCCTCAGGAATGCAATGTTAGGAATACATCTTAAAGTTTTGAGGATCATAAAGGTAAATAATGTGCTTCATTCTGTTGACACAGCAGCATCATCATTTTTTAAACCCTCAGTATCTAATGTAAGACATGCTCAGGTATTCCCTGCACCAGGCATAGCTGTATGCTCAGTCGAAGTCTCCATATTCATCAAATACTGGGTTAGAGGAATGATTTCATTGTCCTCTCTTCTGCATAACCTCATGTGTGGTGGTCAGTCTCCAAAATGGCTCATAACAATTCTTTCCTCCTGACACTTATGCCCTTCTGTAGTCTCCTCCTACATGTGTCAGAGTTGCTCCATGTGACCAACAGCATATGGCAGAGGTGACAGTATGTGATTTTTGTGGCTAGGTCATAACAAGCTTTGGGTATTTCTGCCTTTTAGACTATTTGTTCTGGGAGAAACCAGTCACCATGTTGTCAGGAAACTCAAGCAGTTCTCTGAAGAGGCCCACGTGAGAAATAACTGCGGCCTCCCACTAATACCAGCACTAACTTTCCAGCCACATGAATGAACCATCTTGAGAGCAAATCATGCAAGATCAGGATCTGGCAAGTCTTCAAGACTTCAGATGATGACAGCCCTGGCAGACATTTTGATTGCAACCTCATGAGAGACTTCAGGCCAGAACCACCCCACTAAGTTGCCTCCAAATTCTTGACACATAGGAACTATGAGAGATAATAAATGTTTATTGTTTTAAGCCTCTAATTCTTAGAGGAATCTATTACATAGCAATAGGAAAGTAATACTTCTCACCGGCAACTTATACCTTCTTGGCGATGCAGAGCATTCTGATATGGCTTTTCCTCATAGACAGTATTCTCACATGAACTGATGTTTAACATTTGATTCTCCCCACAAATGAACAAACAAACAACGCCCCGATTTTTAGTATTTTCCAATTTCCATGGTGTAAATATTTCCACCATGGCTGATTTCAGGCTACCAGTGTGATTGGGAAGAGAATTGGGAAGAGAACTATAGTGGTACACAATTGTATGAAATCTCTACCATACAGAGTAGTTGTAAATAACCTCAAGAGCATAGAAAATAACAAAATGCAGTAAAATAATTGGGGGTTTGAATATTTATTACTTTTATTTCTAACATAGTTTTATTATATGCTTATTAAATTATATGCTTATTATCATGTGCTTGTTAAATTATATGATTATTATATTTAATAATCAGCTTACAAAAATTCCTAAAAATTTAACAATTGTTTTTTATGAGCTAGCGTGAACTGGCTTTAGCACACCACTGCCCAAAGTGAGTTTTTGAGTGACAATATTAAGGTGCTTTGTCTAGTTGAATTACCATTTGGGTAGTGATAAAATTCACGTCTGTAATAAATTTTATTTGCATCCATAACAAATTGTGATTGGAGAACTTCGATGAAATAATTTCAGGAGTTTATGATACTCATTTGGTTAAAATCATCATCCTGAAGATGTAGGACCAGTTGATTGTTATTTGCCTCTAACTCAAGCTCTAACTATCAGAAGTACCAAGAATTGATCAGCATGACATATATCTGTATGGAAAGAAAATAACTGACTTTCACATTTTAGGGGCACGCAATTCTTTATTGCATGAGCCAGAACATTCCCTTTTAACTTCCGTATTCTGTTTTGTGGAATCATTGTTGTCTTCCACACTTCTTGCTTCTGGATCTTCTCTGAGTTTCTAGGAGACCATATAATACTGATTGTGAAACTAGGCTTCAGAATTACAATCTATTCCTGGCTCCTCAATTTAATACCGTGTAAGCCTGGGCACATTACTCAACCTCTCTGATATTGATATTGGTGTCTGTAATATGCTTAGCACAGTATCTGATGCAAATAACTGTATGATATCATTACGAATTCAAAGTAATTGGCTGATTCACTGATACCATCCTGAGTTGACATGAATTATTTCGTTCTGTGGTTCATTTGGATCTTTCTGCATAACAAATTGCCTCCCAAAATCCTTATTCTATTCTAAAGTATGTTTCCAAAGTGCTCAATCTGAGAGCTGGTAGTAAAAGGAAGAGAGGGCAGGCAGATGGTATTTTTAAGGAGCGTAACCCCACCATGGCCCAACCAATCTCTGATCAGAAAGTACCTTAGGGAGGTAAGCTCCTCTCTTGCAGGAACTGGGGTTGTCCTAATGGGAAAAGGGGCAGAGTCCTCTCTTCCAGAGAAACGTGAGGATGGAGAAGCAGTGTCTCATCACACAGTGTACAGTAAATGTGTTCCCTGTGTCTTCCTCTCGGGGTTTCTCTTAAATACCGTTAAACCCAAGACCTATCAAGCCAAGGACTGCAGATTTTCTTTTTTCTTTTTTCCTTTTGTCTTTGTTAGAGCTTCTTCTTAACCTGATTGAGGTGGGGAGGAGATATTTATATTCTGGACTATGACAGTCTTCTTGCTTTCAGTGATATGTCCCTCACCCAAGTCCCCTGGGTCTTCCAGTGCTAGTCATGGAAAAGTGGCACCACGTGTCACCGGTTATCCTAATTGTCCTTCCATTTTCTCCCCTGAGTAACCTGAGTCAGATCAAATATGAATTTGAATCTCAGCTTTACTTCTTATCTCAGACAAATCACTTAGCTTCTCAAAGCTTCTGTCTTTTAATCTGTAAAATAATGATAAGAATAGTTTTACTTCTCAGGATTGCCATGAAGAGTAAATGACATGCAGAGGTGCAGCATATAAAATACGTAACAACTTAATGAAACCTGGTATTTTTTTTGAAACCTAGTATTTTGACAGTTTTCGTAGGCAGAAACATACCTAAACTGGATTTTTCTATTTCAACTATTCTCTATTAATTTCACTGGTCCATTCAAGTTTTAAGTTTCCTCCGACTCTTTCTAACTCCTTCCTTTCCTTCCAAATGTAGGTTCCAAGTAATTTAATAGACTCCACTGTTGCCTGAAATATTCACTTTAATTCTCTAGGGCCTTAAGCAGTGCCAAAAGCCACCCAAATGTATTTTTCAAACATGTGACTACAGGGACAATAATGTTGTACCTCACATTAGATCAAGCAAGTAAAAAAAGAGAAAAAAAAGTACCATTCATGCTTCGGAAGGTGATGAAAGACAGAGGAGCATGGTGACACAAAGCTGACGGCAGTGGCACACGTTTCTGGCAATGCCAGAAGAACTGACAAGCCGACTGCACAAGAGGGACACTCACAGGCTACCCTGTCAGCTACTTGATGTCTTGTTTCTTATCTGTCTCCTCGGAGGGGAAGCTCAGAGGAAGCCTTTGACGATCTGATGCCTGGCCTCAAACTAATCTTTAAAATGTCAGTGCCACATCATAGCACCCCTGCCCCCTGCCCCAATTCATCCTTTTAATACAATTTTTTTTTTTACACTGAATTTATTCCCTCCCTCCCCCACATACCTTGATGAATCAATCAGTTGATGGCTGCAGATTAAAATCAGGCTTGCTAACTAACTGGAAACCCTCCAGGGACATATCAGCAATGATGATTTGGAAAGCACTATGCCACGGAGTGTTGTCATAAGGACAATTTTTTCTTTCTTTCTTTCTTTCTTTCTTTCTTTCTTTCTTTCTTTCTTTCTTTCTTTCTTTCTTTCTTTCTTTCTTTCTTTCTTTCTTTCT
>NW_006442491.1:14222534-14270176 GCF_000325575.1 Pteropus alecto | reverse complement strand
CCCTCCCTTCCTTTCTTCCTTCCTTTGGCTTGGTTTCTCTTCCCTTCCTCCCCTGGATAACTTTTTTTTTTCCATCTGAGATATCTTCGTAATTATAAAGGATGGGCCTGTTAACCTTTTTAAATTGCTTACCATTTAATTAGTAATTTTATTGATTATCTATGGAGTTCCAGGCTCGGCCAGGATGGAGATAAGAATCAAGAGCTCACAATAGGACAGACTAGTAAACAGACTGGTTGAATACTGCCTGTTGAGAAACATGATAAAGCTTTGCATAAGGACTCTTGGGGTACATGGAACAGGAAGGTGAGATACTACTTCTAAGAGGGGCTGACTGACAAGCTGAGATTTGAAGAGTAATGTGTGGTTATTATTCATTTCTTTCTCCACCACTCCCAGATCCTTTCTCCTTCTTTCTTGCCCAATTTGAGTACTGGGAAGCTGACCCATGCCCTGGTGGATACTGTGATATGTCACCCAGATCCCCATTTAAGAAATGAAGAACTCATTCCCTTAGCTACTAGAAGACAGACCTCAGGCATCCATCCCTCTTTGAGGACTGGATCTCCTGAAGAAAACCACCTCTTCTAAGGTCGTGGCCCCTTCCAGTGGCAGCTGTGTTCAATGACTGATCATTACTGGGATATAAAGTCCAGCCCCTCTTGCTTCCTCTTGAAAGAAACTCAAAGGCTTATCCTGGCTCCAGAGCTCACATGGGCTCATCTGAGGCCTTCGCTGGGATTGCATCATAACCACCTTCTCTGCTCAATCCCATTTTCTTACCCTCCTTTGCACAAAATGATCATCCTAAGAGCACTTCCTAGTAAATGTCCTTCTTGATAATCTCTATCTCTGGTGAATCCAACTGATCACATCTGTGGAGTGCAGTGCCCAGGTTTTTGAGTTGGCTGGATTTTTTAATGGATTCAGACAATGGCATATGATTAGAGGTAGTGAGGAGAGAGAGATGTTTGCTCCATGCATCCTCCTTGCTTCCATGCTATTCCCTGGATCCCTCTGAGACTATGGTCCCTGCCCAAGTGGGGCCTCCACCCTGGTGATGGTTCTCTCTATTTCTTTTCTTCACTCCTTCAGTCCTAAGAATGGTAATATTTCCTTCTGCCCCTAGTCTCCAGAGGCCTCAACATCCTCAGTTGGTTTCCTTAATCCTAGTTCCTTAACCCAAACAGATCCTTTGGTTCAACCTTCAGTTGAAGCAGTGGCGTGCTGGTAAATGGTTAGCAACAGGCTTGCTGGAAAAAAAAGAAGGTTTTGATTTGTAGCATCTGACAATTTTTGTGGGGGTAAATATAGTCCCCATGGCCCAAAATGATGCCATTGAACATGGAATTTAAAAAGATACTGGATAGTTTTACCATACACACGCAATAAATATAAATAATCTCAAGATGTACCTAATGGTAAAATGTAGTAAAATAATGAGTTTTGGATATACGTTGTCTTTGTTTTTAATATAACTCAAGTAGCTGTAAGTTGCTTTACTTTCTAATAATGACTGTGTTTAACAACCAGCTTGAAAAATTCCTGAGAATTAACAATTGACTCTTGAGAGTTGGTGTAAGTTGGCTCCAGCATACCACTGAGTTGAACGACCTGAGTGAAATTTTGTTTTATGGTGGGACCTTACCTGATACAGGGAAGTAGTAGCCGTAAACCAGGCATGTTTCAGGCTGAAAAATGAGTGGTAGAGGCTGGGGCTGAGGCTGAAGTATGAGTGAGAGAAAGAGGTTAGTAAATATCCCAGGCTAGCATACGTGTATAAATCAAGGTATGGCCACTCACCAGATTTTAAGTGTCAGAAACAGTGGGAACTACAAATGTTATATGGTCTCCATGACATTTCCTGCCTTTTTTTGGAGAGTTCTGTCCCTTTATGATTTTTGACTACTTAGCTACATCATGAACATCAAAAAAGAAAAGGAATCTGGAGATGGAGTTTCAGAGAAGGGATTTTTTTTTTTTTTTTCCAAATTTCCTGGAGTATGAGGCTGAGGACTTAAGTTTGAGTTGGAAAAGATCAAAAGATGTTGAGAGAAACTTAGCAGACATTGAGCAGACAGGAATGAGTTTATAAGGAAGAAAGGTCTTTTTCTTTAAAAACAAGTTTTCTTCTAATTTTTTTCTACACTGACCCTGACAATATGGAAAGAATCATTAATGTTTTTACAAATCTATTTTCAACATGACCAAACCAAAGAATTTAGAAGTGGGTAGATAATTGATTTAAAAAGTTATTTCTGCCCACATTTTCCAGTAGGGTTGAGATCACATTTTCAACACACTTGGATCCTGGTTATGTGTCGTCTTTTGGGAGATGTATTAATAGAGCCTCCATAACTATGTTCTAGATAATGATGAAGTGCCTCTTGAGGCTGCATGTTCCAACTCTGATGTCAACTATGCCAATATTCTAAGAGAAAAATGAAACTTCTACACCCTGCTGTACTTAGATAGTTCCATGGGGTGCTTCTCAATCCATGAGATTATGTGCCGTATAGATGAAAAGAAAATGTGGTTTCCCCTACTTGATCAGAGTGGCCATTATTTCAGAACTTGTGAGTGGACAGAGCTTGGGTTCCCCTCCAGACATTCTGGGAGCAAGAATCCTGGGCTGAAGAATCAACGAGGAATTCATTCTTAGGAAGTAACTCTGAACATATCATTATCCAGTAAGTGGTTGTGCCCTAACTATGATGGGTGTTAGGATGACATTAAAACTGTTCCATAAAAACAGAAACACTGTTTCTATGATTCTCTCTCAGTGAAACCTGAATACTGTTTTATTCCCTGGAGTCTATACAGTTTTTAAAAGTTTTGCTCTTTGAATCAATTAGAATGAAATTCTTTTGGGGAAAGGCTTTTGTCATATCCATCTGTCTATGAAATACCTTTGTATTTTGAAGTCCTTCCCACCTAGAGAAGGAAAGATGGAGTGACTTTTAATGAAATTTCATTTGCTTTTCTAATACATTGTTTTTATAATCAAGAACATTTGACTGATTACATTTTGTATTGTGTGGCACTTTATAACACATAGGATCTTCATTTACCTTCTCTCTTCAACTTCCAATCCAATCTGTTAATATAAATATCAGCAACTACTATTGTTTGTGTGAAGTTTTACAATTTGTGTAATCTTATACTTACATTATTTTAGTTAATTCTCACCATGACCCAGCAAATTATTTCTGTTAGTCATCATACTTTATGCTGAAGGACCTGTGTTAGAGGGTTTTAGCAACTTGCCCGAGGTTAAACAGCTTAGAAGTGATAAAGGTGAGATTCAACCCCTATCTGCCTCCATACGCCTCACATTCCTACTTCTATATTCTACCAGACACAAAGGTATAGACTTTTCCCTCTTACTCTTTCAGTGGGATTGGCTGACCACATCTGTTCTAATGAAGATAAAGTTCTGTTTCCTTGTCTTTGCCTCCATTTTCATGGTGAGGACTTTGGAGCTTTGTGACCAATAAAGAGAATCTAGATGTTGAGAGGAGAGAAAGACCTCTTTGTCTAAGATGAAATGCCATTTCAGGTCTCTGTTCCTCTGTCTTTTTCTCAACTATAGCAGGGAAGTCCCACAAAAGTGTCTCCATGAACCATACCTGACAACCTGTGTTTGTTATCCGCCCCCCTCCCCCCTGCCCTGCCCACTCCTTGCAAACAGTTTTATAGGTAAGAGCTCATCTCAGATTTTACAGCATTCCTGGCACATATCCCTTTGGTTGCTGTGTAGTTCTGGAGACTGGAAAGGCCCTAGGTTCTCCAGAGTGCTAGAGAACAAAGTTGAGCTGATAAACTACCTATTGAGAAAAACTAGGAAGCAGAGGTCCCAGAGCAAACAGCAAGCAGGAGGAAGGAGACTTACATTTATTGAGCACTGACTGTATAGCATTCTGATAAGCGCTTTACTTAATCATTTTATTTAATGCTCGACATATGAAATAATTGTTATCATTAGCTTCAATTTGCAGGTGAGAAAACTGAGAATGGAGAAGTTAATAAACTTGGCCAAAGACATATATCATAAACGTCTAGGGAGTGATGGAACAAGAATTTGACATAATGTTTTTGTAACAACACTATACCCCTCTATCCTTTAGGTTATAATCCAGATCTGAGTAATAGCATAGAGTGATTCAGTCTGAATCATTAGCAGACTCTTAAGGGTCTTTACAATAGACTCATCTCAAACCTGTCCAGCCTTTTTATATTTCCCACTTCTTTCAGTTCTTTGCTCCAGCCATAGTGAATGGCATATAATGATCTCTCTTTCTCTGAGCCTGCTCCTTGGAACAGTCCAATCTCTATTCTCTGGGATAATCCTCCACAACCACCATGTGTCAGTGCATACAGGAAGGCAGCCATGTCTTCCCAAATCTGGATTAAGACTCTGGGTACGCCAGCACATCCATATGTTCCCCAGTGGAGTGCACACTATAATATTTACCTGTTTCTTTCCTCTACCTCAAGATAAGCTTCATGAATACAAGGGCCATCTGCCTTGTCTTCTGCTGTACCTACAGCATCACGAGTCAAAGCATGTTCAATAAAAGCTTGCTGCAAAGTGACTGAGGATATTTTTGCCTCCCAGCCTTTGTACTGTGCTGTTCTCTCTGACTCACCATCTTCTTTTTTTCTGGTTAATTCTTATTTGTGCTTTGTGTCTTGCTTAGATGTTACCTCTTTCAGAAGTCCAAGCTAGGTTAGGTGCTCCTCTTAGATGTCTTGATGGCATCCATTTCTTCTTACATGCTCATCATTCATCACACACTGCCATCACTGCTTTTCACTAATTTTGGACTGAAAACATCTTGAGGACAAATTTTACATCCTAATTATCACAGTATTTCCATTAAGCTATGCAGTGCCTAGCACAGTGGAATTATAATTTATGGAATAAATGGATACATTATTTTAGACACAAGTAATTAAAGTGCTGTGATACTAGCAATACTCATTTATCTATCAAGTATTAATTACAGGTCGACTCTGTGCCAGACATATGCCAGGTGATAAAGGTACAATAAAGTACCAAACAAACACGTTCCCCACTCTCTTAGTTCTTAGAGCCCCGTGGTAGGATTGGGGGTGGTGGAAGGGAGGAGGTCTAGTTGAAGTTAACTGCTGAGAAGTCTAGTTGTAATGAAAAGTAGCCTTTATAAAGAGTTATATAAAGTATCATCCCCTTTTCTTGGGTCGGTGTTAAGGATTATGGAGGCACACACATTTTGTAACTTCTGCAGATCTCCTAGTTTTCATGTGTCTTTTACTATTGTAATATATCCTCCCTGAATAACAAATAATCCCCTACTACCTAAAGTGGAATGTATTGTGCAGCTCATTATTCAGATGGTTTTTCTTCTGTACTCCTTACTTTCAAAGCAGGCTCCTTTTGGCATAGTTTGGGTGTCATCCTACCTGAGGCAAGGGGATGGTCACCAAGACCTCTTGGAGTTCCTATTTACTCAGTGTCTTTCTCTGATTATGTCAATTAAGTATGACTAAGCAGGATGTGATGATGAAAAGCATGAGTAGACCTATTTGGGTTGAAGTTCTCACTAGAAAAGATGGGATTAGTGCAGATCTTTATTGGAGTGGAAGACACCCATATCTGGGTAATTAAAAATGGGCACCGAGCAGAGAGAAACTTGTTTTCTAGATATCTGACAATCTTCACATGCCATCATTTTTACATTTACCTGGTAATTAGATGTGTGAAGTAATGAAGTCTGTTCAGGCCATCTTGTCCTTTGAGATGAGAGTAAAATTGGCTTGAACCTCAATTCCCAATAGACAGTTAGAACTACCACAACCTACTACCACCAACTGTATCTTTCTACCTACTGGCTTTTGCATTCATTTCTTTCTGTATATCTATGCATGTATTATCTGTGTTCCTATCTGAAATCAAACTTTTCATTTGAAACATCAAATCCCACTCTATTGCTCTAAAAAGTTTTCCAACTCTTTCCTGACTCATCAGTTTACTGAATCATTTTCATCAGCATATAATTATGCTACTATTTTTTCCAACCTAGAAAACCATTCTCTTGTTTCCACTCCCTCCCCTGAATACTTTCTTTGTTCCTCTTTGCAGAAAATTATTTTATGTGTCGTCTACATTTAATGTCTCCAATTCTTCTCCTGTTCTTTCTTAAAAATACTCCAGTCAGGTTTTCACCTTCACTGTTCCACAAAAACTGCCCTTGTCAAGGTCATAAGTGACAAAATCAACAATGACAACAATTGCTAAAAACCAATCGTCAATTTTCAGTCTTCATCTTACTAGACCTATCAGCGTCATTTGACACCATTCTTCACTTGATCGTCAGGACACTGATGTTTATCCCCTACTTTATTGTTGCCCCTTCTCACTCTCCTTTAATGATTCTTTATCAATTTAACCTCTTAGAGTTGTAGTACTCCTGGTCTCAGTCCTTCTTTGTTTCTCTATTTGCATTCATGCCCTTGTGGATCATATAGTCACATGCCATCTACATACTAAAGACTTACAAGTGCATCTTTCAATGATAACTCTACCTTCCCCCAAATTAAAAACTTCCCCCATATGTATATGTTGCTCTGTTTTCATTGGGTTTCACCATCCACCTTAGACTTTGTTATGAACTGAATGTTTGTGTCCCCATGAAATTCACATTTGAAACCTTAACCCCCAATGTAATGGTATTTGAGACGGGGCCTTTGGGAGGTAATTAGGTCAGATGAGGTTATAAGGGTGGAGTCCCCATGATGGCGTTAGTGCCTTTAGAGGAAAGGGAAGAGACCAGAGCTCCCTCTCTTCCAGCCATATGAGAATGCAGTGAGAATATGTTTCTCGTAAGCCCGTAAGGGAGTCTTCACCAAGAACCAATTTTGCTGGCACCTTGATCTTAGACTACCCAGTCTCCAGAACTGTGAGAAATAAAGGTTTGTTGTTTAAGTTTCTTAGTCTATGGTATTTTGTTTTAACAGCCTGAGCTGACAAAGACTGACTTCCTCCAGAATTTCAACTCTTCTGTATTTATTAGGAAAGAAAATTAGCTTTCTACTCGTTGCTCAGCATTGCCCACTATAGTATGGAACCTTCGTACAATATTACCTCAGAAAACCAGGGTCTGGCTGTTTGAAAATACTTCCTTCATCCATAAACCTATGGACTTGACAAGGAGTTATTAGGAGAGTACGACCTAGGAAGACTATGATAAAATAATTTGTGTAAGTTAGATCTAAGGGGAGAGATTAAATCAGGAGATGTTCCTATGTCATGAGAAGTTTTGCCTGTTAGTCAATTTGTAAAATATCTGTCAGAGAATAGAGAAAGGCTTACTCTCAGCACTCCAAGTGAAAAAAGGAAAGGTGGTGATTGAATAGTATAACTGTTAATCTTCCTGAGTCAAACAGGGAGATAAGTCACCTTGCAGGGAGCTTAGTCTGGGTGCTTCCGGAAGCAGACTCTTAGGTAAGAGGATGAGAGCAAGTAGCTTCTTTGGAAGGTGATTCCAGGAAGCACTATTGGGCATTTTGATTGTTTCTAATTTTTCACAATTATAAATAACCATGTAACTATATTTGTGTTTAAATGTGTGAATATTGCAGTAAGATACATCTTCAGAAGTGGCCTTTGTTGGTTAAGTGTCAGGCAGGGTAAATAGCTAGGAATGGAACTGCTGGGGTGGCAAAACTCGCTGGTGCTCACCAATGTCTGTATTCTTTGGTTCTTGTGAGTACATACAATGTTATTTCAGATTCTCACTCAGTAAGATAAGGACTTTGACTGAGTTCTGGCTAATGGCTATAAACAAGTGATATTTGCTACTTATAGGCTTGGCCTGGCCTGCAAACCCCCCCATTCAGCTATGCGGATGAATTACCACCCCTTACCTGTCACCCCCATGCTGTTCACATGGCTATGTTATGAGCAAAAAATTACTTTTATTATAATTAGTTTCTGAAATTTGGGGTTGCTTATTGCAAAGTTAAGTCAGCTTGACTAATACACTGGGTTACAGAGAATAAAATATTGAAAAGGTGATGACAAATGATTTTTCAAAGAGATTCTATTATTTTATACTCAGCCAACAGTTGATGAGATTTTCTTTTGCTACATATGCTTTTCAGCTCTTGGTATTTTCCGAGTTTAAAATTTTGCCAATTTTATGATTATTAAATGGCATCTCAGTTTGCTTTTAGTTTTTATTTCATTAATTATTAATAAGGTTGATCAACTTTATGTTTATGGGTCATTTATATTTACTCTTCTATAAAAGTCCTAATTAAGTAATTTTAAAAATTTCTTTTATCTTTTTTATATTAATTTGTAGAAATTCTTTATGTATCATGAGAACTAATCTTTTGTCATTGTATATGCTACACATGTCTTTTCAGTTTGTGGCTTATCTTTTTCCACTCTTTATAGTATATTTTGTTGGATAGAAGCTCTTGATGTAAATGGAGTTGAATATATCAATATTTTCTCTTATGGCCTGTGTATTTTTATGTATCATTTAAGAAATAGTATTCTATTATGAAGTCATAAAGATATCCTCTTATATTCTCTTCTGAGTGTTTTTATTTTACCTTTTATATTTAGGTCTATAATTTATTTGAAATTTATTTTTGTGTACAGGATTAGGTTGAGATACAATTTTAACTTTTTCCTAATGGGTAGTGAATTTTCTTAGCATTAGGATCTTCAGTGAAATTGGCTTATTTTTGTATTAGAATAAAAATCCACACTACCTGTTTTCATAAATAATGTTTTATCAGAACACAGATATGCTGATTCCTTTAAGTATGGTCTATCACTTCTTTCACTACAATGTTGACAGTTGTCATAGAGATCGTATGCCCTACAAAGCCTAAAATATTTTCTATCTGATCATTTAAAGAAAGGCCTAGCACATGGTTAGTTTTTATAAATATTGCTTATGTGTTTAGAAAAATGTGTATTCTCTCATTTTTGAAAAGAATATTTTCTCTATACCCGTTAGAGAAAATATTAATTATGCTATTCAAATGTATTTCTTTATATTTTTGTTGCTTTATCATTTACTGAGAGGTAAATTAATATTTTATAATGATGGTAGAATCTTCATTTTCTCCTTGAGATTCTGTCTGCTGGAACATTACAGATTTTGGACTTGCCAGCCTCCATAATTGCATGAGCCAATTCTGTCTGTCTGTCTGTCTCTCTCTCTCTCTCTCTCTCTCTCTCTCTCTCTCTCTCTCTCTCTCTCTCTCTCTCTCTCTCTCTCTCTCTCTCTCTCTCTCTCTCTCTCTCTCTCTCTCTCTCTCTCTCTCTTTCTCTCACACACACACACACACACTACTGATTCTGTTTCACTGGAGAACTCTAATACAGTCCTTGACCTTTTTTTTTTTTTGACTTTTCGTGCTATTATTAATCTACATTTCTAAAAGTCTTTTTGTGAATGTAAGAGGGAAAGTAGACATGTATTCTCACCTCCATGTGATCCAATCATTATTTTTTTGTTGCTATTATTAACTATTAATTTGGTTTTATATTTATATCTTGCTGAGGTGTGTAATTTTATTAATTTTGCTTCTCATTATAAAATCAAATGATCAGAAGATAACTCCATATTCATTATAAAGGATCTTAGAATTGTGCTCACTTGGCTCCAACTTTTGTGATTATTGGAAGGCAACTGGATATAGAGAAGTATCCAGGGTCAACTGTAATTTATTTCTCTTAGAATTTAATTAAGCCACTCAAATTATCTAAGATATACCTATTAAATAGTTTTAATAATTCAATATTCTGTATTTTCTATGAATAACATGGGTCTTAAACTTAAATAGTACTGATTTTGAGTCACGAGTGTGCCACTTTTGAGATGTATAATCTTGAACAAATTGCTCAATCTCTTTGAACTTCATTCTCTCATCTTTAAAATGAGATAAATAATAGTTACTTTACAGGCTTGATGAAAGAATAGAATGAAACGGTTGATTAAGCATCTAGTAAAGTACTTAGAACATAATGGAGTTTAGGTAAATTGTATCTTATTATTACTATTATCATTACTTTCATTCACTTATTCATTTGTTAGTTTAATACATGTTTATTGAAAACCTACTATGAATCAGGCATTTTCCTAGGTACTTAGGAAACATCAATGACCCAAACAGACAAGATCTATGCTCTCATGGAATTTATGTTCACGTGAATTTATTGCTGTGGAAGGGATTGTGTATGGTAAGACACTTTACAAGTTATAATGTCAGTAACGAACCATCTAAAACCCGTGACCCTAAATGAGATGCATTCAGTTTTCGGATTGGCTGGGTGGTTCTTCTGGTCTTGGCTGGACTTGCCTACATGTTGGGGAATTTATGGGTTGTGTCTAATCTAAGATGGCCTCAGCACTGATTACAACTCAGATTCTCTCCGTGTTTCTCAACTTGCGACTTAGTTCAGGAATGTTCTAGTAGCAATGGCAGAGGAATAAGAGTAAGAATGGACACTCAGAGGAATAAGAGTGAGAATGGACACTCAAGTGCTTTCTCAAGCCTCTGCAACATGTCTGCTGATATCCCAGTGACTACATGAGGACATTTGGCCAGTCCACTGCAAGATTACAAAGGGCAAGGATATAGGAAAGGATTAAAAATTGGAACTATCAATGCAACAAATCTACTCCACCTGTAAAACATAATTTAATGTACTGACTAGGTGTGGATTTTTAAGTGTAGATATGTACATAAGAAGTTACTCTTTTTGACTATTATATTAAGCCTTAAAGAAGTAGTATGTGACATTTATTTTTACATGCATGGTTATTCTTCTATAAGCTCAGTTTTGAAAACAGAATTTGAAAGAAATGTAGTAGCCCAATATTATTCAATCCTATGCAGCACGACTAGGGTACAAAAACTATTGGTTTGAAGAAAACTGCTTAACTCAAAGGGCCTAGAAACTTGACAACAGGAAGAGCTCATGGGACACACAAATATTTGATACCCAACCCATGGAGTTACAAGAACATTGTGTGGATTGTCAAAGGCCACAGGTTAGCTCAGATGGCCATATGTTGGGCAGGCAGGTGGGAGCAAGATGTCATTGTTTCCAGAGGTCAGGGACAAGTGATGAGTCAGGAAGTTCAAGACAGGCTGGAGAAGCTAAACAGGTGACCTGATTGCCAGGAGCCCATGATATCACCTTGATAATGAAGCAAGTCTCTGGCTCAAACAGCTGTGTGGGATATTCAGAACCTAAATTTGGGGTCAGGAAAACACTTGGCTGGAGAGAGGGATCATGTGAAGGCTGCTGAGAGTAAACACAGACACTTTTTAGTGTGGAGAGGGTCACTTCATCTTTTCACTCATACATGGAACTCATGTCTCACTCCTTTGATGGCTATCATGTGCACACATTATCTTCTGCCTCCTTGTCATCTGTTGATGATCCATGTAAAATCTGATGCCCACATTCCTAAGAGTTTTGTCGATGATGTTGCACCTGTATAGCATTTCTCTCCAAAATGGATGTTTCAATGGTGCACCTCTGCACAGGTGTACCTCCAGTGACTCCATTTGACCTTTTGATCTATAGCCAGGAATAATTATGATTCATGTCTACATTCCCTTTCTCTTGATATCCAATATCTTGTAATAAAAATATACTCCTTTGTGTTGTCTCTCGAAATTCAGAATATTTTAAAAACAATTGTATGTACCTCATAATGAATGTTAAAAAACAATTTTGACCATAAAATGTTGCATATAGCTCATTCCCTCTTCTCTCCCACCTCCAAGAATGAAATTTGCTTTACCTACATGGAGATGGTCTCTCTGCCTATGGTTTGACCAGACAGTGACCAAACCAAGACGGAAGTTACAAATGAGAGGAATCATTGCATTGTGTCTATGCTAGGTCTAGGCCTGCCATCACACAGAAGAGGGACAGGATTTGGCCCTCCCTTGGAGTTGCCATGGCTAAGTTAACTATAATTGAGGTTAAATATGGGGTTACAATAAAGTAATGTGTCATACAGACAGGGTTGTGGTGACCAGACTTGAAGTAAAATCTGGTCACTATAGGTCTTGGCATAGTTGAAGCAGCCCCAGACTGGAAGCCAAAATCTTTAGGTGAAATGCTAATGTGATTGCTCCCAAATTCACATGTTGAAGTCCTAACCTCCAATACTTCAGATGTGACCTTATTTGGAAACAGAGTTGTTGAAGATATAATTAGTAAAGACAAAGTCATTCTGAAGTATGGCAGAACCTACTCCAACATGGCTGGTGTCCTGATAACAAAGGGAAATTTGGAGATAGACATGTACTTAGGGAGCATGCCATGTGAAAATTGGAGCTATGCTGCCATAAGCCAAAGAACATCTGGAACTAGCAGAAGCTGGAAGGAGCAATAAAGGATCCTTTCTCTACAGGTTTAGGAGGGAACATGACCTGCCAATTCCTTGATCTGGGACTTTTAGCCCCAGGAGCTGTGAGATAATACATTTCTGTTGTTGAAGCCATTCAGTTTGTGGTACTCTGTTATGATAGCCCTAACAAACTACTCTATCACCCAAAAGCTACTGATATGTGGGTAATGTATGCTATGGCATTAACCAAATAGAATGTTACTTGGTGGACAAAGACTGTGTGTGGATGGTGGATCCATGAATTCCCTTTAGAAATTCATTGTAGTCAGAGCAGCTGCCCTTTTGTGTTCAGAGGTTCATCAGTAATGCAAAAGTCATTACTATTAGTATCTTGCCTGGCCTTCTTAACTAGGCTAGGGAACTCATTTCCCAGCTGTTGTGTGTGTAGTTTGCTTTTGCAGGGGATTTGCACCAGCCAAAATGGAGCCCCTTTATCAAGAAAGCTATGCCTTCCTCCTCCCCTGTTGGTCTACAGCCTTAAAGGGCTGTGTATAACTCTGTGAGGTCATTTGTGCTTCAAAGCTTCCCATGGAATCAGAATGAGGCTAAACTCTGTTGGAGCTCACATCCTTGCTGAACAACTTCCCCTGCCTGTCCTACCTCCCTTACTCCCTCACTAAATCCCTGTCACAGGCTCTGCTTCTGGGGAACTTGATCTTAGGTCTCAGCCCTTATAGTCCTCTTTACTGTGTAAACTGGAAAGAGCAGGGCCATCCCATGTAATACAGGAGATTAAGGGGAAGGAGGACAGTGTAGGGGTGGGCCATGGTTGAATAAGGCCAGGTATTAAGGTGTGACAACTCGAATATTTGAGGTGGTAGATTTGACATGTGCACTAACTTCCTCTGCTACCCTTATAGTGTCGTTAGCCAACAAGTGTGCCTGTCTCTGTGGTCATTATGAGTGTATTGACTTCTTTCCCATAGATATCTCTCATTCATTCCATCCTGAATTTTCCAAACTAGGGTCAGGTATGCGAGAAGGCTTATGAAAGACACTCTTTGCCAAACAGGTGAGTAATGAGAACCATTTCTGGCCAAGGTTTGCTCCTCAGATGTGTCCTTGTCTGTCCTATTTTTTTGGCATTGGCACTCACCAGCAAGATCCACTCAAATTGACAAAGGAACCCATGGTGACCACTTACCTCAGATGAACCCTCAGCAGAGAAAGAGTGGAGAAGGCAGAACTGGGTGACTCAGACATGCTAAGTACATAGATTGAAAGAGAGATGGAACATTTGGGATTTAACAAAGGTAGTAAGAGGTTCTAAAGATGGAAAGTAAAAGAACAACAAAATCCAAGGAAAAAAATCTGGGCAAGAACAATCTGGAATATAGGGATCTTGGGCACATTTTCTTTTCAGAGATTCATTTTCACCACATGTCTGTCCAATGATAAATGGTCCCGATTGAGTGAAATCTCATTTGTATTTCACTTAATTTTCATATAAGTAATGTAAGAACATAGCTCAAAATTCTGAGTTCAAAAGAATTCATGCTGTGAAAAGTTAATCTCACTTTCATCTCTCTGAACTCAGTTCCTTTTCTTGTAATTTCATAGGTATCTTTCCAGCGATAAAATATTTCAAGCATTTGCAAATACGTGTGTGTCTGTGTTTGTGTGTGTATATGTGCACCTCTGTGCATTCCAGGTCAAATGATAGTGTCTTTTATGATCCGTCCTGCATCTTGCATTTTTCACTTAACATTATACCTTGGAATTCATTTCATATTAGGAAATGAGGTTTCCCTCATTTGAAATATGAGGGAAATAACTGGTTTTTCACAGTTGAAATAACTGGTTTTTCACAGTTGAATATTATTCTACAACATGGATATCTTTAAATTAATTTCTATTTTTTGCTACAATGGATAGCCATACCATTTCACACCTGTGCAAGTATACCTATGAGCTTCAGGCCTAGAATTAAAATTGCTGGATAGAAAAATATGTACACTTTAGCTGCCCTACATGAGTGTGGTTCCACTTACAGTCCTATCAGCACTGTAGGTGAATTCTTGTTTTACTATACTGGGAGTAGACAAACTACGACTGCCTATTTTTGTAAATAAGATTTTGTTGGTACACAGCCATGCTTGCTGTCTATGGGTGTCTTCAAAGAGCAGATTTGAGTAGATGCTACAGAGAGCATATATAATCCAAAAAGCTGAAAGAAAATATTTACTTCTGGTCCTTTACAGAAAAATATTTGCCAACCCTTGCTCCATACCCTAACAACATAAAAAAAGATAAAGCTCTTTTAAAAAATTTTTGAGATATAATTGACATATAACATTGTATATGTTGACATCACATTTTTTGATCCTTGCCAATCTGATGTGAGGAAGAAAGGTGTTTCATTATAGGTTTATATTTCTCACTTTATAAATGAAGTTGGAAATTTTTTTTTTCTTCTTTCCCTCAAATTTTTATTTTTTGCCTGTTTTTCTTTTTTTGAGGAAACTAGCTCTTCTTCAGTGATATGAGTAACAAATATATTCTCCTGTTTGTTGCATTTTAGATTTTAATTATGCCCTTTATTTTTAGCATGTGGAAATGTTTGATTTTTTTTTACGTGATTAAATTTAAAATCTTTTGTGATGTCAGATTTTCTATCATATTTAGAAAAATCTTATCCACTGTATTATTATTCTTTACCTCTCTGTTTATATATTTGATCCATTTGGAATTTTATTGTAAGGTATGATGTAGTGATGCACAGTTTTTTTCTAGGGGGCTAGTCAGTTGTCTGAAGTCCATTTACTGAATAATTCGTCTTTGGAAAAAAGATTGGAAACACCATCTTTATCATGAACTAAATCAAATTTTATTTGGCTCTATTTCTGAATGCTTTGTTTTATTCACTTGATCCTCACTATTTCAATGATTCTAGCTTTAAACTATGTTTTATTTCCTGGCAGGGCTAGTTTTCTTTCATCACTTTTCTCTTTAAGAATGAGTTTTCTTGGCTCTTCTTGCTTTAAAAATTTTTCCATTTGATGATTAGAATTAGCTTGTATAGTTTTAAACAGGCTTTGCTTCTTCTCTTTCTCAAATCCCTGCCTATGTCATGAAAAAAATTCAAACCTCAGTTAACCTGTTGGAGTATAAGAGACCAAGTGAAGCAGAGCTGTGTCATCTCAGCTGAGACCATCCTAGACCTACTGATCCCCAGCTAACTTTCCAGCTGATCATAGCACAGGAGTGAGTCCATCAGATAATGGATAAACCTGGCCTGGATGGGAAGAATTGCCTAGACAGCTTATAGGTTTGTTAGCAAAAAATAAATGTTTATTGTTCCCTGGTAGTTGTTACACAGCATTACTGTACCAATAATAACTGATAAAAGATGAGATGAGCTCACATAGGGAGACAGTACACACAGAGACAAAAAGATGACCTATACTGGAATCTTAGGGCATACTAATACTTAGAGGCCAAGAGGAGTTATCCTCTTACTTCTAAATAATAATACCTATATAATACTGCCTTATTCAGAAAAGTTAACAATATTTAATACATATGGGCGATAGTGAGTACAAATAACTCTGGAGAGTGACAGATAAAATTAGTTTATTTATTTATTTATAAACATACAACCCCTTGTTGACTAAACCCATTTCCTCTATATTTCTTGGCTTTCTTTGCAGTTTGATATAGTCATGTGACTGCATTTTATGTCCACATAAACCCCCTCCATGTGACCCTCTCAGATTCTTTTGCCTTCTGTTGGCTCAATGTAGAGGGATCCAGTGATCTTGGAGGCCATACAATGAAGGTGGCAGAGCAACAAAATAGAAGGAGCCTGGGTCCCTGATTGACAAGAATTCAGCATGCCTTGGAATTGTACTACTTGCCAATTATGGACACCAATTTGCACTTAACATAAGCAAGAAATACACTTCTGTCATGTTTGAACTAGTGTGTGTGTGTGTGTGTGTGTGTGTGTGTGTGTGTGTGTGTGTGTGTGTAGCTAATGCTATATATAGCAGCTAATGTTGTAACCTCATACTAAGGAAATTGTACTAAAAGCTGCTATGTTGACTGACATCACTGGAACAAGTTTTTTTTTTTTTTTTTTTTTAATAGGGAATTGTTTTAAGACCTTTTTATTAAAATGCAATTGTTTTAGAGGACGTATTTGACCCCTCTAAATTCAAACCAGGTATTAACAGCTCATGTTATTTAAATATACTACAACATATAAACGGTAGATGCAGAGACATTCTAGAGTAGGGGCAAATGAGTGAACTTAGTTTGAGAAGGCTCCCTGGAAAATGTGAATCATGAACAGCATATGGAAAATAAAGACTATTATAGTAAAAAGAATGAGGAGCATTTGCAGAGAGAGAAATGATTTTTCTATTATTTTTGACTCCAAGACTCAATGACCTTTGATTATTATCTATGGAATAATCTACAGTGTTAAATAAAGTTTTATAGTAAAAGTACCTTTGGTGCCTATATAACATCCTTTGAGCCTACTTTGAGTTCTAGCTGCAGCTGTGGAGGACAGTTTCTCCAGCAATCAGCGTCCCTTTACTGATTTCTATTCCAGGACCTCCTCCCACATTTAGAAGTTCAAAGCGAACCCCAGCATGTGGGGTTACTACACTTAGGATCGAATCTTAGCCAACGGGGAGAATAGCAGGAGGATGAATGCCCCCCTTTTTTTTTTTTTAAATCTCTTAGGTGGACAATCTCAGGAAGCATTCTGAATGCTTCTCAGGGGCCTAGTGGAATCACCTCTGCTTAAATACTGTGTTGACTTCGATAATGCATCTTTCTGTCAGCGTTTGCTTGCTCCTTCCTAGCTCATTCTCCCTACACCCTCACTCCCACTTCCTGGGATCGCCTCCCAAATACACTACCTGAATCCAAGTCTTTATCTCCAAGTATACTTTCGGGCAAAGCCAAAGTAAGGTACTATGAGATAAAAATTTTTGCAAATACATTTTTACCTCTGGAACAAATATATCCAAGTATCAAATTTTATCTTTGGAATGTTATTTTTATTTTATTTTGTTGAAAGCACAAACTGGATTCCACTCTTAATGCCAGGGCTATCTCCCTTGGAAGTCCAAGATCTTTTATGATATTATGTCTAATCATGGTAAGCTAAAGGTTATTTAACTTTTAACACACAAACACACATGTATATTATTCATGCCAATTTTGAGCAAAAATTTATTGAGTGCCTTCCAGATTCCAGGTAATGTCCTTGGCACTGGGATTTGCATTTTGTTTATTCAGTCTTGTGACAATATTCTAATACTTATGCTGTTTGAGAGCTAGTTATATTCTTTGTAAGAAAGCATATCATGCCTCTAAAAAAATACACTTTTTTTGTGTTGTCAACCCTTGCAAAATTATTTTATTTCTTCACTTAGATATTCACTTTGTTATCATTTCATTTTCTCTTTTTATTTCTGATGATATTTTAGAATAAAATATATCAGTCTTACTGCTTGGTCAGTATCCACTGGGGAAAATGACTGCACATAGCTGCCACCTAGCTTCCTAATTTACTCACCTTCTTACCCAGTAGACACATGCCCATCACACAATTGCAGTCAGAAGCCCTGTCTCACTGATCTTACTTTTCACCAGGGAATATATACACTGCTAGTTGGCTGGTTCCAAAAGGAAGATCTCAGAAAAGGTCATATGTCTTTTAATCTCACTGACAAGATGGATCACTCCATTTCCTTTGGGAGAAGAGTGAGAGGGGGTAGAGGAAGGAAAGAATACCCTATCTCCCAATACCTTCTCCAAAACTGAAGTTCCTGTTCTATTAGCCAATGTAAAAATTCAGAGATGAGGAAAAAATGGTTTTGTTTAACCTATCCATAAAAAGATAATTATCAATATCTTTTACAGTAAGAGGTAGTATGTGATTGTCCTCTGAAAGAAGGTATTGATGAAATCTGTCCTTAAATAACATCACCCAGAGTTCTTGGTGTTTTCACAGAGATAGCTGAAAAAATTTATAATTTTGTTTAGATTTTATTTTGCTCTAATATCCTCTTTATCCTGCTAGGTTTTTCAGTAAGTCAAAGATCAGTTAGTTTCCGAAAAATATGTTTGTCAAAGTAGATATATTAGAGGAATGAGTGTCAATTGCATTTCTGTGAAAAAGTGTTCTCCAGGAGAGTTTTGTGGAGATACTCCATGTACAATGACTATTATGTTTGTTTGTGTGTGAAAAAAAAAAAAAAGTAGGTTGGTGAAAAGTGGGAAAGGTTGCCTTGCTACAGGACTTTTCAGAGCCTTTAATGTACAACTGTGAATTGTGACTTTCTAAAGAATGGATATAATAGCATTTATGAAAATTCTTCATTATAGAACTCTTCTAGAGAATTAAACTGAAAAATTAAACTAGAGAGTTAAAATTAATGTGCTGTGGAACACACTTTGGAAAATGTGATAGTGGGAATTCAGAGGCAGTTAATATCACTGTGGGTGAACGGTCAGCAAAGGCTTCATGTTGAGTCTAGAACTTCATTGGGCATTGACAGATAGGAGAATCTAGCAGCAAAGAAGGAAGTGGACATTCCAGATGGGGAAAAAATTGGCTCAGAGTTAATGGAAGAAAATGAAAAAAAATCTTTCTGAAACAAAGGGGATAAATATCATTGACTATAAGACTGGTGTTTAAAAAAACAACATTTTTGTTCATTATAAAAGTATTATGTAGAACTTTGAAAAGTACACATAGTTATCATCTCAGCACCTAAGAAAGTAACTTTTTAATTTTTTTGGCAAGTTAAGGTTTTTGATATTTTGACGATTTATGCAGAGAAGAAGGGAGCAGATAGAGTAAGAGCGTATGCAGAGAAGTGGACTCTGATGAGCCAAGTAGTGAAGTGTTTGCTGGGCCCTCTGCAGCCAGGCCACCCTCTGACCTTTGAGGAATCATGTTTGCATTTTTTAAATGTGCCCCAAACAGTAGCTGCCTTTGTATTTTTTTGCCCAATAAGGCTACGATTTCATTTCATGTGTCTTACTAGCCTGCCTTTGGCCCCACTTCTATTGAATTTTGTTGTGTATTTGCGTCTCTCCTGCCCATCACTTGGGTTAATATGGCTTTGGATGATTAGAGAGGACTGCTCAGTTTTGTTGGAATTCCAGCAAATATTTTCAGAAACAAGCAATACAGAAAACTAGGAACTCCTTGCTGAAGCCATGGTTTGCTGACTCATGTCTGTGGAATGGAGTTCTCTTATCTGCTTTGGATTTTAATTATGTAGGGGTGATGGGTGCACTCAAATTATCTGCTCTTCCCTGAGCTCATCCTGGCAGTACAAATCAAGCCATCCATGAGAGCCAGTCACAAATAATTGCCACAGGAACCTGAAGGCAACGAACTCGCTTTTGGGTGATTGGGCTCTGTATTGACTTGGCACTGGACCATATTCTTTTATTGTAGACCTACCCGGCTCAGGTCACCACTGCTCTGCTGTTGACGTTGTGGTTTTTTTGGTTTTGACTGAAAATGCCCATAAAATGATAATATTTGGAGTGGTGACCAGGCTCCTCTAATGTTTTCAATATCTGTGGTTAAGGGTGTTATAATATTCATGCCGTAATGTGGATTTAGACAATGGATGCTGACCTTTTTTCACTTCTCTTCAGAATTTTGAAATTTCAAGTATGTGTGTAGTACTTTGCCTTTAGAATTTTCATATTTAGATTCTGATGACATTTATTGAGCCTCCACTTCATATCAATTTCTGTGCTAGATGTTTTATGTTTGCTTTCTCGTTTAATCTTCACAAAAACTTTTTGAGAAGATATCGTTGTTTCCATTTTATTGATGAAGAAACAGACTAAGGAAAGATCAGTGACTTGCCCAAGGCCAAACAGTCTGAGGTGGAGAAGGGACTGAAAGCCAGGTTTTCTGGGTGTTTTCCCTACCCATCCAGAAAACTTGTAAAGGTGGCAACTACCAGTGGCTAGTCATGTCCATTTAAAGTTTTTTAATGTTGATGTAAGAGCATCTAAACCTGTAGAGAATTTTTATAAGAACTTGTTTGTACCAAACTGACAATAATTGCCAGGAAGCAAGATCTCTAGTGCTCCAAGGAATGACAGCTTTGAAGATTCTTTTGTGTGTCTGTAATTAAGGAGGAAACTAAGGAAGATTACACGAGGGTGGGAGAAAGCAAGGCAGAGTCTGGATTACAGGATACTTGTCAAGGTTATGTGCTCTCTTGAGGGTGGTTATACCTAAGGGATTCGAAAAAGAGGCACCTAGATGTGTTAACCTAGATGCATAGAAACAATGGACAGGGATTGCTTAAGGCAATGATAGTTTTACTAAAAAGTTATAGGCCTGGGGCATGACTATCCACCGTGACCCAATTAAGAATTTATGATCAGATCACCCTGTGAGGTTAACTTTTGGTTAGATTTATTACAGTGCCCCTTTTTCATCCATACGAACTTCCATTGTTAAATTTTTACAAAGAAAATCAACATTCTTTTTGTGATTTGTATTAATTTGAGGCCGTGTTGGAGCAACTAGTGTTAAGTATTAAATAAATTTTTAGAGGGAATGTGCAGAGTTCAAGATTCCCTAAGAACCTTCTGCAATCCCCTGGTGACATTTCTCAGCCAACCAAAATCATGGTATCCCGAGAACTCCTCAGGGACTACTTAGTGAGAAGACCAGCTTACCATCTCATCTCTTCACTCAGACATTTTTGCTGGTGCCTCCTGACTATTGAATCAGACCTGAACTCTTTCATCTAGAGTTGAAGGTTCTCTGAAACACAATCTCACTATTCTTTTAATTCTTTTTCTGGTCATTTCTCCATGGTTGATGGTTCTCCATTCAGAAGGGTGTGATCCCTACTTCCTCCGCAGACTTTTCTGTATGCTACTTCCCTCATTCAAGTGCCCAGTGTCTCTCTCTGTATTCTCCCATTTCTTCCAGGCCCAACCCAAGTCCTGTTTGGTCTGAGATGTTTCATTCTCTGATACTTGATTTTCCAACAATGACCCTGGAGTTTGAGACCTTGGAGAGTAAATCCCAGAAGCTCTTTACTCCAGCCCCCACTAGACCAGCCCCCACTAGACCAGTTTCTGTTTCATATATAGGGATTCTGCTTCAAAAAAAAAAAAAAAGCTTCACACTCTCCATCTTGATTGTGCTTAAGTGCAAGGGGTGGTGTTGTTAATGGGACTCATTAGCATAGATTTTAAACTGGGGTGTTGGCTCAGGTTAAAAACACCTTATAAAAATCAGAATGCTAATTTATTAATTTAGCTTGGGAAATATAGCATCAAGAGGACTGTAATGCCTCAGTCAGCCTGACTGGGGCACTTGCTCACTGAAAGCAAACTAGCTACTTAGGAAGCCAAGTTATCAACTGGGTGTTTGGAGACCATGGAAACAGAACCAAAAGTCATTTCATCTCAGCAGTTTCTGATCCAAGGTTAATCCATACTCTCTAAACCAGTGGTTCAAGCTTCAGTATACAGTAGAATTGCCTCGATCTGGTTGCCACCTCCCCTCGAATTTCTTGTGTGTGTTGTGTGTGTTGTGTGTGTGTGTGTCGTGTGTGTGTATGTGTGTGTGTGTGCGCATATGTAAGAATTCGCATTTCTACTAAGTGACCAGATGATGCTGATGCTACTGGTCACTTTGAGAACCACCCCTTTCAATCATTATAGGAAACAGTAGGGCTGTATGTATGAATCCAGTATCATCCCCTCTCCTCTGGGCCCTGCTTGTGGACCCTGACAACTTTGAACTATTTTTTTCACATAATATAAGATTTATTAACTCGAAATTCCATTGCCTTTCTCTAAACCTCCACATAAGAGTCAATATAATTGATTAGTTCCTCTTGACTTTGCATCATTAAAATTACTTCCAGTCCACCTATCTTCCTAAGAGTTTTGGACATTCTCGAATCCTTTTGTCAAACACTTTTAGACAATCTCTTCTTCTCTGACACTATCTCCATTTAATTACAGAAAACCTGAGGACTAAATTTCACCGCTGTGTGCAAATTTTACTAGTTTTGTGAAAAGCCATATTTCTTTTAGAGGAAAGAACTCCACATTTGTTTTCCTTCACATTTCTTTGATTCCATTTTTACCATACCCAGTAAATGTGAACAACAGTGCTCTTCTTTTGCCAGTTTTTGTCCTAAGGTAATAAAGTGAAAGACACTTGGTTGTAATTTACCACCAAGAGAGATTTCCTGCCTAAAAAGTTCACAAGACCATGAATCACGGTGTCATGGTTATATGAAAATAAGCTATGACCCATGTCCTTATAGTAATTGGACTCAGGATAATGAGTACCAAGCAGTAGACACAGCCTAAGTATAGTCATTGATACTTTATTTTTTTCCCTATTATCTTTTGGGCTTCTTGAAGGGAACTGTCTTCTCAAGCCCAGGATGAAATATTTAGTACATACTCACCTGGCATGTGGTTTTGGACAATATTACAAAAACTTCAGTCTTGGTAGTGACGCCAAGTCAAGTAATGAGGCCCTCTAGACCATCTACTTACCTCTGGATGGCCTTAGTTTAATAGGCATTGCCATAGTAGAGTAGAAGGAGGAGATTGGTAGGTATCACAACAGCCTTTTAGTTAAGATGTCCCAGTGCACTGAAGTTTGTTCCAAGCCTGGACAATTTACCAGTTATGATTATCTATTACTTTTTTGTGTGTCACAAGAAGCCAGGAAACTTATCCTCTTTTTTCTTGTTTAGACTGCTCTGGGTGGTGTAGTTTGCCCCTCTTTCTTGCTTCTCTCTCCCCTTCTTTCCTCTGTCTTTTCCCCTCTCCCTTGCCTGTCATATGGCAGAGAAAACAATCAAGTGAAGCCAGCTTGGTGGATGACAGGCAGGTGCTAGGAAACCAATTAAGTTGAGGTAGGTGTAAACCTACCTTAGCTGGAACTACATTTCCCCAAATTCCTTTTCTTTCATAGTTCTGAGACATTTTGTGAAAGATTTTGGAGGTGTAACTGAAGTTGATCTATTATTTTTATGTGTGGAAGGTCTGTGCATGACACATGGCACTATTACCACTCATATATGCCACCAGTTATCCACAGGCTCATCTTAATAGCTGGTCCTGCGTCTCCTGATGTTCCTGCTCCTGCTGATTTTTTTCCTCCTGCAGCTGTTCCACCTCTTGGGCCAGGTGAGATAGATTCTAGTTCCATGATAAATGACATCATTTTCTTCTGTGGGACACTCCATCATCGAAGGTAGAAGCTTTGAGGAGATGAAAGAACAATGTGGGTTCTAATCTATTCTTGGGGATTCCGGCCCATCCTTGTAGGTTCCAGTTTGTCCTTGTCTTTTCCACTTGATAATTCCTGTTTCCTTTGTGACTGCCAGCCCTACTGACTTTAGGTTTCAGCACCAAACACAGAAGGTACAGCTTCATGTAGGCTATTTAAGCACCTCCCACCATTGTGTTATGTCAAGTCCCTATAATAAATCTCTTATTAGCTATCTCCTGGTGGTTGTGCTTCTTTGATCAAATCTAAGCTAATCACATCTCAATTCATGATTATTTTTTAAGTTAAATTTATTTAGGTGACTTTACTTAATAAAATTATATAGGCTTGAAGTGTCTATAATATGTCCTTTGTATATTATATTGTATGTTCACCACCCAAAGCAGGAGGATCACTTGTAGGATCTCTGATTGGAATTAATCCACAAGGAATTTGACCAATGAATTTTCAGATCATCAAGCACTCAATGGCCATTGGTGGCAGCTGATTTAGGACACTCCAATATTTATATTTGAATGAGCAGCTAGACACGGGCAACTGATTCCACTGAGAGTCACTTTATGGAAACCAGTCCTAGAAGGAAAGACTCTCTGAGTCTGCTCAGCAATTCTCCAAACTAGCCTTGAGACTCAGGAACTTTTAAACATCGAAGGAATACAAAATTTTCACTAGATTAACTCTTGGGGCTGGAAACTTCCAAAAGGAAGATGCTGTTTGCAAAATTTTTTTTCTTTCTTGCTCCTCCCTTCTCATTTCTTGTTTTAAATGTGAAAGGACATAGACGGGAGGAGATAGAAGGAAACATTCCTGTTGCCTTTCTTCCTCTTCCCCTTCACATATCTAGTAATTCATGGTCCCAGACCAAAGGCATGTGATCATCATATGGTGTTATTTCAGTGTTAGGAAACTTGACAACCTTGGAAAAACGAATGAAACTCTAAATGTTTATGGAATTCCATCTTGTACTTGAGCAGTAGCTTAGGACAGCAATATTTACGACCTCCCCTTGGCCTTCCTCTCTTTACCTAGAGTTATGTTTCTGGCCATTTCTAAAGAAGCAACGAGGAAAAGGAAATTTTTATTTGGAAGCCAGTTTTCCCCCCCTGAATGCCATCTTTGGGGCGAAAAGCGTTTTTTTGAGCCATGGTTTAGCATTAAATGATATGTTTTTAACTCACATTTCATAATTCAGAAAAGCCCAATACAAAAAGGTTTCTAGAGGAAAGTTGACTCTTAAGAGAGATTATTTTTAGATGCAGGTTATGAAAAGCCACTGAAAATCATTGGAAATAATGAGACAACAAGGTTAAAAACCTATAGTTATATCATCCTTCTTCATTGCCTTATTTCTTTTCTCAGAACTACCATGGACAAAATCAGGGAAACAGTATGCTGTTTCTGGTTTTCTCTGCTTTCTCCACTTTATATAGGGGACTCTGTTGCCTCAATCTTTTATCATACCTTTTTGCATAGCTCAGTTAATTCTTCATTTATACTGAAGTAAGAGAGGTTGGCCGCAATCTTTCGTGGTAGATAGGTGAGATAGTGGAGGGAGTTTGAATTTAGATGTTTTAGCTTTAAGAAGAGTACTTCAGGTTTCACCTGCATGTTGGGAGAAATAACTTTTTAGAAATTCTGATCCCTTTTTCTATCGTTAAAATCCCTCACATGAGATAAATAACAGGGCTACTTAAAACAAGATCTCTTCTGCCTTCTTTCCTTAACTTTTCGGCTGTACAAAGAGTCTTGATGGCAGAATCAGGAGAATCACCAACCATGAATTTGTAATAATTTTAGATTTGGAAACAAAGAGACAAAATAGCTTATGTGAATGAGATATACATTCCAAATGTGGTCCATGAGGTGCTTTCTCTTCCTTCCATGCAGTGATGTTAAATTTTCCAGTTCTTTGACATTTCTCCTATTAAGAGGAGACTCTACTTCCCTTCTCTTGAATCTGGGTGGGCTTGTGACTTCTTTGATGAAAAGAGTACAGAAGAAGTAATGATTTCTTACTTTGGAGGCCAGATCACAAAAGGCCATAAAACTTCAATTTTGGTTGTTGGGAATACCCTCTTGGAGCTGTGGTACCCCAAAGCCACCATCCTATGAGGAAGCCTAAGTCACATGGATGTGTATATAATGTTATTTCAACCTCTTATAAGACGATGGAGATGGGTCTAGATCACCTTCTAGAGTACTGGTTAAAAACCCTGTTGAGTGAACTTCTTCGCCTCTTGAATTGCTCAGATATTGAAGAACAAAATGAGAGCAATTTTTAGAAATGAAGAAAAAAATATTTTTTCTCTAATAAGAAAAGTATTTTGGAATTACTAGAGCAGGAAGGAATTGATTAGATGTAAGAGGATACCTGGACAGTATGGTGCTAGTAGGTTTGGGCTGTTTCTAATTTGAATTTGAGAAAAGAAGATCAGAAGCAGGGTTTGGGGCATTTTCTGTGTGCCTTTTGGCCATACCATATTATATTTAAGCAACAAAAGCATCAGCTTAGTTTTGGCTGACTTATTGAAACTAAAGATTTACAATTGCGTTTCCTTTGTTGTGATTGTGAACAAAGCAATTGACTAAATCACTTTTAAAAAGTCACCTTTTTATTATAAAAGTGAAAAGATAAGGGTAGATTCTGCACTGTTTTTCTGAACACCCTCAACCAAGTATCTGGACATACTGATGTGTTATAATTACTTATGAGAAGGAAGTTGATTTATGGCTTTAATTCAGAGAAGTACAAATAAATAACTCAGCCTTATCTTATCAGAGTGTGGCCCTACCCTACAATATCTTGTATCATGAGAAAGTTCTCATTCAAGTGATATTAATAGGGAAAAGACTTTGAGAATCCTTATGATCCATGAGTCACCCTTGCCTGCACTGAACATTTTGGTCCTATTGAGTACTGTCTTATTGATCACTCCAGATGTTTTGCATGTATTTAACTAGATTAGAAGAGGGAAAGTAATACGAGCCATACCCACTTATACTACTCTCTTCAAGGGTAACCTACATTTTAACTTTCTTCATCATTGATTAATTTTGCCTACTTTTAAACTTGATGTAAATGGAATCATTTAGTATGTGCTTTTGTGTCTGGCATTTTCCTTTCAACATAATGTCTTCAAGATTCATCTATGGTATTAAGTATTTTAGTAGTCTACTATTCAGTACATAACTATATTTGAAATTGAATATGAGTTCCTTGAAAGCTGGTATCTTGTATTATGTTTTGTGGTTTAGTCTCAGAGTTCAAAATAAATATTTGTTAAATGAATCAACACATACTTCTCTCCTAGTCTTTCTTCTTAACATACATACATGCCAAAAACACAAAATAGAGGACATTTCTGCCTTCTTGCACCATTCAAGGTTGTAGCTTATTGAGCTGGTTGTTAAAAGACAAATGTAAGTAGGTTCTAGCAGCCAGAGAATTTTTTAGTGGCTCTGTAGGAAGCATGCTAATTTTAGACCTGTTAATTTTTTTCTTTTAGCAATAGTAAAATCATTTGAATCATCTGGTTGTAGATACATTGAGATATTATACTTCAATCTAAGTAAAAGCTATATTAAAAGTAAAATAATACTTGAATTCCAATTTTGAAAAACATTAGGTCTACCCTTACTTCCAGATCTAGTCCAGAGAGAGCCTCTTTCTTCTCTTATATTATTTTGTCTGCTATTTAATGCTGTGTGTGTATGTTTCTATGTACGTATGTATGTATATATGTATATACTTATTTATATTTTCTATTTTTATTGAGATATAATTGACAAAACATTATATTAGTTTAGGTATACAAAATAATGATTTGATATATATGTATATTGAGAAATGATTATCACAATAAATTTAGTTACCATCCATTACCTCACATAGTTATAATTTTTTTCTTGTGGTGAGACTGTTAAGATTTACTCTCTAAGCAACTTTCAATTACACAATATAGTATCATTAACTATAGTCACTATGCTGTACATGAGATCCTCATAATGTATTTATCTTATTACTGGAAATTTGTATCTTTGATCATGTTCACCCATTTCCCCCAGTCCCCACCCCTCGCCTCTGGCAATTACCAATCTGTCCTCTGTTTCTATGAGTTTGGCCTTTTAGATTCCGCATATAAGTGAGGTCATACAGCAATTATCTTTTTCTGTCTCATTTATTTCACTTAGCATAATGCCATCAAGTTCCATCCATGTCATTGCAAATGGCAGGATTTCCTTTATTTTTAAGGCTTTATTTTTATTTATTTATATATATGTATGTGATATATATGTGATATATAGATATATCACAACTTTTTTATCCATTCATCTGTTAATGGACAATGAGGTTGTTTCCATGTCTTGGCTATTGTGAATAACGCTACAGTGAACATGGGGTGCAGATACTTCTTCAAGATAGTGATTTCATTTCCTTCGGATATATATCCAGAAGTGGAATTGCTGGATCATATGGTATTTCTGTTTTTAAATTTTTGAGGAACCTCCATACAGTTTTCCATACAACTTACATTCAATTTGTCCAAAGCAGAAACTCAGGCTTTGAATAATTGTGGAAGTGGAGAAGATGAGAATGAAGATGAAGAAATAGAAGAATTTGAAGAGGGACTGGTAGATGTCCAGACTTCACTTCAGGCTAACACTGAAACTACAGAAGAAAATGAACACGATGATCAGGCTCTACAACAGGACTGAAAAATCAGCAGAAAGCAAAACTGTCCCATCAGAACAAGAACCCCCTACTAATAAAGATAACCAAGATAGCACTCCTGTGAAACAGTGTTACCTCAATATCTTGGAAAATGAGCAACCTCTAAACAGTATTGTCCAAAAGGACTTGCTTACTATCATTGATTCATCTGTACAGCCTAACACTTTGCCTTTACCTTTAACTGAAATTGAAACCTTGGTGCCTAAAGTCAAAGAAGTTAAATCTGCTCAGGAAACTCCTGAAAGCTCTCTGGCTGGAAGTCCTGATACTGAATCTCCAGTGTTAGTAAATGACTATGAAGCAGAATCTGCTAACATAAGTCAAAAATCTGATGAGGAAGACTTTGTGAAAGTTGAAGATTTACCGCTTAAACTGACAATATATTCAGAGGCAGATCTAAGGAAGAAAATGGTAGAAGAAGAACAGAAAAACCATTTATCTGGTGAAATATTATGTGAAATGCAGACTGAAGAATTAGCTGGGAATTCTCAAACACTAAAAGAACCTGAAACAGTGGGAGCCCAAAGCACATGAGATGTCTTCGGAGGCTCATCTAACTCTCTTTTCACATAGTCAGTGCATATCTGAAAATGGTTCTAAATAAACATTCGTTTTGATCTGTATAAAAATGTAAATTAGTTTGACACAGCATTTTTGACAGGTGTGCTAATTCTTGCCCATGGCAGTTTAAAACATCAGAAACTAAATTCTGAACAGATTCAAACCTTGTTACACTGTGGAGTGCACAAGGGTTCCCTTTTCTCCACATCCTTGCTAGCGTTTATTATCCCTTATCTTTTTTATAACAGCCATTCTAACAAGTATGATGTGATATTGTGATTTTCATTTGCATTGTCCTGATGATTAGTGATTTTGAATATCTTTTTATGTGCTTTTTGGCCATTTCTATGTCTTCTTTGGAAAAATGTTTATTCAGTTTTTCTGCCCATTTTTTAATGAATTGGGTTTTTGTTTGTTTGTTTTCTGCCATCGAATTGTAAGAGTTCTTTATATATTTCGGATATTAACCCCTTATCAGATATATGATTTGCAAATATATTCTCCCTTTCTGTAGATTGTTGTTTCATTTTGTAATAATTTCTAATGCCACGTTTTAAAATTACATACTTACAACACTATTTCTGGATCTTTTATTGTAGGCTGTTTCTGTTGGCTGCCTGTTTTGCGGGCTGAGGATTTTTCTCTTTAACACTATCCTCTCCATTATACTGGGCTAGATCCTTCTAGTATTGTTATGCAACAGTTGGTATTAAATGTGTTAAATCAATATTTAGTATGTTAATACTATTTACTGCTGAAGTAACAAATGTATGGTGTTTATATCTCCTGTCTTTTTTTTTTTTTACAGACAATAATGTTCATCGACATATTAAGTATGTATTTTTTTCTCCAGCTTTATTGAGATATAATTGATATAACCGTGTGTAAGTTTAAGGTATACAGTGCAATGATTTGATAAATGTATTTATTTTTAAATTATTATCACGATTGTTAGTTAACACATCCATCACTTTACATAGTTATCATTTTTTTATGTGTGGTAAAAATTTTTTAAATCCACTCTCAGCAACCTTCAAGTAGACAATGCAGTAATGTTAACTATAGTCTGTACATTAAGTATTTCCTTTCATGTAAAGCTTTTCTTCATGGAATTAATAACGATTTTCTTCTTTTTCATTTGCTTAGTCATATAAGTACCTGTAGTTATTCTCCCAAATCCCTCAACAATCATTATTGCCCAGAAATAATTTTCTCTCTTTCTTGATTTATTACCCCATTTTCGTGAAGAATACCTTTTGTTATCTTTCTTTAAAAGGTGTAGGGGAGAAAATATTATGAAAACTTGAATGTTTGAAAATATCTTTTTCTTCATTCTTGCCTGATCATTTGGCTGGATATAGAATTGTAGAATAATAATTTCCCATGTGATTAAATCCAGTGGATATTCTCTGTGTATTAATTATATCATTTAAGTAAACTATTGTGTTATTTAACTATGACTTTTCTTTGAACTTTGAAGGCATTTACTCCATTGTCTTCTAATAAGTATTGAACTATTGAGAAGTCCAATGCTGTTCTGACTCCTTTTTCTTTGAGTGAGATCTATATTTTTTCTCTGAAGCTTTTAGTATACTGTCATTATTCATGGCATTCTGAGACTTCGTGAGAGTTCTGTGAATGAGTTTTTCATATTTATTTTGTTAGCTGCTCAGTGGTCTCTTTTTACCTACAGGTACATGCTCTCAAGTTCTAGGACATTTTCTTACATTATTTCATAAAATTTCTTCATTTCCTTTTTTTTTAAAATTTTTTCTTTCTGGAACTTTGCACAGCGGTTGAGAAAATCATTATCTCAGTGGTTCCCTGATGGAAATCTTGACTCATTACTACCTCTAAGGCTACACCTTATAGTGGAAGCTTTTTAATGAGTTCCATTTGATACTATACTTAACACTCTTTGGTAGAAACTTTTTCATGCATTCTGTTTGAAAGTAGCTAGGGCTAGAGGGGCTTCAATTGTTTCTGTAGTTTTAATCAAGGTCAAGCCGAGCTGTTTTATAGTGTCTTCTTTAACTTCAGGCACTGGTAATCTCTCCTGTTATGTCCCCTCCTCTCTCTGACTCTGTGCCGTAACCTGAGACATTAATAACAACAACAATGCTAATGCAGACCTGACCTTACTGTGTTCCAGAACATAATGACCACTCAAGATCCTTCCATCATTTTTTTCCATAGCAAACACTGTTTATAGTTGGGGGGTATTAGGTTGAACCATGAGAAAACTTTCATAGGTTAAAACATTTGAATATTGATAACTTCCTAAGTTTTGAAGTATATTTATTTGCAGATAGATAATTGCTCTTTTAAGAAGCAAAGAAGTGAGGAAGAACATATAGGAGTAGCTTGTAGGTATGCAGTATTTAGGTACAGGTTTAAAGGTTTAGAATCTAATAGTTTTTTTTTTTTTTAAGAGTGAGAGCATCTTAAAATGTTTCTGTAAGCCAAGAGGTGGAAGGAAGGTGGATAGCAAATGATGAGAGCTGTCCACTCAGGCTGCAAATGTGAAAGTTGTCTTCTTCCTATTGATCTGATATGTGCTTTTCTCTAGTGGTACTTGGGCAATTGGAGGCTGCTGGATGGGAATTGCAGGGTGGCGGCTCCTGGAGAAACAGATCCAACTTCTTTGCTGTGGTTGCAGGAACTCAGTGAGCTTTCTCATTCTGGGCTTTGCCCTGTACTTGAACCCAAACAGCTCGGACATAGAACATGCTGAGGTTCTTATCGGGGAAAGGATCACAGAGCCCACCACACTCTGGGTTGTTATATAAACAGGCTGCTTGAAGCCATTTGAGCCTCGACCTCAAGGTAGGAAGCAAGATGCTTTTGTTTACTTTTAGACAAATTGTGTGGCCCGACCTGCATCGAGTGTGCTTTGCCATCTGGAATACCATTGGAGCACTGAGAGGCCAGAGTGAAGTCTGCCTCCAGATGTTTCTAGGGGGTCAACCAGTTTTCAGACATTTAATCTCAGCCACCGTAGACTCCTTGCAGCACAAAGGTTAGAGATGAAATGACACATGGGAGAAACATAGTTCTCATTTTATTTCTTAAAACAATAGGAAGGCAGGTACTTAATGAGCCTCAATTATAGTAAAAAAAAAATCAGCCTAAGCTCTGATTAGAAAGACTGGTCTCTGCATGAATGAGATATAAAGTATATTAAAACCAAAAACAACTGCCATGAAAGAGATCCAAAATCTCTGGCTTCTATATAACATATGAACTCTTCAGTCACAAACTTCAGTGTCTTTCTGCTCAGGAGCTGGAAGCTGACAAGCAGCTGCACTTCAGCTGTGGTCTGAGTTCACAGGCTGAACCAGGAAGAATCATCTCCCACTGTTGAAAAGAAAATCATTATCCCAGTGGTTCAATGACACGGGAATCTTGCCTCATTACTACCTCTAAGGCTATACCTTAGAATGGAGTCTTTTCAATGAGTTCCTTTTGACACCCTGCTTAATTAAGACTCCAGTAGAAGCTTTTTCATGCATTCTGTTTGAAAGTCACTAGGGCTAGAGGGGCTTCAGTTGTTTCCGTGTTTATAATCAAGGTCAAGATAAGCTGCTTTAGAGTGTCTTCTTTAACTTCAGGCATTGGTCACCTCTTCTGTACCTCCTTTTCCCAGGCTCTGTGCCTTAACCTTAGAAGTTAATGGCAATGACATTGGCTTATGTGGACTTGGCTATACTATGTTCCTGGCACTGGGCTAATTGTTTTAACACACCTAACTATCTTTTGTCTTCAGCAACATTGTAAGTCAGTTTGATTATCGTTCCCCCTTCACCCATGAGGACATCCAGGTTCAGAGAGGTCAAATGACTTGCTTAGAGTCATACTTTAAACACAGGCAATGTGGTATCATTGCCAGGCTGCTCTTGCTACCCTGACCAGTTTCTGTATGAACAGAGAGAGGAGAAAGCACCGAGGACAAGGTGTCTCATAGATCCCATATGATGGTGGTTCCACAAGAACTAATAGGTTGCTACTTTATTGTAGAATATCATTGACAGATGTTTTTAACAATTCTGGGAGTGAGCATCTCCAAAATTATGTTAGAAATAGAAAGGGCAAGATGCTTAAAGTTGTAAGGAATGCATAGTGGTCTAACTGCCTGAAACAATCAAATAAATAAAATAGGTCCTTACTATTTGTTTATATTACAGACTTTGGAATAAATCAGGCCTCAAAAGGTGGGACTCTTTTCTCCTATGTATCACTCTGGATGCACTGGAAGGAAAACACCAACATGTAGCCTATTAATAAATTCCTAGGAATTTATGTCTCCAATCACCTTATCATCTGGTTTTAAACCTGGCCAAGAAATGAAAAAGAAAGGCTGTTAATTTAGACCCCAAATAGGACATCTGACTGCCTTTCATTTATATTTAAGACCATTTCTCCCCACTGCAACTTACTAATCAATGTGTCTTTCAAGAAAGTCCAACCTGCCCCAGAACAATGTTTTTGTTTTTGTTTTGTTTTCTTAATTTAGATTTGTCTGAAGCAATGATATGAGATGAATAGTGACCATGAGCTAGGGTACCCACATTCTAGCTCCTCTTCTCCTCTCATTAGTGCTGTTAATTTAGATAAACTAATTAACCTTTCTGAAACTCATTTTTTTCCTGCTTGGATTCAATCAAAGCTTTTTAATCAGGGAGCCCATGGACTTTGAGAGGATTTGTGAATGAGACTCATAGTATATATAGATTTTTAAAAAATTCCTTAAAGTTCTATAAAAGATCTTAAAGGCAGTTTGGAGGCAAAAGAGTCCGCATTTATCCATGGGTTTTCGAAGGCTACATGATCCCCCAGAGATCAGGAACTCTGACTTGAATGATCTCTGCAAGTCTTTTCTTGGCCCAAATTCTTTTTAATGGTAGTTTTTCAGTGAGTTCTGTGCATAGAGTGTGCATTTGGATATTTTAAAGATTATAACCATGGAAATAGGTGCAAATCACTATGGAGTGATCCCTGGTTTAACCTTCACTTTTTGTACTGTATTGGGGCTAGATAGATGAATTATTTGACTGGAGCATCCAGAGTCGCAGCTCAGGGAGATGGCTTTGAGAGACGTTGCCTGTTCGTTTGGTGTTAGATACCCATTCTTGACCTGTAAAGAGGTATTTTTGGAAGTAAGTGAGACACAAAATCAATCTTAAGTAATGGCCAAATATCAAAAGCCAAAGAGAATGGCCAACAAGTATAAAACCAACTAGCTAGTTTAAAACAAAACAAATGAACAAACAAAAATAATAGCTGTCCTGTATCTTAGCTTTGTATGCTATTTGTTGTTGCTATTTTGTTTCTTTTGTCCCTTTCCCAATGTTCCTATCAGTTCTCCCCATGGTTTGTAGACTCACAAGGATATGTAGATGTGATATATATGTTTGATAACTTGGTGTAAAGAAACATGCAAAAATTAATAAAATTTAAGGTACATACAGAAGAGTATAAATTTTACGTTTACGTCTTCATAAATTTCTACGAAGTGGCCACTCCCATGAAAACAATACTCATTATCAAAATAAAAACATTGCTATGCCCGGTCAGCCTTCCTTGTGTCCCATCCCAACCATTACATTGAGAGAAGTTGACCAGTATTCTGACATCCATTCACATAGACTAGTTTTGCCTCATTTTAAACTTCTTGTAAATGGAACCATACAGTGCATACTCCTTTGTGTTTGGCTTTCAATCATATTTGTGAGATTCATCCATTATGTTGCATGTATCAATAGTTCATACTTTTTTATTGCTGTGTAGTATCCCATTGTATCAATACATCATAGTTTATCCATTTTATTGCTTATGAATATCTGACTTGTTTCCAATATTTGGCTAATTAACATTCTTGTACATCATTTGTTAGACATAGTACTCATTTTTATTGAGTATATACCCAGGAATGAAAATTTTGGATCATAGAGTAGACATATGTTCACATTTACTAATAAGCAAAAGAGTTTTCCAAAGTGACCATTTTAATTTACAGTTCCTTCTGCAGTGTGTAAGGATTCCTGTTGCTTTACATCCTCATCAACACTGTGTAATTTTAGTCAGACTTGTGGGTATGCAGTAACATCTCACTATGGCTTTTATTTGCACTTCTCAGATCAGTGATGCCTAGCAAATCTTTATATAAATATTCATCATTTGGATATTATCTTTTATAAAATGTCCATTCAACTCTATGACCTGTTTTAGAAATTGTATTGTCTCTCTTTTCCTTGTTGATTGATAGGAGTTCTTTATATATTATAGAGAAATCTTTTCTTATGTATATGTATTATGAATACCTTTTGTTCAACATCTTTCCTTTCAACATCTTTCAACATCTTTTCTTTTCTTGTCTTAATGTTATCTTTTGGTTACATAAGTTCTTAATTTTAATGAAGTCCAATTTATTAATCCTTACCCTTATTGTTTGAGGTTTTTGGTGTTCACCCCAAGGGAACAAAGATGTTCTACTAGCTTCCAGAAATTTTATTGTTTTACCTTTCACATTTAAGCCTATGATCTATATGATACCTGGTGGTGTAAGTACTCCAACCTTGTTTTTCTTCAGGATTTCTTTGGCTATTCTTGGTCTTTTGCATTTCCATCTCCGTTTTAGAATTGGTATGTCGATTTCCACAAAAAACTTAATGAAAATTATGATTGGAATTGTACTGACTATAGATTATTTAGAGAGAATTCATATTTTACTATAATGAGTCTTCTGTGGATGAGGTCTATTCCTCCCTTTATTTGGGCATTTAATTTCTCTCAGCAACATTGTAGTTATCTGAGAGTGTGAAATATATATCCATGATCTATTACTGTTTAATATAAATAGCAAACATTTTAATAAATTATATTAATGTAAATTCATATTTTTAGCACTTTCCAGAATATTTATCACTCCCATGTTTTATATTATGTTTTATTTTTTAAATGTCAGGTTTATTGAAGTAGACTTTAAATGCAGCAAAAGTCACTTGTTTTAGGCATACAGTTATATGAGTTTGATAAACCAATGTAGTCATTTATCCACCCATGATGAAGATATCAAATATTGCTATCACGACAAATACTCCAAATATTTCTTTGTATTTCTATGATCAATGTTCCTACCCCAACCCTGGCAACCACTGATATGATTTTTTGTTTTTAATGGTTTTACATTTTCCAGAATGTCACATAGACCTAATCATACGATTATAAAAGTTATATGGTAAAGTATATTTTGTATTGCTTCTTTCACACAGCCAAATATTGCTATCACGACAAATACTCCAAATATTTCTTTGTATTTCTATGATCAATGTTCCTACCCCAACCCTGGCAACCACTGATATGATTTTTTGTTTTTAATGGTTTTACATTTTCCAGAATGTCACATAGACCTAATCATATGATTATAAAAGTTATACAGTAGAGTATTTTTTGTATTGCTTCTTTCACACAGCATGTTGTTGCATGTTCAGTAGTTCATTCTTTTTTATGACTGAGGAGTAGTCCATTATGGATCCACCACAATTTGTTTATTCACTCCCTGGTTGATGGACATTGTTTAAAGATTTTGGTGATTATGGATAAAGCTGCTATAAACATTCTGTAGAGGCCTTTGTATAAACATATATTTTTATTTCTCTTGCAAAACAAATATATGATAAAGTTGTGTCCAGAATAAATAAAACATTCTTATCACTAAGAAATATGAAAGCAAACGACTCAATTTAAAAATGGGAAAATGTATTGTATAGACATTTCAAAGAAAATACGTGATTGGAAATAAAAACATGAAAAAATACTCAATATTATCAGTCACTAGAAAATGTAAATTAAAACCATGATGAAATACTGCCACACATTTTTAAATGGCTAAAATTAAAAAACAAAAATCATAAAACCAAGTTCTTATGGAAATGTCCAGTAACTGGAACTCTCAAACATTGCTGGTAGGAATGCAAAATGATACAACCAATTTGTTTTTATTTATTTTAATAAAATGATGCCACAAGATATTATTGTTTCGTGCAATAATATTAATAATGTTAACAAAATTAATACTAATTTTATTTACCCACACATTTACAGTTTCCATTGTTCCTCATTTCTTTCCATTTTTTTGTGTTTCTGTCTGGGATTATTTTCCTTCTACTTGAATAGTTCTCTGTAGTACTTCTCTTAGTGCAAGGCTGCTGGTAACAACTCTATTCTTGGTTACCTGGAAATATTTATTTTGCTTTCATTTTTATAGAATGTTTTCTCTGCATATATAAATCTAGGCTTTCAGTTTGCTTTTAATTCTCCAAATATTTAATTCCACTGTCTTCTAGCATCCATTGTTTCTGTTAAGAAGTCAGCTATAATTTCATTGTTTATGTGGCTTTCTTGGCCCCAAACTTCTGAGCTTCTTTTAAAAAAAATGTTTTATTCATACCTTAATAATCCTCATGTTTGTTTCTATAAGTAGGAAGAACATGCTCCATATGTGTATGCCAACTGATAAGAGAACATTTGGTGGGTTCATTCACCCATGCATATCTGCCTAGCTTCATAGGCACTTTAATTTTGCTCAGTTTCTCACAATGCCTTGGAAATAGGGAGCAGTTGATTTTCTAAATGAGGAAGATATGAAATTTAGGGCTTGCTTGAGGCCATCCACGAAGAAGGGCTTGACAGTTAAGAGCAGAACCCTGAAATGGAACCTTAGTTCTCAGACGCTAAAGCTTTCCCTCACTTAGAAAAAAATAATGACCAAGCCTCTATTATTGCCATGGGGTTAGAGTAATTAATCCTTCATTTTTACTTATTTTGGAGTCCATATGGAGAACCTATAGAACTGAGTGGAGTTTGGGCAGGTGACTTTTGTGAACACATAAGAGTCAGGAAAGAGAGGATGCACAGCTTTGACTAAATGATGCAGCTGTTGACAACCTCTGTCCAGTTTGTTTGTACTTTGGAGTCCTGGCATTAATTATATAAACTAACTTCAATGAACCAGTGTTTCTTGTTCCAATTTTTTTATTAGAAAAAAATTGAAAGAGTGCTATAGAAACAGGGAGAGAGAAAATAAATCAAACTCAGCTTGGCTTGCTTAACAAAGCATGTTATTTGTGTGATGGTCCAGCATGTCCTTTATGCAAAGTTGGGGTCCACTTATTCTGAATGTTAATTGTCTTACATACCTCCCTAAAAGTTGGATCGCTTATGCAGTAAAATTAAATTTTTAGAAGTAAAAAAGCTCTTATTTACTTGTCATTTGAGTGTATTTGGTGGCATGACAAGGAAAGATGAAACCGTAGGGTGTTCTATGTGAGTTTTGTTTAACTGGTTTTAGCCAATATTGTACACTTATCTCCGCTTTTATGTTAATGCTTTCCATTGGCATACTCATGGGTAACCATTCTCTCTTTAGTAATGCTTAATATTATATGGGGATCAGAATCCAATGTCAGCAGTCCCATTTGGGAAAGAACAAATAAATCTTTGATAAGAGCATATACTCTTGGCACTGCTTCCTGGATCCAAGTTGTTTATTGCAGTCTAACATAATTATTTCAAAGAGGTTCTTTTGTTTTCTTTCTTTTAATTTTTTTTTTCTCTTTCCCCTGTTTGCTTTTGTTGTTAGCTAAAATTTTTGCTATTAGCTTCTTCAAAGAATGTGAATCTGGTGCTAGGGCCAGATCCACTTATGGGGAGTTGAGTCATGTCAGTATCTAAGTACTTCTTGATCTTTCTTGCAGTTCCTCAGAGTTCACGGCAGGATGTAGAGCACAAAGCTTGTATGTCAGAGCGGGGTTTTGTTTCTAAGAAGTAGCTTCCATAGGGGTTCAAAAGATTACTTACTTTGAACAGAACGCCATATTAGAATATGAAATGTCTGTATAGAAACAAATAAAATCTACACTCAAAATTGGGAAGATTTTCAACAAAAAGTAAGATATATTTTATAGTTTTATGTCATGAGATATTGGAGAGGAAAAATTTCAAATAATTGAAAGAATGATTTTGGTAAGTATTACTCCTCTTGGTTGATCATAGTGAATCTCAGGCCCATTACCTTATCCAGGACTTCCGTAAGCGGAAGGCACCAGGTATAACTTTGATGTTACATTTAGCCTCAGTTTTCTCTAGGCTGCATGGATCAGTCTCTACTCTTGGAGAAGCTCTCTTCACCTTGAGCAATTAAAATACCCTAAACAGACTTGGGAATATCCCAAGAAAACTAGTTGAAGGGGAAAGGTTGTGAGTATGTATCTGCTGGGAAGATAAAGGTATTACATGAATACCTAACTAGTTGAAGGGGAAAGGTTGTGAGTATGTATCTGCTGGGAAGAAAAAGGTATTACATGAATACCTAAAGTAAGCTAAGCAAAGTTTTTAAAGTACAGGGAACAAAGTGAGGGGCATGTTCTTTTAAAAGTGTTCTTACAAAAATATTATAGTTTTGGAATCAGAAAAAACTTGGTTTGGAAGTGACCCTCTACTTTTAACGTGTGTGATTCTAGACAAGATGTTTACTTCTTTGTGTGCCAAAGCCTTTGTTTCCATATCAGGAAGCTGCTGATCATAATAGCTACATGAAGAAGATGAAGGAGGCAGAAAGATAACGGAGAAAAATAAAGAAATAAAACGAATCTAAAGAAGAAGAAAGATAAGAAGAAAAATAAAAATTGGAAGATGGAAGAGATGAGGTAGACAAAAAGTTGTGACAGTTAGGGATACTATATGAAAAGCACTACCTGGCACAGAGCAGATACTTAATAAATTGGCATTGCTGTTATTGTTATTATAATTATGTTTCTAAGTGTAGGCATAGGTTGGAACACATAATTTGACCTGATATACGATTATGAGATATTTTGGCACTAAATTATTTAATTATTCTCAAATTACACTTGCAATGTCAGGATTTTTAAATGTTGACATTTAAAGAGAGATTGCTTAGGTTTTTTACCTACATTAAAAATAATTCTAACTAAACATCATAAATAAATAAAACAATATTTGCTTATAAGAATAAGAGGGATGTCATAGAAAAATCAAAGTCTTCTTATATCTTTACCTTTTTTAAAAAAAATATTTTTGTGAATCCTTTGACATAATGAAATCTTCCAGAGGTTCTTTCATCCTCTGTTTTTTTTTTTTTTTTTTTTTAAATTGAGGTAACATTGCTATCCTATGATTTTTAAGCAATTTTCTTTAAATAGAAGATCCTTTCCTTGTTAAGAGTTCTATAAATCTAAGCTGTGAGGGCACGGTATTATTAAATTTAAAAAAGCAAGTAAACAGAAGGGAATTCAGCTTGTGTTTAAGAAAAAAAAAAAAACCAGTCTATTATTGAGTATCGAGTAGAAGACATTCGTGAGGAAGAAAACAATTAATAAAGTGACCGAAATGCCCTAGGGAAAAATTAGCTTACAATGGCTTCTTGTGCAGCCAGTCAAAACAGGCGATTGATGCAGTGACAGCCTTCACAGGAAACATTAAAAGGCCCAGATGGCTCAAATTTACATGTTTAGAGAGGAGCTGGGAAAGGCAGTTAAATTCTCTAAGTGCCACTCAGTTAACAAGAAAATTTTTAGTTCTAAGGACAAAAAAAAGTTGAAAAGGGGTGAGATAGGACAGGTGAAAAGGAAAAGCAAAAAGAAAGAAGGGAAAGAAAAGGTGGAAAAGATGAAATTGAAAATGAGAGAATATGAAGAAGTAACATGAACCAAGGAAAGAAAGAGAAGAAAGAAAACGAAAACGGAATATGGAAATGACAATGAAAAACAAGAAGAGGCTTATAAATATGCTTAAGTTTTCTAGTAACTAATATCTCAGTTTTAATTCCTTCATAATTTATTAGATGTAAGTGGTTTGGGGGGAAAAGGGAAAGGAACTATTTTAAGCAAATTCAATTCTGTATTATTCCACTGGGTAAGCAGAACCTGGTTTTAATGGCACATTGGCCTCTGTTTACTGTACAGCATCTACTTTTATGATGTAGCTAGAATAGCGCTAGGATGCATCTACAATGTGGTTTGCTATGGTTCTGTGACAAAACATTAACAAATGCCACCAAAAATATAAAGTGTTTATGAAGAGTGACATTACATTATTTACATAATAGCTTCTTTATAGTCAATGGTTGGAGTAAAATTAATTCTCAAAGAATGAACTCAGCAACCATAAACTTTGAAGAGGTAGAAAAACAATTCTGGTGTTTACAAACCTAATAATAACATAAATCAGTTTAATCTTATGACTTAAGAATAGGGTTTCCCAACAGTGGCACTATTAATATTTAAACTGAATAATTCCTTTTTGTGTGGGTTGTCCTCTGAATTGTAGGATATACAGCATCCCTGGCCTCTACCCACTAGATGTCAGTAGCAAAACCCCCCTCTCCTCCTGGGTTGTGACAATCAAAAATGTCTTCATATATTGCCATTGTCTTGAGTAGGCAAAATTGACCGTGGTGGAGAACCACTGCTTTAGAAGCATTGACTAGTGTCTGTTTACCAATTCACTGTATCAAGAAAAAAGTTAGCTAGATTTAAATCAAGATGCCATACCTCTGTACACCCTCATTTAAGATTTTTCTAAAATACTATCACAAACATTATTCCTTTCTTATTCATGTATATTCCTTGGAAAAGAATCAGGGGAGATGATATTATGCCTCTTTTCCCAAGTAATTTGAGATGCAGAGGGAAAGCTAGGTCCAAATCATATAATATCTTAGTTTGAGTTTCCCCAGAAGAACTTGGGACAAGGATCCGAGTGCAAATAGTTTATTTGGGGGATAATCCTAGGAAACTTCAGTTAGAGAAGCAAATAAAGAAAGGGAGGTAACCAATAAATTGAACAATTCACTGCCTCACTGAACTGAAGTTTAATCCTGCTGGGAAACTCTGAGGGCCAGTGGAAAACATGTGGTCCAAAGTTATCCCATCTGAGGGATAAGGAACTAGAGTATTTATGTACTAATTGATGCCACTAATTGATTAGAGGCTGATCCCTAGATGAGGATGTAGTAGACAGAATAATGCTCTCCCCGAAAGGTGTCAACATCCTAATCCCAGAACCTGTGAGATGTTTCCTTACATGGAAAAATGGACTTTGCAGAGATGATTAAGTTATGGACCTTGACATGGGCCCAATGTAATCACAAGAGTCTTTATATGTGAAAGAAGGAGGAGATTTAGAGTCAGAGGATGTGAGAATGGTGTCAGAGTCAGAGTGCGCAATCTGAGAAAGACTCAGCTGTCTGTTTCTGGCTTTGAAGATTAAAGGGAGCCATAGGCAAGGAATGTGGAGACTTTCTAAAAAGTGAAGAAAACAAGAACATGGGTTCTTCCTCTAAGCTCCTAGAAATGGAGTCCTGCCAAAACCTTGATTTTGGCCCTATGAGACCCATTTCAGACCTCTGAACTCCAGAATTATATAATGTTAAGCATGTGTTTGCTTAAGCCACTAAATTTGTTGTAATCTGTTACAGAAGTGGTAGTAAACTTATACAGATTTTGGTACCAGAAGTGAGGTGCTGCTGTAACAAATATGTAGAAGTGTAAAAGTGGAAATTCTCCAGTTTCAGGGAGGTGATATCTTCAGGCGCCAGCCCCAGGAGAAGCGCAACATTCCAAGGCGCAGATGATAAAACTGTCTACTAGGCCCTGTTTGATATGAGAGTTCACCGGAAGCGCAACATTTATCTTTGTACAAAACGTTAAGGGCTAACTTCTGCTTCTTATAATCTGCTTAATCAAGGATGTAGTAGGAGGCTTTATAAGCTGCCTCCTCTGGAAGCTCAGGGCTGATCTCCTCTAACCCTGCGTGGTAGAGAGTCAGTCACCGGCTGGCTAATAAAGGCTCATAATTAATCTCAATTGGCTACGCGGGTCTTAGAGTTGTTCGCGCCATCACAGAGGTAGCTTTGAAATCAACCAGTGAGCAGAAGCTGGAGGAATTTTGAGTAGCATAATAGAGAAAGCATGGGTTGCCTTTCCAGACTTTTGGTAGAAATTTGGATTTTAATAATTCTATTAGTGAGGAGTTGTAAGTGAGAAGCATGGTAGAGAAAATGTATATCATCTTAGAAAACACCTAAGTTGTCATGAATAGACTATTGGCAGAAATACAGATGTTTAAGGTTTTGCTGGAAAAGGTTCAGATGGAAATGAGAAACATGTTATCATGACAGAAAACTTAGCTGAATTGAGACCTGAAGTTCTGTGGAAAACAAAACCTGTAAGTGATGAATTGGAGATTTAACTGAAGAGATTTCCAAGAAAAATCTGGAAGGTGTAACCTGGTTTCTTCTTGATGTTTATGGTAAAACACAAGGAGATAGATCAAAAGAAGAGCTGTTAAGCAAAAAGGAACTTGTAATGGACAATTTGGGAAATTCTCAGCTAATCCAGATTGTAAAAATTGCTGCCATAGGAGATTCACTGCCAAGAAAGCATGCTCTTGATAGAGAGCCAAGCATGTGGCTAACTAACCACATGTTAGTGTCTAAGAAGGATGAAAAGTTCAAAGTATGCCGACACATCGAAGGCTCTTTTAAAGAGATTAGGCACGTGACTCATGCATCACTTCAACTGCCTCAGCAAAAGCCAGGAATTGAGGAGAGATTATCAAGGAAAGATATGTAAGGGAGCTGCTTGTCTAATGGAGTGAATTTCAGTGATGTACACAGGAGATCCACAAGATTCTTGAGAAGTTTGTACCAGAAGAAACACTTCCAGCTTGGAATAAAAGGTGCAGAGAGAGGACAAAATGGAAGAAGACTGTTGAACCACTACAACATATAGGCAAGAAAAAGGCTAATAAAACAACTCAGCTGAAAAGCTTTGTTACCTTTTATGAAAAAGGGAGAAAGACTCAGAGGGCAGAGCCACAGAGGATTATTCCCAGGCCTTCAAATAAAAATTCTGGTTGGCTTTTGATATCTTGACATCAGTGACTCATTTTTTTCCCTACCATTTTCTCCCTTTTTGAACAAGAATGTGGATAACTGTTATCCTATGCCTGTTCCACCATTGTATGTTGGGAGCAGATAACTTTTTTCCTAGGTTCATAGGTCTATGGATGGGGAGAAATTTTGTCCCAGGATGGCTCATACTCAGATCAGCCATTTCTCATTTAGATGATGAGATTTGGAACTTTTGAGCCAATGAGATTTAGATGAGATTTTATACTTTAAGTTATTGCTAGAATGAGTTGAGACTTTGGGGATGTTGTGATAAGGTGAATTCATTCTTCATATGAGACAGATGTGAATATTTTCAGGCCAGAGTGTGGTAGACAAAGAAATAGTCACCGAAAGATGTTTATTCCTAATCCATGGAACTGTAAATATATCATTTTAAATGGAAAATATCATTTTAACTGAGACTTGGCAGATGAGATTGAGTTAAGGGCATTGGAAATAGGGATATTATCCTGGATTATCTGGATGGACCTAATGTAATCACAAGTGTCCATATAAGTGAAAGAGGGAGGCAGAAGAGTCAGAGTGGAAGAAGATGTGACAATGGTGTCAGAGTCATAATGATGCAATGTGAGAAAGACTCAATTGTCCATTGCTGACTTCGAAGGTAAAAGGGGGCCATGAACCAAAGAATGTGAGAAGCCTATGGAAGGTATAAAGGGCAGGAAAATGAACTCTGGAAAGGAATGGAGCCCCGCTAACACCTTGGTTTTAGCCCAATGAGATCCATTTCAGATTTCTAACCTCCAGAATTGTAAGACAATGAATATGTATTGTTTCAGCCACTAAATTTTTGGTAATTTGTTACAGAAGCAACAAAAAACTGAAACAGAGGTAATTATTTCTTCAGTACTTATGCCCTCTTGTACGCTCAAGTAGAGAGGTATGCTGATTCTTGCATTTGCAAGATGGACTGGGACACTGCAATGGAAAGAGCCAGAAGGATATGGAGGTGGGCTCCAAATCTGTCTGCAACATACCTAGTTGTGGCAGAAATAAGTCTCAAATTTATAGTTTTTGACTCTGAATTCAGTGTTCATTGGATTGAACCATCAATGTTAAATAGAGGCACAGACTCACTAATCTAGGGGAAAAAAATCTTAGTTTTTAACACCATGCTTTAGTTAGTGCCTAATAATGAAAACTTCTACACCTAACTGTTCAATAGAAAAATTTCATATGGAAACATTACAAGGGTGTTGAAGAACTGAAAAGGCAAACAGAAGAAGCCCAGACAGCTTCTTAGCAACATCAGGAGGCTGCCCCTACCTAGAGGTCTGATGCAACAAAGGCAGGAGGCGGTGTTCTCAGACCCCAAAGGAGGGAGTCGCACAGCAGGAACTAGGATCATACATATACACCTCTATACATTTTGAAATTGTTGTGTTAAATAATTTGCAATTGATGAGCCACTCTGATAGGGAACAGCAATTCTGTAGTTCACCTAAACATTTAAAGAGTAGATTAACATGTAATTAATATTTTAGTAGCCATTTTACTTCCTTAATTAGGTTGAAGAACAATGGAAAAATGGAAAGGATCACTCATTGTGGTTAAATTTTTTTTTTGTCATCCCCACATCATTGTCATTCAGTCACTCATTTATCAATTCATTCATTTATTAATAAATTAGCTAATGGAACATCATATTGTGTTTGTTTCTTGGATATAAAGCAATAAATGAAAGCGATAAGGTCCTTGACCTTTATGAGAAAAGTGCAAAAGCTCTGAAATAGGAATAAGCCTGGAGGGTTTGAGGAAAAGCAAAGGATCTGTTGCTGGGGTATGTGAAAGAAGAAGACATTAGAGATGCTGTAGGGACCTGTTACTCCTCTGCTGAGAGCCTCCAGAATGATTTCTTAGAAGAACATCTCTGGAGATATGCGAAAAAGAAAACGGGAAATAAAATCACTGGTGCCTGGTTTCTCTCAGTTGCTCCTTGACTGCCTCAGAGTAAGTCGAAGAGAATCTTTACATTCTTGGGAGTCTTTGTTCAGCACTCTATGTAGTTACTGTCCTTTTCTATGGAGCTTGTGGGCTTCTTCAAGGAATCTAAGATGGCACCTGAGGTTGTTTCTCTTCTCATCCCAGACTGGATGCTCACGTTAATTACATTCTGATAGGGGCAGATAGATCTTGGAGAAAAACTTCTTTCATAAGGCTTAGTTCCATCTGCATATGCGCAGTAGATGGTTCTCTCAGAGAGTTGAGGAGAGTTAATGATAAGACTATTTACATATTACAAGAGGTTGAGAAAACCAACAGAGGATGGTGAAACACCTGGGGCTATTAACATAGGCAGGTGTTACTTTCCCTGGACCTAAAGGGGCAGGGAGGGAAAAGTTAGTTACTTCCTCCTTTTCTCCCCTCCTCCTTTCCCTCTTCTCCTCCAGGTATCTGGTGACTTGTTTAGTGCCTCCCTTTGGCCAAATCCATCTGGAAAAGGAGGGCAAAGGAATCCATTGTTGCAGTTTGTAGAGGTCAGCCTCAGGGAACATAGAGTGGAAAAGGGCGCACAATGGATCTGGAGGGGCAAAAGAAGAATATCCAGGTCATAATTACCTTCAGCAGCACTAACTTTATATTAATAATAATTCCTCCAACAATCAAAATAATTTTGAATTTGTAGTCCTTCAGAAACAAGCCAGAATTAAGTTGAACTTTTGTCTGGTAAAAAAGAAAAAGGTTTTCTATGTAATTAAATAGTATTAATCAAATTGCTTCGAGGTGGGATGGTATCACTGAACCTACTTGTAATAAAGGTGTGAAAGCACTTTGAAAGTATTTACATGCAAATAATTGATTTTGTATTTTAAATAACTATTATCCATTTTTTAAAAAGCAAACATGCCCCCCAAAGTCTGTCAATCCTACATTGCCTGTCTAGAAATCAATGTAATTCTTGCTTTAAAAGTTTATTCTTTGAATGCACTTTTTACTATCCAGTTGGCTTCCCCAAACCCAATCTGACTGGCAGGGATTTTATGCAGTCACATGTTTGTCTCTGGTGTGTCCATTATAGACAGGACAACAGCCATTACATAAGCAAACCATAGAGGGTCTGATTTCCCACTTGATCTTGTATATTATTTCTTTTCTTTTGTGTTAGCTCTTCTGCACCTGTGTTTGAGTTAACTCTTGGCTCTGAGGACATTTGGGGGATGATTAGAATATTTAAAAAGCAAGTAAACAGATCTCATAATTAGTTGATTGCCTGTGTAAGCCAGACAGAAGAGATTGTTGTATTGTTACAAGAGCTCAAAGGAAGCACCCCTTTTGAAAACCTAATAAAACTTCCACCTTTTCAGATCTGGCCTGGTCATTTGGCATTAGAGACCACAGGGTCATGGGCAGGACAAAAAGCTTCCTCTAGAACCTTTGTTGGAAGTATTTTGTTTTGAATGGACAAGTATTAAGCTGGCGGATTTAGTCACAGAGAGAAGATTTGAAGAATGGATTGAACAGGATTCATGAGATGGTGTTTTATTTTTTGTCTATTGGGATTGAATCGCATGCTCCCACAATCCAGGATAACAAGGAGGAGAAAGCATGAGAAGAAGCAGGGTAAAGAGAGAAGGCCAAAGAGACAGCCAGAACTCTCATACAGATGCAGTTAATGGAATAAACATTTTTGTTTATTCTTTGATA